>NC_053161.1:33687675-34362521 GCF_016835505.1 Polypterus senegalus | reverse complement strand
CCATGTATGCACTGTTCGCAATTTGCACAGACGTCTTTTTTCAATGTATCTGCGATGACTCCTATAAATTGCGTAGCGACATCATTGCTGTACTGACGGGTTTATGTTCAAGCCATTTTTCTTCATAAGAATTATTTCGGACTTGAATTTAGTGAAGGGAAGTTCTTCTTTTGCAATATTGTAGGCAACGTTAAACTTAATTATCATCTCGGCCTCGTCTGATGATCTGTTTGCTGCTGCCTGCCGCTGAATGGCAGCAGGGAGAGGGAACACTTGAGCAGTGCATTTATCGTGGCATGTAATGTGTTTTGTAGATGCATTGTGCTTTTTCAGCGTTTCAATTCTAAATGTATTAGAACCAGTCACAAATGCACTACTGCCGGCCATGGTCTTCCCACACTCTTTACAGTAAATACAGTGCATTATATTATCGGTTTTACTGTATCTTAGCCAGGGAAACTGGTCAAGCCACTCTTTTCGAAATGTATACACTTTACCCTTTTAATTTCAGTGGGCTCGGACTCGATCGTATGTGGCTCATTATCTAATGCCGTCTCCGGATCAGGGCTTGCTATGACTTGGGAGGTTAATGGCTCCGTGTCAGAGCATTGGTTATGATTTTCGGACGGATCAGGCCCTAACTTAACATTCTTAACGAAAAAGCTGTCAATCGTTCTTTTCATCTTCTCTCATAATCCGCGGCTACATCCACTGTTTACCTGATGGGCTACTCACCTCTCTTTGTCTGACTGCAGCACATGCATTTTCAAACGTACACACACGTACAGGAATATCTGGACCACGGCCAATCAGAGGGAGGGCGGGATCCGCCCTTCACTATCTCTGATTGGTTTAAAACCACGATATGGGCCTAATGTGTGTCTGTTGTTGAACAACAGGGAGACTTTAAGAGTCACGGAGTTTGGTTTTTTTTCCCCCTCGAACGGCTGGTCGCACCGGTGCAACCTTTGATTTTTTTTAGTCGCACCATTGAGAAATTAGGTCGCACGTGCAACCAAATTCGTCTCACTCTAGAGCCCTGATTGAACATGTCATGCTCTCTGTCTTGCTTAAATTGTGGGAATATATTACTCTGTAAAAGTTTGTACTTCAAATTGCTTCTGTTAAATTATTAATCACAGTTATGTAAGATGTCACTCTCATGTAAAGGTGTAAAGGGTAAATGTGGTATTTTTCAAGTACAGTAAGAGTTATTTCTTCATAATCCTGGTATTTATTAATTTGCCACATAACAATTGTGTTCTGAAGTGAAGTGTTTTTTATACATTTTAAAAGTGGCTAAGGGCACAGGGTCTGTAGGTGAACAAATGTGATACTGGAGCCTTCTGCAGCAGCACTGAATGCAAAGATGGAAACAACCTAGCCACTAGAAGCTCAGACTAACACACTGAGCCAATTTAGAATTACTACTTAGCCTAATACATACTGTAATTCTTTGAAATACTGGAGGATAATCCATGCAAATGCAGGAAAACATAAAAACTTTACAGATAGCTACTGGGATTTAAACCCAGTACTCTTGAACCGTGAGGGAACAGCATTCTCTGGTGCCATCACTGTACTTTCCTATCCTGTATAGTTTATTAGTTATATTTATTTATGGCTGGCTTGCATTTGTTACAAATCCATGTATGTTTATTTTTCAGCTTTGATGCTTTTTGTATATCTTTTAAATGCTAAAAGTCCTTACCTTTATGGACAGATTAAATAAAAACAGATTTTTTTAATATGAAATTATTACTGGCTTTGTAAGAGCCAATCTTAGAAAGTTAAAGCTTTGAGTTAAACCCATATTTGTGTTTGCTAAATTTTAATAGAATATAAATTTCTTGCATAGTCATAGACAATGGTGTAGCCTTTTCCCCCTGTAAGTTAGTAGTACTAGGGTGTTGTACCGTGTTAGCCATTATGAATGTAGAGAAAAGCCAAGCAAAATGACACCTTTTATTGGCTAACTAAAAAGATGGATTACATCTTGCCTGAAGAAGGGGCCTGAGTTACCTCAAAAGCTTGCATATTGTAATCTTTTTAGTTAGCCAATAAAAGGTGTCATTTTGTTTGGCTTTTCTCTACCCCCTGTAAGTTAGTATGAGATAAAACTTTCTTGCTATAATTAAGATACAGTGTGACAATTGAGTCAGCTGATGTTTAGAATAAGTGCCAGTACACAAAGACTTAAAAGACCCATTTTCAACATAGAAATGGAACAGGCATACAGTTTTCTGACCATTTGAAAATGGTTCAGAAATATTTAGAAGTGATTTTGTAACGATTAAAAATGTAACAAGATTTAAGCTTTGAATAGAACTTCTCTTAAACATGAACTTTTATTTTTTTGTTATATCAATTTTCTGTTTTACTTGAATTTTTACTAAAGTTATTAAAAAAAGAAAATATTTTGCCCATGGAATCATTTCAACATGCCAGGCTTTTGTTGAATCCCATTTTGTATCCTAGAGCTGCTGAACTTTGGTAATTTTGGAAAAGCACAGCTTCAGGTTTAAATAATTCAATGTAACATGATATAAATTCAAATGTACATAAAGCATGTGGCTAATAAAGAACAAAGAATAAAAAAAAAAGTGTTAGAAGAACTTTTACCTAAAAAGAATAATATGTCATCAAGATAAAATGATACAATTTAAGGGGAATTATTAATATGAACTGGGGAAAAGTTTTTGGAGGAGCAGATAATGGCTAACAGGTGTTCAAGACAGAGGTTGAATAAAAGTAGGGATGAGGGCAGCCCTGTGTGGTGATTTTGCTAAGGAGAAACATTCAGTAATTAGGAATGAAGCAGGTGAAGAGTACAGACTTTAAATCATATTAATAAAACCAGGACCAAAGCCTATTACTTCTAACAATCTTCTGAGAAATGGCCAGTTCATTCTATTGATTTCCTTCTTTAAATGCAAAAAAAGCGATGCTAAGGGGTGAGACAGAGAAAGAGCAGCATATAGTATATGACATGGATTAAGCAGCAAAAATTTTCAGATGCCTTCTGGGATCAGATAAAAATCAGTTTGGTCAGGACATGTTTATTTCTGAATCACCAACTACAGCAGGCATGTGGGGACCTTTGCAACAAAGTTATTTTTATAAACAAAACTATTAATAAAAAACATTTTAATAAACTGAAATGAAATAATTAAAACCAAGATTAAAAACTAAAACTAAATGAAACTATTAAAGTAGGTGAAAACAGTAATTAAAATAAAATAATACATTACAAACAATAGTTTCAGTTTTCATCACAACTGGACTTATACACACATGGCTGCACTGCTATTAAAATTAATCAAAACGTATGCTTCAATATTTGTTCTTTGTCTTTCAAAGCAGCATTCCAGCCACTAGATTTGCTGATCAAGTCTTTTTTAATCCCTTTACCGTTATCCCTATGATATCTCATCTGCTGGTAGTTACACACAAGCCATCATACCTGGGTTTAGATGTTACCATTGAGTTGCAGCCAGTGATGGAGCGTTGCTGTTGACGCAGTGTTTTACATTGACATGGCAAGCTGAAAATAGGATGGAATGTAAAGCTTGTGAAGAACAAAGTGATTTATTTTATGACAATATTGACAATTCTTCAGAAATAAATGGCATGATCTATTCTAGATGTAGTGTTAGTGAAGAATACAAAGTTTATTTTGCTCAATCAGTAAATGATGATCTCACTTTTGAATGTTTTAGTGTAACAAGAGTAGTAGGCAACTTTCAAAGTGCAGTTCTTTGATGTCTACAGTGCAAGACAGATGTATCAGATACAAATGATCCTTTACAGAATTTCAGTCTGTTCCTAAGTGACGGCAAATTATCTCTAAATGTAATTGAGCTGAATAGATAACGCTATATTAGCAACTAATAAAGCAGCACACACACACTCAAACCAAATTCCAGAGTGCACTTGTGGTCTGATGTCAGCTACAACAAACTACAGTCACTCGTTATTATATTAAGGTATAATTCAAAAGCCTGATGTTGAAATGTGTTGGTCAACAAAACCCTGTATCTTATGGAAAGGAAAACATTTCAGTTTATTTCTCAGGTTTCCACATTTTTCTGACAACAATTTACCAGGAAGAATCCAGGAAGATAAGAGTAGCTGGCATATGTTTTCTCGTTAACAATGCTTGGTGTACCAACATGGAAATAATTTCTTGGAACTGTACTTCTGGACCTGGAGTATTTGTTGATTAAGTGCTTTCCATTTTACCTCCCCAGGGAGTTCTTGGCTGTGTTCATGGCTACTATTTACATGCCTCCCCAAGTGATTATATTCGCTTAACAAACTCTACAGTGTCATTACTGTATGTGAGACTGCTCACCCAGATGGACTGTTTATTATCTAATGGGATTTTAGTTAGGCCAACTTCAGAATTATTTACCCAGAGTATTATCAGCACATCTCCTGTCTGATGTGAGGTGCAAACATGTTGGATCACTGTTACACCAAATGCTTACTGCTTCATCCCCTGGTTGCACCTCAGACAATCAGACTATGCAACTGTACTGCTGCATCCTGTTTACGGTATGAAGGCTAGGGGGAGGCAGTGTGCCCCAAACCCCAAACATGAACATACCAACATAGTCCTGGGTTCAAACAAAGGGTGTCTATCACAGACCTTGTAAATACAAGCACAAAACAAGTTGTCTTTTCTCTCTTTCTCTTCCTCCCCTCTCTTTACAACACTATTCTCCAGTCGAGTGTTTTCTTCCTCCCAGCTCTGACTTGCCTGGACAAGGCAGCACAGTCCCTTTTATTGACTACACCTGCAGGGGATCCCAGCAGAGCTGTGCTACTGGACTACAATTCCAGGCATTCGCTGCTGGTGTCCAAAAAGGTGTAAACATCCAGGGCTGCTGCAGTCTAGCTCCCTGAGGAAATCAATAGCCCTTTGAGACAGTTCTTCCCTGTCCTTTCCTTTTATCCCACTCAGGGAATGTGCTGTAAGTATATCCAGTTGGGATGCCTGTCCATCTACCTGTGGCTTTCCTTTCAGGCAAGGAACCTTCTTCTCTCTTGGCCGGGATATCCATCCATCCACCTAGGGCCTCTCATCTGGGTATAGAACCTTTTCCTTGCTCAGTTGGGACAATTGTCCATCCACCTGGGGCTTCCTGTCTAGGCATAGGACCTTCCCCACTCCTGGTCGGGATGCCGTCCATCCTGTATGGCACTTACAACTGAAACTCAAATGCAAGACACTGGTCACATGAAAAGTAGAGTGCTGAATCAGAAAGGCAGAGGACAAACTTAGGGACTGTTTTGAGGCAATAGGCCTGACAATACTCAGGGAAATGTCATCTGATCTTGAAAAGTGTGCAACAGTGGTCACCAGTTATATTAAACATTTTGTTGATGACTGTGTGCCCACTAAGTCAATTCACACATTTCTCAGTCAGAAATTGTGGATTACTCCAGACATCTTGTTTAGATTTCATTTTTTGCAGTGGGTGAGTTAGAAGGTTGTAAGTCCTTAAAGTGCTTGTTGGGAAATGGAGTCCTCGTCTTTAAAGTACTCTCTCATGCAGCACTAGAAGTCAGGATGTAATTTTATTATTATTAATCAAACTTTTGTATTAGTTCAAGTAATCACAGTCACGCATTTTCTTTGAAACTAAACAAATTGTTGAAATTACATAGTACATTTAAAATCATGTTTTTGGAAACACAATTTTTCATTTGTATACTAAGTAATAATATTTCAAAACGGATTATACTGTATAAGATTAAAGAGTTTGTACTTTGTAGTAAAAATATTTTTCCAGACAATTCATTACAGTGAATGCTACTTTTTTCACTGTATGCTTCTTGGAATCATTTTGATTCCTTCCTCTTACGGCTAAACTCTTTACTGTTTTAATTTTATTTAGTCCAGTTGTCTAATTACTCACTGATCAACTTGCATCCCTGTCCTCCTGGTTTCTGCCTCCTGCTCTGGGGTGGGCACTGGTTCCGACAAAAACATGTCAGTGCTGAATGAAGCTAATGTCACCTCTAAACACATCCCGGCTCTGGTGTCACCTAGAACTCAAGATATGCTCATGCTTCAGCAGAATGTTGATGCTAAAGAAAGGGATCATAACTAATATGCATGAATAATAAGTATAACCTTTTCATCCCAAGTTTTATTTTACATGTGGCCTTTATAATTGATCATGATGATTTACATGTAATGTTTGCCCTTTACGGCTGACCTAAAAATTAAATCTGACTTTTAACATCCAAAAATTAACAAAAACTTGTAGGCAGTACATTTAACATGTGCACCTGATTTTATTGCCAATTGTATTGGACACATGCTTCATGCAGTAATAATTTCTAATTAAGTTGGTTATATGAAACATAAGCTATGTACTTGATATATAAAAGAGACATTTGCCCTTGTAACAGCTAGAGGGCACTTAGCCACTCAGAGAGAAGATAGATAGATAAATAGATAATAGATAGATAGATAGATAGATAGATAGATAGATACTTTATTAATCCCAAGGGGAAATTCACATAATCCAGCAGCAGTATACTAATACAAAAAACAATATTACATTAAAGAGTAATAAAAATGCATGTAAAAACAGACAATGACTTTGAATAATGTTAGCGTTTACCCTCCTGTGTGGAATTGAAGAGTCGCATAGTGTGGGGGGCGAACGATCTCCTCAGTCTGTCAATGGAGCAGGACAGTGACAGCAGTCTTCAGCATCTTATTGCAGATATTGAAGGACACCAACCTTCTAAGGAAGTATAGTCAGCTCTGACCTTTCTTATACAGAGCATCAGTATTAGCACTCCAGTCCAATTTATCATCCAGTGGAACTCCCAACTGGGGAGTCCTCTACAGCGCATCTTCAACCTAAGCCTGGAACAGGGGAGAGTCCCAAGGCTTTGGAAAACATCTTGTATCACCCCTGTCCCAAACGTATCACGTCCCAGTGAGCTGAATGACTTCTGGCCTGTTGCTCTGACGTCACATCTGATGAAGACCATGGAGCGGCTGCTGCTTCACCACCTGAGGCCACAGGTCCGCCACGCCCTCGACCCTCTGCAGTTCGCATACCAGGAGAAGGTGGGAGCGGAGGATGCTATTATCTATATGCTACACCGATCCCTCTCCCACCTGGACAGAGGCAGTGGTGCTGTAAGAATTATGTTTTTAGACTTCTCTAGCGCCTTCAACACCATCCAACCTCTGCTCCTTAGAGACAAGCTGACTGAGATGGGAGTAGACCTCAATATGTGCGTCTTGGGAACTGCAGGTCTGACATTGTGTTCAGCAATACGGGGTGCCGCAGGGGACTGTACTTTCTCAGGTCCTGTTCAATCTATATACATCAGACTTCCAATATGACTCGGAGTCCTGTCTCGTGCAAAAGTTCGCTGATGACACTGCTATTGTGGGCTGCATCAGGAGTGGGCAGGAGGAGGAGTATAGGAACCTAATCAAAGACTTTGTTAAATGGTGCGACTCAAACCACTTACATCTTAACACCAGCAAAACCAAGGAACTGGTGGTGGATTTTAGGAGGCCCAGGCCCCTCATGGACCCTGTGATCATCAGAGGTGACTGTGTGCAGAGGGTGCAGACCTATAAATATCTGGGAGTGCAGCTGGATGACAAATTGGACTGGACTGCCAATACTGATGCTCTATGCAAGAAAGGTCAGAGCAGACTATACTTTCTGAGAAGGTTGGCATCCTTCAACATCTGCAGTAAGATGCTGCAGATGTTCTACCAGACGGTTGTGGCGAGTGCCCTCTTCTATTCGGTGGTGTGCTGGGGTGGCAGCATAAAGATGAAAGACGCCTCACGCCTGGACAAACTTGTTAAGAAGGCAGGCGCTATTGTAGGAGTAAAGTTGGACAGTTTAACATCTGTGGCAGAGCGACGGGCATTAAACAAACTCCTGTCAATCATGAATAATCCACTGCATCCACTGAACAGTGTCATTTCCAGGCAGAGGAGTAGCTTTAGTGACAGACTTTTGTCACTGTCTTGCTCCACTGACAGACTGAGGAGATCGTTCCTTCCCCACACTATGTGACTCTTCAATTCTACCCGGGGGAGTAAATGCTAACATCATTTTTTTTTTTTACTATTTAATTTAATATTGTTTCTTTGTATCAGTATACTGCTGCTGGATTATGTGAATTTTCCCTTGGGATTAATAAAGTATACTATCTATCTATCTATCTATCTATCTATCTATCTATCTATCTATCTATCTATCTATCTATCTATCTATCTATCTATCTATCTATCTATCTATCTATCTATCTATCTATCTATCTATCTATCTATCTATCTATCTATCTATCTATCTATCTATCTATCTATCCCAGTCAGTGGTTCCAAAGCCTGCTCTACCTCAAGGTTGTAGTTAGCGCCCTCACTCTTGGTTTGTAGTGAGGCTGAAGCAGAACCAAGTTATGATCTGCTTTCCCAAGCGCAGACAGTGGGGTGGCGCAGTATGCGTCTTTAACATTTGCATACAGTAGGTCAATAGTCCAAAATATTTCCCCAGGTGTTACAGTCCACATACTGGGAGAAGGCAGGTAATGTTTTGTCCAGCGTCACTTGGTTAAAGTCTCCAGAGATTAGCACAAGCGTCTCAGGGTGCTGCGTTTGTAACTTAGCAACTGCAGAATGGATGATGTCACTCGCCATCTCTGCGTTCGCTCGAGGGGGGATGTAAACAATAACAACAATGACGTGTCCAAACTCTCTGGGCAAATAATAGGGACGCAAACTTATGGCCAACAGTTCGATGTCCCTGCAGCAAGTGGACATTTTAACGTTTACATGTCCTGAGTTGCACCACTTTGTATTGACATAGAGAGTAACACCCCCTCCTTTATTTTTCCCACTGGTATTTGCGTCTCCGTATCGCTCTAACTGTGCTGAACCTGGGTAGCTCCACGTTAACATCTGAGATGGTAGTTGTTAGCCAAGTTTCACTAAAACACAGCAAGGTGCATTCTCTGTAGGTTCTGACATTTTTCAACAGCAGCAGTTCGTCGATCTTATTTGGTAGTGAGTTCACATTTCCCAGGATCACAGAAGGCACCGAAGGTTTATATCGCCACTTTCTCTCAAGCCGCTTGGCTTTTATCTTAGAGCCGGCTCGGCTGCCCCGATATCGTCTTCTTACCTCGTCAGGTAAATAGGGAACCACACCTGCACAGGCATTTCTTCTCAGCACTTGAAGTTGACAACTTAAATAGCCGAGTCTCGGTGTGTAAAAATCCATGTGAAGTAGTAAAAGCAGTAAAAAGTGTCCTGGGAGCGATTCCACATAAAAGAAAGTGGTAGAACTGATCAGTGAAATAGAGAATAATAGAGAAAAAAGTAAAAAGATAAAGTCATACACGGAGCTGCTGGAATGGCTGCCACTCGCGTTACATTGTTCTTAAGGAAAAGTGATTTAACTTTTGAAAGGAAACAAAAAACTCTTTAACTTCAGTTAGCTTAGTTAATAGAGTTCTTATCCCAGTCTTTTGGGTTGTTAGACAGCAAAATTGCAAGCATACCCCACAAACAACAAATCCTCTGATGCTGTTGTAGTATGTAAACCATTAACAATGTAAACAGTACACAATATCTTTTTGATGGGTTTTTTGAAATAAGCTCACCATGGTGCTTCCAGTCTCCCTTCTTGGAGTACTGATGAGGAAGGGGTTGGCACACATTCTTTACCATTGCCCACACTGGGTGAACCATGAGCCTTTGGCTTCTGCTAAGAGAAAGGATGATGCTGTGGGATTTTAGGGGTTCTTATCTATTTCCCTGGGCTTTCCCTCTGCTACTCAGACATACTTCATGAGAAGGAAGAGCAAACTCGGACACTACATAACCTTTACCATATAAATTAGATTCTTGACATATTAGCAAGACATTTGCCATATAAACTGGATATATGCCATTGAAATAAGATATTTTGTGTTTAAATTGTATATTTGACATGTGAGTGAGACATTTTCTATGTAAGCTTGATATTTGACATGTACAGTAATATTTGGTATATTATTTGAATACAGCGATAGATGAAAATCCGCGAAGTAGAAACCATATGTTTGTATGGTTATTTTTATATATTTTAAGCCCTTATAAACTCTCCCACACTGTTAACATTATTAGAGCCCTCTCGACATGAAATAACACCCTTTAGTCAAAAGTTTAAACTGTGCTCCATGACAAGACAGAGATGACAGTTCTTTCTCACAATTAAAAGAGCGCAAACATATCTTCTCTTCAAAGGAGCGCCGTCAGGAGCAGAGAATGTCAGAGAGAGAGCGTGACAGAAAAGCAAACAATCAAAAAATCAATACGTGCTGTTTGGCTTTTAAGTATGCTCACCGCGATAAAGCAGTCGCAACAGAAGGGAGCAATGTGAAGGTAGTCTTTCAGCATTTTTAGAGTAGCGTCCCTATCTTCCAGACAAACAGCCTCTGTGCAAACAGTCCCTCTGCTCACACCCCCTCCGTCAGGAGCAGAGAACGTCAGAGAGAGAGAGAGAGAGCGCGAGATTAAAGCAAACAATCAAAAAATCAATACGTGCTTTTGGGCTTTTAAGTATGCCGAAGCACCGCAATAAAGCAGCATTTCTTAGAGGAGCGTCCGTATTCTCTAGGCAAACAGCCTCTGTGCAAACAGCCCCTCTGCTCACACCCCCTCCGTCAGGCGCAGAGAATGTCAAAGAGAGAGTGGGAGAGGCAGAGAAAAGCAAATAATCAAGCACCGCGCGGGATGCATATCTTATAGCATTGAGGAGTTTTAGTTAATATGTAATACATGCTCTGATTGGGTAGCTTATAAGCCATCCGCCAATAGCGTCCCTTGTATGAAATCAACTGGGCAAACAAACTGAGGAAGCATGTACCATAAATTAAAAGACCCATTGTCAGCAGAAATCCATGAACCAGCGAAAAATCCATGATATATATTTAGATATGCTTACATTTAAAATCCGCGATGGAGTGAAGCCGCGAAAGTCAAAGCGCGATATACCGAGGGATCACTGTATTTTACATATACTGTAAGTACAAAGTCTGTGATATAAGCTCAGCATTTGCCATCTAAGTGAGTCATTTTGCAATATAAATTGGATAATTCATATAAGTGAGAAATGTGCTGTGTAAATGTAATATTTACTGTTTTGCACCTCAAAAACACATATTTGATAAAGGAATGGTTATGCATTTGGCATCCTCTAAATGGAAAAAAGTACACTATGAAAAAAGACTACACTGTTTTACAAATGATATCCCATGTGAATTATTTTAATACATTTTAGTACATTCCTGTCTATCATAGTGCTGGTCTTCTGGTTGTTGTTGTTGGAGATTGCATGTTGGTCATCTAGTAATAATGCAACTATTACTAATGCTACCGCTGTCAGTACTCAGCACAATTGTGTTTATTTTATCGATGAGCCCTGTGTCATTCTTTGTAAACATGGATGATCATATGTGCTTTTCCAGGGTTGGTTGTCATCTTATATCTGCTATTTTTAATCTTTCATTATTTCAAATGTTATCTACTGTATATACTGGAGACTCACCTAATCAAGGTTATACTATACCAAATAACAGTTCAGTTATTTTAATTTATTAATAAACAATGACACACATCTTGAATCTATTATGTATTTAAGGACTTATGATATTATAATAGGGAATTTGATGTAAACTTTTAAACAAACATGTTGTTAATTTTTATTAAAATGTTGCAGTTCATGCTAAAAGAGAATTATTAAAAATATAGCAGTAAAAATGCAGCACGCCTGTCTATAGATTGAAGTTATTGCTAAACCTCTGTAAAACTGCTGTGATGGAATTTTTAGATTTGTTTCTCTCCTATTTCATAATATGTTACGGAATATGGCTTATATTTTCAGAAACAGCATGGAGTCACCAGCCATACATGTGTTGCCTTGGTATGTGGTTTCCAATACTGCTTTAAGAGCTCATTCTTGGACTTCTAAGAATTTGATTCTCAATAAACCACAGAGACTAAAATGCCTTTTAAAACTTGCATCATGCCACTTCCTGCTGAGCAGAAAATTAAATCTTCAATATGAAATAAACATAAGTATGCTGCTGCATTTTCCCAAGTGTTCATTTTTGTCTTTTGATTGGTAGGTACAACTCGTTACTAATTTTTCATCAAATATCCCAGCTGTGTTGACACTGTGAGTTAGTTTCATGGGTGAAATCCGTCATTCATCATTCTCTACTGATCAATAGATAATTGCTTCATATCTTACAACCATTTGTACTGTCTAAGAGCTCATTTATTTAAACATTGGCAGTCTTTGAAAATCACTTTCTCAAAGGTCTGTAAATTGGTACAGTTTAAAGGTGTAAGATAACTGAGTAAGAAATTAAATAGTTTGGAGATTTGAATTTGGGGATGGCAAAGGGCTTTCCTTTGACCTTTTTACTTTAATATACATAAATATAGTGCATTATGAGTTGCATTTACTCATTTGAGTTAGATTTTGTAAGGTTACTCATATCTTTAAAATATTTTCATCTTATGGCTTTATCTAAAGGCAGACATAATTTTTAGGTAAAGTGACAAATTGTGACAAAGTAAATCATAATGGGGAGCTGAACCAGCAACCTTGCAGTGTAAAGTTCAGTGTCTTACCTACTGCACCACACTGCATACCTCACCAAATCTTTTATAGTGTCTTTTTCTCTGTTTTAGTTTAGTTTTGTTTTTCATATTGTGGCATGCGGCTGGGGGTCGTACCCAGCCAGGACGCCCAGGAGGATCGGAGGAGGGCTTGTGCCTCCTCCAGTCTATGAGGGGGCGACCACCCTGGTTGTGTTGGGGGCCCATGGCCACCACCAGGGGACGCCCCAGTGCCTGAAAAACCCTGGACCTCAGCCCTTCCGCCACACCAGAAAGTGCTGGGGGGGAAGAAGACTGGGGACACCCGGAGGGCTTCCGGGTGCGCAGCAGGCACTTCCGCCACACGGGGGTGTGTCCGCAGGGGATTGCCGGGAAGCGCAGCTGGGGCCCATCCGGGCTCGTATATAAGGGGCCGCCTCCCTCCATTCGATAGCAAGAGTCGGTGGAAGACGGAGCTCAGAGAGAGGAGTGGAGGCAGCCAGAAGGAAGGCACAGGGAAGAGAGGCCTGGACTTTGGGGGATCGGTGCTGGAGGCACTGGGTTTGTGCACTGTAAATATTGTAAATAAAATGAGTGTGTTGGGTGCAAAACCGTTGTCCGTCTATATGCGTCCGGGTCCTGTTCCATAATATTTGAAGGTTTTATGCCATCTTAAGCTTTAAAGTTTGCTTTAAGTTTCTTTTTCAGTTTTTATTTGACCTTTACCCTTTCTCTTAAACTTTTTCACTTGTAAGTGTCTGTCTCAGGACAAATTTGATACCGACTTATGAGAGTAGGAGAAATCACTTTGTAAGCCTGATCAGTAGTTTCTACCCAACTCTGATATGATCCTGTTTGCAGTTCCTATTTAAAATATATTTTATTTGATCCAAGAAAAAAAAAGAAGGAGTGAATAATGCCAGAAAGTGGCACAATACAAAACCAAATGCCATTATAGACTATGAATAGGCTTAATTCCTGTCCAGGTTACTGTAATTGTAGTACACTGTAGGTGATCTCATGTGACAATCTTCTGAACTTTTCGCCTTGTTCTTAAAACAGCGTTTTTTCAAATGGGAAACTTTTGCAATCATCACGAGACAGATTTTGAATAACATACATTAAAAGTTTTGAAGGACAGAATTTTAAAATTGTTTTGTTTAACCTACTTTATATACGTGTATTAACTGCTGAGGCTGTGCTCTTAGTGTCTAATGAAGAGAATGTCTTGTAGTAGCTGAGTTTAACTTTAAATGCTTACATAATTAAGAGTGAAATTGGTCTTCTGTAAAACCAATATATTAAAGCTTGAGAAATTATGACATTATTTGCCTAGGGTAAAGTCACAAATAATTATAATTTAGAATAGTATTCAGTAACTAATAGCTAATTTGCAGTGAAGGCGTCAGACACCAAAAATGAAACAGAATAATGATAAGAAAACATGGCTTTTAGGAATCATAGCAACTTTCTGTCACAGAAATGACAGTACAGTTGTTTTTGTGTTGCATTAATAATGTTTATTTTTAAGTTTGTATGCATTAATTAATAAAAAGAACACTATATCTCCAGGGCAGCATGGTGGTTCAGTGGTAGCTGCTGCCTCATAGTAAAGAGACCTGAGTTCGCTTCCCAGGTCCTCCCTGCGTGGAGTTTGCATGTTCTCCCTGTGTCTGCGTGGGTTTCCTACAGGTGCTCCAGTTTCCTCCCACAGTCCAAAGACATGCAGGTTAGGTGCATTAGCGATCCTAAATTGTCCCTAGTATGTGCGTGGTGTGTGGCTGTGTATGTGTGTGTGTACCCTGCGGTGGGCTGGCGCCCTGCCCGGGATTTATTCCTGCCTTGTGCCCTGTGTTGGCTGGGATTGGCTCCAGCAGACCCCCGTGACCCTGTGGTAGGATATAATGGGTTGGAGAATGACTGACTGACTATACCTCCAGTTTTACATTCTGTATGACTAACATTACTGGCTTTTGATTGTCTCATTTTTCCTGTGCAATTTTTAGCACTTTCTCTTAGCTTTATTAAAAACTTTTTTTCTGGATTTGGCAATATATCCAAGTCTGTTTGATTCTTTCTTTATTCTTTGCAAATTATATATGCTGTATAATTTTTGTTGGGTTTTACAAACATTAATATGTTTTCATTATTTCCAGCAATATGTGAAATTCCATGTAAGCTTAATATCAAGGATTCACGGAGGTTATTTTAATACTGAAAAATGCATAAAGACAGCAAAATATTCATAAATGAAAGGGATAAATTCAATAGAATATATTGTAAAAGAGAAAAGAAGGCAGAAAAAGAGCTGGGAAAGCCACCCCATATATTAAACACACTGTCAGGCAAGCAAAATAATAACACCAGAGAACTATCTGGTTCAGTGTCCAAATAGGAACAGAAAAAGAAGGAAAGGTGCTGGCCTTTTATAGTCATGGGGGAGGAAGAGGCGGGTCCATGGGTACTCAAGGTGGAAGTAAGGTCAATAGGAGGTGTGGCTAGAAGAGAGTGCAGAAAGTTGGAGGAGTTTTAGGCACGTTTCTGTTCAGGTGATCTGCAGATGAGAAAGAAGACAGGTTAGTGCACTTCGTCAATCCATTTCATTTTTTTCCATTTTTGATTAAGCCCATAGCCTCCCTCCCAAGCGCACGTGTGACAATACGTATATATATGTGTGTATATATATAGTGTGACCATAAAGTAGACCCACTGAGCCCCAAATCCCAGACACAATCAGATCGGCCACAATTTCAGGCAGAAATAAAAGTTAATTCATTGAAAACACACTACTTTCTCCAGTAGGCACAACCACACAAACACAAATACAAGCAATGTTCGGTTCTTTCCCTCTCTTTTTGCTCCTTTAGGTGCATGTCGTCTGATTCTGGCTCTCTGATCAATATGAGACAACTTTTATTTTGGACCTGGGAGTATCTCTGGTGGCGTAACATTGCACGCCGGAAGCCTTTCCAGGTCATGGGGGATCTTAAGCCGGCAGCTCTCAGGGACCCCAACAAGGCTGTTCTTGAAAACTTCAAGTCCCACCCAAACCTAATGTTGTCTAGCCAGGGACCATACCAGAGACGCGCTGCCACCTATTTTGCTGGGGGATGAATTGTCTTTGGTAGAAGAACTCCCATTAGTCTTTGTCCCTAATTGGGGTTAGAAGTAGACATCATATATGTCTATAGATATAGATATTGTCACAGACAGTCGGGGTCCTTACCTGGCCAGGATGCGTCTTCGCTGAGAGGACTGGGGGAGTAAGCATGGGCAGAACAGTACCCCCCCCAGGACGCTAGATGGCAGCCCCCATGGGTTGCAGTGGTGCCTTTGCACTGCAGCTGTTCCAAAGCCCATATGGGTGATCCTTTCACCACAACCAGAAGTGCTGCTGGAAGTAGGTCATCAAGCACCTTGAGCACTTCCAAGTAACATATAAAAGGAGCCAGGAGACAGTACTTGGTGAGCCAGTGTCGGGATGAGGGAGACAAAGCTTGCTGGGAGGAGTGGAGGAAAAAAGAGAAGAAGAAAGTATTGTGTATTGTGCTGTTGTGCTTAGTGGAACTGTGTGTGCCTGTGGGAAACGGGGAAGGCATTGCCCACAGGCGAAGAAAGAAAATAAAAACATTTGTGTTTTTATCAGTGTGCCTCCTGCGTCTCTCTATGTCGGGTTAAGTGGCTCTATGCCCTCTACATTTGTCATAATATATATATATATATATATATATATATATATATATATATATATATATATATATATATATATATATATATATATATATATATATATATATGTGACTGGCAGCCACGGCCATTACCCAGCCAGGATGCCAGCTGGATGGAAGGACTGGTGGAGAGAGCATCTGCAAGGCATTACCTTTCCTGGCATGCTAGAGGGTAGCCCTCCTGGGCAGCTGTGGCTTCGCAGATTCCCGCATGGCATACTGGGAGTTGGAATTTGGTGCAGCCTTGTTGGATTCCATGGGGGCCACCAGGGGAAGCTGCATTGCCTTACCTTGAACTTCCATCACACTTGGGAGTAATTCCAGGTAATGCTAATGAGCCATCTGGAGTAATCCCAGAAGCAGCCTAAAAGGGGCCGCTTTACTCCATTCAGGGAGCCAGAGTCAAGAGGAAGTGGACGAAGCTTGCCGGAAGAGGAGTGGAAGCGGAAAGAGAGAAGAAGAGAAGAAAAGGACTGTGACTGGTACTGGTGTTGCATTTTATTGTGCTGTGTTCTAGAAAGTGAGAGAAAAAGTGTCTATATACCCAGCTGGGACTCCCTGAGTATGAAAGGACAGGGGGAGAGAGTATTTGCAAGACCGTTTATCCTCCAGACCAACAGAGAGTAGCCCACTTGGCTTGCAGTGGGCCCATACGTTGTGAACATGGAAGCTCAATCCTGCTGGGGCCTGTGGCCACCGCTAAGGGGTGCCTGGACTTTTACAGGACCCTACTTGGCAGTATTTCTGTCCTTCCAGGTGTTCTATAAAAGGAGCCAGTCACTGCCACTCAATGACCAAAGTCGGGGAAAAGAGGACAAAGCCTGAGGAGGAGTGGCATCACAAAATATATATACTGTATACACTCATACAGTAGACCCCCGCGAAGTTGCGGTTCGGGGTTCGCAGATTTTTCCTTAGAACCTAACTATTAATTTTTAGCGGAAAGCGCAAATATCCTCTGCAATTTTTTATGGCTTTTTTCGTGGCATACTGTGCTGTAGAGAGAACAGGAAGCAACCGCTGAGGAAAACGTGGTTTGGGATGGTGAAAGTAGCCAATCTGGGAGCGTTATTCATTTTTCCTTGCTGCTGATTGACTGCTGCCCTGTGACGTGTCTCCAGATGAGTGGGTTTACCACTGCTGAGGGAAACACAGTTTGGGATGATGAAAGTAGCCAATCAGAGAACATTATTCATTTCTCCTTGCTGCTGAGTGACTGCTGCCCTGTGACGCGTCTCCAGCTGAGTGTCCTCATGGTTTCCATTTTGTTATTCTTAAATGCGCAAGAATTCGCCGAAACGCCCTGCACCTTCTAAGGCTTCTGGCACTAAGCCTAAGCACCAGAAGAAGTTTAAAACACTCCAGGTGAAGGTTGAACTACTGGATTTCCTCCGGAAACTAAAAAGTTATGCTGCAGTAGCGTGCCACTATGGCATTAATGAAAGCACCATATGCTACATAAATAAGTACGAAGAAGCGATCTGGAGTACTATATCTGTAAGTTCCTATGATAGTACAAAAAAAGTAACGACTGTAAGGAATAAAAGTATCGTCAGGATGGAATCTTCCTTGGCATTGTGGATCACCGTCTGCAGGAAGAAGAACATCCCCTTGGATGGTAACATCATCCGAGAGAAAGCACGGAAAGTGTACCAGCAGTTCGCTACAGGAGACAATGTAGCAACTCACCATCACAATGTTCCTGAAATTATTATGTATTTACTCTACTTATAACAAAAAAAACAACAGCACATATCAAAGAACACACGCTTGCATGAATTACAGTACGTACAGTATAGCGGTAACATCTGTATTTTACATTCTAGATAGATAGACAGATACTGTACTTTATTAATCCCCAAGGGGAAATTCACATACTCCAGAGAGCAGCATACTGAAAAAAACAATATTAATTAAAGAGTGATAAAAATGCAGTGCAAGTTAAAAAAATGCAAGGTGGAGAGTGCAAGGGCATAACAGTCAGTAACATTGTATAATGTTAACGTTTACCCTCCTGGGTGAAATTGAAGAGTTGTATAGTGTGGGGGAGGAACTATCTCCTCATTCTATCAGTGGAGAGGACAGTGACAGCAGTCTGTCGCTGAAGCTGTTCCTCTGTCTGGAGATGATACTGTTGCAGTGGATGCAGTGGATTCTCCATGATTGACAGGAGCCTTCTCCGCGCCCATCGCTCCGCCACAGATGTCAAACTGGCCAGCTCCATGCCTACAATAGAGCCTGCCTTCCTCACCAGTTTGTCCAGGCGTGAGGCATCCTTCTTCTTTTTGCTGATTCCCCAGCACACCACCGCATAGAAGAAGACGCTCACCACAATCGTCTGATAGAACATCTGCAGCATCTTATTGCAGATGTTGAAGGACGCCAGCCTTCTAAGGAACTATAATCGGCTCTGTCCTGTCTTGCACAGAACATCAGTGTTGGCAGTCCAGTCCAATTTATCATCCAGCTTCACTCCCAGGTATTTATAGGTCTGCACTCTCTGTACACAGTCACCTCTGATGATCATGGGGTCCATGAGGGACCTGGGCCTCCTAAAATCCACCACCAGCTCTTTGGTTTTGCTGGTGTTCAGTTATAGGTGGTTTAACAAAGTCTTTGATTAGGTTCCTATACTCCTCATCCTGCCCACTCATGATGCAGCTCATGATAGCAGTGTCGTCAGCGAACTTTTGCACATGGAGGGACTCAGAGTTGTATTGGAAGTCCGATGTATATAGGCTGAACAGGACCAGAGAAAGTACAGTCCCCTGCGGCGCTCCTGTGCTGCTGACCACAATGTCAGACCTGCAGTTCCTGAGATGCACATACTGAGGTCTGTCTGTAAAATAGTTCACGACCCATGCCACCAGGTATGAATCTACTCCCATCTCTGTCAGCTTGACCCTAAGGATCAGAGGTTTGATGGTCTTGAAGGCGCTAGAGAAGTCCAGAAACATAATTCTTACTGCACCACTGCCTCTGTCCAAGTGGGAGAGGGATCAGTGTAGCATGTAGATGATGGCATCCTCCGCTCCCACCTTCTTCTGGTATGCAAACTGCAGAGGGTTGAAGGCATGGCGGACCTGTGGCCTCAGGTGGTGAAGCAGCAGCTGCTCCATGGTCTTCATCACATGTGATGCCAGGGCAACAGGCTTGAAGTCATTCAGCTCACCAGGACATGATACCTTTAGGACTAGGGTGATATAAGATGTTTTCCCAAGCCTCAGGACTCTCCCCTGTTCCAGGCTCAGGTTGAAGATGTGCTGTAGAGGACTCCCTAGCTCCAGCGCACAGGCCTTCAACAGTCGTGGTGATACTCCATCTGGACCTACTGCTTTGTTGGCACGAAGTCTCCTCAGCTCTCTGCTTACCTGGGCTGCTGTAATTGTGGGTGGGGGAAACTCTCTCCTATGCTGGTATCAGCAGAAGGATGGGTGGCGGATGCAGTACTCTGAGGTTTGAATGAGAGTGGGTTAGGGTGGTCAAACCTGCTAAAAAAGTTGTTCATCGGGTTTGCTTTCTCCATGTCTCTCTCGATGGAGGCACCCTGCTGCAGCCAGTGATGATCTTCATCCCATTCCACACTTCCTTCATGCTGGTATTCTGCAACTTTTGCTCCAGTTTTCTCCTGTACTGCTCCTTCGCCGCCCTGAGCTGAACTTGGAGTTCCTTCTGCACGCACTTGAGCTCATGCTGATCACCGTATTTAAAAGCCCTTTTCTTTTGGTTCAAAAGGCCTTTGATGTCGCTTGTAATCCATGGCTTGTTGTTAGCATAGCAGCGTACTGTTCTTACTGGAACTACAATGTCCATACAGAAGTTGATGTAATCAGTTGTGCAGTCAACAGCCTCTTCAGTGTTCTCACTATGTGACCCCTGCATTATATCCCAGTCTGTAGTTCTCATACAGTCTCTCAGAGCCTGCTCTGCCTCAGGAGACCACTTCCTGAATAAGCATGTGGTTGTAGGTAGCTCCCTCACTCTTGGTTTTTAGTGAGGCTGAAGAAGAACCAGGTTATGATCTGCTTTCCCAAGCGCAGGCAGCGGGGTGGCTTGTATGCGTCCTTATGTGATGCAGAAGCCAACTTGCCTGATGCCACAATTCAAGTCGTTTTTCTCCGCACTGCATTTTGCAATCACTTGAGCACTTCAAGGACACCAGCTTGGCCAAATGATGCAGAGAGCAGTCAAGTACAAGCACCTAGCCAGCAAATGTCGGAACTAATGTCCCTCCAGCAGGGAGGAAGAGAGAAATACTGAAGGAGGTGCATAGTGCTCATTGCAAGGCCAAGTTGTAGTTTGCTCTGTTTTTTGATTAACTTTTGATTGTATTCTATTTTGTAAGCTTAGTTGAGGTTTATTTCATTTCTTACTGTATTCCAATTCTTAGTTTCTGAGGTAAACTGTGGTTGCCATACATTAGAACTACATCAATTTTTATTTTATTTTAACCCTCAAAAATTTTGTAATGGTACAAGATTTCTGATAAATGCATTACACTCAAATCTGATGGAAGCTACCATTCTTACAGGATGTGCTGCAGGGTAAAATTATATTTACCAACAATTCCCATTATTCCTACTAATTAACTGTTTGAACTCAAAACAGTGTGAGATGTAAATGAGGGAGACGGTAACCAAAGAAAAGCTGGGGTGCCAATCTGGGCCACCCCGTTTATTGCCAAAGCCCAAAAACAGAACAAAAATGAGCAGTTGGTGGCACAACAGAAATAAGGCCCAACAACTGCCATCCTAGCCTCTGTGGCTTTTCAAATCTTTCAGCTCTCTCATACAGGTCTGGGTTGGGGAGCGCTGTCATGTGGGACTGCATTCTTCAGATTGAGACACCATCTTGTCGAAGCCCTCGATTTAGGTTGTCTGGACTGAATGAGGCATGATTTAGTTGATTAGAGATTTGGTTTTGGTGCCCACACTTGGCAGCTCCTCTGAGCTATGGAGGAGAAAAGAAATGGCATTGTTAGAATTGTTGCCCTTGTTGCATATCTTGTTTGAGCCTGGAAGGTGATCCATAGGTGATCCCATACATGACACCAGGTTTTTTTTGTATGTTTTCCAATGACAATCAACAAAAGTAAAGTAACTTACAAAAGCAGGAATTGATCTGTGGTAGGAATATTTTACTCATATGCAATTGTATGTAGAATGTTCCACAGTAATTACCTCCAGTGAACTAATAATATAAGCCACTGGTAAAAATACTTACAAATAATTGTATACAAAAAATGCTGTTAATTAACTGATAGCACTTTAACTGAGACCCACTATCTTAGAAAACACAGCTAGTTGTACTGTATATATAAAATATGGTTTATATAATTAGCAAAAAACAGTTTAAAATTTAATTAAAAGATACATCAAACAAGTAGACTTAGTCAAGTAAGAGCTGATTCCAAAGGTTTGAAGAATAATAGGGTAAAGCACAAGGGTTTTGTACACGGAAGATGGGACAAACACGAGCTGAGGTACATAAGCAGTTTTCAAAGCTAACAAATAAAAGGGAGGTTTGTCATTTAGTGCTTTGAAAGTTAAAGGACAGAATTTTAAATTGAATATGCTTAATCAGTTGGGAGTTATTGAATGTGTCATAAAGCTAGCATAATGCTAACACAAAGTATTGTGAGTACCAGGAGATGAGTACTTCAGTTTTCATCCATCTGGAGTTTATGTATGAATCTTTTTGAAAGACTCTTTAGAGAGCATTACTGTTATACTAATGTGAAATATAAAATCATGATTAAGTGTTTCACCAATAGATCTGTCTACTGTAAATAAGATCAAATAGCATTTAAATGTCAGCATCAAAACCAGAGTTTTTTACCCAACACAACACCAAGGTGAAGTTTAAACTGGTATTCAGCCGATATTACTTTATTCTTTTTTTTTTTTCTATTTACTTTATTATTTTCAAGTTCAGAATTCATAGAAAGTAATTGTTTCAGGCCTCTGTTCTTATCATTGTTTTATCTGCATTAAGATACAGATAAATCTCATTTTGGCCTGCAATTGAGAAAAATTGTTATACTGTAGATGGGTAAATAAAATCATCCACGTAAAGGTACAATTTACCTGTGCCTGATTTGGAGGTACTGTATTCTGAATGATAACAATGTAATGCCTAAAATCAAGCCCCAAGTGCCCCAGAATGAAAAGGGTAATATTTCTGTAATGCACAGTATCATCCGTTTGACAGATATTTAGTAAACCATGTAAGTACAATAAAACACAAAGCAGCACATATTTCTAGATATTAGACCAGAATATGTTGATATTGTAAGTACTACAATTAGGCAGGAAGTGTGGCAGAGCAGGTAAGACTTTGAACTTCAAACCCTGAGTTTGTGGGTTTAAATCTAGACCATGTGCAAGTCACTTCACTTGCCTGTGGGTCATTTGCAAATACAACAGAAATGTAACCAATTGTATCTCAAATATTTCAGGTTCCCTTGAGTAAAGGCATCAGTCACTGGATAAGTAATAATAACTACAATTTGATTAACAATTCATTTAGTAGTAGTGCCAAGGCTGCCTCAGACAAACAAACCAAAAAAAGACTGGTACTGAGTAGCACTTTATTTATAAATGTATAGGCCAGTTAGGGTAATTGATGGTAAAGTATCTCATGAACAAAGAAGTTAATAAAATTTTGAAAAACTACCTCTAAGTAAGCTGGAAAGTGGATCTTGTGTGCAATTAATTGCAGAAAATGTGATTACATTTTTTCCATAGTTTTTATATTCCATGTATTATACCAGGAAAAATAAAACAATTTGAATGAGCCTTCATTTTTTCTTTCTTTTATTTTATTTTGCAAAAGTATTGCATTGTTACACAAACATATTACATTATTTTGTAATTATTATTACGTTATTATGCAAAAGATTTGCCTGGTGTGGTTGTTTGGGAACCAATTGGTGGATCCAAAATGAGACATGGTTATCACTGGATGGATGCACCCTAAAGAAAATTGACTATGTATTTGGGATTTGACCACCATCTACACAGAGCAGATTTGAAACTGAAGGTACGCAACCACAAGCAGCTCAAACCTAAAGGAGCTCAATCAAAAGCGTCCTTTTGCACTGGATTAGCTCAAAGTCCCTGTAACCATGACTGTCTTCTCCCTACTTTGATCCTTTTGGAATGATGGGCTATGACATAGAAGATTATTGGGCCATCATCAAATCCAGAAATGTGCCCAGGGCTCCACTGGAAGATGCAGAGGAACTTGTAAAAAGTGTTGAATACAAGATTGGACAAGGAAGCTAATTCATGAATGCAAAATCATCAAAAGCAAGCCAAGGATGCTAATGAAGTAAAGACAACAAGTAGAAAATACACAATGTTGAACCAACTCATAAAGAAGGGCTGCTGGTAGGACAAGAAGGAGTCGCTGGAATGGAGGAGGAAAGAAGCACAAGATGCAGCTGACCGGGACAACAGCCAGAACCTCTACTGAATCATCAGTGAGCTGACTGGCATGTGCTACAATTCCAGCATCCTGTTTAGAGGCAAAGACAGGAAACACCTGACCACTCAAGAAGAGTAAAACAGGGTGTGGGCTGAATACCTTCAGTAGACCCTGAACCAACAAACCCTGACCAACATCTTCAATTTTGACAAAGCCCAAGAAGAACTCATGGCATATACAATATCACGACTGAAGAAGGGGAAGCTGCCTATCAAGTATCTCAAGAAAAATAAGATGGCTGGTCTGGATCTGCCAATATCTTGAAGTGCAGTGGTTGAAACATGGTGGAAAGGCACATTGTGCTTTTTAACAAATGTTGGCAGAAAGGGAATGTTCCTGAAGATTGGAAAAGAGGTGCAATAATTAAGATACCAAAGAAAGGCAACATTTCTAAATACACCAATTGGTGTTGCATCACCCTTCTCTCATGCCTGGGAAGGCCTTCTAGACAGTCCTGCTTCAGCAACTAAGGAAAGTTTACAACCAGTGCCTGAGGGAGGAACAAACTGTGATTCATGGCAGAAAATCTTGCAGTGAAAAAATCTTTGTACTCTAGAATTTCATAGAAAAGTGCATTTAATATTAGAAATCACGGGCCATAAATTAAATTTCAAGAAAGCTTTCAACAGCAATCAGGTGTCACTCTGGCAGATCCTGTGCTACTACTGTGGTGTGCCAACAGCTTTTATTGCAGTCTTCATTAACTTATACCTGCTGTCAAGTTGTTGCGTCAATATAGAGTACAGCAACACCTCCTTCTTGAAATAGTCAAGTGTTTGTCAGGGCTGCTTACTGTAATCTCTCCTCTTTTTGGTGGGCCTCGACTACGTCATGCCATGAGCAATGACGAGAATAGAGTGTGGCATCCACTGGAACTGTTGTAACCAGCTTGGTGATCTTGACTTCACCGACAATATAGCTTTGATCGTAGAAAAACAGAGGGAACTCCAGGCAGCAACAAAGGATGTTGAATGGAAAACAAGCAAAATTGATTTCAGAATAAGTGCATTGTATATAGGTGATGGTGGTGCCATCAATGGCATTGGAACATAAAGGCTGCAGGATGTGGAAAATTTTACATACCTGGGCAGCATCATGTGCCAAAATGAAGACGGATGTGAAGTGTTGGATTGGAAAGGTCTTGATCGTTTTCTGGAAAATGCTGAGCATCTAGTCTTCGCTGACAGTCTTCCATAAGATCAAGCTGTACCTCCATCCAACTGTTATCCAACCCGCTATATGCTAACTGCAGGGTCACAGGAGCCAATCCCAGCCAACACAGGGCGCAAGGCAGGAAACAAACCCTGGGCAGGGTGCCAGCCCACCACAGGGCACACACACACACACACACACACCCCACACCCACACCCACACACCAAGCACACACTAGGGACAATTTAGAATCATCAATCCACCTAACCTGTATGTCTTTGGACTGTGGGAGGGAACTAGAGTACCCGGAGGAAACCCACACAGACACGGGGAGAACATGCAAACTCCACTCAGGGAGGACCCAGAAAGTGAACCCGGGTCTCCTAACTGTGAGGCAGCAGCGCTACCACTACGCCACCGTGCCACCCCTCAAGCTGTACCTCTTTGCCTCATTTGTGATCCCTAGAGCCATCTATGCTAGAGAAATCTGGAAGATGATCAATGTCTTCCAGCAGTGATGTGTTCTATGGATAGTGAAGATCAGATATTTTGAAAACATCTGCAACAAATAAGTACTTCAGAGAAGCAACATGTTGCAGCCTTCATATCACAGTCACCCACAGAAGCCTACATTTGGCTGGTCTTGTCCTTCAAATAGAGGATCGCTGAATCCCTGAAGTGGCTCTGAGATGGACACCGCTGGGAGTGATATGTTGCCCAGGACACCATCACTGTACTTTCTGAAGACCTGAAGAAGCAGCTGGCTGCTTCTTGACTTTCACTCAGTGCTGCTGTGATAATCACTGGCTCCCGGTGTCCCTAAACTGGGCTGATTAAATTTACCTCTCAGTACATGTAGAATTAAATGTATATCTATGACATTTGTTCACTTCTTGCCACTTGATTGCATATATGCATATTATTAATCTATCCATCATTAGCCATTACAGGACATATGGAGCATGATGATACTAACTAGACTAGGCAATATCTTTTGCATAATAGCACAATTGAAAAAAACACAATAATGACTGCAACATAATACAATACTTTGTGAAATAATGCAATCATTTTTTGAGTGGTGGGAATAAGCTTCTACACAATACATTATTTGCAGTCCAGAAAATAAAAGTAAAAAAATTCCATTAAACGAAAAATAAAACATGCAACCTATTTCACCTACCCATATCAGAGATGTATATGACAAAGGGCGCAATGTGGTTCCTCGTGTACATTAAAACAACAGCAAAAGTTGGCAAGCTATTCATTGATAACAGGAATTAATTATTGCCAAATTCTAATAAATATCAGTTATTAATGGGAATTTCATTTTTCCAATTTAAGACATTATTAGACTTTCCCATTGATTTATGAGAGATCAATTAGAATTCTTCAAACTAAGCGAGATTGTATTGCAATAGTAGCAGTACTACTATCAAGTGTACAGAGTACAGTGAAATTCTTACTTAGTAAAGGATACCATAATAGATGTTCCTTTAAATAATTTTAACTCTTTGCCTGTTTTTCCAATTACTTCCTTTAAGGAGTTGGATACATTTTAGATCCATGGTAATCTGAAACATATGCCAAAATTTTGACCCCAAATGGTGTGAGTGCATAACATTTCCAAAACATGACATAGTGGGACTGGCAACCGTTGACAGCATTCACAATGCGGTTCTTGTCTTGAATTAATTTTAGACAGTTTTAGATGAGGTATGCACATCTGATGTACAAATTTAACATTATATATAGTGTGATTTGCACAAACAGAATAAACATACTTTCTGAATATGTTGGTTCCATTTTTTATCTGAAATTCTATTTCAAATATTATTTTCCCATTATATCATGATACCATCTCAGATGAATTTCTTAAAATGTGTTGGGAAAACTTGAAATACTATGTATATCTTCATCAAAACTGGCCAGTATCTCCCAAGGAATAAAAATTAGTGGAAGGTGAAGAAAATTCTGTATATTGTTTTTAACAATTGTTTTAACTTGTACATAAAAAATAATGTGTTGGTATATTATATTTTTCTGATAACATTTCAAAGGTAGGATAGATGTTTTCTATATAAAAATATCTAAAGGACTAGTTATCTATTGATTTGCGTAAGCTAAATGCTCAATAAGATAAAGAAGACTGGGATATATTGTTATTATTAGTGCAGCTGTTAAAAATGACTGCCTTATAAATGTTCTACAGTACTACGAAATCTTAAGTGAATGGTGGACCATGGTATTGCTGCTAGATTGACACTTATTAGAATTAACTGAAGCACTTAGGAAGACATACAGACAGGCTTTTGAGCATCTTCATTTTTTCTTATAGGGTTTAATTTTATCTGGGTTGTTTATTAATTAATGTTTATTAATGCATAGTTTAATCAGTTTCTCTTTGTTGTTTATTTTTTTATTTTGTGAGGTTTTGTGGGCACTAACATCCAGATATATATGTCTTCATATGTCTTGGCTGTTAAATGACCCATTTAGGTCAATCAATAGACTTCATGCCTGTGAACAGGTGGCTTCTCATACGATTATGTACTCTGTCCTTCAGGATATGCATCTTTGTTATAGTAAGAGAGAGGGGTCTTTATTTCACTTTCTGGCTGGGATGCTAGATATTTGAAGAGATCTGTGCAAAAGTCTACTATAACACTTTCACTTTATCTGTTATGGTTCAACATGACAAATAACGGCGAAATAAACAAATTAATAAAATGTATTTATGACATAAGGATAATAGAAGATGGATATATGGAAGTATGTGTGTGTGTGTGTGTGTGTATATACAGTGCATCCAGAAAGTATTCACAGTGCATCACTTTTTCCACATTTTGTTATGTTACAGCCTTATTCCAAAATGGATTAAATTCATTTTTTTCCTCAGAATTCTACACACAACACCACATAATGACAACGTGAAAAAAATTTACTTGAGGTTTTTACAAATTTATTAAAAAAAAAACTGAGAAATCACATGTACAGAAGTATTCACAGCCTTTGCTCAATACTTTGTCGATGCACCTTTGGCAGCAATTACAGCCTCAAGTCTTTTTGAATATGATGCCACAAGCTTGGCACACCTATCCTTGGCCAGTTTCGCCCATTCCTCTTTGTAGCACCTCTCAAGCTCCATCAGGTTGGATGGGAAGCATCGGTGCACAGTCATTTTAAGATCTCTCCAGAGATGTTCAATCGGATTCAAGTCTGGGCTCTGGCTGGGCCACTCAAGGACATTCACAGAGTTGTTCTGAAGCCACTCCTTTGAAATCTTGGCTGTGTGCTTAGGGTTGTTGTCCTGCTGAAAGATGAACCGCCGCCCCAGTCTGAGGTCAAGAGCGCTCTGGAGCAGGTTTTCATCCAGGATGTCTCTGTACATTGCTGCAGTCATCTTTCCCTTTATCCTGACTAGTCTCCCAGTTCCTGCCGCTGAAAAACATCCCCACAGCATGATGCTGCCACAACCACTGTAGGGATGGTATTGGCCTGGTGATGAGCGGTGCCTGGTTTCCTCCAAACATGACGCCTGGCATTCACACAAAAGAGTTCAATCTTTGTCTCATCAGACCAGAGAATTTTGTTTCTCATGGTCTGAGAGTCCTTCAGGTGCCTTTTGGCAAACTCCAGGCGGGCTGCCATGTGCCTTTTACTAAGGAGTGGCTTCCGTCTGGCCACTCTACCATATAGGCCTGATTGGGGGATTGCTGCAGAGATGGTTGTCCTTCTGAAATGTTCTCCTCTCTTCACAGAGGACCTCTGGAGCTCAGACAGAGTGACCATCGGGTTCTTGGTCATCTCCCTGACTAAGGACCTTCTCCCCCGATCGGTCAGTTTAGATGGCCGGCCAGCTCTAGGAAGAGTCCTGGTGGTTTCGAACTTCTTCCACTTATGGATGATGAAGGCCACTGTGCTCATTGGGACCTTCAAAGCAGCAGAAATTTTTCTGTAACCTTCCCCAGATTTGTGCCTCGAGACAATCCTGTCTTTGAGGTCTACAGACAATTCCTTTGACTTCATGCTTGGTTTATGCTCTGACATGAACTGTCAACTGTGGGACCTTATATAGACAGGTGTGTGCCTTTCCAAATCATGTCCAATCAACTGAATTTACAACAGGTGGACTCCAATTAAGCTGCAGAAACATCTGAAGGATGATCAGGGGAAACAGGATGCACCTGAGCTCAATTTTTAGCTTCATGGCAAAGGCTGTGAATACTTATGTACATGTGCTTTCTCAATTTTTTTATTTTTAATAAATTTGCAAAAATCTCAAGTAAACTTTTTTCACATTGTCATTATGGGGTGTTGTGTGTAGAATTCTGAGGAAAAAAATGAATTTAATCCATTTTGGAATAAGGCTGTAACATAACAAAATGTGGAAAAAGTGATGCGCTGTGAATACTTTCCGGATGCACTGTGTACTGTATATATATTGTCACAAAGTTGAGACATACTCTAGAAAAAGGTTTGGGGCAGCCACCGTATAGGCTGCAAAGTCGTTCTTTTTATAAAGATACAGCACTGAAGTGCATACAACGAGTCCAAGACAAGACTGAGGGAAAAGGGAAAAAGGGCAGGCTTTTAAAGGGGAAGACAGGAAGTGAGGTCATAAGGATTGGGTACGTGGTCTTCGATCATTGGATCACACCCGGACGTGACATCAGAGGGGCTGGAGCTGGTAAGGTCTACCTCCATTGGCTCGGTCCTGGAAGTGACGTCAAGAGAGCCAGGTGGAATCCCCCGGGAATGGTCTACAGGCAAAAGAGAAAAAGAGTCAGTGCACTCTGCCACATCCCGGCATGCCTCTGAACTGTGTTCACTCAAGCCCTTTAGCTGCCTCCCATGCACACGTTTGTGACAATATATATATATATATATATATATATATATATATATATATACACAGAGAGAGAGAGAGAGATTTATGTATATAGATTTACAGAGAGGTCACCCGTATAATCTCGTATCCCGGCTGCAAAGTCGTTCTTTTTATAAAGATACAGCACTGAAGTGCATACAACGAGTCCAAGACAAGACTGAGGGAAAAGGGAAAAGGGCAGGCTTTTAAAGGGGAAGACAGGAAGTGAGGTCATAAGGATTGGGTACGTGGTCTTCGATCATTGGATCACACCCGGACGTGACATCAGAGGGGCTGGAGACAAAAGACAGTAACAGACAATGCAAAACATAAAATTACAAAAGCATATTTGAAATTTTTTTCTGTCCTACGGAACAAGACACATGACCTATAAATTCTGATATTTCAATTTATGTGTTCAAGATACATAAGTTATTTAAACACAAACATAGAGTCCTCTGAGTATGAGTGTTTATGAAGTGCTGCTCTACAATTTCTTACTGGGTTTAGAAGAGAAACTCATCATAGTCAGAATTTATCCTTAACAAGATTATTAAGTTTCACTTACTGTGAAACAAATACTATAATACATTAGCTGCAATTGCCCTATCTTATAAAAACAATGAATAGTTCTTGGAATCAAACTAGTTGTACTTATGGTTTATGGTACTGTAAGTGATTCTTTGTTCCTTATTGGTCAGTCCTCCAGACTTGTGATAGACTCTGTGGCAGACAGCTTGTTCAGGAGTTCATTTCCTTCTTCACAATTTGTTACATCTTCAGATTGTGGGTGATACTGTTTTTCTTTGAGGTTTATACACACATAGTGTCTTTGGTCGCTAGCTAAGTTATGCCTGCTGGGTTAACTGTTGATCAGTCACCTTCTGTTTTTAGCAAGGTGAATGCATGCTTTTTATCTATGGGCTCTCTCTTGCTCGTGCACTTGCCATTCCTTAACAGGCTTTGACTAATAGCAACCTCATCCAACTCCAATACAGACAAGTATTCCACCCTTCCAGTGCAGCACAGTTGCCATTTGGAATAAATTGATTGCTTCAATGTCTATTGCAGCCACAACCTATGGGCTCTGGCTATGGACAGCCAAAATTATGGCCTTGCTGAGCTGTAGCTTAACGAGAAGAGCAAAGAGAGTGTTTTACAAGGATTTTTAAAGGAAGCAATAGAGGTAATTTAATTGCTTTTGTGAGGAACACATAAGCCCATTGTTTTTGTTGACAATTGGTGCTGAGTTCTGTCAATCAATGATACTCATCCTTGAGTTCTGGGCCTTTTTTCAAACTTGGGTGGATAGCTCATACCTCCGAGAGACATCCCTACGATAGTTAAAAAGTCTTTTATCGATCATCTTATTAGATATAGCGCAAAGCTGCATTCCAGCAAGGTGCACTGCCATGAAGACTGAGACTTCATAGCTGGCAAGAAAAGTGTCTTTAGCCATAGTCAAAGAATGGATAATGTCAATCTATCCTACATTGTACATTGGCATTGGTGTTTCTTGAATGGTAGCCACTGCCATAAAATGCAAGACATACAGTTTTGTTGAGAGTTATGTCACAGTTGTGCTGGTTGAATTATGCTGTAATTTTTGAGACAGTACTTTTATGCCATTTACTGTAGCAAATATCTTGTCCATTTTGAGTTTTACAGCATCTTTCAACCACTGTTTCTCTTTTCATGATGCAATTCATAAATGTCATGTAGTGTGCAGATGATAGTGGCATGTGCTATAGTTGGCTGCAGACTAGAAGTGTAGTGTTTTTAAGTGAGACAGTAACAGAAAGTTTTCCCTTTGTTAACAGTGAATGCTGTTCAACACATATGCCAATTGAATCTCCTGTTAAAAGTAACTTTTTTCTTTCTTTTCATCATTCTGTGGTCAACAAACAAACCAAATGCTTGGAGCTTCATATTTATTTATATATATATTTTTTTTAACATATTGCAGCTCTAACAGCTAGTCGTAGCAGCACACCCTGTGCTGTTCAGCAAATAACTTCAAGACTTTATAAACCTGACCAAAAAGCATTGAGAAGGATTACTGCTCTACTTAAAAAATTCATACAAGTGTTATTTATTTGTAGAATCGTCAATATAGTCTTTGCTGAGGGATAGAAACTTGCTTAAGCTAGTGCTGTTACAGCTATCAGTCATAGTTTGCCTGTCAGTGAACTTTAGTTTCTTAAACATTCTAAGAATGCTATTTTATCTCTTATACCTCTGTCATTTTTTATCTCAAGGTAAATTAGCAAGACAAGTGCTTTTCTTTTTTTTTTCTTAAATAAATTTGCAGTTGCCATTCCAAAATCTCAAAAAATCACTTTAGCAATTTTTACGCTACAGTATGTGTACTATGTTGTTATATAGCTTGTGGGGTTTATACCTCAGCAGACATATCCTTTGCACTTTAATGCATGATGTAGCATTTTTTTTTACCGTGAACATGTGAGTACCCCAATGGAATATGCTGTCATTTAAAAAAAAAAACTGTTTCTTTGACATATAAAGTAACTTTTAATGTTTTGCAAGTTGCATGAAAACTAACATATCAAAGTTCTAGTTGTTGGACTTCATTTTTAGCCAAAACATACAGATAATTGCTTCAACTTTGTAGATGCATTTTAAATATGATTCAGTTACAGTACTTCAAAGCTAAACTCCATTTATTTGTGGAGTTTCCATTAATTTGTCCACCCCATATGCCAGTTCAGAATTACTTTGTTAATCAAAGATAAAATAATTTCAAATATATAATTCTGAGAAATTATTGTTTTGTAAATTTAAATTAAGAGTTTTATCTTTAGTATGATTTTTAGAATCATAAACAGTCACTCATTAAAATTCTTTTCAGATATGCCAGACAAAAAATTGAAGTCCTCCATTATAATTAATCTATATGTGGATACGTGTACAGTAGGTGTAATTGCTACTTGCAATGAGTAAATGATAAATAGCCATAATCTTTAAATTGAGCAAGATAACAGACAACAAATTCAAAAGTACTATAATTAGCATTAAGACAGAATATTTAATTGCATTTGATGCTATAAAAATCAGCCCAACTCCCTTTCCACTGAAACTCAAAACATGATTATTGAAGATATTTGTAGCTTAATAAAATATCTCAGTAATTGCTGATATTTTTCTGTGTGGCAACCAAGTGACTCATGGGTCCACTGTCCTGGATTGAGATCCCACACTAGACTTACTATTTGTGTTTGTTATCTGTGTGAGTTTTCCTCCAGCTAGTTTCCTCTAACATTCTTGGAGATGTATATTTGCTAATTCCAAATTGGTAATGTGTGAATGTGTATGTTGGTGTGGTTGTGAATGAGCCCTGTGATGGACTGGCTTACTGTCCAGGGTTATTTCCTGCCTTGCACTCAGTCATACTGGGGCAGACTCCTGCAATCCTAAATGGGAGTAATCAGGTTTGAGGTTATGTTATAGTTAAAACCTTGAGTCATGATAATGTAAAATGATGCTTTGCTGGATAATATTTATACAAAATGTTGATTAATTTTAATGGGAGCCTCTTCCTGTTCATAGATAAAATTTTTGTTGTGGCCTCTGACCAACACAGAGAAGATTTAAATAATGTGGACGAAGGTTCGAGGCAAACAGCAGGCAGACAGCCAATGTAAAGTAAAAAGCAATTTCTTTATTCTTGATGGCAGAGAGACTACTCCAGCCCTGTCAGTTAGTATCAATGGCAGTCACCAGCAATAGCCCAATCTTGGGGGCGTGAGTTTCTTTTTTATAACAGAAATTTTTACATCTAACAGAGATAGCCTATCACGTGACAAGGTTACACAATTCTTTGGTGGGATTCAGTAATATGCCCAAAAATTACAACACATTTGTTCAACCACTAAAGATGAAGTCTGTTGCTGTTGATTTTACAATCCTAGATGTTTGTTAAGAATAACAGTTTCCTGAGTACAGACTAAAAGGTCAGCAGTTTGACAGAAATATTGCAAGTTACCTTTTTTAGCTTACATGTATTTAGCAGAGGTAGTTTAAACAATGGCTTATTGATTATTAGTACATTAATACATACAATATTATAGCTTAATAACGATTTTTTTTTTCTCAATAACAATTTTAAACAGTTGTTTTTTTTCAGATTCATGTGATCATGCACCAGCTGGGTGAAAGAAGGCCCTGGCTTGTTATCTTTAACAACCTCTGCTAATGTATGCAACGTATCAAAAATCCCAATGTTCACTCGTCGGCCCCATAAATCAAGTTTGGCTTAGAATGCAACCACTTTATCTGCCAACTTGAACAACGGGTGTCTTCTGCCTCTGCACCACGTGCTGCTGCTCCACTGCTGCCTCAGATTTTCCTCCTCAGGCTCTTTCAGCACTCCTCCTGGATACAGAGTCTGCAGAGTGGGTAAAGGTGGTGTGCACAATAGTGCCTGTATGCCTGTTCATATTGTGAGATTTCTGAACTCTTTTGGGATCCTCAACCCTCCCCAACACTCAACGGGAACGTCACGCTGAAGTGCGTCCCAAAGTGCAATTCCTTTGTAGTACCGCTGCGAGCCTGCTGTTGCCCCGGCAACTGATAAACAGTCTTAAACAAACATGGTGATTGCACATCGGGACGCTTCTCAGTGTATTGTCCCATTGACAGAGGTCCCAAGACAGTTTAGAAACCTCACATTTTCTTGAATGAGCATCACTGAACCACATAAAAACAGTCTTCAAATGCAGCAATTCACATATGTTTGCAACCTGAGATTTTTCTTCTTTTTTTGCATATAACAAAGACATATGCATTGCATTTGTCATTCCAACAGATTGCATATCACAAACATTAACACTGTTATTGTTTTTTCGTGTCTGCCATTTCTATAGAAGGGTGACAATAAGTTAAATTCCAATTAATGTTTTTCAAATGTTGACAAGCAATAAGCAAAAAGTATCACCACAGAAAACAAAAACAGCAAAAAAACAGTATGAGGAAAGTTCGAAGAAATAGATTTTTTTTACAATGTTTCTGTTTGAGTATCATTGTGCATATGTGCACAACTGAGCTGCGACCACAGATTTAACTGCTCTGTGGTTGATTCATTCAAGCATTTCAAGGTCACTTTGTTGTAATGAAAGTATCTGCTGAATGTACTGCGTAGTAACGAGATTTCTATTGACTCATGTCATATTTTGGAAACTGTCGGGACCTTAAAAGTAATTTGTTGTAATACTGTCTCACCATGGTCTCTCTCTTCTCTCTGCGCCGCTGCAAAGCACCGCCCGCCAAGCATTCTGAAAAGTATCCTCAGTGAAGGGGGCAGCCAAATTGCTGTAGCCCTTCACTGAGTGAGTCTCCGTTGCCGGCAGTTCTCTCGCGGCCCAGCTGTCAGATGGCTGCAGCCCGCTAGTGGGCCGGGGGTTGGGGACCCCTGATTTATAATATATCAATTTCCTTCTATTTCTTCTTGTTGCAAAGGAGAGTACAAGCTCCGGAGAAGGCAACTTGTTCTCCTTGTTGTTTTTTTTTTTCATTCAGTGCTCCTCTTCTTATTTCAGTGAGCACCATGTTGATGGGCTGTCAGAATTAAGCAACCTTGCAGTACTGTCAAGATTTGAAACCATGGTAAAAAGTCAGTCAACTCCTATAAATTATTAATCATATGCAGGAAAACCTCAATTATCCATTAGGCGTTGGGACCGAGGCTGTGACGGATAAGAGGAAAGACGGATAATAGAACATCTACTTAAAAATAATTTGCATTAGATAAGTGAATAGTCGTATTTTTTTACAAAAGAAAAAAAATCTATATTAACAAAATATTATATAGTATTAACAAAATTTATTAATTTATATAATATTGTACTGACTGGTGTAATAAGTAAGTATAACTTGGAGTTTCCTACATTTTACTTGTAGTCTTCATTCCGTAACAAATGTTGCCCTTTCTTATACTCAATTATCTGGGTTACAGAGCACATCTCCAAAACAACAAAAGAAAGCTTTCCCTACCAATTAGTTTATTTCCTGCCATTCGCATTCTGCTTATTGCCTTCTTACTCTCTACTCAAAACTTCCTTCGTTTCTCTCCTAACTTCTCGTGTCACTCACCTCCTAAGAGGTATGTCCACCTCTCACGGAACAGAAGCCCTTCACCCATTCCTATCATTTACACTGCATTCCGCCCTTTCTGCTCCCGCACAGCGCATCTCAAGCTGCCTGCGCATCACAATTTATTAACTAAATCTAATATAACAAAATTTAAAAAGAAAATTACAATGCAGAAGAACACTATAGTAGTTTCCATTCTCACCATGTTTTTCAATTTTGTTGGCATCGCTCTTTATATTGTTCACTGTTGTTCTTCCTACTCCAAAGTTTTAAGCAATACTTGAAGCATTTTTGCCATTTTGTAAATGTTGTGGCAAGCGGCTGGGGGTGGAGCCCAGCCGGGACGCCCAGGAGCACCGGAGGAGGGCTTGTGCCTCCTCCAGACCACAAGGGGGCGACCGCCCTGGTTGTGTTGGGGGCCACGAGTAGGGGGCATGGAAGCCCAACCCTGTAGAGGCCCATGGCCACCGTCAGGCAGCGCGCCGGTGCCTGAAGAACCCTGGACCTCAGCACTTCCGCCACACCAGGAAGTACTGGGAGGAAGAAGACTGGGGACACCCGGATGGCTTCCGGGTGCGCAGCCGGCATTTACGCCACACAGGGGTGTGTCCACGGGGGATTGCCGGGAAGCAGCTGAAGCCCCTCCGGGTTGGGATGAAAGGGGCCGTCTCCCTCCGTTCATTAGCAAGAGTCGGGTGGAAGAGGATGGAGCTCAGAGAGAGGAGTGGAGGCGGCCAGGAAAGGCATTAGAGACTGTGAGGCGTGGACTTTGGGGTATCAGTGCTGGAGGCACTGGGACGTGCACTAAAACAATTGTAAATATTTAGTTGTAAATAAACGTGCGTTGGGTGAACAACGATGTCCGTCTGTCTGTGTCCGGGGCCAGTTCCACAATGTTTAATAATTTTATTTTTTGTGACAATTACAGTTTTATTATAACAAAAGAGAAAATCTATGAAAGGCTATTAAAGCTGAAGGTATGTAACTAACACTCTGATTTCAAAATGCAGCATGACACGTAGTGCTGAGATAAAACACAAGGGTGCAGTTGTTCCGATGTGCAGAGCTCACAGCGTATTGTGTGGCAGTAGTAATAGGTAGACTCTGGTGTTTGCAATGTTTTTTGTTTTTTGCTCTGACGGTTAATAGAGATTGACGGTGATCAAGGTTTTACTGTAATTAAAGACTCAAGATCAATGGAATTCAGCAGCTGCAATCATTAAATATGACATGTTCTCTGACTAGAGGTTGTGTTGAGTCCTGTAGTGTGAAGATGCCCTTATTTAGTATTACTGTGGTGTATCTCCTGCTATTCTGTACTGGTCTCAGAATTACAGGTCAGTAAGAGAAGATATAACTGGTTGACTTTGTAAGTGTTGCTGGAAGACAATACACTATTATTATGGGAATAGCTTACAGGAAAGTTTATCCTTGATAGTGACAGCACTGAGGGGACTTTTTGAAGATGGAGATCACATCAACCTTTACGTAGTCTGAAGGTAAAAGAACCTGCGTAATACGAGAAATGTTGACTATAGAACAAAGTTAAGTGAGATACATTGATGGAGATTATTGTGATTGGGTCCCAGTGAAGAGGTGGAGGGCCTTTGAGGATGCAGTCTTATTTTAACGATTATTTATGGGAGAGAAGCAGTAAAAACAAAAACTTGTAGGGCAGTAGCAATTTTACATTTTTTGATCACTTCTGTAAACATCAGCATTACCACATATCTTGTATCAGTTATCAGTTTATTTCTTTAGCATGCTTAATTTATTATTCCTTTTGTGGTTTTATAATTGCAAGTGATATCTCTGGTATGAAAATACTTAATCTCAAATGGCTGCTGTAACCCTTTTCACAAATATAATTTTACAAGAGTCACAACTGCTAACCAAAATGCTAACATGGACCAGATGTAGTTTCACAATACAGTTTATAAAACAGGTTAAACCTCTTTTCGTAATCATGAGGCCATGTATGACATGCTCCAAAGCAACCTTTTTACCTTCTTTACTTCTTTTTTTACATTTTCTTGTGTTTTATATCAGCATGGAAAGCTGAGGCAGTGGTTGCCTGTGTTGCCTCACAGCTCTGCAGTCGTCAGTTCATCTGCCTGTGTGGAGTTTGCATCCTTTCCTTACATTATATCTGTGTTGTCTTATACTCTCCAGGCATTTTAGGGGCTTTGCGCTAAATGTCACACACATGCACATTGTATTAGCTGGCAACACCAAACTGGCCTTGTATGAGTGAATGTATGCTCAACAATTGACTAGAACTCTAACCAAGGATTGTTTTTACCTTGAGCCTAATGCTGTCAGGATGAGCACCAGACCATAAGCTGGATGAATGGTTTAGAAAAATCAATGAATGGTCTTTAAATATTGAGGTAAGGTAGTCTATATAATGGGATAAAAATACCACATTATTATGATTTAACATATTTACAACATTAGGAATTTTATTTTGCTCCCAGTAAGGTAACTTTTCCCCATAACATTTGTCTGGTGGCTGCAATAGATTTTAAAGCTAAGCAGTTGCTGAACTGTGTTTAGGTTGTCAAGTTTGCATTATGTCTTTCTCAAATGCATCCTCCTCATATTTATGTATCTATTGTGAATCAAAAATTCAGAAGTTCGCAGATTATTGATGATCTGTGCATTAGCTTTCTTTCAACCTACTTTAAATCTTCAAAGGGTGAATAGTGTCGGTGTCATTTCCCACAACCGTTTCCTGTGCACATTCAAAGCTTGTGTCTTTAATAAGAGAAGTGCCATGAGTGAAACTGTGATAATTAAATGCACACCTGTTCTGGCATTTTTGTTTTTGACTCGTCTATTTTCAGCTGCTATTTCTCTGGCAGTAGGGACTATAGAGTCCCACAGGAATTTAATCTCTCCTGTTGTCATAGAGGCGGTTCAACAAAAATGACTTTATAGAAGCTGATTAAGAGAAAGATGAACACTTCTTTTTAAATTTATTAGGCCTTCAATAAAAAGTACTCTTAAGAAACTTCATCAGAGACATGGGAATTTGTTAATTATGTACATGAATTAAAATAAATGAATAAATGCAAAGTGTTGGAAGTTGAATTTTCACAGATGCTACTTGTTAGAAAAACTAGAGGTGAAACTGTATAATCACAGAGTTTTTTTTTTGCACTAATTAATATTCAGAATTAAAGTTGTGGATGTATCGTGCATATATGGCACTGACAATAATCAACAATAAATCTTTATCACAAAACCTTACCATCCAGATGGTAGTACATATTTACAACTTAATCATTCAGGTTTAACTGATGACATGCTCTAATATTGCTAATACTTGTATATTCCAGAAAACTGAATCTAACACTTTATCTGTAATAAGCCATCATTCTGCTTGTTCCCTTAATTATTCATGTTAGGTTGAAGTGCACATATGATTCCTTTAAAGTTTAATTGAAATTTCATTGACAAGCAGCTGTATAGTCTACAGCCCCCTTCTTCTGTTGTCATTTACTGAAGTATTTGCCACATTTCTATAGTTTAGTAACAGTTTAAAAACTTGTCTATTGAGTTTCTCCATGGATTTTTAAAACATAGCACCCTAGGAGATTATTTGAATATTTGTTATGAAAAAATACAGCATTTCTTTCAGTATTATTCATTTTACATAAAAATGATAATTTTTCTTGGTTTATATTTGTATTAGCTCACAGGAAACTGATTTACTGCTAAAATGGGGGAAAATGATTATTATTGTACTAATTTCTGTTCCTCAATGCAGTTAGGATCAGGATGTGTTAGAAAAGGAAAGCATGAAAGGAAAAGAAAAAAAGGGCAGTGTGTTATTTTTTTTCATGATTTGAGGGTGATTGTAAAATAATGAGAAGATTAAGGCCTTGTTCACACGGGCGTTAAAATCAAGCATTTTTGCGTTCGTAGCGTCCGGTGAGCGCGGATCAGGCTCCGAGTGTTTTCTACACGTAGGAGTCAATGAGAGTGTTCACACGGGCTTTGGTGACGTGCGTTTGTCCGGCAGCGCGTTTATCGACATCAAAAAGCGTTGCATGCAGCTTTTCTTGGCGTTCAAAACCTAACGACGCAAGGAAACCGCTTCTAGTTCGTTTTCTGCGCGTTTATTTTACGTTTGGAGGACGGATATTTTATGTTTTCATATACAACATATATATTTTCATATTGCTTATTTTATTTTATTGTCTCATGTAATTTGTAAACCATGAACCTATTAATTTATGTTCTAATATAATATTTGATAACGATTATGTAGGGGGGCAATCCATGGCGGGGGGGCATTTCAGTGCATAACACCGGTGTAAGCGCACACTCGACTACTGTTTCCTTACCTCAAAGTGACAAGTAGTCTCTCTTCGGGGCTAACACCAAGTCGCATATTGGTTGATCGGCGTGCAATGTGGCATTGCACCAGCTGCAGCAGACAATCAAAAGTGGAAACCGACATCCGACAGTAATTAAAAAACTTGCGCGGAAATGTTCGCATTTCTTCATAAAGCACAAAAACTTCCTTTAACCCGACGTTGTGCAGTCAGAGGATGAACCCAGTAGCGGCGATTTTTTCTCTCTCCCTACGTCGCCGTATTACGAGTATTTTTAAAACAAGAAGATTAATATCTAACATAGCAAAATGATCCATATTGAAAGGAGGCACCTCAAATAAAACGACAAGGGCTTTCATATCCAGTTCCCGACACTGCCTCCACAGGTTAACACACAAACTACAATTTGGGCTGCAGGCTGGCGTTAGACAGAGACAAGCGAGCGCGTGTAGAAGTCAATCGATCGCCACCACAAAATGCAACATAAACGTCTAGGACGTTCAGAGCAAGTTCGTTAATCCAAAAACTTAACGCCCGTGTGAACAAGGCCTTATAGTTTAAAAAAAAAGTGATTAAGAAAAAAACAACAGATGTGGAAAATAATGAGAAGATTATTAGTTACAAAAGTGATAAAAAATGACAGATGTGGAACTTAAGAAGAATTTGGGATTTATGAAATGGTTTGGTGAACTGATTTGATGACAGATTGGGAATTCAACATTATGATCACGAGCTAACGGGGACCTGGAAGAAGTGGCAGTTGGCATGCTCTGCTAGAGTCAAAAAAGAAAAGAAGAGCTTCTTAAACAGACCAGGAATATTTAAGTCTGGGCAGTGGGCTTTAAGGAGTTTAAAGCGCTACTAGGAATAGTGCATTGTTATTTTCTTGGAAACAATAAGACTGTAAATAAAGCATTTTTTTTCTTTGTCATCATCATTTATCTGAGCTCCAACACCACCAATGATATGAGACTACCACAAACTTTAAAGACTCCACTCACTTTACTATCATATAGCAGTATGATAAATGTTTGTATTTGTATTTTTGTTCTTCTCTCTCTTCTTAACTAATTAAAATGTTATACTAAATTTCAGTACATTGCTGTGTGGGCTTGGATTGAGTAATGAAATGCCTACTAGATAATGCATGACAAGCTTGTATTTTTTTTGTTTGTTTATTGATGACGTTATTTTACAAGAGAAGGTGGATGTCTTGATGTTTTGGGTGCATTTCATTTTTTACATTCATAAGAAAGTGTTTTTTTTTTAGCAGAAACCAGTCTTTTATCCATTTATTTGCAGAAATTACCGAGTTCTTTTTGGGGCAACAATGAGAAGGTTACATAAACATTATATATTATTGTGAGGGTGTACTCTATATTAGGTAGTTAACATTTTTTCGTCTGCATGATTCTATTAAAACACTCAACAGTGGCATTTTTAAGCTTGCCATGCCACCTACATAAGAATATATAGTCTATAATCATGCCTTTTTCAAAATGTGGTTACTACAGCAACCTTTTCTGAAAGGTCGTTGAAACCAATGAAAACACTTGTGGATTGTGTTATAAAATTGTTTTTTTTTTTTCTGGTAATAGGTTCCAGAGATTATTGCTTTGTCTTTACTTAAAGTCTGTAAACCTGCAGAAGCAGGCTTAACTTGATCAACCTGAATATTTCAAGGACTGAAACAAATATGTGCAGTGGTTCTTGTATCAATTGAAAGTCAAAGGAATAAAAAAGTAGATAAAACTGTCCTCATGAATTTAATAGCTATGTTAAAATTCTCTTTGTGTATACCATTACTAGAGACTGGTTAATCTCATTAAATAGTCCCATGAGCAAATTTATGAGGCTGAATAGGAGTTATGGTTTAAGCAGTTATATGAGATGTACAGTATAATGAGATTGGCTGAGTTTTGGCTGATGCCTTGTGCAGTGAAATGCATCATTTTCAAAATTTCACTTGACCGTAAAACATTTTGTAAAGTCCAAGAAGAAAATAATCTCATCAGTTTCATCTTTACATATTTATGGTATCTTGCAAAAATATTCAGATCATTAAAAAAATCCACTAATTGCGCTAAATTGTAAATCATACTCTGAAATTTTATTCTCTGATATATTTTTATTTTAAAGCAATGAAACTCATAATTAGTTTTATTAAGAATAAAAATAACAATAGGAAATAAGCTGTTTATATAAAAAGGCACAATTACCTTACAATTGACCTGCACCTAATAAATCTTTAAATTTGTATAAAACCCCACAGTTAAAGGATCACTGGTCAGGTTGTGAAAATGAACAGTATGGGTACTTTAAAAAGTTAGAACAGAAATTATACAAATTTATAAATTAGGGGAAAAAAATCCATATTCCAGTATGCCAGTAGCCACTGTTAGTTATTTTATTAAGAATTTTAAGCAATGTGAAATTACCAAGGCTTTTCCTAAAAAAAGGTTACCCTGAAAAAGTCTCTGCACAAACAAGAAAGAGACATATTGGAGAAGCTGCAGAGAGAGACCAACAATCACTTTGAAGGAGCTACATAGTTCAGTAGCTGTAACTGCAGAAGGGTTCCAGCACCTAACTACATCAAGAACTCTAAATAACACAGGCAAGTATGGGATATAGTTACAAAACAAACTATTAATCAAAAGAAACATGTGAAAGCAAGTGTGTATTTTGCCAAAAACTAAGACCAATTTACCCTATGGGAAAAGGTTTAATGGTTAAATGAGACCAAGACAGAGTTTTGTGGCCACTGTATGTGTGGCATACATTTAAACACCACGCTTGCATTGAATATGATGGTGGTAGCAGTATATGGCAAAGCTCCTTTTCATCATCTGGGGCAGTAAAAATAGAGAGAAGAATAGATGATACAGTAAATACAAGTAATTGCAATAAAACTTGTTTCAGTCTGCTACAAAAGTGAGGTTTAGGTGAATGCTCACCTTTCAGTAGGGCAATAATACCAAACTCAAAACCAAAGTAACTTTGGAGTGGCTGAAGCACAATTCTGAATATCCTACAATGGCTCAGTCAAAGACAAAATAACAGTCCATTTGACAATGTGTGGCACTCTTTGAAAATTGTGATGCAGCCATCATCTGACTAACCTAAAGAACCTGGAGCCAATATGCCTGGAAGAAAGGCACAAAATCATTCCTGGTGTATGTGCAAAGCTGATATGGTGCATGCTTACCCCAGAAGACTTAACACTGTTATTGCTGCAAAAGATGGCTCTTCAAAATATTTAAAAGTGGGGACTGAATTCTTCTACAGTGAAATATTTATTTTGTCTTTGTTAAGATTTATTTTCTCTCAAGTACACACATGAGTACTAATCATAGAAACTACATTATTTTGCCAAAAAGTACAAACTTAGCTTTCATTGGTCACATTTTTTTCTCATATGAATCCATGGTATGTCTTTTCTCTTGTTGACCTTAAAAATGATGAAGTTGCCATTGGATTCCTAGTAGCTTCTGTGGTCAGGCACTCCATTGTTTGAGTATCCATTTTTTGGGAATTGCACAATCATTGTGGTTCCATATACCTTTCACTTTTTATGATAGTATTAATTGTATTAGGGATGGATACCTTATATTTTTGTAATCATGTCTTGCCATCTTTTTATAGTAGGATCTGTTTTTGCTCATAGTTTGCCAAACAGTGTGTACCAAAACAAATGCCATGTTATGCCATTTTCTAGCCCACTTAATCCAGACTAGGGTTAGCTGGAGAAAATCCTCACAGAGCTAACACATACACACACACACACACACACACTTGGGCCAATTAAGTATTGCCAGTTCAGCTAAACTGCATGTGTTTGGACAGTGAGAGGAAACTGGAGCATCTGGAGGAAACCCATGCAGACATGGGGAGAACATGCTACCTTTGTGCAGGGAGGACACGAGACTCAAACCCTTGTCTCCTTATGGCAAGGCAGCAGCACTACCAACATGTTACCCTCTGAAACAAATGTCTTCTTTTATTCTGATATTCCATACAACTGAAACAGGCAATGGGTGTTTAACCTGATAATTAAGGAATAGAAGTGCTTATACAACCCATTCTTCAGGTTTATTTTTATTTTTTTTATTTTTATTTTTAAGCATCTTTTTTCATGTTCAGACTGTTGTGGTACACTGTGTGAATACATGTTTAATAATATGATTTTCTATCATGTTTCTTTTGTTGCTAACAGGCTGTAATAATTTGTTATTCTTTTCTCTAGTCACTGTTTATCCATTCACATTTTCCATGAACAGGTTTATTACATTACAAGAAGGAGGTGAAGCAAAGCCCAATGTAGCAACGTCAGGCATAACTTGGATAGGGTGCCAGTCTGTCGCTGCTTGCACACTTATTCAAACACAACCAATTCAGGGTCTATGACTAACCTAATTTGCTTGTCATGGGATGTGATAAACTTAAGTACTTGAAAATATCCCCATAACACAGCAAGAACATTTACTCCCATAGAAGGAGAGAAAGTAATCCCCGTGCTACCCCATAGCAAGTCATGGTGTGATTAAATATATACATCTATATACTGTACGCAAATGTTTTGTCAATATTCATTTAAGTAATATATTTGGACTCTGTTACCATAAGTACTGTATATACATTTTACACATACTTAAGTGAAAATAATGTTATTGACACAATCATTTGAAAATATTATTATCCTGAGAGATCATGTTTTACAACATAACATCTTATCTGTTGAGGCTGAATGTTGGTAAAAATAAAAAAAATATGAAAACGATTAAAGGTTTTATACACCATGTACAGTACTAGGTTAGATTAAAGGTAAGTACAATAAATTCTATACTGTAGCAAATTACCTTAATTCTAGTTTCAATAAAACTTAATCAAGCTTTAAAACACAATATTGAGAACAAAGCGATTGAGCAGTTTGACCAGTGTTTCTCGGTAGGACTGTTTCAGACTATTAATTTCTGGTTCACTGAGCAGTTTTGATGATTATACATTACAGCTACATTACTTTTATTCATGCAAAATCCTACACTTTATGTGGAAACTCTCTTGCCATACTTTATGAATCCAGCTTCTTTGAAATGACCTCTGATTTACAAATCATAACTTATTCCTGAATTGGACCAAGTTTGTATTCCCTCAAAGACATAATTTTTAATACACAGCCCTTCACTTCTGTTCGCTCTCATTCTATAACTGGCTTACACAACTCATCCATGTGTTTTAATCATTTTGCTTTCTAATAAGATTATTTTGTGTTTCAGTTATTGTTGTTCATTTCAGCACTTTCTGGAGATTCAATTCTAATAGAGCTGCTGGTTTAATAACCTACTTTATGTACACCAAGTCTGTTGAGTGGTATTGTTTTCAGTGTATTATCCCTACATAAGATGCTAGATAATATTTTTTCTGCCTCTGAAATCCTGTTACTTTTCTGTTAAGTAAAATTTAAAGTCCTCATTTCTTTAAGGAATCTGGATTTTTAAACTTCATATATTTTATACAATATAACTCAATTCTCAGTAGCAGATGTCATCTGGAAAGTGAACAATTGCAAGAAAATTTGATCAACGCTCTAGCAATTTGATAAAACATAATAATTCAAAGTGACCAAATATAAAATAAAATCAATTACTTCTTTTAAATAATTTATCTTAATTGAAAATCTTTTTCTTCTTGCTCTCCATCTTTTCCCACCCACTTCTATGTGGGGTCGCTATGGTTGATAAACCTCCTCCAAACAACCCCTTGCCAGTTAAGCCTTTTTCTTTTAGATCCTCTTTTATTTTATCCATCCATCTTCACTTTGGCCTAGCTCGCTTTCTCTTCCCCTGTACTTCCACTCCCATTCATTGTCTTTCCTCATCACATGTCCATACCAATTCAACCTACTTTCCTGTACATTCTTAGATATCTCTCTCACTTTTGTTGGACCTCTGATTGACTCATTTCTTAATTTATCCTTTGTTGTAACTCTACACATCCACCTCAACATTCATATTTCTACCACATCTAACTTCTTCTCCTATACTCGCTTAACCTCCTATGTCTCAGCTCCATACATCATTGATGGTCTTAACCACTGTCCTATAAACCTTACCTTTAACTCTTCTTCTTCTTTCGGCTGCTCCCGTTAGGGGTTGCCACAGCAGATCATCTTCTAAAAAAATGTTGTCCACATATTGATTTGGCAAAGTTTTACACTGGATGCTTTTTCTGACGTAACCCTCCCCATTTATCCAGGCTTGGGACTGGCATGAAGAAACACACTGGTCTGTGCATCCCTCACCTTAATTCTTTGATCACACAATACTCCCGACACCTTCTTCCAATTGTTCTATCAATGCTGTACTCTCTGGGTTATCTATGCATCTAATTTTCCATCTTGGGCTACCACTAATCCTTGATATTGAAATGTATCCACTCTTTTCAATAGCTCTCCTAGCAGGCTAACTTATTTATTTTAATTGAACTATTTTTTAAATTTTATTTAAATTATTACTGGCTTTCATGAATGTCCTGGAGAATAACATAGTCAGTTTTTAAAACTGCAGACTACTTATAAAAATTTTCCTCAAATGAACCATGATGAACTACAAATTAATTTACAGGACTCTTAAGGCAATTAAACTAACAGAGGCAAATTACATTGAAATTATTCTCTTTTGTGGATTAATAATTTATAACACAAGCACATTTGTACGTTCTTTCTGTAAACCAGTAATTTATAACTTTAATATATCTGTTGTTTTATCCAAGGAATGTATGCTCAGTGTACTACTTAATGGAAACAAGAAAACTGGGACAAGAAATGATTGTACAGATGTACATGATCAAAGATTTTGAGCAGAGCCATGCATCACTAGGATAGCTAGCCAATCATTTATGTCTAATGTAATGTCACATGTTCTTGAGCCCCATGTGTGATTTTAACATTAATATGCTCATCCATGAGACCAAAAAACAATGACAGAAGAAGAAAGGCCAGAGACTGAGACACATCAGAAAAAGAGAGTGAAACTATTTCATCTGGACATCAGAGAATATAAATTATGTATCACACAAATTGCTGAATTAAAAAATAGTAAAGACAACATCCATTCAGTAAGCTTTCTAAGATTATATAAATCTAGACTATGCTATGTATTTTTTACGTTATTCTTTATTTTATTAGTATGTTGCTGCTTTATTTATTGTTTTTAAATAAATATAAGGGCACCTGGTGCAAGAGGAGTTTACCATTTGCTCGGCCCTGCTGGTTTATTGAGTCTTAGAGGTCACAGCTCAATAGGAAGAACAATTTCGGTAGAATTAAGACACACCATTGGTAAGTAAGTGGTATATAACCAAAAGGTGTGTGAGGTTTCATGTGTCTCTTGGACACCTATATGTTGTTAGTGTCTGTGATAGTGAGTCCTTATGTGGAGTACTAGGGAGTGATTGGCAGTGCAGAAAATCACATATGCGGTACATACAGTATGTAGATGACATCCTATGTAGAGTACTACGGAGTAACTGACAGTGCAGAAATAACTCATACAGTAACTGTGTGTGTATCTGTGTGTCAGTCAATGTAAAAGGTTGAGAGCAGACCAATCTAGTACCAAACATTTTAAGTCTCACTCATCCCTCAATGATACAGTTATTTAGGAAGGTTGTTTCTGCACATTATTCAGTAAAACAGACATGCTCAGTATAATAACTTAAGTCCAGCAAAATCTACAACTAGCAGTGAATTTGTAAAGATTAAATAATATGGAGATTACTAGTCACTTGACATAGCTTGATAGAACTTTCAAAACAAGGAATAAAAGAGATGCATAAAAAAGAAATAGTATAATACCAGTGCAGAACCCATTATTTAGAAAGAGAACTAGTATAGTATGTTAAATCACATACTCTGGGCTGAAAGTACTTATTCAGAAAATGTCAAATACAGGACAAATACAGTCAAATAAATCATTAACAAGCTATGCTATAACGTAGAAGAGAGATTATGAAATGAATTAGAGCTGTCCATTAATGCCACAAATGTTACAAAGCTGGATTTAATCAAAACAGTTTCCTACATCTTATATAAAGGTTAGACAGCTCAGGCTATCATCAAAAGTTCGTTGAATCAGTGATGCAGAGAGTAGTCTGGATGTTCTTTTCTCTAGCAGTTAGCTAGTTGAGAGGGGGTGTCATGATTGCTTTAGAGCTGAAATATTATTGTCAACTTGATCCATTAGTGTCTGAAATCTATTATACATAACACTTCTGTTGTTTCAATGGCCACGGATAAAAAAGAACATGCTGATAATGTTTGAGAGTGAGCGAAAACATGCTCAATATTAGGAGTAATTTCATTGAAAGAGATGTGAGAAGGGAATTAGTGTCCAGTTTTTCAATGTTCAGTCAATAGCCTTTCCAGTCGTATCATGCCATCAGTTATCTTTGGAGACATAAAATGGGGCCTTTGTGTCTAATATATTGCTAGGAAAGCAATTTAAATCTTGAACTAAAAAATGAAAACAACAGGTAATCTTAGTGGAAGAATAGCTAAATAGACAAATGGTTGGTCACAGCAGACTAAATTACACCCATACTGCTGATTAGTGACCATTTGTGTGAAGCTAAGCAGCATGGTTTTATACGTTATTAAATAAAGATGAGCGATGACTATTTTAAATTTCTCCCCTTTTATTACTTTATTTTTGAGCTTTTGCATTGCTTTCAATTCTTCTAATTAAATGATTACATGGTAGCTGCAAGTGTTTATCATTACTTCTTTATGCATTTCCATATCATCAAAGCAACCCTAGTATATACAGTATGCAGTATTCTAACTTGTGATTGTGTTTTAGATCTGTACTTTTTAATATATCTAGCACAAAAATAGTGTCATTTGTTCTCTTTTTAACTAAGGGAGATGTAAAAGACCATGCACACCATCCATCAGTCATGGCACTAACACTTGGGATATGATTTATGGGGAGTCTCAAGTCAAGTCAAGTCATTTTCTAAACCCGTTCCATCCAGTTTAGGTTTGTGTTGAAGACTGGTGGTAGGGGATGGGGCCAAGTCTGTCAGACATACATTCATTAACTTAGCCAAATTAGTGTCTTCAGCTAAATTAAACTGTGCATATTTGGGATGTAAGAGGAAAAATAAATGGAGAAATTGTGGGAATGTAAAAACTGCATACTGAAAAAAAAAACAACTGTGATGAAAAAACAGTCGCCTTGATCTGTTAGGTAGCAGCACCCACTACTGTGGCACCATATCAGTCTCAGACCATTTAAAAATAATTTTAAAAAATACTTTAAAAAAATATACTGCACAAATCAACTACAGCACAAGAAATATTATCAATAAAATGCCCATATATTCACATTTTTTATTTATTTGTTTACATTATTAGTGTACAAACGTTTCAGACAAATTAGAAATTATTGTATTTCTAGCTTTTCGTTTTTTTTCTATATTGCTGAATTTTCTTCCTGAAGAGTTAGAATGAGCTAATTTTGCAAATGCCATCTGTTTCATGCTGTAACATATCTAGCAGCTTGGTGTTAGTTAAACTTGCTGTTTGATTCATTATACACAGACTTTCAAAGATTTTGTCCTAGTTTGTATCTGTAAAATGTAAGGTAAACAAAACAAATGAAAGTACATTAATGTACATTAAGTACATGTTAATGTGAAATTTCATGTTAAAATTTGTTTCCTGGTTCCAATTTTTAATTGCACAGTATTTTTTTTAATTATTATGAGCATTATTATATCAAGGTGCATGTAAATTACAGTGTAGATCTGGTATAATGGCTAAGGCCTACATTCAGTTTAAAATATTCTTATATCACACTTCACTAAGTACAATCTCACTTTAGATTAGAACAGATTATAATAAATCCATTTTCAGTACCGCACAGGGTGATTGGCTAACCTAGTGCTTTGGTGCTTTGCTTAATTGAGTATGAAACAATCCATCCATATCAAAGCCGCTTTATCCCATTTGATGTCATGGGTTATCACAGGACATCCTCACATAAATGTAAAGCAGATGTGTGACAGAGACCGAAGTATTTTCACAAAGGAGAACTATAAAATAGTGATACTTCAATAGATTGTCTGCCATTCAAGATTGGACGATTGTCATCCCAAATGACCCAATCAGTGATTAGTAAATTATTTTTTTAATCCTGCTTTTCTAAGCTTAATGATAATTTAGTTGTAGCACTCCTTTACATAAAGTTTTACTGTAGTTAAGGAATTGCACATGTTGTTTTGTTGCCAAACGTCCTGTAAACAGAGAGCAGATAATCAGACTTTAGCAGTGGGTGAAAGCAGAAATACTGGCATTACAAAAAGCAGAATAATAAACTACAAAAAGGAATCTGAGGAGTTATTCTGTGCATGGAGAGGAAGGGGCAAAGTATAAGAAAAGTGAGGTGTGTCTTTGGCACAAATTAAATGAAAGTGAGATTTTAGTTTGTCCTGTAATTAAATTTAAGTGTGAATGGTGAGTGTCCTTGTTTTTAGTACAGAAGCTCACATTTTTAATATGAAAAAGGAAAGATGGAGAAATATTTTCCCCCGCTGATTAGTAAACAAAAGGCTGATGCACTTAACACTAGAATTACTAGAGCCTACGAAAAAGCTTGTAGATCCAGCCCACCTTAAATCCCATCACACCTCTCCGTCATCGTCGTTTGTCCTGCAAATGTGCCGATAAAGACAAGGAGCAAGCAGCCTGCTGTTCCATCCCCCCAATGCCGCAGAACGTGCAACAGGTACACACGTCGTAAATATAGGAAGGACGGTCCTTGCATGTGTGTGAACTGTTAACATTTGAATTTGATGATTGCATATAGCGCTGAACTGACCTCTCTGTACTATTCTTTCCTCTGCATGTCCTGGAGTACAAAAGAAACACCACCATACAGCAACATGTGGGAACTGGCAAGATCGGGAAGAAAAAAAAAACATGCAGTAACTGATTACAACCGCAAGATGTTATGCGAATGAATATGAATAATATGAATAATGTTGCATCCGTGCCACAATTTTTTCCGAAATGTACTATACAGGTCATAAAATTAATAATTCCAAATCATATATACCTATGTCTCTGTTTTTTTTTTTTTTTGTCAGTGCGGCTTTGTCATCATAGACCATAAGGTGCATACTAATTCAGCATGAGCAGGAACACTCAATAAAACTGAATAAATAAAATCAAGTGACTGTGAGATACGAATAAGACAGATTCACCAGCGTTTGTGTGTCATAATTTATCCCTCCAGATCAGAGAATGTCCAGTTCCATTGCTTCAAAACACCACTCACATCTACAGTTATTCCCAGTCTCAAATAAAAACTAACAGCATCAGATCCCTAGGGCGGTAGTATGTATTGTGATCGTGACTGAGAGAATATAAAAAAAAAGTACTATAAATTTACACCATCTGTTACAGACACAAACCAAATGTAGGTGTGTTCTGTATAGTATTAAAAATAAGAGCAGCTCACTACTGAAAACGGCAAATATAGGAGGCAGTCAGGATCGAACCGGGGACTGTTGATTACAAGTCTGCAAATCTTACCGCTATGCCACAGAAACTGTTGTCTTATCCTTGAACCTTTTGTGAAAGTGTTTATTTGATCTTTGGACTTCAGGCTTCACACATTATACAGTTTATGCCAACATTTTTTCATTTACTACTAAAATATGAGAAATGCATGTGTTCCAAATAACGATCTATTATTTCCACTCTAAAACTCCAGCACTTCACTCCCAGATAATCAAGGCATGAGCTGGGAGAACATTGTGCACGTTCTGCAGCGGTGGGGGGATGGAATAGCAGGCTGCTTGCTGCTTGTCTTTATCGGCACATTTACAGGACAAAAGACGCTGATAGAGAGGTGCGATGGGATTTAAGGTGGGCCATATCTACGAGTTTTTTCGTAGGCCCTGGTAATTCTAGTGTTAAGATCCAAATATGTTGATTCTATGTGTAAACTCATGTTAGCTTTGTATTTTTTTGATAAACATGACCGTTTTATTAGAACAGTGACTTGTAATTATGATGAGAGTTTTTATTTTCTATTATAGCTTATATATTATGGGTAAATATTTTGTACATGTGTAATTAATTTTTAAAAAGTATTTTAAATTTTATTTTATTTTATTGTGATATTTTTTGTTCACTGAACAAAAAGCCTTTAGAATTTCATTTTGTTAATTAAATAATGAACAGGTTAACACTTGTGATCTTCAGTTTATTTACAAAAATACCACTTTAATGTTGAACATAAAGCTTCTACATGACTGGATATGCAGGAGCTTGGTGTAAAAGAAAAACATTTAAAAGGATAAATAAAAAAGTAATGGGCCAGTTCTAGTAACATGAAATTGGTGATCGGCATCAGCGCTAAAAAACCTGACCAGAAGATCCCTACTATTTAGCTTATTTTGGGGGAAAATTGTTATTGCTAACTTATTTTTATTTGCTGTTTATTTAGTGAATCTTTAAGCTGAGAAGAAAAGATTGTGTAATTAGTCAAATGTCAAGTCAAGTGGCTTTACTGTCATACCATTCATACACAGTATTGCAGCATACTGTGGCATGTAATAATGTTCCTCAGGACTCTGGTGCAACATATACATAAACACAGCATAAGTGAAGAACTATATTATACATTATCTATACTAATAAAAGGCAAAGCCCTCACTGACTGACTGATTCACTCACTCACTCATCACTAATTCTCCAACTTCCCGAGTAGGTAGAAGGCTGACATTTGGCAGGCTCATTCCTTACAGGTTACTTACAAAAGTTAAGCAGGTTTCATTTCGAAATTATACACGTAACGGTCATAATTGAATCCTGCTTACTTACATATATACGTCCGTAGCCTGCAGCTCAGTCGCCGTGTTAGGCGGCGTTGCGTCCCCCATCACCACGTCTCCCACGTAGTTGGCTGTTTGCCTATATTGCGTCCCCCATCCCCACGCCTCCCACGTAATTGACTGCCTGCCCATATAAGGCCGTCTGTCGCTCCGGTCTTTTCATTCCCTTCTTTGCTTCGCCCTGCTGATAACTGCAGCCTTTTTATTTAATCCATGGCTTCTCCGCTGTTTTGTTCGTTTATTACGATGCGAAGTTATCGATGAAGCCGGTTGTATGCTTACAATGCTTGGCAGATGCCGAATGTCACTTCAACACAAGTCCTGCAAATACTAACGTAATTGAAACAAACCATGAAACTCAAACCGATTATGACAGCAGCAATCCAAGCTGTGAGAAAACAGTAAAAAGGAGGCGTGTCAGACGTCGTGGTACATTTTCTGCTGCAGCTAGATGGAAACAACTTTGTGACGCTGCGCCAAATAGTCGCAGAAAAATCCACAAGTTAATAGGCATGCTGTCGCTAAATACTCGCAGGCAAATCCACAAGTTCATAGAGACGCTGTCGCTAAATACTCGCAGGCAATTCCACAAGTTAATACTAGGAATGCCTGTTAAACATCTTAGATTCATGAGTAGCGATTTGGGTAGTGAACACTTCAATGAATGAAACCTGTTATCTTTACAATGGTTGACAAACACGGAATGTAACATGAACACAGCACATCCTCCAAATACGAACCTGATTGAAAGAAATAATGATAATCAAATCCTTGATGACAGCAACACTCATAATAGTGACAAAACAATTACATTGACAATCATGTTACGTTATTTTTAAAATGTTTCCTTTTCTTTTTCATAACTTATTTAACACACTACTTCTCCGCTGCGAAGCAGAGTATTTTGCTAGATGAATAAATAAAGGGTAAATGAATAGATAATAATATGCTGCTGCACCTTCTTGGCTATGGAGGTGGTGTTAATTGACCAAGTAATGGCACCTGGCAGATGCACATCATGGAATTTGGTTCTGTTAACCAATTCCAGTGCAGAGCAGTGGGATGTGGGCAGCCTGGGCCTTCCTGAAGTCAACAATCATCGCTTTCATCTTCACCACATTAAGAGACAGAGTGCTGCTCTTCCACCGGTCCGCCCATTGTCATATCTCCATTCTTCCAACTGACTCAACCCCATTACAGATGAGACCCACCACTGTTGTGTCATCAGCAAACTTAATGATGGCATTAGAATTGTATGCAGCTGTATAGTCATGAGATCGCAGAGTGAACAGAAGTAATAGCCATGGAGGGTGCTGGTACTCGGTGTGATGGTCCCTGAGGTGTTTACTCCAATGCAGACTTCCAGGGGTTCCAGTGTCAGGAAGTCCAGGATCCAGTTGCATAGGGAAGTGTTGTTCCCTATCAGACTCCCAATGATATTCTGAGGGAAGATGGTGTTGAATGCTGAACTGAAGTCTATGAAAGTCTTCTAGCATAAGTGTCTCTTTTGACCAGATGGAATAGCACCAGATGAAGAATAGATGATACTGTATGGCATCCTCAGTGGAATGACTTGCCTGCCTCAAGGAAATGTCTGTAAAGATATGGTATGCACATTCCCTGAGAACTCAGTCATGTATGTTGTCTGGTCCAGGAGATTTGCATGGGTTTACATTCAAGAAAGATCTTCTCACATCAGCTAGGGAGAAACACAGTACCTATTCCTCTTGAGGAGGGATGGAGTTCCTCACAGGTATGTTGTTCAGGGCATCAAACTATATGTAGAATTTATTTTTAGCATCCGAAAGGGAAGTATCACCACTGCAGACAGGTGGGGTGGTCTTATAGTTTGTCATGTCTTAGATTCTCTGCCACAGGTGCCATGTGACTCTGGTGTCCTAGAAGTTGCTGTAAATGTTCTTGCCATAGTCTCTCTCGCTTTGATGCATACTGTATTTCTCTATGTTTATCTAGTGGCCATAGATGACAGTCACTTTAAGCATAACCCAGATTTTGTGATCAAAACAGCCTGACAACACAGTCCTGCATGACTGAAACAGCTTTTAATATTTATTTTTAATTTATGCTAGTTTTTGTTGTGGTCTGCTATTATCCTTCTGTTAAAACATTGTTGGAATGTGGCATTATGGCAATGCAATGGCAACCTTAAAACTTTCCTAGCTGCTTAAAATATGTAAAAATTAAACCATAGCATTACTTAAGCGTGACATTTATGTAATATAGTAATGTAATGTGGAGAGCGTATTAGATTCAGTTTGTTAATGTGTTTTTTTTTAAATTAGTATTTCTTCAACAACAGTTCTAAAGCAGCCAACAATTCTAAATGAAATGACAGTGCTATTTTAAAATAGAAATTATGTTTTATTAAATTTTCTGCTGTGGATCCATACATCAATTTCCTTTTGCATCTTCTTATTCTAGTATCAGGTGGTCAGAGCCTGGGATACACTGGTGCTAGACAAGAACCAGTCCTGGACAGAGCATGTATTTTTTTGATGTGGGAGAAAACTGGAGTGTGTTTTGGGAACTCATTCAGATGTACAGCAAATGGGAACTTGAAAATGCCGCATAAACAATAACCAAACCAAACTCTGAGCCCAAGCCTCTGGTACCTAGGAGGAAACTGGCAGAGCCATGCTACTTGACATAAAAAATATTTGTGAATGTCAAGTGGACTGAAGTGTTTAGTTCCAATAAGCCCGGATAGCAAACTGTGTGTTTTACTTCTTGAGATAATTAGGACTTTTGCAACCAACATGTTTATATCAGATTTTAACCATTATTTTAATATGAATGGCTGTTGCTATGGGGCTTAGGGCTATAAAGTTGGCAGCCCTGTAATTTATGTACCTAATTAGGGACTTTGCCATTATCCCCTGGGCCTAACCAGGCATCTCTAAGAAATTTCAGAGAATTCTCAATAAATCATTCAGCCACTTATAATGTACTTTTCTATATTAGCACACGACTGCTAAACAAAGTCCATCCTGAACATATTTATTTGGAACATGAATGCTAAACAAAGTCAACAGTATAAAATATCACTAGAAATCAAATAACTTTTTAAAATTCTGATTTAACTAAGACAACCTTTTGTACTCATGTACCTAACTTAATAAATTACTTTTATAAGCAAGTTCAACTAAATGTAATTGTACTTTTTGATTTTTAAAGCTTAATTACGATGACTACAACAGAGTTACAGTATGTGCTTGTTTTAATTAGTTTTTGAAATTCCATAGATACCATTATATTTAATTATTTTTCTTGCATGTACGTAGTTGAGTTAATGCATTGAGGTTTTGTTGTTTAATGCCAGGTCTCTATCTCAAAAAAATCTCAGTTCTCTATACTTGATTAAATAAAGAACAAATAACAACAATAGAAATAAATGGATACAATAATTCAACTCTTAATTCAAAATCAAAGCTCAAAATATCATTTTTATTCTAAATCTTGTTATTAACAAACTGAAACTTTCAATTGACATCACATTGTGATGACCTGTTAAACCGATTTTCAAGGTTTCAAATTATGTTCAAGTTTTGATTTGTTTCGACGCTGACAACTGTAATTTTTTTTTTTTCCTATATTGATAATGAGAAGATTACAGATACTGTATACAACTACTACTAGTGAATTAAATAAGTGAATGGCTTTAAAGGTACCTTTGTTAAATGCTTTTGCATAAATGTTCATTTTAAATTTGTATAAAAGCTGTGTGAGATTTAAAAAAGCATTACTTATAACATTACATATAACTACTGCATGTGCATGTTTAGTAGCATTAACTGATTCATTTATGCTAAACACAAAAGTCACTGTCAAATACCCCAAAATTTTCACAAACTTAGGACTGTGATATAAAGCTGGATGAGATGCCTATCAGAGCATGAAAATTCAATCAACTGACATATAAAAGGAAATTTTAGGTGTCTCATTTTAAGCAGACTAGTTCCCCTGGTATTACATGGAAGATCAGCTTTCCGTAGTTCATGACTGTAAAAGCTAGGCATTGTTGTGATGATTAGTTTTGTACCACTGGTCCTTTCTCCAACCTCTGTTTTGTGTATGTGTGTGAAAAACACACATAATGAAAATAATGTAGCTTGTTTGCCTTATCTGATTTCCGATCTGCTAGTGTGTGGTAGAAAATGGTTTGTCAGGACAAATTTGTCAAGAGTTCTTCAATAAGTAATTTGTAAAGGTACAAAAACTGTCTTTCAGGTTGTTTTTTCTCCTTCAGGATGATTGTTATTTCAACTTTTATCCTACCCATACTCACTTTTTAAGAAAACCTTCTTTTATAAGGTCAGCTTTCCTAAATTATGTTTTATGAAAATTGAAATAAAACACCTGCACACTTTTAAAAATTGCCAGGTTTTCAAAAATTTAAAGAGAATCCAGAATGTTTACATACTGATCTCATCTATCTATCTATCTATCTATCTATCTATCTATCTATCTATCTATCTATCTATCTATCTATCTATCTATCTATCTATCTATCTATCTATCTATCTATCTATCTATCTATCTATCTATCTATCTATCTATCTAAATTTGGAATGGTTTTTGGTCAACCTCTACTTAAAACATAAACCCCTTTTCAAATGCAGATTCTTTCCCTGTAGATTCACTTCTGTTCCAAATTTAATTAGTTCTTACAATTACCACTCTTTGGGGAAGTACAGTTCACAGTTTGCAATGCAGCTACACCTGGAACTGTGGTCTAGTAACTTCTGTTCCATAGTTTTTTCAAACTTTCCCCAGGTATTACTCCCACTGTAGCTTATGCCCTGATTGACATAGTTGTGAAATGAACTTGGTTCCCAAACCCTGGCGGTAGAATAAAGAAAATATACAGGTAGGAGAGCAGGCATAATATGTTTTAATCTTTAAGCATTTTTCAAACAGTTACTGCCATAAACAAAAGCAATAGTACAGGGCAATTCTTACCATACAACCTGGATCATTTTGCAGTTCTGCAAAGCACATTCCATATGTGTGCTGGTATCCAGGTGGCACTTATCTTGTAGTTGCTTATAGTCTAGGCAGTGCCTCAGAGCATTCTTGGTGTGACTTTCTTCTCTAATCGCCTCATTTGTCTAACATTGCTTGCTTTTCTTAAGTCCTGTCTGTCCTCCAAGCTTTGTGTATGGTTCAGGGTAGCTGGCCTCTTATAAAGCTAAATCCTGTCTCCAAAGTGGCCTTTCCCTTTCTGATCTCCTAAAATCAGCTGTTGCCAGAATTCAAAGGCTTCACACTCAGAAACAGGGGATGTAGCAAATTTTGGTTGTAAAACCATGAAACAAATAGAAGGATGTAGTGAAGCATGGCTGAACAATCTCACACTCAGTAGGAGGGGAGTCTCAGCAAAGCATACTTGTGAAACCATAAACTGTGTGTATGCTTTGTGGTAACAGTTCTTATCAGTAAGAACACCATAGCCAACTTACAGTTCTCAATGTCTTTGACACTTTTCTCTTAAAATAATTATCAAAATATTCAAGCAATTTTTATCAGAATACAAAAGCAGGGACTAATAAGGTACATTCTGATTATAAACATAGAAAAAGTGTTTTTTATAAATTTACTTAAGTCACAGTTTAAACATAAAAAAGTTTTGCTTCTTCCTAAAAACTACAGTGTACCTGGATGTACGGAGTGATGCCCTCGTGAAGTAGAATACAATACAATACAATTTATTTTTGTATAGACCAAAATCACACAAGAAGGTCCGCAGTGGGCTTAACAGGCCCTGCCTCCTGACAGCCCCCCAGCCTTGACTCTCTAAGAAGACAAGGAAAAACTCCAAAAAAACCCTTGTAGGGAAAAAATGGAAGAAACCTTGGGAAAGGCAGTTCAAAAAGAGACCCCTTTCCAGGAAAGTTGGGCATGCAGTGAGTGTCAAAAAGAAGGGGGTCAATACGAAACAATACACTGAACAGAACAAATCCTCAATGCAGTATTAAAAATAAAAAAAATTACAAGTATGGAGCAGAATTTAACAGTAGATGATATCACATAATATGATTTGGATTTGTTTAGAGTCCTGGAGACCTCAGCCATCAAGTTGCCTCCCCCATTTGGCGATTCCACAGCTGAAACAGTACTGGGCCAGCCAATCTGATGAAAGGACCCCTCTACCCCACGATTCCTGCGATCCTCCATCAGGGATGACTTTACCCTAGGCAGGCAAATCAACTTAGCAGGTGGGCCGTGGCACCAAGTGCCACATTTACGTACCAAGAAGAGAAACAATAGGTAGCAGACAGACCATTCCACATTTTAGGGGCCCTGTAACTAAAAACTTAACCTCCCCCTGTTATTTTATTAATTCTTGGAATCATTAGCAGACCGTCATCTTGAGATCTTAATGTGCGCTTTCGTTTGTAAGTCATGATAAGTTCAGACAAGTAGGCTGGACCGTGGCCATTTAATGCTTTATATACAGTATTAAAAGGAGGATTTTGAAATCTGCTATAAACTTAACCAGGAGCCAGTGTAAGGATTTAAGAACTGGAGTTATGTGTTCGTATTTTCTTGTTCTTGTAATAATTCTTGCAGCAGCATTTTGGATTAACTGGAGGCTGTACAAAGAACAGTTTGAACATCCAATGAACACAGCATGACAGTAGTCAATCCTACTAGAAATAAATGTATGAATAAATTTCTCAGAATCCTGCTTATTTAGAAAATGCCTTAATTTCCCAACATTTTTAAAATGGAAGAAACATGATTTGGACAACCTTGTAATATGCGCTTTAAATTACATGCTAGAGTCAAAGATAACTCCTAGATTGCAGGCTGATTCAGTAAAATTAATGGTGATTCCAACTGAGTTAAATGATGACAAAATATTGTTGTGATCAGCGTCATTCCCTCCAACAATTAACATCTCTGTTTTATTGGTGTTTAAAGATAGGTAGTTCTCGTACATCCACTAACACAACTAATTAAAGGCAATATCAGAGAAACTTCATTTGATCTAAATTAAAGGTAACTCGGTGTCATCTGCATATGAGAGAAAATTAACATTATGTTTCCTATTGATAGAGCCCAGTGGAAGCATATAAATTGAAAACAGTAAAGGTCCCAGTACTGAGCACTATGGGACATCATATTAAAGTTCTCTGTATAATGATGGAGTATTGTCAGCACATTTCTGTACATATTGGAATCCATTTGATAAATAAGAACTAAACCAAGTAAGCCCAGTACCTGTAAGGCCAACGTCATTTTCTAGCCTGTGCAGTAAAACAGAATGGTCAGTTGTGTCAAATGCCGCGCTTAAGTCTAACAACATAATTACAGTGGAGTTTCCTTCATCAGAGGATATCAGAATGTTTTTTACAACCCACGTTAGTGCCATCTCTGTACTATGACCAGTGCAGAAACCAGACTGGAATTGTAATGCGTAAGGTGTGACTGAAGCTGATTGCCGACTACTTTTTCTAGTATTTTAGAGAGAAAGGGTAAATTTGAAATAGGTCTATAATTATTAAATATGTGTGGGTCTAGGTCTAGGAGTTTTTAAGTAATGGTTTAATGACTGACACTAGTGTATCAGGTACTATGCCATGCAATAATGAACTATTGATAATGTTTAGAATAGGTGCTGCAAGAACATCCATTGCAAGTCTCTCCAACCTCAAAATATTATTAAGTGACTCATAGATATCAAAATTTCTGCATTTACTTCCTTTATTTTTAAGAAAGGGACAAATGAAAGGAAGACCATAAAGAACCAATGAAAGGAGAACAAAACTGATTTTTTATTTTGCAATGCACTAGAGACAGTACCTGTAACACTGCAGATAGTTTTGGGATGTCACTACACGTGTGTACAATCTTTTAACAAAACAACAGGTAATCATACCTTTTATATATAAGATACACATCTTTAGAAGAATACATTCACAATTTCAGATGGGTTTATGAGTAGCAGCACTGCATTCAATACATGAAAACCTTGTTTCCTTGTGTACAGTGACATGACAGCACAATAAACATTACATTTTGTGTAAATTCTTGGTAGATGTGTATGTACAGTAGACATTCTATTGTCTACTTGTATGCTTTTGTGCACTTCACTCAATAAGATATATTGGCAGATATTGATAATGACCCTCTAAATAATTTCATGTGTCTTATTTGTAACCAATATGCTATTTAAATACTAAAGTGAGACCGTGGTCTGAACCATCACTGTTGCTGTATTTGTAACTGTTTATGTAATTGTCTGTATATCTTTACTGCTGTGAAGTGAAATAAACATCCTGTGGGTATGATAACCGTAGAACTGGAATTGGGGCATGAGATTCATCCAAATGTGTTAAGAACATAATCACACACAAAAGATGATACAACATTGTGTATTTATTATGATCATGTTTTACAGCATAATCACCTCCTAGTGCTGCAAGATAATTCTGTATGCATGTATCATAGAGATGATGAATGTCTTTCTATGTAAAGTCAGTCTATGCTGTTCAACATGGAGGCACAGCTGGTTGAGGTTCATTGCTAGTTGTTGGGCACTGGAGATATGCCATCCAATTATAAGAACACAATAATATAGGAAATTTGACAAATGAGAACTTAGCTAATAGTTTGCAAAAATAATCCCTGGCCTATGTGGTTATATCAGCTATTGATGAGTGACAGTTCTTAATGCAGTGCCGTCTGAGGGATCATAGATCATATGTGTTCACCTTAAGGCTTGCACCCTTGCTTTTTACTCTCTGAAATTCCTTCAGATTCCTTAAATTGTTTAATGATACTGTAGTATGCACTACAGAGGGAGAAATATGCAAATCCCTTGAAGTCTTTGTAATTTTCTCACACATTTGTTGACAAGCTGGAGATCCTCTGCTTATGTTTGCTCCTCAATGACTCAGTCTTTAGTGGATACTGCTTTTGTACCAAATCATGATTACAGTCACTTATTGACTGCAGGCATGAGTAGCATTAGCAACAAGTGGGTGGCAGTCTTTCCAAGGGAAATGGGGGAATAGAACACCTTCACACCTGCCCCCAAAACCATATGTTTAGGTAAAGCTTGGCAGTTAGGCAGCTTGGCTTTCCTATGGGGTTTGAGAGACTTCAGAGAAACATTTGCCAAACTTGTTAGAGGCACTTTCCCCAACTCTGTCGTAAAATTTACTTTCCTGACTTGTCCTGGGGGGGACATGAATGCTTCTCACTAATGTAACACTAATATTACATTGCTTTGCCAATGTTACAAATAAAGACATACAAAATATTTATCAACTTGTATACAAAATTTCACATCACAACAGCCTGAAATACAAGAATGGATGTACTGTATATTAACAAGTGAAGTTGACCAGGACATAACATAACATTGACCACACAAAACATGACTGTCTGTAATTAAATAAAAGTCTAAGTAAATTTAAGAATTGCTGCATTTTTTTATTTGCATTTTCTATAACATCCAACTTTTTCTGATTTGGGGTTGTACATGTCTCTATATTTTCTTCCAGATTCCAACAATTCTTTCAGTAGAGAAGCCCTTCCTGGCTTAAATCCTCAATACACATTTCCTTAATTTCCAATAGTGTCTTTAAACTGAAAGAGTTCAGCTGAGTCTGCTTTATTAATAACTTTTCAGGATTTTGAAAACCTGCTTTAGATTCCCATGCGCTCTCCTCTGCTTTAGACTAAACAGGTTTAGTTCTTTGACTCTGTCAGAATAGGACTTGTAAGTCAAAGCTGGCTGGATGATGTTCCTAACATAGATGGTACTGGTCAGTAACCCATCCCACCAAACCCCTGATTCGAATGGCCATTGTAGCTAACAGCAGCCCACACCATAATACCAGTCATGAGCCTTGTATTTTGTAGCTATACACGACAGACTGCAGGCATGAGTAGCATTAGCAACAAGTGGGTGGCAGTCTTTCCAAGGGAAATGCATGACTACTGTTCTTCTTCAAGAAGATAATTACATATGGTCCGAGTCCGAGCTGTTTGTTCTACCACAACTTTCTTTTGAATATGCTGGGTTTTGATGTGTATCCATACACCCAACTTTTCCCCTCATCACAAACATTGATGTGCTGTGCACACCTGCCATCTAATCTGGTTCCATCCAGCTTCATGAAGGCCTACTATACATCCCTGATCAAATTTCATTATTTGGACAATCAAATTATATATATATATATATATATATATATATATATATATATATATATATATATATATATATATATATATATATATATATAAACTGCACAAAAAAATTAAAGGAACACTTTTAAAACACAACAGATCTCAATGGGAAAAAGAAATCCTCCTGGATATCTATACTGATATAGACTGGGTAATGTGTTAGGAACGAAAGGATGCCACATTGTTTGATGGAAATGAAAATGATCAACCTACAGAGCCCTGAATTCAAAGACGCCCAAAATCAGAGTGAAAAATTATGTGGCAGGCTAGTCCATTTTGCCAAAATTTAATTGCAGCAACTCAAAATTATGCAGCACTTTGTATGGCCCCTGTGTTCTTGTATACATGCCTGACAACATCGGTGCATGCTTCTAATGAGATGACAGATGGTGTTGTGGGGGATCTCCTTCCAGATCTGGACCAGGGCATCACTGAGCTCCTGGACAGTCTGAGGTGCAACCTGGTGGCATTGGATGGACCAAAACATAATGTCCCAGAGGTGTTCTATTGGATTTAGGTCAGGAAAGTGTGGTGGCCAGTCAATGGTATCAATTCCTTCATCCTCCAGGAACTGCCTGCATACTCTCACCACATGAGGCCAGGAATTGTCGTGCACCAGGAGCCACTGTACCAGCATAGGGTCTGACAATGGGTCCAAGGATTTCATCCTGATACCTAATGGCAGCCAAGGTGCCTTTGTCAAGCCTGTAGCGGTCTTTGTGACCCTCCATGGATATGCCTCCCCAGACAATTATTAACCCACCACCAAACTGCTCATGCTGAATGATGTTACAGGCAGCATAATGTTCTCCATGGCTTCTCCAGACCCTTTCACTTCTGTCATGTGCTCAGGGTGAACCTGCTCTCATCTGTAAAAAGCACAGGGCACCAGTGGTGCATCTGCCAATTCTGGTATTCTGTGGCGAATGCCAATCGAGCTGCATGCTGCTGGGCAGTGAGCTCAGGGCCCATTAGAGGACATGGGGCCCTTGGGTCACCCTCATGAAGTCTTTCTGGTTGTTTGGTCAGAGACATTCACACCAGTGGCCTGCTGGAGATCATTTTGTAGGGCTCTGGCAGTGCTCATCCTGTTCCTCCTTGTCCAAAGGAGCAGATACTGGTCCTGCTGATGGGTTATGGACCTTCTATGGCCCTCTCCAGCTCTCCTAGAGTAACTGCTTGTCTCCTAGAATCTCCTCCATGCCCTTGAGACTGTGCAGGGAGACACAGCAAACCTTCTGGCAATGACACGTATTGATGTGCCATCCTGGAGAAGTTGGACTACCTGTGCAACCTCTGTAGGGTCCAGGTATCGCCTCATGCTACCAGTAGTGACACTGACTGTAGCCAAATGCAAAACTAGTGAAGAAACAGTCAGAAAAGATGAGGAGGGAAAAATGTCAGTGGCCTCCACCTGTTAAACCATTCCTGTTTTGGGGGTCATCTCATTGTTGCCCCACTAGTGCATCTGTTGTTAATTTCATTAACACCACAGCAGCTGAAACTGATTAATAACCCCCTCTGCTACTTAACTGACCAGATTAATATCCCATAAGTTTCATTGACTTTATGCTATACTCTGAATAAAAAGTGTTCCTTTAATTCTTTTGAGCAGTATATATATTGTGGTAGATAGGGGGCGCATTCGCTCCCTTGAACCCCTGTCCACGACTCCAGACACCAGGTAAAAGTACTCAGATTGACTTTATTAAATTGCCACAGTGCAGAAAACACCCTCTCCTCCACTATTCTCATATAAATCACAATACCATTCACAAATAACCAATCCTTCAGCTTCCAGATGCGTTGCCACCCTTCCACCCAGCTCAGCTCGCCGTCTGGGAGCTCCCACAGTCCTTTTATATCTCCTGACCCGGAAGTGTTCCCAATCCCCAGTCCATGTGATTCTCAATCACTTCTGGGTCAGGTAAAGCTCTTCTCTTCAACCCGAAGCCCGTCGCTCTTCCTATGGCGAACTTCCGGGTCATAGGGCACGAAGAAGTCCTCGGTCCTCCCTGCAGCTCCCTCTTGTGTCCCCCATGGCATCCAGCAGGGCTGTGCATAAAAACCACATTGTTCATAATGCCCTACTGGTCTTCTGGGGACCTCCATGCTGCAAGGAGGGCTCCACCTGGCGGCTTGGGGGTATTGGCCGGGATAAACAGCTGGCCATCCTCCACAATATATATATATTGTAGCAGATAGAAGTGTGGTCCACCTCTAACACCCTCAGGTACCACTCTGAACACCAGGTGAAAGTATAATAATTTTTACTTTTATTATTATACAGTGCACAAAGCACCCTCCACTGTACACTCATAAATTACAAAACCAACCAATACTCTTCCCTCCTCGCCCAGACACTTCGCCCTCCTACCTCCCAGCTCAGCTCACTGTCTGGGCCTTCCCACAATCCTTTTATACACCCTGACCCGAAGGTGTTCCTGTCCAATCAGTCCACAATTCCTTATTCTTTCCGGGTCAGGGCAAACAGTCCTTTTCTTCACCCTGGGAGCACGTTGTTTCTTCCCGTCACATGACTATGACGTACTCCCGGGTTGTAGGGCACATGCGAGCCTATAAGCCCCCCTACAGCGACGCCTGGTGGCACCCAAGGTATCCAGCAGGGCTGTGTAAAAACACTACAAAGTCCATGATGGCCCTGCTGGAACTCGGGGCATGATCATGCTGTCGGGAGGGCTCCTCCTGGCGGCCTGGGGGTGAGGGCTGGAGTAACATGCCGGCAATCCACCACTATATATATATATATATAAGGCTGAAATTTGGCAGGGTCATTCCTTACAGCTTCCTTACAAAAGTTGGGCAGGTTTTATATCGAAATTCTACGCGTAATGGTCATAACTGGAAGCTGTAATGGAGATGAGCTTGAACGCCGTGGGGGCGGAGTTTCGTGTGACATCATCACGCCTCCCACGTAATCACGCAGTACATAGAAAACCAGGAAGACCTCCAAAAAGCGCTGAAGAAAACATGCATTATATAATTGAGAAGGCAGCGAAACAATAAGAAGCGAGCGAGTGACATATACAACCATATTCATGAGTTCTGCTACTTCAGAAACAAAGCACGATGTAAACCTACACTTTAAATTAAGTTCATAGACAGGCTGCCGCTGGCGTTTGTAATTTAGTGCCTGCCCATATAAGGCCGTCCGTCAGCGGCAATCAATAGCAAACTCCCACTAAATATTCACGGGTGAAGGACTGTGTTTATGGAGAGGAAGATGAGATGGTCAGGGTGGTGTTTGACACAAACTCAGCGAAACTGCGAGAGAAAGTTTTAAGTGCCAGGACTAAGGTAACATTAAATACAGCCATGGACATAGCGAGATGGCACCAGCACAGCTGGGAACCTTCATGCATGTACACCGGCGGCTCCGTGAACTGGCGCAGTGCACAGATAAAAGCAACAGTTCCAAAGAGCTGAACAAAACCGAATTACACAATTGAAAAGGCAGCAAAAAATATGAAGCGTCTGATAAGCATATTCATAAATCCAGCTACTGCGGAAACAAAGCACACGGTGGAAAAAGTCAATGTCCGCTAAAGGAAGACAGTGTAAAAAAACCGTGCATGCAGTGTGTCAGGTCTCAGATAAAGAAGAAGACGAGCTGTTTATTGATGCAGTAAGAAGCGAATCGATGAATGAAACCTGTCATCTTTACAGCGATTGACAAACACGGAATGTAACTTGAACACAACACATCCTACAAATACGAACCTGATTGAAAGAAATAATGATAATCAAATCCTTGATGACAGCAACACTCAGTAACACTCACAAAACAAATACTGTATATTGACAGTCATGTTACGTTATTTTTAAAATGTTCCCTTTTCTTTTCTAGCTTTTTTAACACACTACTTCTCCGCTGCGATACGCGGGTATATATATATGTATATATATATCCGATCTACATACTCGAATAATGGATACTTTATTAGCCATCAATGATTGTTTTTGTAAAGCCATACTCAGTGTATTCATTAGATGAGCGGTAAAAAGTAAGAGCGAGGGAGGATGCAGGCTGTAGTGCGTCAACTCTATCTGAATTGCGATCACATTTGAAAAATATATCTTTTCAAGTTCTATTTAGTCCATATGTGTCAAACTCAAGGGCCGGGCCACATCCGGCCGGTGTAATTATATCCGGCCCGAGATCATTTTATATACTGTATTATTGTTATTAATGGCCCAGGTATATGAAGCGCTGGTAACACAATAAACTACAGATCCCATAATGCAGCGCTTCAGCTGCCTTGCCAAACACTTAAGCGTTAATCAAGTCTACCTATTGATGCTGCAAGTTATTGCGAAGCTAGCTCACACGATGCTGAAGAGAAAAGTTGATTCTGAAAATAGAGCCTTTAAAACCGATGGGAGGCTGAGTATATGTTTACTGAACCCGTGTGTCTCATTTGTGGAGCTAATGTGGCTGTAATTACAGAATTTAATCTAAGACGGCACTATGAGACAAAACATCAGGGTAACCTGAATGCAATGCAGAAGATACAGAAAGCAGAAGAATTAAATAAGAATCTGACACTTCAGCGGACGTTTTACCGTGCACAATCACAAAGTGATTTCAAGTGAAGCTGCTTTTATGGGAGACACAAATGCACCAGTGCAACTTTCCCCTTTTCCCTGTTGCCAAGTAATGTTAAACCAAGTCGTCACTACGGTGTTCCCAAATCGCACTTTGCTGATAAACTGGCGCACTGAGTTTGCACGGCGCTTTGGTGACTTTGAAGAACAAAAAGTCCGTCTACATGCGGCTCGAACCTTGTGCATGTTTGGTAGCACATATCTGTGTGAGAAGCTCTTCTCAGTGATAAAGACTAACAAAACAGCACACAGGAGTCGCCTCACTGATGAGCACCTGCAATCCATCCTGAGAATCTCCACAACACAGAACCTCACACCAAACAGAAACGAACCTGTTGCCAAAAAGATGCCAGGCGTCCAGCTCTAAAATGACATATGAGCAAAGACAACTGAATGATTTGATTTGTTATTGCTGAAAGGAACACATTTTATTTATATTTCCAGGTTTTGTTATGCAGCATGTTCATATTTGAATTTGTATAATTTTGACAGGATATATTTTTATGGAGAGCAAAATCTTTTGGGATATTTAAAATCTAAGTTTATTTTTTATATAAAATTACATAAGAGTAAAGAAATTTGAATGTTTGTTCTTTTAATGTTTACTTTATTTCTAACTTGTATAATTTAGACAGGATATATTTTTATGGAGAGCAAAATATTATAAGTTGTTTAAGGTTTGAGTTGATTTATTCAGAATAATATTCCTGTCTGTTTTTACCATTCCTACCAAAGATATTTCTGTCGACTAAATAAAAATTCCTTCTATTTAAAATTTAAATAGAACTTGAACAAATCGATAGTTCATAATATCCACGCAGACTTGCGTAAGGCGGAGTTATCCGTTTTAACAAGCAGCGTATTGCACTGATCTGAAATAGCTGTGTGTGTATATATGTAGATATGTATGTATATGTATATATATGTTTATATATGTGTGTGTGTATGTATGTATATATATATATGTATTTGTGTGTATATATGTGTGTATATGTATGTATGTGTGTATGTATATGTATGTGTATATATGTAGATATATATATGTATGTATATATGTGTATATGTATAGATATGTATATATATATGTTTATGTGTGTGTGTGTAAATATATATATATGACAACAACACTCATCACTCACAACAGTGACAAAACAATTACATTGACAATCATGTTACGTTATTTTCAAAATGTTTCCTTTTCTTTTCATTGCTTCTTTAACACACTACTCTCGCTCTTGAAGCTGGTATTTTGCTAGTATATATATATATATGCTGTATATATATACTGTATGTATATATATATGTGTATATCTATCTATATCTATATATCTATATATTTATGTGACAGATAAAATTGGATTTCATTTGATGTAATTTGATTTTACTACCTATTTAATTATCCCTAATCAAGTGTTGGCAAAAATAAACACCTCTAGCCTAAAAATTATTTATACTTTGCAGTATTTTCCTCTCTTAAGGACTCTTCAGATGTGTTGATATACTGAAGTCATCCACTTGAACATAACATGGCAGAACATTAAAAAATGACTTTTTCAGGAAATAGAAGCTATAAAGAGAACCATGTTACTTCCAAACAAAAGTGTGCTGCTAGAAATGGCAGACAGAAAGGGGACAACCATGAGCTGTAATGTTGCTGTAATTGGTTGCTGCAAGGCTGTTATTAAATTAGCTGTCTTGCCAAACGACGAATAGAGCTTGCTGGGTGATTGCTTGCCACATAGTACAGCTTTCACTATGTACACTTGCATAATTATCAGATTTTATAGAAGGTTTTACTTTGCATTTTGTGTTGATTTTTATTTTCTTTCATCAGGAAATGAATGTTTTTTCTTGTGGTGATTGGTGAAAAAGTGATATAATTGAAGAAACAATTAAAAAATTTACATGACCTTGTTTGTGTTGTATTTAGTGAGCTGCCAGGTTAAATGACTTCTTTAAAAAAGGCAAAGCACTTCCGTTTTATACTGGCCACTGGTTTCATTGTCCATTCAAATTGCAGACTGTGGAAGGACTTCAGTTAAAACTCCTACAAAAGTTGCCTTTCAACTGCTGTGTAGTATCCTATTCCAGTGCTTATTAACATTAAGTCAAACAAATGAGGCTAAGGTATAACTGTTCTCAAAAAACAAATGGAACATTGAGTTCAGACAATTTACCAGTGCTAACCCAGAAAAAGAGTTGTAAGCCAACTGTCACGTTTTTCTTCATTCTTGTAATTATTCTGTCATTTGTCAAGGTATCCAAATTAAGACTTTCTGTACTGTTCTGTGACAGAGTGGTGCATGATGAATGAGTGACCTCCATCCTCATCATTTGCAGAAGTCATCTTGGCCCACCAGGGATTTGAGAGACACATAATGAGGTCTGGGTTAGCTTTTTTATCTGCTGAAAGAATACAGTAATATTATCTCCTGTTCACTTTGTTTTGGCAGTGACAGGTGAATATACTTATTTTTGGTGGACGGTACAATGTTACATTCAAATTTCCTTTTTTTTTTTTGCTGTCGATATAACATTTAATTCCATAACAGGGTTAGACGAATTTTAAGCCCAAAAAATAGATATGAAACTTATTTTTGCAGTGCAAAGCTTCCTATTGGATGGAGTTTCTGTATACATTTCTTCCTTTTGTTGCATATAATTTTTTTTTTTGCTGCAACTTTTTAGGTTCCCTTATTAAACAGAAAAAAGGTAGATGCTATCTTCTAGGCTTTTTGAAAGGGCTTTTTTGCAGTTAGTGAAACCTCTGGGAGAACTTTGATGTTACAAAGCTGTCAGGATTCAAAATTCTACTGTCTTGTTATCTGACATCAACAGGAATTATGCTGAAAAACACTACTTTTATGTGCTGCATTAATGCATTTTCACAGAAATCATACATTGCCATAATTATTTGTAACGAAGAATTTGCTAAAGTATTTTAATGAGAAAAGGAATTATATAGAGTGTCCTGACTAAAAATGCACAAAACCTCTTTGAGCAAATAATTTACAAGCGTGACAAGACCCATATGTTTTGCCACTCTTGATACACAAAAGTATTACGGTATTTTTCATCACAATATGTTATAGATAGGGCGGCATGGTGGCGGAGTGGGTAGCGCTGTTGCCTCGCAGTTAGGAGACCCAGGTTTGCTTCCTGGGTCCTCCCTGCTTGGAGTTTGCATGTTCTCCCTGTGTCTGTGTGGGTTTCCTTCGGGTACTCCAGACATACAGGTTAGGTGCATTGGTGATTCTAAATTGTCCCTAAAATGATTATGTCCATGAAAACAAAATGTCATAGAAAAGCAATCACAAAATAACACTTAAAATTAGTAATAATATCATAATAAAGTTTTGTCAAGGCATATCATTGCAATTCATTCAAAATACTCACATGCATCCTGCATGGTTCACCCTGTCCAGCGTAGCCAGAGTTGGTGTGTGTAATACAGTATGTAGATCAGACATGAGCTGCATTTAGCCTCTGCATGCAAAAGAAAAAAAATTACAAAAAGAACGAAACACAGGGTATCATCTTATCTGTTTCCCCCATAGTAAATTAACATTGAACTTTTACTGTTATTTAGGAACTAAACAGCATCCACCACTTTTTCCTTGTGTAGTAAAGTTTAGTCAGAGTTTTATTGTGATAATCTTATCAACATATATGTATGTAGCCACCATATAAAGTCAAATGATATATTTCCAGTATGATTATTTAACTGCCAAAAAGTACAGCTTTCACTAAATATAACAAATGCTATGTTATCTTAATTTAAATAAATATGTACTTTAGCAATTTAAAGTGATACTTAGTTTTCATACTGGTTGACAGCCCTATTGCAAGCATAAGGGCTTATTTAAAAAGGACTCATCCAAAGCTAAAAGTTCATTAGACAATGTACCAATGCATGAGTTATGTATACTACAGTAAGTAGGTATTCTCACTCTTACTGTGGAAACACCAGAAATCACTCATATATCAAAAATATTTAAGTTAGATGGTCAATGCATCTTTCTTTAAAGGTGCAATAGATTAGCATATTTTTGCCTTTGTCCTATCTAAAATTAAAAAGGAATAACCAATTTAAATATATTGCCAAATTAAATTCCAGTTCTTAAAATATTAAACAACATGAAAATAGGTTTATGCATTTTCATATGTTAATTATGCATATTTAAATAAATTTCTCTAGTAAAGAGCAAATCACTGGAGTCATTTCCTGTCATGTAGAAACATCACATATGTTCGCACTGTTCTGGTAGTATGATAACCACTTTGCCTGTTGTGAGGACAGTCAGGGCCATTTCAATCCTTAAGATGCTTCAGAGACAGAGATTATATTTGGTGCAATCCTCCATGGCCCCTGGAAAGTGCATCTGCTAACCCTGATTTACTTAAAATAAAAAATGGAGATTGCTAGGGAACAGCAAGGGTGGGCTTCTTGTATGATGCATTTCGTGTAGGATAAAAATAAACTAGTATGTACAATAGTAGGCATTTTGTGTATCTGCACAGAAAATGTGTAATATCATGTGCTCTGCCTTGGTGATGTCAACAGAGGCCATAGAATATGACTATACAGGGGTGCTGTGCATTACCTACATTATGTGGATATGGAAATCATGCAGAAAAATACGAATGTGTGAACAACACAATATACTGTAGTAGGGCTGCACAGTATATTGTTTCAGCATCATTGAGATGTGCATGCGCTCAATAGTTGCATTACAGTATATGCAATGTTATTTATTTAATTATTTCTTGCAAAGACAATTCACAAGAATGACTAAAAAGTGACACATAAATGCAAAATGCTTAGTGGATCAGATATACGAGCAGAATTGAAAGAAAAAAAAAAAGCAAGCCACGTACAGATACTCATATCAAGACGTGTGTTGTCAAGTAAAGCAAATTAAATATAAAACAAAACCAAAAAAAAACACGTCCAACCTTTTTGCTGTTTGATACAACAGTTCTCATTTCCCAACTTATCTACGAGGCAAGTTTGTGTTATTTACGTTTTAAGATGCATGGAGCTAGGTAATGAGTGTCATGCAGGCTGTGCATGAACAAAGAACCCCCATTCAAAATTGTTCTGCAATAAACAACGTAGGCTCGCCAGTCGTTGATCACAACAGACTTGAAAATTAGCGATAAACAGGAGAAAAACACCGGAAAGGAAAATTGGGTTGCAGAAAGAAATGCATCATCAGGCATATGGAATTATTTTGACTACAGAAAGGATGATGTAGACCAAAAACAGGTACTTTGTCAACAGTGCCTTGCAATTGTTGCCACAACATGAGGCAACATGACTAATTTATTTGATCATTGAAATCGGCACCACAAAACTCTGTATGCCGAGTACAAAGCCAGATCTGAATGCTGTCCAAAGCAAATAACAGTTTTGGACACGTTTGCCTGTCTTACACCATGCAAGACGGTTTCCAAATGGCATAGAGAAATCACTGTTGCAATAACATTTCACCTCATGAAAGACCACCATTTAGTACAGTTAACAAAGAGAGTTTTGAAAAGATGGTCCAATTGCTTGACAAACGGTATGCAATACCATCACGCAACTATTTTTATCATGTTGCCATCCAAATTTAAATGCAGTTTTTATGAAAAAATATTTCTGTGTTGATGTTTGTTATTTATTACAAATTGACATATATTTTAAATTGTATTTTTGAAAACCACTCAGGGGACTGGTGCATAGCTGCTAAAGTATTTTTTATAATTTTTTTTAAAATGTGTTTACTATTTTGCTGATTACCAAAAAAGTTTTTTTGAAAATAAAATGTTAAATGGAATATTTTATTAGTTGTTTTAATTTGGTATGTGAAAATAAAGCTTTAATGCTCTGTTTTAACTGGGAGTACAAATATATAGCCTCCTCTAATCTTCTTTATCCCTTCTAGGCAACATCCTGCTTCATTGACAGATGGGTAGTGATGGGCAAATGAAGCTTCATGAAGCATTTGCTCTATTTTCTGACAGTACTAAATATACAGTGTCACAGACGGCTGGGGTTCTTACCTGGCCGGGATGCCTTAAAGGACCGGAAGGTGGCATAAAAAGCTTCCGGGTCACGAGGGGGTAACTGCCCTGGATAAAAAGAGGACCACGGGAAAGGGACAAAAAGATTTTAACCCGTTGGGACCCGTTGCCACCACCAGGAGGCGCTTCAAGCCTCATTAGACCTGGAGAACTGTCACTGCCGCCACACCAGGCAAGATGGTGAATGAACCTGCCAGGGATGCCTGGAGTGCTTCCGGGGCAAAGGGCAGCACTTCCGCCACACCAGGAAGTGCTGCTGGAAGGACGTCATCAGCCACCTGGAGAACAATAAAAGGGAGCTAGAGTCGGGAGAGGGAGCAGGACGAAGCTCCCAGGAGGATATTGGCGGCCAAGGACAGAGATAGGGAAGTCGAATTGTGGTGATTATTGCTTTGTGTATTGTGTGGTGTTTCGGGACTGTGTTTATTTATGAAAAATAAACATGTGGAATTTATAAAGATGTGGTTTCCGACTGGTGGTGTCCGGGCAAGTCTCACAACAGGTTATATACCATTAGAGATAAAGACAGGAAGGTCCTACACTCAACAAGTTTTAAGAGTCAATTTTAATTTTTTAATTTTTTTTTTATTTTCTATACAGCAGATGCTCTCACTTTCCACGATCAACCCAAACATTCTAAAATGATTTATTCTTTGAAAGTGGAATGATTCAGGTCAGCAGTTGAAAATTCCTGGAGTTTTTAATATCACAATATATATCGCAGAAAAAAAATATTGCAATATCAGTGTTTTCCAATATCGTGCAGCCCTATACTATAGAGAGTCGACTTGTGAGAGAACAGGCAGGTGAGACTGCACAGGCCCACTTGAGACTCAGCATTGGTGTGGGGGTTGTAACTGCGCACATTGAGGGAGCTCAGATGGAGGCACAGTGAATAGCACAGCAGGTTTGACCGGGCATTTGAAGGACCATTACATTAAACAGCTGCTTTTGTTGTTACACTGGTGATTCAATCTCAACAGGCTGCCATCAGTGTAATACCCTGAGGTATGGTGGAGTAAATACTGACACACAGACCCTGCAGCTGTTTAATGGTCTCTGAAAGGAAAGTTTATTGTCTTTTTAAGAAAGGACCCTTATCAATTTGCATTGCTGCCCCAAGTAGATGCCTCTCTCAATGGGGATTGCAGTTCTAGCAAGCCTACACATTGTTATTGGCCATCTTCTTTCCCTTTCTGGGTCCAACCTGCCATTCTGTTCATCATGTCTCCTTTTAAGCTCCTTTAGCATGTGCACTTCAATCACCCCTGTAGCATCTCACCTGCCCCTTTGGAGGTTCACCTGTCAGTTCCCTCACAGTTCGAGTTGCTTGGATACTTTACTTGTGCATACATTTTTTATACAATTATGCCCAAGTGTCGAGTGACCTCTTTTTATGAAGCCTTAAACTATCAGCTTTTCCATTTGTTATTTATAAAGCAGCCATAATATAGCAATGGGAGAAAACCGTTGATTTTTAAGACAAATAACAAGAAGAGACTGCAGTTATTTGAGAATGATATGATTCAGTATTATGCTCAGTGTTTGAACCTTGCTTAAATACTGGTTGTGATATATTCTCTATAAAGTTTTTCCTGTGGATTTTCTTCATGAAATTTCTTTCTATTGTGTAGACAGACACTCCGGTCAACTGACTGCTTCAAATTATCTAAACATGATTGTCTCATTAGTCTTGTTTATGTGCCACCTTTGATGTACTGTTGTCACCAGTCTTGTTCCATGTTTCAAGATAGACTCCAGCTTGTGCAGACCCCAAGCAGTGAAGTGCGAAAACAGTTTAGGCTTTACAGTTTACTTTTTGTGTAACTCATCTGTGGCTTCCTCTTTTCTTCCCATTCTCACCCATAAGACTCCCTCGATGTGTTTAATTAACACCTCTCCCTAATCCTTTTATCTTGCTTCAGACTGTTTCTCATTGTTTATACTCTAGTCATACCTCCTGTCATCTCTCTTTTGTATGCATATCTGCTTTCACCTCCATTCCTTTTCCAGCTCTAATTTATTTTGAAGAAGACCTTCAGTGACAGACTTTATGATTTTTTAATAAACAAGGCAGAGGTAATGTTAGCAGTCCTTGCTGCTTTATCACTATTTTATTGTGTAAAAAAATATTAAATGCTGATCCTTCTGTATTTGTGAAGTTTCGTTGCTTTCCATAGATCATTTATTTCCATCCAAAGAAATGTTTGTGTTTGTTTATTTTGAGTTTAACAGCAAAAGAAGCAACTTTTTGACATTCAAATTATTTTTCCTTAACTTTCAATTTCAGTTTACAATTAGTCAATATTTGGTTGCTGTATCATTCTTCAATCAATGCTTATAAATTATAGTAGAGTATATCCATAGTTTCAGCCAGCATGTGCCCATTCATGATTTAAATCAGACTGTTAAAATAGCCTTGTAGGTGAAACTAGATACATACATTACCTCACACTCTGTGCAATGTTTCTTTCTATACTGGATAATATTTAAAGAGCTCTACCAGTTTTTTTCCCCCCACAGTCTTTAAAATTAGAGTACGAGCTGATGAAATAGCACTGTGTACAGTACTCGTGTAGTTTAGCTGCTTCATTGCCATTTCTCAGAATTCTTTGCACTTGCTCTCGGTAAAGCAATAGCTTTTGCAACATACATTTCATATCAAAGAAATAGAAAATAAATGACTTGCTACAATAATTAATAAAATGTGAGTCATTCAGTGGTCCTTTAGTATTGACGTGGATGTTACTTTCAAGAAAGATCCAGTAGAGGCTAAGCAGAGTGGAATAAGAAGTATCTAATTATTATAATAGCAATAACAGATATCTGGGCTAAATCTGAAGGTTGGAGATTAGTACAACATTTATTGCTTAGCAGATGCTTTTATCCAAAGTGGCTTATTAAAGAGTTCAACATAATGTAGTATAGCCATGTTGTGGGGCTAAGTGAGAGCCCGGGATAGTCTAACTGGGTGTACTAATATACCTTTCTGTGTAATAGAGCACAAAAAATAGTTTTTACTTACTGAATGGAAGGAGGAGGAGGTACAATGCGGCACAGGAAGCCGGCAAAGGATCCTGGATAGATGCATGGTTGTAGCACGGGGTTCATTTTTCCCTAAAAGGTTTTTTTTGGGAGTTTTTCCTTGTCTTCTCAGAGAGTCAAGGCTGGGGGGCTGTCAAAAGGCAGGGCCTGTTAAAGCCCATTGCGGCACTTCCTGTGTGATTTTGGGCTATACAAAAATAAACTGTATTGTATTGCATTGTATGTCCTTGAGTAGTGCCAACACCTGACAGTGCATTCTTGCCTGTGATAGGATGGGGACAGATGGCCTGCCAAGGTAAAAGCAGTTTGAGGGCCCAGAGGGTGTTCAGAAAAAGAGAGTGGACCATGGATCTACTCTGCATGAAAGTAAGCATGTGTGCGTGTGTGTGCAGTTTTGGTACTCAATTGAAAAATGAGTTGTAATTAAGAGTTTAAACATAAAAGTGTAAACTTAGTGACATGTGAGCCTTTGGGTGGAGTTGAAGAATTGTGTGACTGGGATTGGCAGCAGGCATCCCGTAAGGCTGTTGGTTGTGTGGTTTATTGGTAACGCATGGTAGCCTTCTGCAAGCTCCATGAGAGGGGAAAAAGATGATGTAGTGTGCTGGGCTTAAGTCCTCCAATTGCTTACTGAGGTTGAGGCAAGAACTTGGGAAGGACAGACACTGCAGTTGCTACAGGGAATTGATTGGATCTGCTAATAATTCTTCTGACAGTCCTGACATAGAAAAGAAAGTATGGTAGTGCCTGCCAATTGAAGTCCACTGATTGTCTGAGAATAGAGGCAGTAATTGTTAGTTGGTGGTGTCAGCTAGTCAGTGACCTGTTAAAGTGCTCTTTGAAGTCTCTTTGTCCTGGGTAATTTTGGGGAGGGTAAAAAGTGAAAGAACCTGAGACAATGTTTTTTTTTCATTTAGTATTGCTTTTTGATTGTATTAGTAATTAAAGAATGAATCTCTTAATAATTTATTACTGAACCACATTATAGTGAGGAGGCTTCCGTTAAGATATTCGGGTCATGTGCATTGCTGGTACTCTAAGTTGAAATTGGAAGAGCACTGTTCAGAAGTAACTTACAGACACTACAGACAACATCCGGATATGATTTTTTGGAGAACACATTTCCCGCGTACAAATTCAAGTCTTATTGCGGGTCAAACAGTCCCCATGCACTCTAGACAGAAGCTTGTGCATAACGATATGTAAAGATGAGGTGTTGCACGTACAATATATTTCCTGCATTTTATGCCCAGCTGTGACATTTAGTACAGCTGACCAGTCATAGACAACTATAAATCATTTGAATGCTCTGAGTCTCAGCTATTCAATGATAATGAGCCTTTCACTGTATGCGGCTTGGCATAGGTGGGATTTTGAATAAAAACAGGTTTACTCAACTGTGATGTGCTGCTTGCCTTGGCATATACGTGTGCAAATTGCATCTCTTACTAATGAAAATGAGCAGATAACATGTAAAATGATTTATCTGAAAGAAGACACCCTTGTGTATATTATTGCTTTTGATTGACTAGTGGATTTATTGCAACATACACAAACAACTGAAATATGGAGGTATACTTGTGCATAAGTGCTTTCTTCCCCAAATAATACTGGGATGTCCTTAGAAACAGTAGAGCATTAGGACAGTATTTCATAGGTGTAATCAGTGATTTTTTTTTTAAACACAGTGTGTTCACTAGAAGTACCATGGATTTTATCATTGAAGATATTTACAAAATCAGCATTGCTTAAGTTTTATGGGTAATATGGCAGTTCAGAATTTCCATTTGTCAGATTAGATAATGTTGTAAATACTGCATGAGGATTCTTTCTGGTTTCGTTTGGTTTCAAGGAGATAAGGCGCAAGGTGAAGAGAAAGGTGGCGAAGGCTAAAGAAAAGGTGTATGATGAGTTGTATGAAAGGTTGAACACTAAAGAGGGAGAAAAGGTCCTGTACTGATTGGCTAGACAGAGGGGCCAAGCTGGAAAAGATGTGCAGGAGGTAAGGGTGATAAAGAATAAAGATGGAAATGTACTCACAAGCGAGGAGAGTGTGTTGAGCAGATGGAAAGAGTACTTTGAGAGGCTGATGAATGAAGAGAACGAGAGCGAGAAGAAGTTGGATGATGTGGAGATAGCGAATCACGAAGTGCAACAGATTAGCAAGGAGAAAGTAAGGACAGCTATGTAGAGGATGAAAAATGGAAAGGCCGTTGGTCCAGATGACATACCTGTGGAAGCATGGAGGTGTTTAGGAGAGATGGCAGTGGAGTTTTTAACCAGATTGTTTAATGGTATCTTGGAAAGTGAGAGGATGCTTGAGAAGTGGAGAAGAAGTGTACTGGTGCTGATATTTAAGAATAAGGGGGATTGTGGTATATCGGGTCCACAGCTCTCTCTCAGTAAAGGCCAGTTTTATTAAATGAATAAAGTAGGAAAGCAGGAGAGCGAGCGAGCGAGCGAGAGAGAGCCGGTGCGGGTGAACGAGTGAACGCTTGCAGGCAGCTTAAGGAAGCCTGGGGGTTAGGCCGACACCTGGGTGTCGTAGTAGTGGTCGCTCCTGCTGAGTGAGCATGTAGCGGGAGTGACCAATGAAGAAGAAAGACTGTCCGCGTAAGGCAGGGACGTCAGCGGGAGTCGGGAGGCTTTGTGGAGAAGTCCTTGGTGTGAGCGTCCTTGGTGCCAATGTTTCCAAGTCTCGGGCTTGGGATGAGTGCCAGACCGCTAGTATAAAAGGAGTACCGGGCTTATTGATTTTAAGGACTGCTTCCAGCATCGTTTGAACCTTGTTGTTTTAAAGGATTGTTTTCTATTTTATTTTTAACCTCCACGTTTCTTTTAGGGATTATTTATTTGATGAAGATTTTTGGGAATCACTGCACTATATTTAAACATTTGCTTTATTGTTGACTGTTTTTAATAAAAGCACTTTTGCACTTTTATACACCATCCCCTTGCTCTATTGTTATTGCCTCACTGTCTAGCTCATCTCGATTATAACTATCGACGGTGTTGGGTTCAAGGACTCCCAGACAGCACATGGGAGCATGGAGCAGAACCCGCATCGACTACAGGGGAATAAAATTGATGAGCCACAGCATGAAGTTATGGGAAGGAGTAGTGTAAGCTAGGTTAAGAAGTGAGGTGATGATTAGTGAGCAGCAGTATGGTTTCATGCCAAGAAAGAGCAGCACAGATGCAATGTTTGCTCTGAGGATGTTGATGGAGAAGTTTAGAGAAGGCCAGAAGGAGTTGCATTGTGTCTTTGTGGGCCTGGAGAAAGCATATGACAAGGTGCCTCGAGAGGAGCTGTGGAATTGTATGAGGAAGTCAGGAGTGGCAGAGAAATACGTAAGAGCTGTACAGGATATGTACAAGTGAAGTGTGACAGTGGTGAGGTCTGTGGTAGGAGCGACAAATGCATTCAATGTGGAGGTGGAATTACATCAGGGATCGGCTCTGAGCCCTTTCTTATTTGCAATGGTGATGGACAGGTTGACAGACGAGATTAGACAGGAGTCCCCGTGGACTATGATGTTTGCTGATGAAATTGTGATCTGTAGCGAGTCGGGAGCAGGTTGAGGAGACCCTGGAGAGGTGGAGATATGCTCTAGAGAGGAGAGGAATGAAGGTCAGTAGGAACAAGACAGAATACATGTGTGTAAATGAGAGGGAGGTCAGTGAAATGATGAGGATGCAGGAAGTAGAGTTGGTGAAGGTGGATGAGTTTAAATACTTGGGATCAATATTACAGAGTAATGGGGATTGTGGATGAGAGGTGAAAAAGAGAGTGCAGGCAGGGTGGAATGGGTGGAGAAGAGTGTCAGGAGTAATTTGTGACAGACGGTTATCAGCAAGAGTGAAAGGGAAGGTCTACAGGACGGTAGGGAGATCAACTATGTTATATGGGTTGGGGACGGTGGCACTGACCAGAAAGCAGGAGACAGAGCTGGCGGTAGCAGAGTTAAAGATGCTAAGATTTGCACTGGGTGTGACGAGAATGGATAGGATTAGAAATGAGTACATTAGAGGGTCAGCTCAAGTTGGATGGTTGGGAGACAAAGTCAGAGAGGCGAGATTGTGTTGGTTTGGACATGTGCAGAGGAGAGATGCTGGGTATATTGGGAGAAGGATGCTAAGGATAGAGCTGCCAAGGAAAAGGAAAAGAGGAAGGCCTAAATGAAGGTTTATGGATGTGGTGAGAGAGGACATGCAGGTGATTGGTGTAACAGAACAGAACGATATGGAAGAAGATGATCCACTGTGGCAACCCCTAACGGGAGCAGCCGAAAGAAGAAGTTAAATGTTTATAGAAAACTGAACTTAGTGGTCAAAATCATGTGTCCAACTTTCCATGATATGCTCAATTCAATTTTTTATCTAGAAAAATATTTTTTACACATATATGAAACGTTCTTTCCCAGGTTGCTTGGGACGGCCCTTGAACCCTGCTGTGTTCTTGTCGTATCTTTTCATGTGTGTGTATGTGTGTGCATGTGCAACCTGAAATATTAAGTTCTACGTTGGGGTTTGAAAGTTGAAGGCCCTTTAAGCTACTGATTGGATGATTTTTTTGCTGATGAAAAAAGGGGTGCAGGAAGTTGTACATCCTACTAGTTTACTTGTCATCAATATCATGACTCACATCAATTACTTATGTACAGTACAATTTAGTACTTTGCCAATTAAACACAAATTTAAGCTAATTAATATTTATTTGTAATTCTGATTTTGCCACTGAGTATTTGTTGTTTTTGTATTTATATTTAACTAGAAAAATACCCGTGCTTCGCAGCGGCGAAGTACTGCCTTAAAATTTTTATTAAGAAGAAAATTAAACCTTTTTAAAATGAGAGAAAATATACCAATAATTATTTGTTAAAGAACTCTTTGTATACCACATTGTCAGTTCGCCCCTCCGGTTGTAACATGACCAAGCTGTGCGCTGAGCTTACTCTTGAGCATGCAACGTACAGTTGGCCATGTAAAAGTAATCTTGTCTGAAATCTCACAGCTTGGATTGCTGCTCTCATAATCGGTTTGTTTCATGGTTTGTTTCAATTACGACAGTATTTGCTGGACTTGTGTTGAAATGACATTCGGCATCTATCAAGCGTTGTAAGCATACAACCGGTTTCATCGATAACTTCACATCCAGCTTTTGAGAGTTTAAACATTCATAAACATCAAAGTGCCCATTACTGAAATCGTCACCTGTGAATCTAAGATGTTTAAGAGGCATTGGCGGTTGTCGAAAGGTGTAAAATATTTGGCCATTTCGGTACACTTGAAAAAGACAAACGAACAATTCAGCGGCAGCCATCAACTCACATGCAGAACCCTAGGTGAAGGGCTTAAGCATTTCACTCTTATAGTGCTCCTGTGTAGTATAATTATCTCCTGTACCGTCATCAGTCCACACCTTGAACCTGTCCCAGTCATTCAATACATAAGACACAGTGTTCCTCCGGATATCAAGAGTGAGCCTGATATGGCCGTGCAATATGTAACACAGAGAATGGAAAAGGTAGGTGCCATCTCCAGGCATGGAAACCACTCAGTAAGTGACAGTTCTTTGATCGATGGTGATCACCTCTATAGACATGTTAATGGGGGTATGGTTGGAATAATAAAGGAAATGGGTACCTGAACAATGTAAAGTAAGTTTAAAATACCTACACAATAACTATAATCGTAATAAACAAACAATAAAACAGCGGAGAAGCGGTGGATTAAATAAAAAGGCTGTAGTTTTCAGCTGGGAGTGAATCCCATGGCGAAGCAAGGAAGGGAATGTAGAGACCGGAGCAACGGATGGCCTTATATAGGCAGGCAGCCAACAACATGGGAGGCATTGGGATGGGGGACCCAACGCCGCCTCACATGGTGACCGAGCTGCAGGCTATGGACGTATATATGTACGTAAATAGGATTCAGTTAGCGTTTGGAACCCGCGTACCAAATTTTTTGAAGATGGGCCCATAAGTAACAAAGACCGTTGAAAAGTTCGATATGGCCACCGACAGTGGCATCATACAACCGAAATAAGTACGTAAATTGGTTTTGGTTAGCGCAGGGAAGCCGCCTACCAAGTTTCGTGAAGATGGGGTCAGTCTTCTACCTACATGGGAAGTTGGAGAATTAGTGACGTTGGAAAGTTCAATATGGCGGCCGATAGTGGCGTCATATCACCGAAATAAGTACATACATCGGTATTGGTTAGCGCAGGGAAGCTGCCTACCAAATTTCGTGAAGATGGGGCCATAAATAAGAAAGTTCAACATGGCGGACGTTGTCGGCCGTTATGACAGTTACATATAGAATTTCGAAATGAAACCTGCTTAACTTTTGTAATTAAGCTGTAAGGAATAAGCCTGCCAAATTTCAGCCTTCTACCTACACGGTACGTTGGAGAATTAGTGATGAGTCAGTGAGTGAGTCAGTGAGGGCTTTGCCTTTTATTAGTATAGATACTGTCTTTTGGTGGTTGAATGGCATGGCAAAGTTATGATAATATATCTTCACTCTGTGATTTGTTTATGGAATTCTTTGACTGACATCATCTTTGGTGGTAGTAGCCTAAAACAGTGTTAAAAGCAATATTTCTCCTTCCCAGCTTAATGTAAGGATTAGTGGAGGCCATTTCCTTTCTTGGTCACTCTCTATTGCCACTGCCATCTCACCAGTCTTCCATTGCTCCTTCCTTGTTGATTCAAAGATCTTTTTCTTCTACCTGTACCACTGTCTACTTATTCATGCAACTGATTTCACCTCACAATGCTTATTCGGGATCATAGGCAATATCATCTGCACCCTCTCTCTCCAGCTCCATGAGGTGATCCATCCAAGATCCTTTCCAAGATTGCCAGTGGCCATGTACCAAGGCTAATGGATGTAAGAAGCGGAGTGGATCTACTGAATTCTGTATGAATGCTTTATCATCTCTCTCCCAGATCTGTGTGGCCCCATCAGAATTTTCTATGTTACAAAATGCAGCTGCTCCTGATATTTTTCAGATTGGCTACTTTAAAATGACAGTATTAGGTTCAGTCATAGTCTTTAATTGGCTAAAATACAGAAATTGCATGTCTTTATTTCCAAGTTTTTAGTGTTTTTATTTTTGATGCAAAACTTCCAGTTCTATTAGTATGATTTGTTACTCTTAATTTACTGTAGATTCATGGTTGCAATAATAAGGTTCTGTTCTCCAGGACTCATATTGTCCACATGCAAACATTTGCAAAGGCTGGACAACTCCTCTGTGAATCATTTAAGACAGTATTGTACTCAGTTAAAGTACTGCCAGTCATTGATGTCCTCATTTCCAGTGTAAATGATCTCTAAATTGCTCAAAGTTGGCTAAATGCATAAAAATAGAAATGCTTTTATAGAAGAAATGATGGCCAGGTGTGCTACAGAACTGGGGCTGAGAAAGTAGCTTATTAGTTTTTTTTTTTTTTTGTTTTTTTTAATAGAGCAAGTAATAGTAGCCACAATCTTAAAGGATCTTACTGAGCAGTGAGTGTACAACCTTTTAAAAACATGCACACATTTAGGGTATAACATAACACCACGTCATATAATCCACATCATGTTCCTAACATGTACACTTTGTTAAACAGTTGGGAAGCTGTAAGGTACAGAAAATGTAAAGTATTTCAAAGAATGAGAAAAGTCTTTAAACCTCAGACCCACCTTTCTGATTTCTGCATTGTCTGATTTACTTCACCCATCCTTCAATTGTCCAAAATCACGTGTTTACATTACAATGAGTCTCACAGTAGGCTGGAGCCTATCCTTTGTAAGTGCCAAGGAAGACGAACAAGCATCTCAGCTAGGATGGAAGGTTATATCTTGCCTGGCCGAGAAGACGTTTTGGAAGGACTATGTGGTTGGAGACAAAACCTGGCTGGGATGCCTTACACCCCTTGTCCTAACTGAGATATTGGAACTAGAGATCAGGAGCAGTTCATCCCCCTGTACAACAGGTAGCAGTGTCCCTCTCGAGTCATCCCAGTTTACATAGGATTTGGAGTACACAAGTGCAACTCTGTCGGGGTTCTTGGGTGCTGCCAGAAGGTGCTGCCAAGGAGGACCATCCTGGTTTTCACACAACTTGTGTTTCCAAGTATTTCTAACAGGCAGTGTTGCGATACTCGAAACACACTTGGGTCCAGTTTAAAAGGGAGTCTGCGCTGACTTATCTTTACCAGTCAAACTTAGTAGGTGGCATGCAAAACTCACCAGGAGGAGTGGTAGCAGAAGAAGGTAATTTGTTTGTTGGTATAATTGTGGCATTTGTGGCTGCACTTGGAATGTGGTGGTGATAAATACGAGGGACGTTCAAAAAGTTTCCTCATTTTAATATTCATTGGAAGCGGTGAAGGCGAGCGGAGTAGCAATTGGGCATTAAAAAGTTGATACAATGATGGGAAAACTGCATTACAAAGGAAGGTGACTATGTATAAAGGTGATGTAATTTGTTCTTGAAATTCATAATAAAAAGAGTTAAAAAAAAAAGTGTGCAAACTTTTTGAACATCCCTCGTAATAATCTTTTTTTTTGATCCCAGAGCTATGTTGAATTAGATCGTGTCTACGGTTCGGGCCTCAGTGGCGCCCCCTTGTGGTCACACCTTTCAACAGAAGCAGCCAAGATGGTGGCCATACACATGCACATTCACTATTTATTTGCTAATTAACTTAACCTGCTATTTTTGAGGAAGAAAAATAAAGTACCCAGGAGAACCAGATGCATGACAAAATGGGCCGCATTCAGAGCATCAAGCATCACAAGGTACATTACAAAGAAAGTCAATTTACAGTATTGTGTAAAACTGAAAAATTCATAAGTCTGACAAAAATGTAAAAGGTACTACAAGTCAAACCGAGAAGCAATGATTCTGCTAGGACTTGAGCCTAGATTCCATAAACTGTGTGGAAGCTGAGCTAACCACTGTGCCACCATGCAACTTAAATGGCCTTCTGTTTAGGCTTAAAAATATTTATGCCCATAGAGACAGAAGAGTAAGTTGGCTCGTTGTTCGTTATATGCAGTTTATTTTTTGGTGGTTCTTTAGACACTGTTGCGTTCTGCACAGCTTTGAACACTAGGTTTAATTCCCAATGTGCAGATTTTTGGGTTCTCAGTTATTTTATGTGGGTTTCTTCTCACACTTGAAAGAACTGCTGTTAAATAGGTTTGTAACTTTGTGCTGGCTAAGCAAATGTCTGTAATTACATATGTTTCTGTGCCCTTTGCACTCATTTCTGGTGGGATAGACTCTGTAGATCAAAGCCTGCAACTAAAGAATACATAAGCATTATCCAATAACAAATCTAGCTTCAGAACTTCACTGCATCTTACCAAAATCACAGACAGTGGCCATTTACTTATACTGTTAATATGAAGAGCAAGGTGTAAAACATGGTGTGTCCTAATTAACCTCTTGGACCCCTTGAAAGTCTGAAAATCAAGATGTTGGGCTCTCAGAACATACATCTTTAAAACTTGCTATGGTGTTATGAATCATTCATTGTCCATCACTGTGTTGGTGAGAAAGGATTGTTGCAAACAACAGATGGGAGTAGAAGGCAGCTGTGTATGAGTGCTTCACAGGTTGTTTAGGGCTAGATACTGGAGTGGCAGCAGACCAGCAGGGAAAGGAAGTGTATCCTTTGACAAGCCTTTAGAGTATTTGAAAAAGAGAGACAACACATTTAGTGGAAAAAGTATAAATAGGATCTTCATGCAGACTTTAGTAGTTTCATTGGTCTCAGAGCTGAAATGTATGACAGTTGATAGCAAAAAGTGTTCACATTGCAGTAGGTCACTGCTGTACGCTTCTGTTTCTGACTTTTGTGTTCTTAACTAATGAGGTGGGATGCTGGTCTGTGGCAGGTTGGTGAACTGGCTTACCATAAGCAGTTATTTTGACCTGCAAGATAAAATAGCAATTTTTATGTTGTACAGTACAAAGAGCAGCAAAATGCAATTGTGTTGGTATTCCACATACTGTATGTGGTGAATTACACCACTGAAAGTGAAAAACACTTGCCACAATATAGTTGTATAGCTATTTATAGCCTTACCTGAGTTTTTATTTAAATAGTTATTGAGAAAATGGGCACACTTACCTTGATGGAGGAGGAGGTGCGTCATATCAGTGGAGGAGATGTGACTTCTCAGCGGTTCAGATTTTGCGTGTCTGTTGCACGCATGCCTGATTTATGTAGCATTGCAAGAAATGGACTGAATTGCACTGAACCAAGGAACAAACTGCTGAACTAGTTCATTGAGAGAATCATTTCATGTATTGAACTGAGGAATGAACTGCAAACAATTTGCTCGCAGTACAGTAGACTAAACTCGTTCACCGAAAGAATCGGTTTATGTATTGTACTGCGGAGAAGAGACTCTCAGTACATTGAATCGCAGTTCAGTTCACTGATGATATATGTATAGGAGACTGCATCAGAAGGAACAGGATATAAAAAAGGAAATTGTGGGAGATTAATCCAAAACTGAAAATAACTTTTAGCCATATTTCAGTTTTCATAAAGTTTTTTTGTGATTTGTGTACTATTCTAAGGTTCAATTTGTACAATTTTTTTAACTTTAATGTTGAAAGTATTGTTGAGTATTATTATTATTATGTATAAATTACGTATTTTGCTTTTTATATTGTTTGGTGGGTAAAGATGTAACACTGTTATGATACTATTCTAGATTTTAAACTAGAATATAGCTTGTTGTTTTTGTAGTGGATGAATCAGTGATTCAAAGATTCAAATCATTTTAACGAACTCAACAAAATGAATTTAATCAATAAAAAGAATTGTTTTGCACATCACTATTGCCTCAGTAAATAGGAGAGTTCCTGGATGAGGGTGCAGCATAGCACAAGCAGCATCACTACATGCTCACTTATTGGGGAATGAGATGGTGTCGACGGGGTTTGAGCACCACAATCCCTCTCAGGCCTATAAAATGGAAGAATGGACACTACTGTACAGGTCTTTTGTCCGGGTTGGGTGTCTCACTTATCTTCAGAACTTTTTATTTTTGAATAAAAGCTTATAGTTGGTTTTCATTTTCTTTTCCTTTTCTGATTTGAATGGCAATGGAAGAAAGAACAGTATTTTTGTAAATATTTTTTTTTATTTTTATCATTTCTGCTGTGTGTGCGTGTGTGGGTGGGTTTGTAGGACTGGGTTTTTATTTAATGACACCACAATATTTCGATTTGAATATTTTTTCAGTATTTTTGTTCGCAGCTCTTGTTTTCTTTTACTTTTGTAATTTTGTGTTTGTGTCTCTCTGTTCTCACCATCGATACGTTCGGTACATGAACTAAAAGAGCACAAGGTGTAGCATGGTGCCAATGTTGACTCACAGTACTAAGGTCTTACAACATGGCCTTTCTGGGTACTCTCTGGGTATCTTGTTTTGTACTTATTCTAAACTGACCCATCTGTGAAACAATGTGAGTTTGTGTTAGTAAGTCTTGCAATAGTCTGGTTCCATGACTATGTCTGGTCCCTGCTTTGTACCCAATGCTGTCAGGATAGGCACCTGCTGCCATGACCCTAAATTCAATTAAACTGGTCTCAGAGTGTTATTTTTTATTGAAAGTTATTTTAAAGTGAAAATTTACTATATGTATAAATGGAATGTTTTATGGAATGAAAAATATTTTGAACAGAGACCACCTCGGGAATAATTTATGCAATGTGAAAGTAAATCTCATTTTTATCAATTTATGGAAAAAGAAAGAAAATTGTTAGGCAAAGAAAAATAACAACATTTGAGTTTAGTACCTCTTGGTGTAACACCTAGAAATCATTGTTGCAGTGTCTAAGCATGGATTTTGCTCTGCTGGATGAATCACACACTTTGTATTAATATCTCTGCAGCCATGCCTCACTTATTCAGCTACTGTCTGAAAGGCCATGCAGTACTTCTCAACTGCTAAAAAAATAAGGTTTTCCAAGGGACTGGGCTGTGTAATGAGGTTAGGCTGCTTCAGCCATGGAGATGTCATCTGGTGCCTGCTGTACTATGAAGTGGACAAAATGACAGATTGTCATTTTATATCCATGCCTGTTTTATCAAGAGGTCAGTATTTTTAGGAGAAGAAAGAGTATGAGGGACTTTATGTTTTACGTCTTACAAACCTTGAAAGCTATTAGATGGTAGAAATATGATGCCATAACGCTACTCTAGTTCAAGTCCCCTTTATCTATTTTGCCATCCTACTGCAAAATTTCTCTGTGCTACTGCTCTGAATACTTATTACACATTGGCAACGTTGCCCTTTGAGTGCTGCAATTTTGCTGAGAAGCATGTGTGGAGAATCTAAATGCTTCTTCTGGCCTTACAGTGTGCATTCGCTGAAACACTTCACTTTTAAACTGGAATGCTCCAAGGGCATCTTCCAGCCTGTGGCTGCCTTACAGCAGCAATCTTGGCTCTGGGAAGTTATCAGCCATTCTTTAATGCAAGTAGTCAGGAGCTAATGAGAGTAACCTCCAAACTTAGGGTCAACTCTCAATCAGCTGACATGTTGTGCTCTGCATGAGTCACAAAATATAGTTTGTCTACTTGAATGAAGGTTTGATGGTTAAATCTGTTAGTGAGTGCAGTATTAGAATTATAGGGAAAAATGGAGGGGAAAAGAAAATATTTTTACATTTACTGCACATAGAGTAGGAGACAATAATAAACGTGTGTTTTGTGTTAGTTTATGCCAATAATATTTTATTATGAATGTGTACATCTGTTTAATTATATATATAAAATGTACTGAAATCAGTCATACTTATCTCATTTACAGTTGATAATATAATCTGATTATTTGATTTATCATTTAAATCATTGACAGCAAAGGAGAATAAGAAATAATCTTGTTAATAATCTATTGAGACTGATTGAAATGTTGAATAATAGAAAGGCAATTAATTCAGTTTGGCTGGGGCCAAATTCTGTTCTCTTCATCTCCATTGTGTTGAACACTATTGCAAAGACATTTGTGTGCTGCTGACTTTATTCCTATTCACACATTCTTTTTTGTCCAAAGGAAAGAATTTTTTAATGATCTGCTGCTATATCTGCAGTTTGTTTTGCCATTACCTAAAAGTTGAATAACACTGCTATGTAAGCAGGCAAGTTATGAACGGAGGAGCACTATTTTAATGTTATTCTGTTTTTTTCATGTTAAGCCTTCCTTGAACCCGGAGGGAAGACAGGCATCTGACATAGTACTCCTTAATCGCTGGAGTGTTCGCAACTATCAAGTACAGCGAGGAGACGTTGTGTCACTAATGTAAGTAGTAAGAATCTTTTTTTTTGGCCTGGCACCTGCCTCCAGAGCAAAAATTAAATGAAAGAAAGCTTTCAGGAAGTTAAAATGGATGAAACAAATTCATATTAAATGTGGCATCACTCACTGCTTTCAGTTTTCATATCTTACTTTGAAGGAGATTTTTCAATTTTCTGAAGCACAACAGGTGACAGATCCCCTTCAGATTTTCAATGTACTCCTGCATTTTGTGTGCAATTGTGTGGGATTTCTAATTTTGTCATGCAGATAATTTCCAGTTGGAGTAGACCTGTTCCCATAATCCACTGCATGGGAGAACCTCTTTTATTAAATGCATGAGTTAGCAGGTAAAGGAAAGGATTTTTTATTTTTGTAAAATACAGTAGTATGGCTTTTTTGAAGCACAGCAGGTCCGGTAACCTAATGTAAATGGTAGCATCTGGTGATATTTCAAGTATTGTTTAAATTATTGTAGTTCAAATCTTTACCTTATGCAGAATTGATCATATTGTTTAGTGTTTATTTGTTTTCTGTCATGCAATGTTAAATGGTATCTATTGTTTTCTTTTTTTGCTTTAGTTAATATTATTCAGAATAGTGGTGAAGAGCATATACTGTAGAAAGTTTTACCTTTTGTTGGGGCAATAAAAAGACAATTTGCTGAGTTTACTGAAAGTATAAAAAATGTTTAAATCTCTGCTACAGTCTTTCTCTTTCCTTGACTGCTGCATGGATTACTAAGATTTGTCGGTAATTTTAAATGTTTATTTTAATTAACGTAAAGAATGCATAATATTACCTGTTTTTCACTATGAAAAACTGTAATTGTGATTTGTATTTTCACTGTATTTATTTGGCTTTGGCTGTTGACTATTGCAAAGTGACAATTAAGTATATAAAAGAAAAGTATTTGCCTCTGGTGTATGAGTAGCGTATATATAAATATCTATATAACTTGATCTTTTTGATTGTCTTAGTGTTGCTTCTGCGAGCAGTCTGACTCCAACAGTCATGGTTCTTGGAAGGAATGGCGACTTCCAATTGCATTATTTCTTTTGTAGTGGGGTGACTAGCAGAGCTGGGACTTCCGTGGCAAAGCTGAAGGGACATCACTCCTCTGGGGTGCTCCTTGGCCACTTTATTAGGTACAACTGTTTAATTGCTCGTTAACACAAATATCTAATCGGCCAATCACATGGCAGCGCTCACACGCACAGCCATCTCTAGGGTTTATAGAAAATGGTCTGAAAAAGGGCAAATATGTGGCAGTCATTCTTGACTTGTATCAACAATTCACGCTAGTAGTGGTGGTGTAATGGTGTGGGGGATATTTTCTCATCACATTTTGGGCCCTTTAGTATTATCTGAGCATTGTTTAAACGCCCCAGCCTACCTGAATATTGTTGCTGTCCCATGCCCATCCCTTTATGACCACAGTGTACCCATCTTCTGATGGCTACTTCCAGCAGAATAACATGCCATATCACAAAGCACAAATCATCTCAAACTGTTTTTTTGATCATGGCAATCAGTTCAGTGTACCAGTGTATGGCCTCCACAGTCACCAAATCTCATTCCAGTACAGCACTTTTGGGATGTGGTGGAATGGGAGATTTGCATTATAATTGTTCAGTCGAACAATCTGCAGCAAATGCAGATTTGCTCTCATGTCAATATGGACCAAAATCCCTAAAGATTTCTTGAATCTGTGCCATGAGGAATTACAGCAGTTCAGAAGGCAAAAGGAGGTCCAACCCAGTATTAGCAAGTTGTACTTAATAAAGTGGCCAGTGACTGTATTTATATACACACAGAGGTAAAAAAATGATATAAACCTATGTTTTCCTTGACAGATAGAAACACAGAAGCCTAAACACAATGTTTGAGTGCCAAGTTGGCAAGAGTAACAAGCACTCGATCGTGGCTAAGGTTAACAAAAAAGTACAATTATCTGTTGGCTAAGTTGTAGCAAGATGCAGTCAGGTTTTAGGATTGGAGCTGTGTCTTGTGGGTGCTCATGTCCAAAAAGAAACCCCTCCTTCTGGGACCTCCCTGCTTTCATAGTTTGCGAACTGGAAGGGTTGGGGTCAGTTACCCTCATTGTGCGTCTTCTCAGAGCTGTGTGTGGAAAAGAAGACAAGGAAGTTAGGGATTTTGTCCCTGGTGTCCTGGGGTGGCAGTATTTACCTTTGACAAGCCCAGAAGGCAACCCTCCGACGCTTATGTGTTACATTGTATATAAAAAAAAAAACCTGCATAGCTACGGTATGCACCTTCATTACTGAATTTTGATTTTGTGGAATTTCTCTCAGTGTTCCTGTTTGTTTGAATTTTATGTAGTGAAATGCTTCAGACTTCTGCTTTATATAATTTTCTCCATTGGTAAAGGTCTTGGAAAGTGCAAACGGATGACATCCTGCCTGTTGGCTTCGTTTTGAAAATATTCCTTAACTAGAATTTTATAGCATAAATCAGCTACACATTGCTTGTTCTTACAGTGCTGCTCTTTCTAAACCAAACTATAACCTTGCTATTATACTAAATTATACATGTCAAAAGCCATTTTTGATATTGATGCATATAGGCTGATTTTTTTTTTTTGTCAAATAAGAACAATGCCATATTTAATTTTTATGTAGCATTTTTCTCAGAGTGCAGGTTTAGAATGCTGTAACAAGTTTACAGATAAAAATAATTTACTAACTTTACAAATTATGTTATGCAGTCAGTTAAATATACAGATTACTTTAAACACACACTAAAACAAACTATTTCAAACTGATTAACATAAAAGGATCTTAACAGTATATGTTCAATTTAATTATATTTTAGGTAATTAGAAAAAGACCAGTCAGCACTATTCCTGGAGAAAATTAACATCTGGGGTCCACAGTCAGATATAACAGACAGAGTCAAATGTCAAAGTCAGACACAGTTACAGTCCTGGAGACCTCTGCCAACTACAGTATTATATAAATGTGAGCTGGTCATTTTAATAAGAAGACAAAATCTCATCATCCTTGGATTTATCCCTGAATTCCAAAGCTGCTAAGTATTTCAGATGTCTTTCTTATGGATAAGAAAACAGCTTGTCAGTATAGCAGTGTTACCAAGTGCCACAGCAGGATACCAAAAAGAGAAACAGAACAGACAAGGGTCAGTAACAGTTTATAATTATTGTGATACTTATATTTTTGTACAAGAGATGCAATAAGAACAGCTAATCAGCAGGGCATGCTAGACTAAAGTAGTGAGTCTTCAGCCTGAATTTAAAAGCTGAGACCAAAGGGCCATCTTTCATACAAGAAGGCAAATCATTTCACAGCTTTGAGGCCCTGCAGCTAAAAGATCGACCTCCCACTGTTGTTTTATTAATCCTTACAATCTTTAGTAGACTGGCAGCTTGAGATCTTAATGCAATAGTCAATTCAACTATAAATAAAATCATGAATGAATTTCTCAGTGTCTTCCATACTTAGAAACCTTCTTAATTTTCCAACATTTTTAATCAGAAAAAATAGGTTTAAATAGTGTTTTATTGTTGTTAGTGTCCTTTGCCGTTATACTTTACAGTACACTCAAATGATTTGTTGTGTGTCCGACTATTTTAGAAAATTCAAATATTAAAAACGTAGCAACAGTACAGTGCATGATACAGTGGCATAGTGTAGGTAAAGCAAGCAAACAGATTACTAAACAAAGGAGTGGCAATAGGCTATAGGAATAATTATCAATAATTATACAATGCAATCAAATTTAAAATATAATTTACAAGTATATCATATTGTATATGTTCAGTTGCTTTACAAGAGTGGAGTCTTTGTTTAAGAATATCTTCATTCTTATCTAAAGCAGATATTATCCAGATCAGTTTATATTATTGATAAAATGATTTTATCAAATACTAATTATTTAGCACTAGTGCTGAAGAACAAGTGGGTTTCATTTCTCATGCAGTGAGCTAAAACTTTGTTTCCCATGCAATTTTAAGGTGTTTTTTGGGATGAAGAACAAAGTCATAAAGTCTATCTGGCACTTTTGTGTTTATCTGCATTTTGTCCACAACTGTATAAATTGTGTATCCTGCACCATACCAGTAAAGTCGATTGCATTTTATGATCTCATTCACCTCAGCGCAATGAAACACTGAGCATTTTTTTAAACTGTGACATGCTGCTTATTTTGTGCACATTACTGCATTTACTCCTCAGAAAAACACACTACAAGGGAACTCACCTCTCTTGCAGAGCAGGATATTTACGCTCTAAATGCCATGGATGAATTATACTGAGTATTGTTTCTGTTTCCATTACATTATTAGCATTGCATGTGCCAAGATTGTCATCATAATTGGCAAACTGGACATCAAGCTACCACTGCAACCATAACACACATCCTATGGTTCAATAAAATGTCTGCATGTGACAAGAAAGAATTATGATGATTTTTTTTTTCACTACAGATCTTTTAATAAATATAAAGTAAAAGGCAGATGCAAGTGGCATTAATGCAGAAAAAAGCTTCAAGATAGGGATGAAACACCTCCCTTGTTATGTCAGTGTTTAGCCCTAAGGTTTTGTTCAAATTCAGTTTGAAACGAGTTGCTTGCCCATCTCTATTAAATACTATTTAAATTCTTCAGGGGCATTTATTGGTTTTGATAAAAAAAACATACTTTAATAAAATAATTTACTTAATGTACAATTAAAAATTGCGGTGGGCTGGCGCCCTGCCCAGGGTTTGTTTCCAGCCTTGCTCCCTGTGTTGGCTGGGATTGGCTCCAGCAGACCCCCGTGACCCTGTAGTTAGGATATAGCTGGTTGGATAATGGATGGAGGGACAATTAAAATTATCAAGGTAATTCCTGGACTTATTTGTTACTCTTCATTAGTGTAATCATTGTAATATGTGTGGTATATCTTGCAATAAACAACTACAGTATCAATCAATCAATCAACATTTATTTATATAGCACATATTCATACAAAAAAATGTAGCTCAAAGTGCTTTACAAAATGAATAGAAAAATAGAAGACACAATAAAAGATAAACAGAAGTCAACATTAATTAACATAGAATAAGAGTAAGGTCCGATGGCCAGGGTGGACAGAAAAAACAAAAAAAAAACTCCAAAGGCTGGAGAAAAAATAAAATCTGTAGGGGTTCCAGACCAAGAGACCGCCCAGTCCCTCTGGGCAATCTACCTAACATAGACAAACAGTCCTCTTTGTATTTAGCGTTTTCATGGAAGGACCTGATGATGATGGTCACGTAGACTTCTGGCTTTCAGTCCATCAATGTTGGTGCATCATGATGCTTTGAGTAGGTGGTGGTGGCGCAGGCCGCCACCACAAAGAAACCGGAAAAAGAAACAGAAGAGAGTTGGGGTCAGTATGGATTTTAGCCACCATGAATAGTTATTATGAAGAATTGAACATACAGAGTATCAGTATTAAGTTAAATTAAGATTAAAATGAAGTTATAAAAAGGCCATGTTAAAGTAATGTGTTTTCAGCAGTGTTTTAAAGTGCTCTACTGTATTTGCCTGGCGAATTCCTATTGGCAGGCTATTCCAGATTTTAGGTGCATAGCAGCAGAAGGCCGCCTCACCACTTCTTTTAAGTTTAGCTTTTGGAATTATAAGGAGACACTCATTTGAGGATCTGAGGTTACGATTTGGAATATAAGGTGTCAGACATTCCGATATATATATGATGGGTCGAGATTATTTAAGGCTTTATAAACCATAAGTAGAATTTTAAAGTCAATCCTGAATGACACAGGCAACCAGTGTAGTGACATTAAAACTGGAGAAATGTGTTCGGATTTTCTTTTCCCAGTTAGGATTCTAGCAGCTGCATTCTGCACTAGTTGCAAATGATTTATGTCTTTTTTGGGTAGTCCTGAGAGGAGTGCGTTACAGTAATCTAGTCTACTGAAAACAAAAGCGTGAACTAATTTCTCCGCATCTTTCAATGATATAAGAGGTCTAACTTTAGCTATGGTTCTTAAGTGAAAAAGTAGATGGAAATAGTAGATACCATGTACAAGGTCCCCCATTTCATCTTTTTTTAATTTCCTTTCCAATATGTTACAAGTGTATTATGAGTATATATGTTATTTTTTCACATGTATGCTAACTGATATATAACTTTTTGCTGCTGAATTAGCATGTTTGGGTGCCTGAATGCTGAGAATGGCAGGATAGTCTGGAAGATGCTAGAACCTAAAACAGCGTACTGGGTTACATTGAGAATTTTTATGGTCTTACTTACTTGGGACAAACTATATATTTAATATAATATACTTAAAAAATCAAAGTCTAGACATATTACATAATTTTCATTATTTCTAAAAAAATGTTCAAATTGGAAAGACTGAGTTTTCAAAAAGCAAAACCTTTAGTTAAAAATAGCTGTATCATTAAGCATTTGTCATAACACCAGTGTTTGGGATTCTTGTAAGAATGTATATGACTGACAGTTCAATAAGAGAAATACGCTGAACCCTGTTATATGCATTTGGTAGTTGTCATTCACTGCTTTTTCATACACCAAAAAGTATTGAAGTTTCTTTGCCTACACAAGTAACAAAATATTCCTTTATCATGAAGTCTTGATGTTTGTTAATGGAATTTGCTGCTCTGTGAGTCTATAGCTTTTAGTTTTTTTTTTCCTTTTCATTGCTAGAAATAGGCTCCCATCTTAAAGTTTGTGAAAAAGTAAAATTCACTTTGTACTAGAAAAAAAATACAATATATGTTTTTCATGTGGAAACATGTCATTTTTGTTGTCATGGTAGTGATTTAAATGCAGACTTCTGCCTGGATTTCATTTCATATATTGCCTAAAGATGGCAGTATCTCTCTACAAGGAAATGTTTATAAAAGTCCAAACATGTAATTGTGCCTTTTTACAAATGCCAGGTTGCAGATTAAATATTTCTGTCTTAAATAATTGAATAGTGGCAGACTCTGGAATAGGATAAGTGCAGCTACAATTCCTTTATAGTTTATCCTCATCTGGGGTGTGTATGTGGGAGTGCATTTGTGTTTTAAATTAACTCTAAATAGAAAGTATTGTGTTTTTTTTTAATGGGAACTTTCCAAGAAATCAAGCTGCTGGAAATATACCCATTTCCTGTAACAATATATTTAAAGATCACTAATTTAAACTGAAGATATGGTGCATACTAAGCTGCTATGCTAACTGTCATACTAACATTTCAGGGTAAAATAACTTTTCATTATCTCATTGACATGCTAACTTGTTATTTTCCTGCCCAATAATAGTGCTTGTTTAAATTTTTTCTGTTTTTCTTAGTATGCACTTATATCTTAAAAGGAATGCATTTATGTTTTACAAATAATGTACACTACAGTTTGAATACCTAAATTATATTTTCTAAATATTCTACATCATAATTTGTTTTGCCACCCACTCCCCACAAAAATAAGTGAGCTTGATTGTTCACAGTATATGAACACATGAGTGGTTTGATGGAGTTAATAATCCATGAGAAAAACGTTCTGCATTAATGGGTTAGTGATCTCTGAGAGCTGAATAATTAGCATGTAACACAGTCAAGTGCAAATCTTTTTCCCACAGAAGGATTTTGTGGACACCAGTATTAGTATTGACATGCCAAATACAGTGGCTAACAATGACACTCCATATACTGTATATCCCATGGTAAAAGGGCCAATTAAATTTACTGAAAAAGAAGTCATTATTTAAATTTGACTTCTGGCAGTGTGGGAAAAATATTAAAAGCAAAATGTTGGCAATCTGAGTATAAGGTTTTGGATAGTTTTAAGATACCTGGTAAAATTGCTGTTGCACTGGTATTGTATGTTATGGATCAAAAAGAGGGAAGATGCAGTCTGTGGGCTTCTTCTGTGACCTGACATTTCTCATACTTAAACCTAATCTCATCAGCATAGTAAATTTAGATGTTTCCCTCAAAAGATGGCAGTCATATTTTTGCAATATTCCTAGCTGCAGCCAGTTATGGGAAAAGTCGTTGACATGTTAAAACTTACTTAAAAGAAAGAAAAAAATGAGAAAAAATGCTGGAACATCTGTCATTTAATATTCTGAACACTTTATCTTGTAACAGTCAGTATGTACCAGAAACAAGCTTCTAGCTATTTGAAATAAAATGAAAATAATTAAAGGAAGTCAAATTAAGGCTCTGTATTAAGTCTAACTTGTAGCCATTCACATTAACATTGATGAGATAGGAGTGAAAAAGGAAATGTTTTGTAACATAATAAGTAATGATTTTCTTCATTTTATGAAATAAAATTTTAGATATAAAATTTATTTTACAATTTAATAATTTTTCTAGATGAATGTAAACTGACAGGCTGAATGACAGGCTGAATGGTTTTCTTGATCCTAAAAATGCTAATTTATACAGTAGTTATCAATTGAAAAACATGTCTGCTGGTAAGAATGAGTGGCACAGTGGTTTGTGTAAATGCCTCCCAGATTCAGTTTCCTGGGTTTGACTCTCATGCCTGCTTTCTGTTTTTGTTGAGTCTCTACTTTATCCTTATATTCTTTATGTTCATATTAAGGACCATTTGTTCAAATCCCCCCACCCCATTCTAAAAATCTGCATGTTAAGTTAATTGGTGTCTGTTGTAGACTGTATAAAGGATTTCTGTTTCACCTTGCAGCTGGGATGCCATAAATATGAAGATATCTGTACAATATATGACATTGGCAAAAATCTACAAAACTGTGTATATGTGTATATATATATATATATATATATATATATATATATATATATATATATATATATATATATATTTATATATATGTGTGTGTGTGTGTATATAGTGTAAAAAAGGTGCTATATAGCACCCAACCTCACATAGATTCACATGGAATGCATGGGTAAAATAAAACAAATATTTATTTTTCTTCAGCTGGAAGGGCACATCTTCCCCATAATCCCTCCAGCCACAACACAGTCCCAAACACAGTCCACAAGTACACCAAGCACTAAGCACTTTCTGTTCCTCCACCTCTCCTCCTCAGCAAGCTTTGTCCTCCACCTCCCGACTCTGGCCGCTGAGTTGGGGTTGCTGGCCCCATTTTATCAGGCACCCGGAAGTGCTCCAGGTGGTTGATTGCCGGCATCTGGCTGCACTTCCAGGTAAGGTGAAACCAGTGCCCAAGTTATTATTGATAACTCTGTTGTTTCCCAATCATCTCAGGTCAAGAGTCTGGGTGTCATCCTCGACAGTACTCTATCTTTCCAATGTCACATTAATAACATCACCCGGTCTGCTTACTTCCACTTACGTAATATTAATCGCATTCGTCCCTCCCTCACTCCTCATACTACTGCCATTCTTGTTCATAGTCTTGTCACTTCTCGGCTGGACTACTGCAATTCACTCCTCTTTGGTCTCCCTAATAAATCTCTTCACAGGCTTCAGTTAGTCCAGAATTCTGCAGCACGTATCATCACTGGAATCCCATCTTTTCACCATATTACTCCGGTCTTGCAGCAGCTTCATTGGCTTCCGATCAAGTTTCGTGTTGATTTTAAGATTCTGCTACTAACTTTTAAGGCCATCCATAACCTCGCACCTCCATATCTGTCTGACCTTCTACATGTTGCCATTCCATCCCATAACCTTAGATCCTCTTCCTCCACCCATCTGACCGTTCCTCCCTCCCGTCTAACCACCATGGGGAGCAGAGCTTTCAGCCGTTCTGCTCCCAAGCACTGGAACTCATTACCTGCGGATCTCCGAAATATTAAATCATATTCACCTTTCAAATGTAAACTTAAAACACATTTGTTTAAAATGGCTTTTTCTTCTTCCTCCTAATTATAGTGGTTCTGTTTGGTTTTAATTTTTAGATTTTCTGATGTTTTAAGTTGTTTATAATTGTGTTTTGTATTTATTTATTGTTTGTTCGGTGTCCTTGAGTTCTCTGAAAGGCGCCTTGTATAAATAAAATGTATTATTATTATTATTAAAAAGGGCCAGCCGCTCCTGTTGCAGTACTCCCTGGTGGCGCCTGCGGAACCCCACAGAGCTGCACAGAACTCCAACCCCCATGAAGCCCTGGGGGAGTCTGAGGCACCGCTGCAACCTAGTTAGGCTGCCATCTAGCGTCCGGGGGAGATACTGGGCTTCCCACCCTTGTCCCCCAGGCAGATGTGGTGAAAGGGCGTCCCGGCCAGGCATGGGCCGCAACCATCCGTCACAATATATATTGTGGAAAGCGACTGGGGGTGGCACCCAGCCGTGACGCCCAGGAGGACCGGAGGAGGGCTTGCGCCTCCTCCAGACCACAAGCGGGTGACCGCCCTGGTTGCACTGGGGACCACGGGTGCAGAGCTTGGAAGCTCAACCCTGTAGGGGCCAGTGGCCACCGCCAAGGGGCGCCCCGGTGCCTGAAGAACCCTGGACCTCAGCACTTCCGCCACACCAGGAAGTGCTGGGGGGAAGATGACTGGAGACACCCGGAGGGTTTCCGGGTGCACAGCCGGCACTTCTGCCACACTGGGGAGTGTCCGAGGAGGAGTGTCGGGGAGCAGCTGGAGCCCATCCGGGCTGTTATTAAAGGGGCCGCCTCCCTTCATTTGGAGTCAAGAGTCGGGTGGAAGAGGACAAGAGATGAGAGAGAGAGAGGAGTGAAGGCGGTCGGAAGGAAGGCACTGGGAAGAGAGGCCTGGATTTTGGGGAATCGGTGCTGGAGGCACTGGGTTGTGTACTGACTGGACTTGTAAATATTTTATATAATAAATGAGTGCGTTGGGGGCCAAAACGATGTCCGTCTGTTTGTGTCCGGGCCACGTTCCACAATATATATATATATATTGTGGTATATAGGGGGTGCTCTCGCTCCCTTGAATCCCTGTCCACGACTCCAGACACAAGGTAAAAGTCCAAATGTAGACTTTATTTAATTGCCACAGTGCACAAAGCACACTCTCCACCACAATACTCATATAAATCACAAATACTACACAATTAATCAATCCTCCGCTCCTAGACGCGTTGCCACCCTTCCACCCAGCTCAGCTCGCCGTCTGGGAGCTCTCATAGTCCTTTTATATTCCCTGACCCGGAAGTGTTCTCAATCCCCAGTCCATGTGATCCTCAATCACAGGTAAAAGTTCTTTTCTTCACCCCAGAAGCCCGTCACTCTTCCTATGACGAACTTCCGGGTCATAGGGCACAAATGAGTCTTCGGTCCTCCCTGCAGCACCCTCTTGCGGCCCCTGAGGTATCCAGCAGGGCTGAGGATAAAAACTACATCGTCCATGATTCCCTGCTGGTCTTCGGGGCACCTCCATACTGCAGGGAGGGCTCCATCTGGCGGCCAAATATCACTATATATATATATATATATATATATACACACTATATGTATATGTCTGCATGTATACATATGTATATATATACAGTAATCCCTCCTTGATCGTGGGGGTTGCGTTTCAGACCCCAACGCGATAGGTGAAAATCAGCGAAGTAGAAACCATATGTTTGTATGGTTATTTTTATATATTTTAAGTCCTTATAAACTCTCCCACACTGTTTATAAATATTCCCCGCACAGTTATACAGCATAATCCCTTTGTATTCTCTTAGATATAAGGTAAGATTCATTGAAATTATGTATATAAACACACTGTTTATATACAGTAAAACCTAAATATTATTTTAAAGATATCGAGTGTCTCCGATATCACATATGTTACAGCCATTACGATAGACAGGCCACCAGCAATAAATACGTACAATGCAAGAAAAATAGTATACAGTAAATGTGTGTACAGTGACACTAAACTTACGTACATTTACTAAGTACTGTAAGTAGAAAATTAATTATGGTTACTCACCAACAATGTCCGATAACAATGAGTTTAATTTTACTGCACAACAAAGGAGAGAGTTACAGCCCTTAAAGGAGCCACTTCAGGCGATTGTGTAGCACTGCCGTTGTTCTTCTTCTGGCAGTCTTCAATCCAAATCCCTAAAGCAGATTCCATCCAGACTACTTCCTTATTACACCCACTTACAACTCGTTTTGGACCCTGGTTAAAAGGACACTGTGGCCATAGATCTTATATTCCTTTCCTACTTTTTAAATAAAAAGAATCGTAGCCTTATTGATGCTGTAATGGCGTCCTACAGCGATAGATTTTCCCTGTAGATTTTCCCTTCCTTCAATAAATGCAAAACGTTTACCTTTTCGAGCAGATCGTTTTGGAGCCATAATGAAGGGCTTGACTATGCACAAAGATAAAACACAAAAGAGCACAAAAGTTAACTCTTTACACAGCGAAACACGTTGATGCTGAATGAGCGAGACGAGACTTCCTGGTTAACACTGCATTCAGCACACAGGAACTTAACTGCGTGCTCTGATTGGTTAGCTTCTCAGTCAGGAGAACTTAACTGCGTGCTGTGATTGGTTAGCTTCTCAGTCATCCGCCAATAGTGTCCCTTATATGAAATCAACTGGGCAAACCAACTGAGGAAGCATGTACAGGAACTAAAAGACACATTGTCCGCAGAACCCGCGAAGCAGCGAAAAATCCGCGTTATATATTTAGTTATGCTTATATATAAAATCCGCAATAAAGTGAAGCCGTGGAAGTCAAAGTGCGATATAGCGAGGGAATACTGTATATAGATAGATAGATAGATAGATAGATGAAGGACAATAACAAACAACACAAAACAAAACCTTTTCTCTTTTTTAGAAAAAGGCAGATAACTTTCCTTCACAGCCCTGCTGGATACCATGGGGGCCACCAGAGGACGCTGCAGGGAGGCTTAAGGACTTGTATTCTCCGTATAGCCTGGAAGTACTTCCCAGTCACGAGGATGGAAGAAATAAAGTACTTTCGGGCTGAAGATAAGAGGAGTTTTCACCTGACCCGGAAGTGCTGGGGAATCACATGGACTGGGGGATCTTCACTTCAGGGTCAGCACTTCAGGGTCAAGGACTTTAAAAGGACTATAGGAAACCCCAGCGAGTTGAGCCGAGTTGGGAGGAAGGGTGACTGAGCAGCTGGGAGGTGAGAAATTATTGATTGTGTATTGGATTATTGATTTATTTGAGTATAGTGGAGGTGAAGGTGCTTTGTGCACTTGATTATGCAAATAAAATAATTATTTTGACTTTTTGTCTGGTGTCTGGTCCAAGGGTTCAAGGGGATGACAGCGCCCGCCTATCTGTCACAACGTGAACGAACCTTATATCTCAGTAAGTTGCCTCCCTAGAACAACCATACATGAACTATGCTAATGAACCTCATACATGTCTAATCATAATGGTGCAGATGTTAATTGGCTGGTAGATCAGGATTCCACCTGATGCATACAACCACTGCCAACTACATTTGAGGAGTTCTGTACCACTGTCTGCATTGCATTGAAGCGGCAGTCCTCTGTGCTCTGGGGGTCTGAGAAAAGCATAAGGCATCAGCATTACAATGAATAGTATAGGCCATATTTGAAACACTGAGGGTTCAGCCAGTTACCTTAAAAAACAAGCCAGGCATCATGTACCGCACCTTTAACAAGCTGTCTGATCAATGCTACTTTGCTTCAAAATAAATTACTCATGAGGTGACAAGCCACAACTTTTGTCAGCTTCAACTTGGCATCACAGATGACTTGTGCGTTAATGGAATGTCACTGATTATGGTTAATGCATGCAGCATAATTAGAGCTAGGTGCATTTATTGCAGTATGAATGCTGTCAATTGCCCTGATTATGCTGGGAATGCCAAAAACCCCTGCAAATTGCCTTTTTATGTTGGCATGCACAAACAAACCATGCGGAAACTGAATGTAGCACCTGGCCAGTCAGTTAATGGCTTCCACCACAGCAGGCGCGAAGGAGCTAAAGTTTTGCTGAGATATTCCTGATCTGTCAGCGAGTTTCCTCTGGTAGGTGCCTGTTGCCAGAAAGCCAACTGTTAAAACCTTACTATGAACAGGTGTCGCTCAATTTCAGGCAGCCTGCCTTTCTAATGCAAGAGCCAACTCAGCAGATAATTCTAAGAGAGGGTTACTTGAAAGTCTAAATTGGCTCATAATTGGCACATAGTCTGCAAGTAATTCCAAACAGTCCAGGTTGTGTCAAACCATTAGGCTATAAACAGGCTATAGGACATGAGATGTGTGTAGTGAGTGAATCATGTCTGTGTTTTTACAGCACGTTGGTTTCTAATCCTTAGAAGTGACAACAAGTAGCATATATAAAGTGAAGAAGAATCAGAAAAGTTCTTCAGTGCAAATACGCAGCATTGGCCAGTTTAAAAGAGAACTACAATTGAGTCAGTATATCATATTCATCACTTTTGAGTTTAATGTGTTTGCCATGTCAACTCATATTATAATAACAGCAATGTTATAGGATTTGTTATATATGTGAGTCGACTGTAGATAGCTGCATTTGCCTACTTTATCTACGGTGTTGTGATTTCCCACTTTCTCCAAAAGGTTACATATAGATGGGTCAGAGTTGCCATAAATATACAGTATGCATGTTCTCACATCAAGTTTTCGTTTATACACACTGACATTTATGTGGGAAGCTCTGTATACAAGTTTTATTAATCTGACCTTAAATCACCTTTCTCCAGTACACTTGGAAAGATCTTCAGTTTGCTTTTCCATCTTTGCCTTGGTCACACTTTCTAGTTCCAGGCAGTGATACAGTTTTCTCATTGAGGTTTTAACCACACCATGCCCTATTCTGCTAGCAATGTTTACATCTGCTGGGAATTTCATGAATATGAATTTACAGTAAATATTTAAATGAAGAACAATAACAAAGCACACAAAGCAAAGGTTTTGCTCTTCTATAGAAAAAGGAATATAACTTCTGAATTATTATCATACATCAACGGTGTTGTGATTTCCCACTTTCTCTGAAACATTGCATATAGATGGGTCAGAGTTGCCATAAATATAATCGTGTTCTTACATTATTTTCTCTTATATATACTGACATTTATGTGGGAAGCTCTGTACACAAGTTTTATTAATCTGACCTTAAATCACCTTTCTTCAGCACACTTGGAAAGATCTTCAGTGCACTTTTCCATCTTTGCCTTGGTCGCACTTTCTAGTTCCGGGCGATAATATAGTTTTCTCATTGACGCTTTACGCACACTGTGTCCTATTCAGCTAGCAATGTTTACATCTGCTGGGAAGTTCATGAATACGAATATGGATGATTGGTGATCAATAAACTCCCATCTTTAGCAGAACAAGCACATGCCTTTTACTTAGTCTCTAGCTTGCTCATGCACTTCCTGTTCTTTAGTAAAGTATAAGCTAATGGCCAGCTCATGTAAGTTCGATACAGGAGGGTCTCATACCCTTCCGGTCCAGCACCATATTGCACTTCAGAGGAAAAGGGATCATTCCAGCCTTTGTTACAGTCATCTCCTATGCAACTACTATGAGCAGAAGTTACGACCAGGTTGAGAGCAGTGTGTGCACATAGAGAGAGCACAGATATAGTGCTGCCAATTATTTTTAAAGGAAGGAGTAGACATTTTACCATTGGTTTCTTTGATGCACATAAACCCAACCTTTTTTGTTGACAGTTGTTACTAGATTTTGTCCATCAATGTCACCCATCGTTGTGGAATGACCTTTGTCCCTGATTAGGTATTTAAGTGGTGAATCTATGAGAAATTCTTAAATGTAACTTTGCAATCAGTTGTTTTATTAGATAAAGCCCAGCGGCTGCATTCCAAAAAGGCCCTGTGGAGAGAAACTAACATACTGAAATTAAGAATGTTTGGCAGCTGCCTTTTACGCAAAGGACTTGTGTGCCAAAGAATAGCAAAATGTTTAATGCTCAGTCTGTCCTACAGAATAAACTGACCCTGTATGAGTGTTAGTGTGGGTGTGTACAGAAGTAGTTGTTTCAATGAACTGGTGCCTTGAAGAGTGTTGGTTCCTGCCTGGTACCCATTGCTGATTGGGGCCTCCACAACCTTGAATTCGATTTAAGAGATTTCAGAATGTTATGATATAATTTGTAACATGCTCAAATGTTTTCCTTCTGTGGTGGTTGCAAGGTAGAATGAACAAAATAGTAACATAGAAAGAATAGGGACAAAAGGTTCAAAAGTGGTGGTCCAGAGGTGAAGTTTGATGATGTTACAGAGACAGGTAAATGAAAAAATATCAGACTTCACAATCTTGAACTGCAAAGGGATGGTGATCATGATAAAAGGGAACGATAAGAAACCTTTTGCTTTAGTGACTATTTATTACAATATTTTGTACAACAAAACCAGAATATATTTTGTGGTGAAAGTTGGGAAGGAACAAAATGTCAAGTCACTTTGATGCAGAAATTATTTAATCTGTGAGGAAACTACCAAGCAGATCTCTTTTGAGCCAAGAATGTAAATAGCAAAATGGGGAGAAGCATCATAGTACCTCTAAGGTTAACATTTTGAGTAAAATTGAACTTTAGGAAGGTGTACAACATGGGCTATCAAAATGATGAGTAAGTAAAGAGGCTGTAGAGATTCTTGTGCAAGAGTTAATATTTTTTGAAAATATCCAGCTCTTAAAAAAAAAAAAAAAAGCGGCGTTATAGTCAGAAGCCTGATTGGTCACTGGGAGTTCTCCTTAAACACAACTGGATATGACAGCTGTAGTCTGCACTGAATCCAGCAGCTCTGAGTCACGTCTGGCAACTGAGAGGGAAACCACCTGAGCAAATGTCTTGCCGGTGGCAGTAGGATCAAACTGCATTTAGATCAGTTCAGAAATTGAGTAGATGTATGTATGAAGCATAATGTAAGAAACTGAATGTCACTCATATTAAAGTGAGAATTATGAATTAACCTAACAAAGATGTCTTTAGTAGGTGGGTAAAAAACCAGTGCCCTGATAAAGGCCATGTAGATAACAGGCAGTATACTTAAATGACACATAGAAAATGACCTGAAGCAGGTTTTGACTCCAGGATACTAGATACATGAATGTGGCACAAACATAAACCTTGTCATTCAAAAATTATAAACTGATGTTAATGCAAATGTCTTCAGTACATCCTCCTTTAATTGTAATGCTGTAAAGTTAGAAAACAGTACTATATTATGTTGCTGGTTATGAGTAATTTAAATTAAAAAGAAAGGCCTCTGTTATTTGAGTTTTGTCAATGTAAATGTATTCCACATACATTCACTTCTATAATTGTCGAATGTATAACGCCTTTACTTTTACAGATATCATTTTCATTAAACCCATTAGAAGGCATAGATCACTGGCTAGCTGTCACAGTATCTGATCACGTAACCAAGTAGTCTTGTGTTAGTGAATGACTAACCAGCCAGGAGATGGTTTGTATAGTCATGGTCTACAGCATCAGGATTGCAGCTGTTCCTGTGTGTGATCACTGACTGCAGTACATCGGCTCTGAAGCAAGCATTTCCTCTCTCAAATGCTGATTCCCATGCTCAATGAGAGAAAATGCTGTTGAGGAAAAAATGCTGGGGACAGCACTATGCTTTAAGCAATTATTCACTTCTTTATATTGAGCATCTCTAATGTTCTAGCTTTACACATATTGACTTCCATAATATAGGATATCTTTTTGCTTCTTCGTATAGCTGTAATCCATTGCAACATGTTTTGCAAAACCAAAATTTTGTAAATGGTTGCTTTTATTATCTGATTATATACTATAGTACATCTTATCCATCAGGAATTATTTCTGGATATTAAGAAAACTGGAATTGTGAAATGGTCTATAATAGTTTTTTGTACATACTGTCTTTATTACTCAGTTTCTGTGTGTGTTTAGACCAGTCTGTCTTTCAAACGCATACTTGCTCTGTGCATCCCATTGTTTTCTGCAACCTCTATGTTTGCATTTTCCATTGTTTAAATCTCCGGGTAGCATGTATATTAAGAGCTGCTCTGTATCACAATGAATTGAAAGCCTTGCTCATTTTAACTTTTCCAGTTACTTCAGAATGGGACATTTCCCTCTTTTCTTCTGTCCTGTCCTACTCCATGCTGTTAACCTCTGCATATTGTCTGAGTGTTTTGTTTACCACTGTTTAGTATTTCTTTTGTTTTCAGATCTGTGCCCAGAATTTTATGAGAAAAGTGCCACTTCTTTCTGAGTTCATCTTTTTCAGGCTTTGGAATTGAGTTGGGACATATTGATGTGGCCAGTACATACAAAGATATGCAGCTGAATCTGTTATAGTTTGAAAAATAATAATTATAAAACCCTTATTATAATTTTTTTTAATGTTGTAAAGTTTGGCTTGTACTAGTTTTTGTTAATTGCTCATATTTTTCTAAGCTGCTCTGAAACCAGTTAATGCTTTATATAGGGCGCTGTATCAAGTAGAGGTGAAGACATATGAATAATTATGCTGTATACTGCACTTGTGAAGCAACTTAAAAATATCTTATGCACTTTTGAATTCTGTATTAGCAGACGAACATTTAGTAACTATATTAGATGAAGTATAAAGAAAAGCTAACAAGCTAATATCATTGGGTTGAGTTATGGGAATAGACTAAGAGAGGTGACTCAGATCAGCTATAACAAATTAAATAGGAGACGTGACGGCGATATTTAAAATTAAGAATGTAATAAGTAAGTTGGAATCTTGCTGTTACTTTATAATTACTTATTCATCAGGGGCATGAAAAGAGATTAAAAATAAATTTTCACAAATACCAATGTAGAAAATAGCAGGCACACGTAACAAGTAACCCAGAAGACTTGTTAGGTAAATAGGCATTGAACTATTCTCTTTGAAATGTCACTCAGGTTTTTATGTTATTCTTATGTTAATTTGCAGCTACCCCTTTTTAAAAGCCTTTTAAGAGTTTCCTTTATTCTATGACATTTAAACCTGTGTGCCGAAATCTGCTTCTTCTTTCATTTACAACCCTTAAAGGGCGTCTATTATTGCTACTACTCCACCGTTACTCATTTCGCTTTTATCATTTTTAAAATTCCTCCTCCAAAAAAGGATAATTTTGTTTCTAATTTGACTCTTAAATCTTCCCATATTTACTGCATAAGCTTATGCCTCAGTTTTATTTCTAAAGAGAATGGATGTAAAACTGGAAGTCATGGACTGAGAGATTTGGAGAGATAATTTGATTTTTTTTCCATAGTCAATCAATTTATAGTGAATTTACATAAAACTCTGCTGTTGCCTCAACACAAGGCAACAAAAAATACACCTTTGTGTATATAACATCTTTCCAACATGTTTTGCAAGGACAGAAGTATGGTGCCATTGTTTTTATGCTGTATATAAAAATACAGTCTATTCATACAGTATATACGTATACTTTAGAGAGCTGTTGCAATATACAAAAATAATGAACTGCTATCCTGTGCTGCTTTTTTCATAGTAGAGACAAATTCTTTGTTTTCTAAACAATTACATTCCTTTATCTTCCATAAACAAAAGCCAAGAAATCAATAAAACTATAAAATTGCAGGCAGTAACCAGTAGTTCAGTAATTTAATAGAAATTAATGGAAACTACTCGAGGCAGATCATTTATGCATATTTGCTTAAAAATCATCTTGTGGCTGACGGACACGTTGCATGATGGGGTGCAATCTCGTCGGTGGCATCATCCACATTTAGGCGTTGGGATTTCCTTGGTTTGATCTTAACGGGCCACCAGTTCTCACAGTACTTACATACACAGTGACATTGAATAGGATATTATTTTATTTTATGTTTATGCAGTGACACATTTTTGTAATAATTTGAAGTATCTGTCTATAGTATTAGGGTGGTAGAATAGTGCAGTGCTGCTGCCTCACAGATCCAGTATCAACGGTTCAAATCCAGGGTAGGTGCATGTGCATGTCAGCCCTGTGATGGACTGGCACAATATACAGAGTTGGTTCCTAATTTTCCAGACACGTGGATAACATGTAGACTCGATGCACAAATATAAAGGCCAATGCAGGACTCAAATCGTGGTGCAAGAAGTTGTGAGGCAGCCTTGCTAACCACAATTTTACTGTCACATTGGTGTCTACTAGTCATTTAGTAAAATAGTGAACTTATTCTTGCCCTGCAGTTGGCTGGCACCCTGCCCGGGGTTTGTTTCTTGCCTTGCGCCATGTGTTAGCTGGGACTGACTTCATCAGACCTCTGTGACCCTGTAGTTAGGATATAGTGGGTTGGATCATGGATGAATGGATGACCTTATTCTAGTTAAGGTGAAGTGTTATGACTCTTTCTGCTTGCTTTTCCTAGTTGTGGTAAACTTCCAACTGCCAAGCTAGGATGAAATAAGCTATTCTTATTGTGTGTTTTTATCCTTTTTAAGCACTTATTTTAGCTTTCCGGTGTCATTATCCAGTTTTACCAGATATTGTCACTGACCTGCTGGTGTGTATGTATCCACAACATGGGCCACGATAATAGGGACCACTGTGTTGTTGTAATGTGACAACATTTTCATTTCTTGCAAGTTATCTGCAGGAACTGAGTTATAATTAGGTGCTTGTATGACTGCAGAAAATGCAATGACATTGAGCTCTGAAACTGACAGGTTTGATTTCTACCTCAATATGTAGCAGGAGCTACTACAGCTCTGTTGTCCTTCTTTTATAAAGCAAATGTATACCTCTGTGTTGATCATAAAATTTTGTGTTATGTGTATTCCAAAATCATTAAAAGAACTCATACTTTCCTAGTATTCATTGTCTTTTACCATTATACATAGTCATCATGTCTCTCATCTCATGTCATCTCATTTTCTGACCTGCTTTTCCTGGTAAGTGTTATAATAACAGTTACCATGTATTTATTTTAATTAAGAGCACCCCTTATTCAGCAAAATTTTTGGTCCTAAACTAAATCTGTGAAGTATATGCATCTGTTTGACGAATGGCTGAATTTGTTAAAGACAATTGATACAAATGTCCAGAAGCACAAAAATTTATAAGTATCAGTAAGAAATCAAATCATGTAATACGGTTCTTAAAAATGAACAATCTTCTTATTGCACTTTCCGTTACAGCAGTAATGGAGTTCTCCAGGGTGTTATTATTTCCTGTTAATGCACACTTCAAAATCAGATTAGTTTATGTTCTCAAATACATAACAGAAAAAAAATTAAGTTAATAGTCCTAAATCTTTGCAGAATCTCCAAAGTGAAGGTTTCAGCAGTGACATTTGCTTTTAATGAAGCTTTGCTGCATATTTAGTATCTCTTTAGTAGTTTCCTATTTTCTCTAGATAAATTAAATGTTTAAAAAATATTTTCATGAATGTGTTTTTTCCCACCGTGAATACATTTGTTTGATTTAAGCTGATAGGTATTGAACTGGTTCAGTCTGTAACTCTGCTTTTCCATTGTGGAAAATATTATTTTTAGAATGGAATTAACTTTTACACATTTTCACCTACTCCCTTTACTGTATTTCATGCTGGTTTACTTTAGTTGTTTGCAGAAAATACACTGAAAGTGCAAAACATTATACAGTAAAAGCAGGTGCTCACTTTCTGATTTTCTTTAGGACTGCAAACTTTAACACTGCATATTTTCAGGTCTTCAATTAGAATCTAATAAAGCACACTTCAGTGAGCAAATAGCACTTTTTTATTTTTATTTTTTCCTATGTCTTTGGTTGAATGAACACATAAATCTAACACCAGCCAGCACTGTGTGAAAAATTAATTGCCCCTTGTACATAGTAAGTGGTTGCACTTCCATTAGCTACAGTGACTACAATCAAGCGTTTAGTGCAGTTCAACACCAGTCGTTTACATTCCTCTGGAGGAACTTTAGCTCACTCTTATTTGTAGAACTGTTTTATTTCAGGAACAATTGCATTATATGTTTATAGAACACTGTTCCAAAAGCCATCAGGACCATTCAGGTGCTTTCCTGCAAAGGAGAAATGAGCATTTATATTCTTCTTGGTTAGTAGTGGATTCTATTTTGCTCCTCGCAAATGAAGCCCATTTTTACCTGGTATCTTTATATTTGTTGCGTCCTCAACACTGAACTTTGCAGTTTTTAAAATATTTTTACGGTCCTTTGTGACTACTTGGATGATTTTACACTATCCTCTTGGAGTACTTTTGGTAGGTTGGTGACTCCTTGAAAGACTGACCACTGACCAAGTATTTTCCTTTTACAGCTTTCGCTACGGCTGGGAAAAGTCTCAGAACTTGATAGCGATTTTTATCCCCTTCCATGGTGATGCATATCTACATCATTTTTCTTGTTCTCTTTAGCAGTTTCTTTTGATTGTGGTGTTTTGTGCTGGCAACTTGACTCTGATGATAAGTCAGACCTGAGTAGGGCTGGCTTTGTAAACAAGCCTAATTATTATTACCCCTTGTATTGAGTTGATTTGACAAGTGGCTAATTACTTTTCGCACAATGCCTGTTAGTACTGGATAACTTCTTTCATTAAGTAAATTTAAAAAGGTGTACGTTTTTCACAGAGCTGCCCTTTATCTAATAATAGATTTTGGTTGAAGATCTGAAAATATTCAGTGTCAGGAAATATACAATGATAACAGACATCGGAAATGGGGCCAAACACTTTTTAATGCCACTGCATGTATTTGTAGCTGGTTGCATCCAAAAATAAAAAAGAAGAAGCAGAGGTAACAGTAATAGAGAGGTCAGCTATTGAAAATCAATCAGTATGTTTCATAGTCAGATTAAACGTGTGGTTTATTTAGGATACAGGAGACATCTTGATATATGAAGGAAATAATTTCTGATATTTGATTAGTTGCAGACCACATTTTAGACCCTGAAACCACTGACTGACAACCATTGACGTTGTTGACTACTTTTTGAAGGTCATGTTGCACAAATGAAATTTTAAGAGTGCAGCTATATGGAAATGCTTTCACTTTTAAAATATTTATTTACCTGGAATTTCTGGAAAACATATTTAAGAACTGAAACAGCTGTCAGTTAATTCTGTAAAGTGATTTTTGTGGATCATAAAATGCATTATTCATACAAAAAAAGAAATCATGCAACTTTAATGCTTTCTTCTATAAAAACACAATCATTGGCTTTTCCATAAGATTTTTAAACTTACTGTGCTTTTCAGTGTTACTTCAGAAAAGTAATCTCTACATTTGAGTAAATCGAGGTCATCAAAAAAAAAAAAAGCAACAAAATAATGTTCGGCTTATGTCAAGGTATGTGGATGTGAAGGCTGCTTTTTTCATAGTTTTATACACAAAGCTCATAAGCTTCAATTTCATGTAATACTAATACAGGGGCTTAACACTTTCTGCCGAATACAGCTAGCCTACCCTGTCTTGAGCTCACCATTTCTTAAATAAATCCTTTGGCTGTCTCACTCTTGTACCTCACATGTTAACCTAAAATACCTCTCTTTGACAGAATCATTAAACTATATGTGTCTTGCAAATAGGCTGGCATGTTTACCAATGAGAAATGTGTCCTGCAGCAAAAACTTACTTCAGATTCAATCTGACCTTAAAATTACAAACCGTGATATACAGTATATTAATAGCATCTAAAAGTCTGATGGAAAAAAAAAAGGAAAATGCAAATTAAATTAAAATGACATTGTTACACTTTTTTTTTTTTCTTCTTTGCCCATTCATTAAAAGTCACTGTGAAGGCCTACGTTTCTTTTACTTTTTATGGAGGTCATTTTATTATTTGATGTTTTCGTTTCAATCAGAATAAAACACTGAGTCAAGGTGTGATAGTATGGTATTGTTAACATTACAAAATCTTTCTGTTTTAAGTAGATTTTTACCTGCTTTGAAGAAAAATAAAGTACTGTGGTGCAATAAATCAAGTAATTTTTAAGATCTTCTGTGAAAGCATGTTTTTCCATGCCAAATATCGTCAAGGCAAGTGAAGTTTATTGTCATGTGAGATCAGTACAATGAAATTCTTACTTCCATGTTTCTTCAGTACTGTTGAAAATGAAATAATACCAACAAAAGATAAACACATACTGTTGTGGTACAATATTAGCTCTTATAATTGACTATTCAGCAACCTTATGACCTGTGGATAGAAACTGTCCTTGAATCTACTGTTGTGAATGTCATTGGCCCTTACTGTTTACTAGATGGAAGGAGTAAGAAAGGCAGCTGTGCAGGATGGCTGAGATCTTCAATAATTCTTTTTGTCTATTTAAGGCTAAGTGTTAATGTCCTGAAGAACTGGCAACTTGGTGCCACCATCTTCAGTCAGGCATGTCCTTCTAATTAAACCATCTTTCTGCACTACAATAACTAATCACTGCTTTAGTCCAGTGTAAAAGAATAAATGAATACCATCATGAAAAGTAAAATATGAGTTGTACCAAATAAATGTTCAGTTATTTAATTCATAAGACAAAAGTAAAGTATTTCCTGCACTTTTTTCTCTTTTCAAACAAGTAGGCTTATTGAGCGCTGAAGACATTGCCCACTTTATTAAACTTCCTGTAATCTGAAGTACAGTCATAATTAGTTTGTGAAAAACTTAATAATTACCATCATTTTTCAGTGGTAGAGACACCAGAATACAGTCATTTAAACAATTAAGAAAAAATCTCTAAAGAACTTTAGGGGGGTTTGAGTTCAGAGAGCATTTAGCTACTTAGTATTATTTTTACATGTTACTTATAAAAGTTAGTAACACGGTGGTAAGAGTTGCCTCACACTTTCTAGAACCTGGACTTGGATTCCAGAGTTGGCATTATCTGTGAGAAGATTTCATGTTCTTCCTACATACAATGTTCATTTTTCTAGATACTTCAGCTTTGTCTTACATCCAGTTTGTGCTTTATAGCCCTGCCTTTAGCAGCATGAAACATCACTAGGTTTAAAGAGCAAATAGGATTACTGTAGAAAATTAAATATACAAACTGTGTAATAAAATTAAAATTAAGCAAATGCAAAAAATGCAGCAAGGACCAATACCAGGGACACCATGACAAATTTTAGGCTGCCACAGAGAAGGACAAAGAACTATACAAATCATGAAAGATTCAGCTTAAAACTTAAACACTTGTGGCCTGCAGAAGGCACTCCTGCCACCCAAACCCGACACAGACAGACGCAGAACACAAGTTTAGCGTCATTTGTTTTTTCCTCTGGGAAACACTCTTCCCTGTTTCCTACCTGCACAGCACAGTTCAAGTACAGTACACAACACAAAATTACACTTCTTTTCCTTCCTTATCTTTCTGTTCCTTGCTTTCTCAGTCCACCTCCACTCCTCTCGGCAAGCGTTGTCCTCCACCTCCTGACTCTGGCTCCTGGAGTACTGGCAGCTGGCTCTTTATTTATAGAGCATGTGAAAGTGCTCCCGGTGTTGAGTGATCTTCTTCCGGGCATGTCGGAAGTGCTATACTGAAGGGTTCAGCCGTTCCTGCAACGCCCACTAGCGGCACCCATGAAAGCCAACACGGAAGCCCACGGAACCCTGAGGAAGTATGAGGCACTATTGCAACCCAGGGGGGCTGCCATCTATCACTCCGGGGGAGATAATGCCCCGAATATGCTGTCTCCCTTGGTCCTTCCACTATCAAGGTGTCCAGGCCATCCGCCACACACTTCAAAGTAACAAAATGTAATATATTGATGACTTCTGAATGAAGTTTTCAACTTTGGCATACCATTCTAGTACATTATAAAGTATGGTAGTGACAGTACAGTCTCATTGAACAGATCAGAACTGTTGAAATGTTGAAAGCACATCAATTAAAAAGTGAAATAGAACAGATGAGTCGTCAGACTAAATTTACACAATGAGAATCTTTTACAAGTAAACCTAAAAGCAGACAGTGTAGGAGCCTCAAATTTTAAAAATAATTTCACAAAGATCAGTGCCCAATATGTTTATAGAGTGTAATAGCATAGGCAAGTATTCTGCAAAGTCTGAAGAAAAAGACATACAAGTACAGTAAATTAGCTGGGTTTTGAAGGTGGTTTAATACCTGACAGAAAAGGAAGGAATATTGTGAACAAAGCATTTGGCTTTGAGTCAGCAACCTCTGAACAGTATTCTGTACCTGTTTATTTTCTTAATTAAGTTTTTTTTTCTAGGTATATGCATTGCAGTAGAATATTTGTAATACAACAATCAGGCACATATTGTTATAAGGAACAGGTAAAATGTAGTTGAAAACTTTACCAACAGCAATACACCTGCATAATATGTCACTGTGACTGTGACAGCCAAGTCAGAAGTTTTCTTTCTTTTTAATATTCTTGCTCTTTAGTCATTATAGTTTATTTTCTTGACACTGCATTACTAGAATAGATGGCTGTGTGTAATGTCTTGCAATGTAGGAGCTCTTAGCAAAGAGACCTTCAACAAGGATGTTCGTGGCATTATATTGTTGTGTTTTTTGATGAGAGTACTACTCCATAAAATTGATGCACCAAATTCATAACAGAATTTGTTTTCTGTTTAATACAGTAGCTAACCTCACCCTGTCCTGCCCTTACAAGATGCTAAGTGTTGCTTATTATGTACTGCATTCCTGGTATACAGCTTTGAAGAGTTGTGGAATTTAAATATATTAATTGCTTGATTGTGCAGAATAGTTTTATGTAATTTTAGAGTTGTTTTGCCAAACAATGTGTTTAAAGATGATGTGCTGAAAGAGAAAAAATAAATTAAACAGAAATAGCACACCATAAAACAGACACTCTGTCAAGGTCTGAAAACATGACAAACTGGATTTCTTACCTTGCACTGATAAGAAACAGGAGGATAAAGAATAGAGAAGGATGCTGTCATTGAATTTGATGGGTACAGACGTATGTGAGAAATGGTAGTGCTAAATAGAAGGCATTGTCACAGCAGGCTGACTTCATGTTCTGGCTTCCTATTTAAGACTTCAGTCACTGGCTCCTAATGAAAGCATTTGCTAGCATCTTAAGAACTTCTGCTTTGCCTGTAATCCTTCTTGATAGATATAGCCAGTCTCATTTTGATTTGCAACACATTCTCATTCTACAATACTATTTTAAAATCCATCAGCCGAATGAATTATATCAACATCAAGCAAGATGAGTGTGCTAAGGGTAAAGTAGGACATGTCTTGTGATTCACCTTCTGTGCTCATTTTAAAAGGATTAGTCCTATGGCACCTGCAGCGAGTTTTAATATATGGATGTAGCTATTTGTGCTGTTGGGTGGTGAAGGCATTTTCCTATATTATGTATACATATTTTGCTTCTCTGCAGCGTTTTATAGCATTCTGTACAGTGGAGTGTCTGTGTAAAAGTAGCAGTCAGAAAACCTGTGTTGCTGGAAGTGTGCATCTACTCCATTCAAATGAGGAATTAGCTGTTTAAATCCCACTGACCTAAGAGGTGTCCTTTAATACCCATAAAGGTATTTCTTTAAGTTCTACGATGGGTCTGCAATCAGTGCTTGATGTTCTTGTGTACAAAAGAGGCTTCACTCTTCATGCTGTATAGTGACCTTTAAGAAAAAAGCAAACATTTTCATATATTCTCTCACTTTCTCTACAATTTCATTTCATCCTCATTTTTTTTTTTTGAACTTTTTAATACCCTGCCCTTATAGAGCACAGTATTCACTCAATCCTACCTACAGTATTTTTGCTAAATTCAAAATTTGTAAGTAAGATTAGTTACAGTGAGCATGTTATTTGAATACAAATTAGAAAGTTTATATACAACAAATCACACATAAAGGGTTTAAAAACAGCAACTCGTGTGGGACACAGTTTACTGCAAGCCAGCAGAGGTTTTAAAAAAATACTGACATAGTCTTATAAATTCAGATTTAATACTGTACAAGAACATTTTTTTGCATCCTGTTTTTGCATAAATCAGACATTGTGGTCTGGAGTGAGTAGTGTTGCCTAGATGGTGTTGTAAATTTTTAAATTATTTTGAAAGCACTTAAATAAAATGAAAAACAAGCAGTTATTCATAATGTGAAATAATTCAAATTTCTGTTGTGCAGTGCTAAATTCTAAGCCATTAGCTGCTGTTTAAAGCCAACTGCCACAGAGGTAGTAAGCTACAAATATAAAGTAAAGGTATTGCTAAATTCTACACTAATGAGATTAATAAAGGTGCATTTAAGTAAAGGTCCAAAAAAGTAACGATAGACTGCATAATCATGCAGTCATCCGTGAAAAACATCTGCTAAAAGTGACCTGGAATGATGAAACTCATGAAAGAAGAAAGGGCTGTGCTACTTTTTAAAATGAACTTTAAATACATTTGTAATCTGTAGTTTTCTTATGCACATTGACGGCTTAGTGGTCAAAACAAAAGCATTTCCTGAACTCTGAAGATTAATTTTGGTCTCTTTCTTATTTAGCTTGCTGTTTTAATAAGATACTTCAACATTTATTCTTTGATAAAGCTTTAAGCATAATTAGTAATACTAAGCTGCATTATTTCCTCATCGTTCTTATTTTGCTAATTTAACAGAGTATGTGTAATACTTTTTCAGTTTAATAAAACTTAAATCCACAGTGATAGTGCTAATTACCAAATGGAATTAAAAAGATCTATTTCCTTTCCAAATAATATAATTGGAAACTATTAAGCCATACATCTTAAGAGCATAAAATCAAATAATGTGTTACATATACAGTGTATATAAATTTCCTGAAAATAAATGATCCTTAAATAAAATTATGTTAATATACTGTGTTTCTAATTTACACATAGAATAAAGATTTCAGAAACATCATATCAATTGTACAAAATATATGTACGGTACAACATATTTATGACAATTCTAGAAAACTCTTTGTATTATTCAGTAGCACTTGTTGAAAGGTATGGTTTTACATTTATTTATAAGGTACAACGTGCCCAAATGTCTCTTTCTGACAGCAGTATTAACGGAAGTAAGAAAAATATTTTGATTAAAAGTCACCACCACCACTGATAAGACATACAGCTCTTCATCGCAATAACCTGCAGAACAAATGAAGCAAAAGCAGAACTGATTATAAAAAAGACATTGCAGTCCCTAGCTCATGCAAAACACATCAGGTTGGACAGCTGAATTTACAACTGAAAGCTCAACTCATGCACTTTTGGGATCTTGTTCAGAAAGTGGACGCCACCTGAGACAGCCTTCCCCTCACCCAAACACTAACCCTAAGGTCAATAAAATAGGTCCCTGATGTTAAGTCACTATTTTAGGGATAAAATGATAACAGAAACCTACTTATATACCTAATCTTAATTATTGTGAAACAACCAAGTGGTGTCCGCTTTCTGAACAAGAGCCCACTTTTGACTTGGCTGATGTAGATGTGAGGCACCTACACTATACTGGAACATTAGCTTTTTTAGTGGCTGAAGTATCAACATCACCACAAGGAATCACTTACTATTATAATGTTTGTAAAGTGTACAGCATGTGCGCTGACAAATAGTGGTAATATAAGCTGCCCTAATGCGGAATGGCTTATTATCTCCAGGGGAAAAAACTCAAATCAATACTATAATAATTGGGAGTTGTAATTTTATTTTGTTCCTGCTGTTCTTCGAATTATGTTAATATATCCACTTTTGTTGGTTTCATCTTTCACCTTCCCCCTTCTCAGCTACTTGTCCTGTCTGAGATAGCAGTAGTGGGACTTTAAACCCTGGACACTTGGATAAAAGAGCAGCCTACTCTACCATTGTACCAAAGTATTTTTTTTTTTAGCTCAGAACTTTGAGAAGGCTGTTCTTTATTCCAGTGGTGACTGGCTGTGGTGCATGGCTGTGGTGCACTGCCTCGAGCGAAATCCTTAATAGGGACTAATGGTGCTATGACTAGGTTGCATTCTGGTAGAGTTAGTTGTTAAGTGTAACAGGTTGGGTAAGCACAGCAACAGCTGAGAAAAAGTCTGCCACTAGAAAAGAGGTGCAATCACAGTATGAAACTAGACTGGCTAGACTTGTGATAAACAAGACCTCCTTTAGCTCAGCTGGCTAAGATGTCTTTTACTGAAGTGGGCACAAGGGGTTCGCTCCTAGCATCTCCCTTTGGAGGCTTATCCAGGATGGCTGAGGGGAGGGGAGGGGAGGGGACAGCAACAACCATTTAACATAATAGGTAGTGCCCTAATTGCAGTTTAGAAGTTTAATACCTGATTACTCACTTAAAGGATAGGTTTGCTATTTTTCCAGTCGAAGTTATTTCTTCACAAACATGGGATATATGCATTTGCCACACAAAATTAAGTTTAGCGTTTTCTATACAGTTTAAAAAAGATGTAGTAGGTCCTGGCATTTATTATAATATTACCTATGGGGCACTGAGTACCCTAGAAAAATACAAGAAAGTTGATCTGTACCTTGAGATTACACACACATTGTAAAATAGCTTATATATGTTGTAAGAGCCATTTGTTACTTATTTAAGTTATATTAAATATTTGCCTATATATTTGTGCCTTTCAGTCCGTGGCACCAAGACTATGGAATAGCCTGCCTTGTGGTCTGTGCGCAGCCGAGTCTGTTGATTCTTTTAAAGAACAACATTTTCTTTAAAAAAAAACATTTCTTTTTAAACAAGCTTTTAATCAGTGTTGAATAGTTTCAGTTTGTTTATTTATTATTTTTATTGGTTTTGTTTATGTTTTGTTTTAATTGCTGTATTTGTACTGTATTTGCTGTTCAGCGCTCTGTGACCTTTTGTCTGTGAAGGGCGCTATATAAATAAACTACTACTACTACTAGTGCATTGTCTATGGGAGGTTTCCCACAAGTTGAATTGAATTGGTATATTCTAACTACTTCTTGCCCCTCTGACTATAGAGTAGTCTCAGTTAGTGACCTTCCTTGCCATGTGTAAGGCATGGAGGGCACATGGTTTTAAACCGTACCTTAACATGTCTAATTGAGCGAGCAGTGCTGTACGTTTAGAGCATACTGAAGATGAAGTGAAGCATCTTTAAGTATAGAAACAACTGAGGTTTCACAACAAAAGCAAAGTTTATAGAAGAAACATGTATAACAACCTTTTTTCTTTATTCTTATATGAATTATTTGCTTTGAATTTTCACTAAATCTTTTTAAACAAACTTTTAGACTGAGAGATTTCTTTTGGCATGCGTTTTACCCGTGCTTGATCCTGCCTTACTCACCTGCAGCTACACATGTCCTTCTCAAACATAAAAACACCAACATTATGAGATTTAGCTATTTTAAAAGAAGACTAGCTATGCATACTTACATTAGTGCTTATCTTCTTCCGTAAAAAGTTGAGCCCCCAGGGTGTGGTTTTATCTTAAAAGAGTCACCATAAACTGTTCATGCCATGTGCTTGGTGTCGTGTTGATTTACTTCCATATTTATGAGAGAACTCCTCCCAGGAAGGCAACATCTGTCACACAAGCAAATATAAAATGCATCCTTACCTTGAGAAAAATAGTAAAAGGATTGTGTGATAAAATGATTACTTCGAGATCTCTTTTGTTGTCACAAACTTCATCATAAATATGGAAGGCATGTTTTCTTATATCGAAATTATAAGCTTTCTTTTGGGTGCTGTTTGCCCTGTAGGTTACAGTATGAAACACCAGATCCCACTATATATTTTTAAAAATTTATAGAAAACGTTTAATTTTAGAACACAATTTTGCATGGGAAACGCAAATTTACAATATTTTTGAAGAAAATACCTTTGACTTGAAAAATACTGAGCTTATTCTTTATATGGAAGGAATTCAACTTTACTGCAGCTGGATGAGAAAAGGGTTCTGTAATCCAGAAGTCGAAAGTGTGCAACCCACTGCTGACATCACAGGAAATAAGAGTGAACTAAACTGAGAACAAGAGTACCATTGAATAAATTCCACAGCGGTGACACTTAGTCTCTAACATCATATAGCAAAGTTGTAGAAAGGTTGCAGAAAAAAGGTGCACAAAATCCCACACTGGAAGGAAAAAAATCTTGTTTTTTGCCATTTGTTAAAATGTGAAAAATCATGCATACTTTCTTCCCATTTTTTTGGAGTAATACAGTGCATCCAGAAAGTATTCACAGCGCATCACTTTTTCCACACTTTGTTATGTTACAGCCTTATTCCAAAATAGATTAAATTCTTTTTTTGCTCAGAATTCTACACACAACACCCCATAATGACAACGTGAAAAATGTCTACTTGAGTTTTTTGCAAATTTATTAAAAATAAAAAAACAGAGAAATCACATGTACATAAGTATTCACAGCCTTTGCTCAATACTTTGTCGATGCACCTTTGGCAGCAATTACAGCCTCAAGTCTTTTTGAATATGATGCCACAAGCTTGGCACACCTATCCTTGGCCAGTTTCGCCCATTCCTCTTTGTCTCAGGATGTCTCTGTACATTGTTGCAGTCATCTTTCCCTTTATCCTGACTAGTCTCCCAGTTTCTGCCGCTGAAAAACATCCCCACAGCATGATGCTGCCACTACCATGATGCTGCCACTGCTATGCTTCACTGTAGGGATTTCTTCCAAACGTGATGCCTGGCATTCACACCAAAGAGTTCAATCTTTGTCTCATCAGACCAGAGAATTTTGTTTCTCATGGTCTGAGAGTCCTTCAGGTGCCTTCAAACTCCAGGCAGGCTTGTATTAAGGAGTGGCTTCCGTCTGGCCACTCTACCATACAGGCCTGATTGGTGGATTGCTTTAGAGATGGTTGTCCTTCTGGAAGGTTCTCCTCTCTCCACAGAGGACCTCCGGAGCTCTGACAGAGTGACCATCGGATTCTTGGTCACCTCCCTGACTAAGGCCCTTCTCCCCCGATCACTCAGTTTAGATGGCCGGCCAGCTCTAGGAAGAGTCCTGATGGTTTCAACCTTCTTCCACTTACAGATGATGGAGGCCACTGTGCTCATTGGGACCTTCAAAGCAGCAGAAATTTTTCTGTAACCTTCCCCAGATTTGTGCCTCGAGACAATCCTGTCTCGGAGGTCTACAGACAATTCTTTTGACTTCATGCTTGGTTTGTGCTCTGACATGAACTGTCAACTGTGGGACCTTATATAGACAGGTGTGTGCCTTTCCAAATCATGTCCAATCAACTGAATTTACCACAGGTGGACTCCAATTAAGCTGCAGAAACATCTCAAGGATGATCAGGGGAAACAGGATACACCTGAGCTCAATTTTGAGCTTCATAGCAAAGGCTGTTAATACTTGTGTACATGTGCTTTCTCAATTTTTTTATTTTTAATAAATTTGCAAAACTCTCAAATAAACTTTTTTCATGTTGTCATTATGGGGTGTTATGTGTAGAATTCTGAGGAAAAAAATGAATTTATTCCATTTTGGAATAAGGCTTTAATATAACAAAATGTGGAAAAAGTAATGCGTTGTGAATACTTTCTAGATGCACTATATGTTGAAGCCAGTGCAACTCATTGTATAAAGCACTTAAATGTAGTTATTTTAAAAACCCACACAAAGTGCTTTGGGGTTGTTTTCTCCCAAGTGTTATGAGGCCTTTTAACTAAAAATAGTACCAACAGCACAGCAGTAGGATAGAGATTCTTGAGAAAGTTTTAAATCTGTTCATAAATGTAAAATGCATTTTATGTTAATATGGACTTTTTGTCTGGTATGTAAAACACTTTAATGTTGTTTTGTAAATCTTGAAGTTTTTCTTGTTTTAATATTATAAATATAGGGGGTGCTTTTGATTATTGCATCCATTCATCCAGTTTCTGACCCTGTTTATTTTAATTCAGGGTTGAATTGAATCTCTTTAGCATCAGAACCAAACCAGGAATCAACCCTGGATGGACTGTTTGTCTAACAAAAGGGACACTCTCACATACAGAGACAATCTAGGGTTGCTAATCGTCAATAGTGATAATACTTTGGGATGTTTGGAAAAAAACGGACCACCCATACTTGGGATTCAATTCTAAAATATTAATTATTTTTTCATATATGCCTTGGAAAGGCAAATTTCACGTGTTTGGTAAAACATGGCTAAATTAAAGTCTTAAACATTGTACGCTCTTGAACAGACCTTCAACTAAGATTGCTTTACTTCCTTGTGTCCATCCTTGTTGTGTACCACAACATCCGTCTTTTTTCTGGATAGAGATGTAACTGTCAATTGGGTAAACAGATAAGAAAATATGGTACATGAATAGTGGAATTTTAGACCTTGTTTAATGAACCATAAAGACATATCACAAGTACATGTAGCTCCTGCCTTCTAACCTCCATTTATAGCCGGTGACTTTTAGTTTCCTTTTTCCATATCTGGCTAGGTCCTCAACTACACAGATAAGGTGTACACGATATATGATTTGCTGTCTAAAATGTATTCCCATCCATGTATACACAAAACAAGAATGTATAACATAAGTTAAAGACTGCCAGATGTGTATCATGGTTCTAATGATAAAGTGGGTTAACTGCCTTTGTCATAAAAATGATTGATGGTTGCCTCCCCATTTGCGTTTTTCATGGTCTACTGTATGTAAGGTAGGAGGGGGGGCAGAGAGAAAAACAGATTATGGTGGAGTTGAGAGGCAGGAGGGAGGATGGCTTTTATTCAGACAGCAGAAAGAGGATGACTTTTTTTGGAGGTGGGAAGGGAGAGGTGAGTACTCACAAATGACACAAAGTGTTACAACATTAAATTTAAAATGATATAGCATATATATATATATATATATATATATATATATATATATATATATATATATATATATATATATATATATATATATATATACATAATAAATGTTTTAAATACACTACATTTGTCAGTTGATCAAATACCCCAATTTGATTTAGAGTTACTGTGGGCACTTTTGCTATTTCTAAAACTTTTATTCATTCATTCATTCACCTGGGATATACTGTATTTACATTTATTTATGTGAAATACAACTTGAAAATATTTAGGAAAATGAAATATTGTTTGATCATATAAAAGCAAATTGAAATTGCAAGGGCTTTACTATTACTCCTAAATCTCCTTTATTCAAAGGCAACATTACTAGTGGGGATATTGTGTGAATATTTAAAAGTCTTGGTGTCTTTTTAGTCCAGAGATCTGTATCATGCTGCTTTAAGAACTTTAATTATTTTCTTTATGTATTCAGACTTCACTGAAAAATATAGCAATCTGTGTCACCAATTAGTGTCAAACTGCCTGGGGTAAGTTTACATGCCCTGTTGTTTTTAAAATAGAATAAATATGTGCAGCATATAATCTATTTTCAGCAGCCAAACTAGGTGCTTGGGGTAATAGTGGTAAAATGAAAGTTTTGGCCTTTTGAATTGATTTGTATTCTTCTGTTCTTTTCCCAGTTTTTCTTTAGTGTTACAATTCTGATTGTAGCATTTATTATTTTTCTAACTCTATTAGCATACTTGTTATATTTTGTACTTTTTATGAGCTAAATTATTATTCATAGTTGTTGAGTTCCTTCTCAACTGAGTCATTTATCTAACACATTTAATTTATTTTCTGAAAAACAGCTCTGTTGTTTTTGTGATGATCAATTGTAATTTAAATTTTTAGTCTAGTTTCTCTTGCAATTTTTTGTCATTTAAACCAGCATTGAATTATTAATTTTAATAATGTTCAGTATTTTAGTGATTACTCTGAATTACTGGTACATGCTACTTTCTCTGAGTCCCATTAAACCTTTTACATTAGTGTCTTCATTTATTCATATTTTTTTAACATATTGTATGTATTGTATGTTCATAATACAGTTCGTGTTCACATTTTTAGTGTGTTTTTGACGCTTACAAAGTTTTTACAGGCCTGTATACTGTATGTTTTAAACCAAACTGCTAAAGAAATATAATTACTGTAATCACTTAGACTTGTATTTAAAATTGTACTTGTTTGTTGTTTGAAATGGATGATATGGATGGATTGGCATGACTTAAAAATAATAGTACAGTCAGCACTTTGTATCAATGGGTTCTACACATGCAAATTCAACCAACCCCAGATCAAAAATATAAAATAAAATCCAGAAAGTTCCAACATGCAAAACCTGATTTTGGGTCTGATCACAACAATAAATCCATGTGAATGATATCATGTGTAGTCATACAATGCTGTAACTTCCCATCATTTCCTCCGTCTTTGTCCAGCTTTCCACTTGTTGTTCCACATTGCATTTCATGCGTTCACTACTTATGTTGTGTGTGTGATTGGTTAGTTAAATGTTCAAGCATTGGGAAATAGGGTTCTAAGTGGAATTAAGATGATAGCTCCGGACTGTCAAAGAATGCTATATAAAATGTAGGATGCACTGCACATGCCTCGAAAAGATTTGTTCTTTAATGTCATTCGACCAATACATTTGTTCAGAGACCAAGACAAGTACAAAAGAACTGGTTTGTGTATTCATTACACATCAATATTATTGAGGGACTGTGTAAAAGGCTGGTTACATTCGTATCCTTAGTTTCTATGAATGGCTACTAAAAAGCAATTAAGTAATCCCTCAAAGGCAACGAGGTAATATAAAGTTTAATCTCTTAATGAGAAAATAAAAATCTTAGATCTTTTGAAAACTGGTATGTTAGTTGATGTGATTTAAAGTATATGTGAGGATGTGCGTAGGTTTTATGCAAATAATACTCCATTTTATATTAGGGACTTAAGCATCTGCCAATTTTGGTATACACCAGGAGTCCTGGAACCAGTCCCCCACAGATATGGAAGGATGAGTGTATATTGCTATGCTAAACATTCAGATTGGTCCCTCTGGCAGTAGTCTCAATGGTCCTAGTCTGGTTCCTCAAAGCACCTCATCCACATCATTGACAATCATTATTTTGGCCGCAGCAGATCTTTCTCTGTAGTCACCTACTGGTGTAGTAAATTAATAGCTTTTTCACCATTCAAACATCTTCTGATGCAGCCTCTTATTAATGACATTATTTTGGTTTACCTTTTTAAACAAAACAGAGTATAATAAACTGGTAATATAAATTAATTTTTTGTCAAGAGTAACAGAATTAAGATGAAGTGGAACACTATTTGCTCAGCAATTGTGGAGATCGTCACCATCTTAAATAATTCAAAATGAGCACTGCAATTATCTACAGTTGTGCTTGAAAGTTTGTGAACCCTTTAGAATTTTCTATATTTTTGCATAAATATGATCTAACACATCATCAGATTTTCACTCAAGTCCTAAAAGTAGATAAAGAGAAACCAGTTAAACAAATGAGACAAAAATATTATATTTGGCCATCTATTTATTGAGGAAAATGATAGAATATTACATATTTGTGAGTGGCAAAAGTATGTGAACCTTTGCTTTCAGAATCTGGTGTGTCCCCCCTTTTGCAGCAATAACTGCAACTAAACGTTTCCAATAACTTTTGATCATTCCTGCACACTGGCTTGGAGGAATTTTAGCCCATTCCTCCGTACAGAACAGCTTCAACTCTGGGATGTTGGTGGGTTTCCTCACATTATCTGCTCGCTTCAGGTCCTTCCACAACATTTCAATTGGATTAAGGTCAGGACTTTAACTTGGCCATTCCAAAATATTAGCTTTATTCTTCTTTAACCATTCTTTGATAGAATGACTTGTGTGCTTAGGGTCGTTGTCTTGCTGCATGACCCACCTTCTCTTGAGATTCAGTTCATGGACAGATGTCCTGACATTTTCCTTTAGAATTCTCTGATATAATTCAGAATTCATTGTTCCATCAATGAAGGCAAGCCATCCTGGCCCAGATGCAGCAAAACAGGCCCAAACCATGATACTACCACCACCATGTTTCACAGATGGGATAAGGTTCTTATGCTTGAATGCAGTTTTTTCCTTTCTCTAAACGTAATGCTTTTCATTTAAACCAGAAAGTTCTATTTTGGTCTCATCCGTCCACAAAACATTCTTCCAATAGCCTTCTGGTTTGTCCACGTGATCTTTAGCAAACTGCAGACGAGCAGCAATGTTTTTTTTGGAGAGCAGTGGCTTTCTCCTTGCAACCCTGCCATGCACACCATTGTGGTTCAGTGTTCTCCTGATGGTGGACTCATGAACATGAACATTAGCCAATGTAGGAGAAGCCTTAGGTTGCTTAGAAGATACCCTGGGGTCCTTTGTGACCTCGCCGACTATCACACGCCTTGCGCTTGGAATGATCTTTGTTGGTCGACCGCTCCTGGGGAGGGTAACAATGGTCTTTGATTATCTCCATTTGTACACAATCTGTCTGACTGTGGATTGGTGGAGTCCAAACTCTTTAGAGATGGTTTTGTAACCTTTTCCAGCCTGATGAACATCAACAACTCTTTTTCTGAGGTCCTCAGAAATCTCCTTTGTTCGTACCATGATACACTTCCACAAACATGTGTTGTGAAGAGCAGACTTTGATAGATCCCAGTTCTTTAAATAACACAGGGTGCCCACTCACACCTGATTGTCATCCCATTTATTGAAAACACCTGACTCGAATTTCACCTTCAAACTAACTGCTAATCCTAGAGGTTCACATACTTTTGCCACTCACAAATATGTAATATTCAATCATTTTCTAAAATAAATAAATGACCAAGTATAATATTTTTGGCTCATTTGTTTACCGGGTTTCTCTTTATCTACTTTTAGGACTTGAGTGAAAATGTGATGATGTTTTAGGTCATATTTATGCAGAAATATAGAAAATTCTAAAGGGTTCACAAACTTTCAAGTACAACTGTATATTCTTGCATAATGAGTCATAAAAAACAAAATCAGCACACAAGAGAGTAGAGGCACTGTTGTTATACAAAGCCTTGGAGATTGCATAGATATGTTGGGACATCAGAAACAGAACAAAGATGTAGAAAATAAGTTCAAATTCTTAATTCTTGCAAATAGTTTTTTGAATTTGGCAGTAATTGATTACAGTGTTTGTGTTCCTTCCATTATGCCAAACTACATGGGATACCTCTCTAGAGAAAAAACATTGACTCCTACAATCTGTTGAACCCTGAATACTGATCATCACTATGTGCAATATCGTTTCAGAGGTGTTCATGAACCTGAAGTAAAATTCATGAACATTTAGCAGATCAGTTTAAGCACCTACAAGTAAACATCACAAGTAAATATAAAGATCTCCTTTAAAATAAAAAATAGTTATCAGCATGGAAAACAATAAACAAAATGTGAACAGAATGTCTACCCTCCATCTCACATTACCAGGGATAATCAATACTGTCAAGATGAACCTCCTTCCCAGCTTTCTTTTTCTATTTCAGAGCATCCCCATATAAATTAACAAATCGTTCAATAACAAATTTGACTCAATTATAACCTTATTTTTTTAGAATTTGAAACATCCACATATCCAAATAGTGACTCTACAATGACCTAAAGGAAAAGGGGGCATGGTGCTACCTAACTTTCAATTTTATTTCTGGGTGGCAAATTTAAAAGCTACAAAGACCTCAAAGTTTATACAAATTCAAGAATATGCACAAGACTTCTCTGTAATAGAAATAAAATCTTGCTGTACTTCTTTATATGCCCTGTTTTTTGCCCCATTATTGTCAATATACGAATCACTTAGAATATGGAACCAATGCAGGAAGGACTTTAAGACAGTGAATCTCTTATCTGTTGCACCTCTACATGATAATCACCTTTTTCTACCCTCTGAAACCTACACAGTATTCAGTGTTTGGAAACAGTCCATGATTAAAAAACTTAAAGAAAATATAGGTAATGTCTTTGCATCTTATGAACAATTATGCTTCAAATTTAACTTCCAACCAACACAATTTTTCCATTACTTTAAAATCAGAAACATTCTTCCTTCTCTGTTGATTTTAAAGATTTGCTCATGCTGTTGGCTCTCCTCTCTTTTTCTCAGGTGAGGGTTGAATTCTGGTTTGTTAAGTGTGCCTTGATTGTATGTAATTTTATTTTCTTTTTCGTAAAAGTCTTGATTGTATGGTCTCTTGTTTTATGTCATTTTCTTTGTTTTAAAAGTCGTGATTATGTGAAATCTTGTTTTCCTTCATATTAAATTAATTTAAATTAAAAAAAAATTAATGTATGAATATAGTATCTTCTAGATTGTTTTAAAGTTTGTTTAGGAAGATTGGACACATACTGTACATCAGTTAAAACTACAATTTACTACCTTATAGCAAATACAGAATAATGTAAATGGTGTTCTTTTTCTAAACTATACCAGTAGAATTGAATTGGGCATATTTTTAAACATGAGTGATGTTACAATTTAAAGAACTGTCATTGCTGTTCTCTTGGTGTCTTAACTTTTGTCTGCTGCATCTTTGAAGAGTTTTTCCCCCAAAATACAGATTTTCATTTTCTGAAAGTGTACCATGTTCAATAAAGGTTGACCATACAGTTTTCTACTTTTTGAATAACTTCATTTTTGTTGTATTAAGTATAAGTACTACTGAGGGTAAACCACGTGTTATATAATACATTTCACATGCTGATTCCAAGTCTTAACACAGGATTTGCTTAGCATGTCCAGATTTTAAATTATACACACTCATTTGGCTAGTGCCAATAGTGATACATCCTGTTGCATAGCACCGTGATTACCACTACTAACATTAACATCAACATATTCCTCGGGACATGACAGCAAATGGGCATGCAATACAATATAACAATATAATTGAGAAGGATTGAGGGCACACCTAAAGCTTGCTATGGTTTTGTTAGTGAGTGTTTCTCTTTTATACTTTTAATGAAAACATGCATCAACCATCCCAATAATTCTTGTTATATTTGTGGTAAATATACTCCGCTTGATCAGTGGAAGAACTTGATAAAGAGAGTAACTGTTGCTCACAAGTATATGATTTTGAATGTCAAATTAAAGATCAGGATAAAAGTTGGACACCTTATGTCTGGCGCATACTATTATTCTGGGCTTATGCAGTGGTTGAATGACACAAAACAATCATCACTCAGTCTGTTATTTTTGTATGATTAAAATCTTTTTTTTCTTTTATTAAACCAAATTTGGGTGAAGTAAGTGATGAACATGGAGAAAGATTCCATCAAGATATACTTATCTATTGGAAACAAGATATCAAGAACACTTCAGCCCCAACATAATTGATGACTGCTGCTGGCTTCTACAGCTAGCAACTATGACCACTCATAAGTACAAAAGCTAGTGCTTAAAATATTTTTGAACAATTACAATGAACTTAAGTGGAATCTTTTAATACAAAAATATTTTCATTTCAATAAATTTTCTTGTGGTGTGTGGTATCAAACAGTTGTGGGTCTGGGACTCTTTCTGCATTATGCATAATTTAATTTTTGCACACATATGCTTAACTTAAGAGTCTGATGTAACAGACAGAATCTGACATTAGATTTGGAATTTGCACAGTTGATTTAGTGTAGGACGCATAGACTCTACCCGGTAGCAGAAGAGATTTTTCTTTTGTGATTAAGGCTATCATTGCTATTAATTCTGTCATTGCAACACAAGGTTCAAAGAGGAAGCCAATCCTACATAGGGTGTCAGTCGATTTCATGGCACATTCATTGAAATCCTTAATTCCTGAGAAAATAATTGATATTACTGTTACATTATTTTTCTTTTCCTGCATTTCATATAAATGTTGGAAAAAAGAACTTTTCCATTTTGATGATTGGAAAGAGAAATATTTTAGCAATATTAATCAGGAGTAAAATGCATTTTGGAAACAGTACTTAATTTGATGTATCCATGATGTTTATGTACTGTATGCTTTTTCATTTGTGGCTTGGGTGGATAGTTAAGAGAATTAATGTGGTGTATTGTTATATAACTGAAAGCAATATAAAAGCAACTACAGTATATAAGATAGGACTTCCTTAGGAGACTCTGTTCCTTAATTTGGGAGGTAACTTCACATCTTCTACCACTCAGTGATGGCCAGTGTGATTTTCTTTTTCTGTGGTGGGCTGGACTGATAACATCACTTCAAAAGAGGCCCACAGAATCAACAAGCTAACTAAAAGGGCATTCTCAGTTATGGGATGCACTCCGGGCCCCCTGGTAGTATTAGTGAAGGAAAGAATTAAAACAAAATTGTTATGAACATTGCTATTAAATACTGTTATGCACATTCTTTACGTAATACATTAGCACTGAGTGCTTTCAGGCAACAAATTAGTCAGCAGAAATGTGTCAAAAAACTCTACTGGGGCTTCTTTATACCAACAGTACTATGTCTGCATAATGCCTCACTGTGACTGTGACAGCAAAGTCACAAGTTTTCTTTCTTTTTAATGTTCTTCCTTTTTATTCATTCTGGTTTGTGCTCAGACCTTTGTGTGTATGCGTGTGTGTGTGTATTTATTCATCTGTCTATTCATGTATTTATTTGTTTAGGGAGCTTCTGCAAAAAGCCAAATTTCCCCCTGGCGAAAGTATCTATCTATCTATCTATCTATCTATCTATCTATCTATCTATCTATCTATCTATCTATCTATCTATCTATCTATCTATCCTCATTACAAATATTATTACTGGTATCATTTTTATTACTATCAATATTATATTTTTTAGTCCAGGAAACTACTGGCAACCTGCATTCCACTTTAGTTATAAGCAAGGACAGAAAATCTGTTTATATCAGCTGTAAATGACCCATTGAAAGTAATCCCTTGGCAAGCACTTTCTTGGAATTGTTTGTGCCGTAAAGCCAGCTTCCTTTATCTGCCAACATTGTCTGTTCCCTTTTGGCTGATTCAATCAGTGGTCTTGTATTGGTCTTAGAAATGTAGCTAAATCCAATGCTTGAATTTAGTGCATTGTGAATTATGACTGATCCTTCACAAGATAAATGTTTCAATAGTCGGCAAAACTAATTTCCTTGAAATAAATGTTTTCAAGGGTATTCTTTCAAATGTGAGATACTAAGAGAATAACCCCCCACACATAAATAAATGGCATTCTAGCTTAAATTTATTTTGATGATTCTACAAATGAAAAAGCGGATATTTAACTCTTGAACCAAAAATTGTATAATGATAAAGCATTCAGTGTGATCTATGGTACAATGTTTATCATTCATTGCCACCTCTTTGTATAACCAAATATGCTGGACACTTCATCAGAATTTTTTAATTCAAACTGTTTTACCTGTGACAATGACTGCATAGAAGAAAGTATATCTATATTAAATATTATTAACTTTGGTGCTTCTGCATTAAGGGGCATACATAAATCAGATGTTGTGCAAAATAAGTAATCTGTTTACCTCAGTCATTTAACCTGTTATTAATTTTTTTTAGCAGCCCTCAGTTTTGTTTTTGTAAGCATGTTTTTCCATGGTTCTATCATGTACTCAAAATAATCACTAATCTAGAATATATTGCTTCTTGTAGTATGTGACGTTGTGTTTGCATTGGGTGCTGCAAGGCAATTTCGGGCCAAGGTGCTGGACCTGTTGTCCTTTTTCCCTTTAGGTGTGTCTGCACATATGCAGCTTAAGCTTTATAGTTTAGCAATGTGGTTTGAAGATCATAGCCCATGTTGAAATGAAAACTGCCTGTTGTTATTTTTTTTTTAACCTCACATTTGCACTGGTTTGAGTCTTTCCCTTCTGAGGCAATGCAGCGCATGAAGAGGTACAAAAAGTCCAGTACCGTCTGCTCCCTTAAAGATAGCCACACTAATATGAAAAACAAAGAAAGCAGCTCAATATCAGGAATGCATCGTTCAGAGGAAATTATACTGCATCTTGATTTTCATTCACTGAAGAGGTGGGCAGCATGTAATTTGAAAAAGACACCAAGGAAGCTTATGTATGCTTTTTCCACCTTTTGAAAAAAAAGCTAACAGTATGATTCTACTCTTTCAAATAAGTGCAGAAAGAGCATGTATGGATGTATTTAGAAAATCAGTTTTTCAATTGTTTGTTGGCCTGGTGCTAACCAACAAGCAAGTAGTTGCACGGTAGTTAATGCTGCTATTAGATGTGCTGTGTGCTTTTTGACTTGTGCATTGTGTGTAGTTTGTCTGTTTTTTCCATGTTATTGTGGACTGTCCTTTTTCATCTCAAAACCATTTAACTCTAAACTTGAGGTGTTGCAATTTCTGTTTAGGCAGTTACTAGCCAATATTTCTTCCAGAACCACAGGTATTTGCAAGGCTCTCACTTTACTTATACTTTAAATCACTAGTGTTTGTATTTTGCCAGGTGATGCCAGAGGGTATCACAATAGTCTGATGCCAATTGAGACACACCAGGCACTGGCATCCCATTGTTTTCTTGATTTGGGATTGGTGCACAAACTTGAGATACTCACTAGACATTAAGGAAAGAGGAAAATATATCATTAATTAGGTTAACTAATGTGAATGTTAGAGAAGTTCACACACAAATAGGAAAATTCTGATACGGTCCCACCAGAATATCCACACCAAAAATACCACTGGTGATTTAGACAGTTTACCAATATAACATTTAACTCAATATCATCTAATTGCTATCTTTATATGTTGTAACTTAAGCGATCAAAGTGTCCAGTAGAACACTGGGTAAGATCACTAGTTATATGGATATACTAGACTTTCCTGTAAATTTCTGTTTGTATATCAGGGTGGGCAGTTATGGTCTCAGGTAGAGGGCCTCAGTAGCTACAGGGTTTTTGTTCTAACCAGTTTCTTAATTTAATGTAAATCTCTGTCAACTGTTTATATTGTTTGGACATGCAAGTAAGAACCTTCCATTTAAAGTCAAACTTGAGCTTGGCTCTTTGTATAATATTGTGTCAGTAAATTAATAATATTGTTACTTCTCTTTTTTAGTAGTAACTTTTGTGCATGTGACTTGCTAAATTTTCTTCCTGTTTTTGTTTAGTTGTTATTCATTTTCTTTATGAGAGTTTATATTTTTTTATTGCTTGTTTTTATTAACCAAATAATTCATGAATCTCCAATTTGGTGCTGTTTCCAAATTTATATATGCTCATTTTCTAGTACAGTAGTACCTTGAGATACGAGTTTAACTCATTCCGTGACCGAGTTCATAAGTCAAAATGCTCGTATCTCAAATCAATTTTCCCCATTGAAATTAATTGAAATAAGATTAATTCGTGCTAGCCCCCAAAAAACCACCCCAATTTTTTGTTAAAGGTTTTCAACATAAGAAAAAATTATTTAAAATGAACAAATATTTTATACAAACAAAATAAAACCTAATACATAAAAGAGAATCTAAAGAAATAAACAGATGTTGGCAGAACCGATCAGCATATTGTATTATTTTTTCTTTCACTTCACTTTTGCTTAACTTAATTTTCTTCTTCACTAGTTTTTTTTTTTTTGCCACGCTTTTGTCACTTCCATTCGCAGGGTGTTTCAATAGAAACCTGTCCAAGGAGCTTTCTTCCTCCCCTTTAGAATGTTTCTGAAATGAGTTAGGCAAGTGTCATTCTGCAGCATCTCATGGACATCGGGGACAGTGCCTTTGGATTGGCAGACCGGGGTGGTGACCCCCCTCTTTAAGAAGGGGGACCGGAGGGTGTGTTCCAACAGTGGACCAGCTCTACACCCTTAACAGGGTCCTGGAGGGTGCATGGGAGTTTGCCCGACCGGTCTACATGTGTTTTGTTGACTTGGAAAAGGCATTCAACCGTGTTCCTCGGGGAATCCTGTGGGGGGTGCTCTGGGAGTATGGGGTACCGGACCCCCTGATAAGAGCTGTTCAGTCCCTGTACAACCGGTGTCAGAGTTTGGTCCGCATTGCTGGCAGCAAGTCGAACCCGTTTCCAGTGAGAGTTGGACTCCGCCAGGGCTGCCCTTTGTCACCAATTCTGTTCATAACTTTTATGGACAGAATTTCTAGGCACAGCCAGGGCATTGAGGGGGTCCGGTTTGGTAGACTCAGGACTGGGTCACTGCTTTTTGCAGATGATGTTGTCCTGTTTGCTTCATCAGGCCGTGATCTTCAGCTCTCTCTGGATTGGTTCGCAGCTGAGTGTGAAGCGGCTGGGATGGGAATCAGCACCTCCAAATCCGAGAGCATGGTCCTCAGCCGGAAAAGGGTGGAGTGCCCTCTCAGGTTTGGGAGCGAGATCTTGCCCCAAGTGGAGGAGTTCAAGTATATCGGGGTCTTGTTCACGAGTGAGGGAAGAATGGAGCGTGAGATCGTCAAGCAGATCGGTGCGGCATCCGTAGTAATGCTGGCTCTGCATCGGTCTGTCGTGGTGGAAAAGGAGCTGAGCCATAAGGCAAAGCTCTCAATTTACCAGTCAATCTACGTTCCTACCCTCACCTATGGTCATGAGCTATGTGTAGTGACCGAAAGAACGAGATTGCGAATACAAGCGGCTGAAATGAGTTTCCTCCGCAGGGTGTCTGGGTTTTCCCTTAAAGATAGGGTGAGAAGCTCAGTCATCTGGGGGGGGGGCTCAGAGTAGAGTCGCTGCTCCTCCGCATCGAGAGGAGTCAGATGAGGTGGCTCGGGCATCTGATCAGGATGCCTCCTGGACGCCTCCCTGGTGAGGTGTTCCGGACACGTCCAAACGGAAGGAGGTCCCAGGAAAGACCCAGGACACGCTGGAAGGACTATGTCTCCCGGCTGGCCTGGGAACGCCTCGGGATTCCTCCGGAAGAGCTAGAAGAAGTGGCAGAGGAGAGGGAAGTCTGGGCATCTCTGCTCAAGCTGCTGCCCCCACGACCTAATCTCAGATAAGTGGAAGACGATGGATGGATGAAGTGTTATTAAATAGCGCTGCTGCATGACCAGTTGCAACTTTTTCAGGGTGTTTCTTTTCAATAAAGTCCGAAACTTTTTCCCACATTGCCAGCACTTCCTTTATCTCACTTGAAGAGATAACCTCCTCCACTTCTGGCTCCTCTGCGATAACAATCTCCTGCAGAACTCTCCATATGTTGCTGCGTCTGTAGTTCCATCATCTCCTCCGTCGTCAGTTCCTTGGAATGTGCAGTGACAAGCTCTTTGATGGCTTGTATTTCTAATTTTGGCACGTAACTCAAGGCAAAAAATCAACCTAGTGATAGCTCGTATCTCAAAAAACTCATATGTTGGGGCACTCATATCTCAAGGTACCACTGCTTTTTCTGCGAGAGATGGAACGGCGCCCAATACTTTACATTATTGAAATGAAGGCTTTGAGAAATTTTTGACACAGTAGAATTTTAGTAAGTACTATACAGAGAGCATGATATCTGATTAAGTTTAATTGTTCATAAACCAAAAGAGATATTTTGTAATTAAGAAATTAGCAGTTTGAAAAGCCAGCAGCCCTTTTACCAAGGTGCAGGTTTGCTTGCCCATGTATATACATAGCTCTCTACAATGGCCAACACTATAATGCACCAAGTACTCAAATACAGGTTAAAGTTTAATATATATGCATGCCACAACATAGCAAACATATTTAACATTTTTTAAAAAGAAAAAAGTGTACTCTGCTTACATTTTTAATGTTTACATTTTAAATGTTTTCAGTTCTTATCCAAAATTCTTGAGAGTAAATATTATGGAATGATACAAACTGCAGTTAGTGGAATAAAAGAAAGACACTGAATACAAAAAACAACAAACCAGTTTATGAAATTGCATGAAAGGTTTCTTTGTTGGGAAAACTATGCATTACACCTAGCATGAAGAACGTGGAGATAAGTTTACATCATTGTCATTAGCTTGGAGTCAGTCATCTGAAGATGAGCCAGGAACAGCATTCTGAAGTGATGAAGCAGCACTATATCTCAAAGCCTTTTTAATGACTTCTTCCAGCGTCATCTGTCTCATTAACAATGCTTTCTGTCTAAGCACTGTCTCGTTAATTGAATAAACTGCCATAAAATGTTGTTCACTGATAAATGAACGGCTATTCAAGGTTATCAATTAAATGATCACACATTTTCAGTATATTGTCTACTGCGACTTTTTCACCTCCATACAATTATCTTCTTCACCACCTTCATCATACGTATCTTAATGTAACACCATATCAGTATGTCCCCCATCACTCAAAGAATGTGCAGCAGGTGCATCATTATCAATGTTCAGCACTCTTTGATGTCACCTTTCTGTTTACACTTCCAGCAAATAAACCTTTTGGTGTGAGTAAGGAGATACTGTATGATATCATCTTCTTCTGTGTATGATAAGAAATACTTCAAAGTCTTTATCTTTAAGATCTTCTTCATCAAACATTCTGATATTCAAAAAGTGAGCCAAACATTTTTAGATGTAGGTTTATCAATAGCGTTACAAGAAATACTAAGAAATGTTTTGGTGTTTTCTTGTAATTTATGCACATCTTTTATTATACTATGCATAGGTGACAATGTTAACATTATATTGAATGTCTGAAAGTTTTGGTGTATCTATGTGAAGTATCTTGGTGTGTGACATAGAGCCAGAAGCCATATTTAAAAGTTTAAGTAAAATTTTATTGCTGTCTTATACAGTATACTGGTGACAGCAGGGCTGAGAAGAGCATTAATGAAACATATAGAAAGCAAGGCATAAATAACTTCTATTCATTTGACAAGGGAAAGTTTTTTCATAGTGTCTTTTGGTTTATCAAAAAAAAGAAAGGAAAGAAATGGACTATTCATAGCAGTTTAAATAGATCGCAGGTGGTGATGATTCTCTCTTATCAGTCTATTTCTAGCTAATACTAATTAATATGTATGAACATACATACAGCATATGAACAGTAAAGGTCTCCAGACTAAATAATTTCATTAAAAGCAGATAATTTCAGGAATTTAGTGTTTGTGTAAGCAAGTAGATCCTCCTTCTCATCAAAAAAGACATGCATATGCCAGGATGGCTGCCAGGGATCTCTTTAAGAGAAAAAAAAATCAAATAAGGACATCTGCAAAGTAGTGGGGGTCAGGTGTATTGTGCAGAATGTTATTGAAAGTAAAATCGGATGGTTTAGTTACATAGCACACAATAGGGAAGAAGATATACTGAATTGAAAACCGTGGCGGCTGTTGGTGGAAGGAAGAAGATTAAGAAGAGGAGAGGCTTAGTTTGAGAGACTTGATAGCAAGACTTCTTTCTGATGATGCTAGTTAGGAGGGTGGGTAGGGATAAATGAAGTCAGAAGATCCAAAGTACTGACCCTAATAGTTGGGAAGACACAACAAAACACTGTGGCACAGTGGTAGTGCTGCTGCCTCGCAGTTAGGAGACCCAGGTTCGCTTCCCTGGAGTTTGCATGTTCTCCCCATGTCTGTGCAGGTTTCCTCCCACATTCCAAAGACATGCAGGTTGGATTCTAAATTGTCCCTAGTGTGTGCTTGGTGTGTGGCTGGGTGTGTGTCTGGCGGTGGGCTGGTGCCCTGCCCGGGGTTTGTTTCCTGCCTTGCGCCCTGTGTTGGCTGAGATCGGCTCCAGCAGACCCCCGTGACTCTGTAGTTAGGATATAGCGGGTTGGATAATGGATGGATGGATGGATGGACATTCTGCTATTTTTTTCAGGTTAAACTTTTACTGTGTTAATCCACAAATCTTATATTTGGGTTTATTATTTCACTATGCGACTCTTCAATTCCACCCAGGTTTGGGGTAAACGTTAATATTATGCAAAATTATTGTATGTTATACCTTAATTGTTATCACTCTTTAATTTAATATTGTTCTTTATCAGTATGCTGCTGCTGGAGTAGGTGAATTTCCCCTTGGGATTAATAAAGTATCCTATCTATCTATCTATCTATCTATCTATCTATCTATCTATCTATCTATCTATCTATCTATTAGCTTTTTTGATAGAAATTTACTATTAAATATATATTGTATTCAATGACTGTTTTTCCAAGGCAGATACTGTATATGTGATCCCAAATGGCAGGATAGTTCTATGCGTTTTGATAAATATTTTGTTCCTTAAAAATTTTAAAAATACTAATGGTAATTGAATAACTAAAAATTTGCTGATATTTTTTTGTCTTGTATTCCAGTGGATGTTTATAGTTTTATAACATTTTCACACTTTAACTTGAAATAAACTCTTTTGTAATTTGTCTGTGTGTTCCATGTATCAGTTAATTCACAGTTCTGCATTATAATGATATTTTTATAGTGTGACAAGTATACTAACGTAGTTAAGAAAAAAAAGTGTTACATTCACAGTAGGTTAATTCATCCTATAGTACAGTGGTTGAATTTTTAGCTTGGAGAGGAATTTTGCAAAGAGAAAAAACAAAGACAACAGTCCAGTTTGAGTGCTATACATGTCTTTTTAGCTACTGCAGCATACTGTATTGCTTTACATCTAATTTACATTCATTTATTAACCTTAAACTGCATTTGGTAGACTTGATAATAGATGGACAAACCCAGTAGCTTACAAATCTCATGTTCAAAAGTAATTGCTGTTATGGTTTTTAAAACAGGTGACTAGTCAGATGACTTATTCAGGAGCACACGGTGATGAGTCAATGGTGAGCACAAAGCTGGCAACCTTGAGACCTGCAGTCCAGTGCCTGAGCTGCTAGACCACAGGGCCTAGCATTGAGGTGATGGAGTGATTCTACAGCAAAGTTATTTGATTGGATTTAAATGTACGCATTTAAAATAATGTTTAAAGACAAAATACATTTGTTCATCTAGAAATCAAAGGAGAACAGGGCATTAAAATCCAGTTCAAATGTAAAGTAAATAGAAGATACTAATATACCTTTGACCTTGATTCACTTGTTTATTATTGAATTTTAATCATAGGTAAAAAATGTTATCAGTGGCTTTACTTTATGTTTAACTTTGAAAGATGTAATACTTACTAAATGTTCACAGTGCTGGATTTTGAAGTTTGCGACTTGAAGGCCATTACAAAGTCACATTACTAACCTAGAATCATTACTGCACTATAGTTTACATGGCTGTGATTTAATACCTGTTAAGTGATTTTTGATTACAGACTATATTGTAGATAGCACTTTACAAAAATGTGTGTTCTCATTGAATGACTAACAGTTTACCTTAAACTCAGTGTATTAGTAACAACTGTAACAGCTGTAATTTATAAAAGTGTGAACCTCTGTATATAGACTCACTGGGTAAAGCTGAGCGATATATATAGGACTCACTGTCACACAGTTGCTTTTGCGACATTGCTATCTTGTTTTGTTACATTTTGATCAGCAGATAGCTTCTCATACCTTGTTCTATTTTGCAGTGGCTTAGGGACAGAATATATTATTCTGAAACTGGAGAAATTTTAATTCTGATCGACCCAGCTATTCTACAAAATACAGTTAAAGTTCTTTGATGGAGCTCTTCATTTCCAACATGTATTGTGGTCTTGGACCTTTCTCATCTGTTTTTTTACTTCCTGACTTTTTTTGGAGGAGTGATGAATAATAATAATAAAAATAATCATAATCATAATAATAATAACTCACTTTGCTTATCATATGTAATTTCTTGCTTTAAGAATTTGTCATTCTTCACAAACCCCAGCTACTTGATATAAGTACCTTGGTCATATATTTCAACACTCCTTTTTCAACAATGTTCAAAGTGACAGTATGCTGTCACATTTAAAATACAGACATTATCACCTTTTACTGTATATACAATAGTATACAATTTATTTACTCTGCATGTGAAGGTTTCAATTTTTGAGTTATTAGACTTCTTGTAAAACAAGAAACAATATTGACATAGCACAGCTTACAGTATCATCAGCTTTAGAAGTAATACCCCAGTGCATTAGTTAAAAACATCACTCAGTCCTGTGGCATTCATGTCAGCACAAATAAAGCCTTCTCACTTTTTAACCTGATAAGTATAGCAGCTCTAAAAAAGTTGATAACTTGTTCACAGATGGATCAGAAGGTGTTCATTACTGTGAAAGTTTTTCTTATACAGAGATCATTTTTGTCTTTTTTTTCAAATCAAGGAAATTACTTAACTCCGAATAATATCCAAATAATACTTTTCAGAAGTTGTTTCTAAATTATTACTACCTATATTACTATATCTTTGCTGCAATGTGATGAAATGTTAATATTTCATGTTTATATCTCATTGTTGGAAAATGTAGAGAGAGCTGTGTTAAATCAGAACACAGTTCATACTTATTTGCTGGGATTCAATGGGTGCAAAAAATAAGCAAATAATCTGTTAATAGTGAGCAATAATACATAGAAAAGAGTATCAGTTATACATAAGCTTACTTTTTTCATTCTCTTGTAAAGTAATACAGTACAGCATATATGTTAGAATGACCTTTGTCTTCAAAGACTGTCACTGACTACATATTACTAGTTTCCTGACAGTGTCACATATATTACCCCAGTTCTATATTCTCAGTAGTGGGCTTGTTCTCTTCAGGCTATTAAAAAAAACTGGTGAAAAAATGTAACCATGTATAAAATTAAATTAATAAATTATTTAGTATAGATTCAATACATCACACTAAACATATATAACACAAAACTAAAATGTTTAACCATTTTTTACCATAGCAAATGTATTTTAATTATTTTAAGGAATAAGGTATTTACAGTATATCATTTACACATCTACATGGCATACTGTATGTGTTTATTATTTTTACCTAATGTTTTTGTTTCTACACTTATTTATATACTGTATATATATATATATATATATATATATATATATATATATATATATATATATATATATAAATAAAATAAATAAATAAATATAATAAATAAATAAAAACATACACACACTATGGTCTGAACACAGCAGACTGTCTTAAAAGGAAGTGAATTAGAAACAAGGAAATGTCATGGTCAAAGTGAGGCATTATACAGGTGTATTGCTGTTGGTTTAAAGGAGCCCCAACAGAGTTTCTTGACACACCTCTGCTGAATGATTCATTGGCTGAAAATCCTCAATGTTAAGTGTATCAGAGAGAGGATGTACAGCATTGCTCATAATGACATGTTAGTTTGTTTTAGCTGTCTCCTTTGCTACTATTTCCAAGGATAGTGACTGGACATAAAGGCTCTTTGGTGCAGCGAAAGTCAATAACTAGTTCCTTGGTTTTGCTGATGTTGAGATGCAGACAATTCTACAGTATTTGCACAATAAGTGCACAATAATCTGAGAATTTCTGCAAGTGACATGAACTTGTGTTTTATAATTACATTCTGAGATGTACAGTGTGAAAAGAGGAGACAGGATTGTCCCTTGTAGATCTCCAATGTTTCAGAAACATAGTTCTTCACAAATTGTGGACTGCTCAACAAATATTCCATTATCCAAGACACCATAGGCACATGCACTTGCATTATCTCTGAGTTTATCCCTTAACAGGGATGACTGGATGGTATTGAAGGCATTCGAGAAATCAAAAATATAAGCACCACAGTGCTGCCAGCTTTGTACAGGTAAGAATAAGCCTTGTAGAGCAGCTATATAATTGCATCCTTCACTCCAGTTTTTGTCCAATAGGCAAACTGCAGTGGGTCTAGGTGGTCTACCACAAGAGGACTCATACAATCTAGTATCACAAACAACTGGCAGCAGCCCTCAGCCATTTGGTGGAGAACCACTTCTTTAGATAATCCTCTGAGTTTGTTGTAGTGTGGTTTAAGGTGGATTTATTGGCAAAAGTCTAAAATTTGGATTCATGTTAGGTGTATTCTCCTTATTGTCATGTAGCATGAAGGCTACAATACAGTATGTATACTCTGTTACTTTGTGTATAAGTGTAAACATTCAACTCTTTAGTTTCAAAATCCTCCTGTACTATAGTAGACCACAATAATAATGTAGTCCGTGATGTTTAAGACCTTGTGATTTATCACAAGATCTTTAATTTTTAAGACACAATCCTCAAGATCAATGGAAAGGTTTACTGCCATATCCTATTCTTTATTCAACATGAGGCCAATGCTTTCCAAAATGTGACTGCAGGCTTAAGTCCATTGGTAGTTTGTTACTGAATCTTCTGCTTATTTAAAAGAATTGCTTATTTCTATGAAGATCATCAGTTTTCGTCTAACCATAGGCTATGGACACATGATTTGGGTATAATGACTGCATGTATATATTTCATTTCATATGTTGAAAAACATCTGTAAAGATTTGAATGATATATTATGTATATACTATAAGTTTTCTCCATGTTCTTCTTCATGTTCTTTTACTGATTGGCAAATGATGGCCCAGCACAAGAAGTATTTAGTCTTTTAGATGGAAAATAGCTAAATTGCAGACAATAATCTTCAGAGAAAGAAAAAAAAATCTTGATTCTCTTTATTAAGTTATTGATTTTTACAAATGTCATATCCAGTAATCAATTATATGCATTAGACTGTTTTTTTAAATACTAATATTTAAACAGAACTGAAGGAAACTGATTTTTCTCTGAATAGGTTAATTATTCTAGTAAATCAAGTTAAACAATAGTTTTCAAATGCTGCACTGTAAATGATTTAAACTATTTTTGCTTTAATGTACAGTATGTACATTATGTGGTCAAGTCATTATCTGTGTAGTGTTCTCCCTGTATGTTTGTGTGAGAGGCTATTTGGCAAATATAAACTGGGCTGGTGTGAATGAATGTGGGTCACATGTGTAGTCAGGGGTGTATTTGTACAGTAAGTATACAGATGTTTTGAATATGTATACATAAATATATGCAGTATTTATTATATAATATTTATATAATTGGTTTATGCTTTATTTGCAGTAGAATACAGTGCACTGGGATTACTCTGGGGTTTTAAGTGCATGGTTTTAGAATAAATTAAATTGAATTAAATTAAATGAAATCTTTAAGGAGCACAACTACTGCTCTGTTTTCTGCCCTAAGATAGCATTGTTTCAATAATCAGGTTTCTCAGGTTTTTGATCAAGTCTGTAGAGTAGCCCACAGATTAAGTTCCTGGATGGTAATGCTTATTCATTTAAAGGCTCACCATGTTTATAGTACTGGTAGTAACATTTTCCAAATTGCCAATTAATACCAGGATTACAGGCCTGAAATATTTGTAAACTTACAGCCTGAAAAAAAATTCTGTTTATTTTAGGAAAAAATAAGCAATGCACTCGTAGCAACAGAGTGGAGCTTGTGCAATATGTTCTTGAAGTTGCATTACAAGAGTCAATTCACTTTCATAAAATTTTCCCTTAATGTATGCCCTGGAGCTAAATTACTAATCAGGTTTCCAGAAACGATTTAGAAAGAAAATCCCTCTTTTTAATTGGAAAAAAAGTCCAAAGTTGTAGAGATGAGTATGTGGAAGCACAACCTGCAAATATGGTGAGCCCATAGGCTGGAAAATGTGAGAGATGTTTCTCAACAGAGGTAATTTGTCTCCTTTATAAATAAGAAATTGTCAAGACAACACAAAAGCTGAATTTTACATTTTAATAGGTTGTCTGACCATTCATGTGATCATGTTTTGAAATAAATGGATGTGAAGAATTAAAGAATTATTGACCAATAGCCAGTTATAGTTATCCAGAGAACCTAAAAATAAGAGGAGACAAGGAGGTACATGTTAAATCATCTGTATTTTGTGTAAGGACATTTAGGAGCATGAAAAAAAGTTTCAGCAGTGGAAAAATCAAAAAGGTTTTGATTCAGATAGTGTTCCTAAGGTGAAAGCTAGCACAATTGTAGGTTGCTTTTATTTGTCAAATACAGGTTTTTCTACTGGCATTCATTGGTAAATGAAGAGATAGTAATAGATTTGAATAGATAATAATTGTGGCGGACAGCTGGGTCCCAAGCCTGGCAGGGATGCCCCTGTTGCATCTGTTTTGGGGGAGCAACCATGGGCAGCTCAATACCTCCCAGGGGACGCTTGGTGGCAGCCTCCCTGGCGGACGGTGATTCTCCAACCTATCGCATGGCTCCATGGGAGATGGAGTCTTCCACAGCCGGGTTGGGGGCTCGGATGGCCGCTAGGGGGAGCTGCATGGAGTCAGCAACCTGGCTGGACGAATCTTCAGCCCCACCCGGAAGTGCAATTAGGACCAGGTGCTCAAGGGCTATAAAAAGGGCCAGCCACCACCACTCAATGGCCAGAGTTGGGAGGAGGACTAAGCTTGAGGAGGAGTGGTGGAATAGGAGAAAGAGAGTGTTTTGGTGGTAATTCTGCTTTGGGACTGTGTTGGGCTGTGTGGCACGGGGAAGGCATGTCCCACAGCTGAAGAAAATTAATAAACTTTATCACTTTGTACGTGCCTCCGCTTCAGTCTGTGCCGGGTTTGGCGCTTATATAGCGCCTTATTACATAATAAATAATTTAGTAGTATAAAGAGCTAATGACAGAGTCAACGGTAGTAACAGATGTCACGAACATAGACAGACTGCTAGGAGCAGATTTATGGGGAGGGGGCATTGGGTGAGGCAGCATAGAGTTCAGAGTCCAGATAGCCAAAGGGGAGAAGCTGCTGCAGAACCTGGCAGAACTGGTTTCATTGCTACAGTACCTTCTGACAAATGGAAGTAGGAAAAAGGCACCTTGGGAAACTTTGGTGAGTTCTTTCACAATACTGTATTTTTTGTTGATACAACACTTGATAAAGATGTCTTTGCTGCAGGGTATTGAGTCCCAGTGATCTTTTCTGCTGTTTGCAGTATACGTAGTAGAACCTTGTGGTCAGGAATTCTATGGTTCTCAAACCATACAGTAATGGTGCTGGTAAGAATGTGAAAATTGGGGGAGGTAGGCTTGCCTTCCACAGTCACCAAATGAAGTGGTGTTAATTGTCTACTCAAGGTCAACTGCCAGGTGCCCACCAAGAAATTAAGTGCTCTTGACCAATTCCATCACAGAACCCACGATGTGCAATAGGGTGTGAGCAGCATGGGCCTTCCTGAAGTCAACGACCATCTCATTTGTCTTTTCCATGTTAAGGGATAGATTGTTGCACCTGTACCATCCAGGTGCATTCTGTAAGCTACTTCCACCCAATTGCTGATGAGACCGTCCACTGTTGTGCCGTCAACAAACTTAATGATGGTGTTAGAGCTGTACATAACCGAACAGTTGTGAGTCAACAGAGTGAGCAGAAGTGGGGGGCACCAATGCTTGGGTCTGTCTGTCAAAAAGTTCAGGATCCAGATGCAAAAAGACATTCTGTATGAATGATGTTTAGTGTTTTGATCATTATTCAAAGACTTTCTTGTTAATGGCAAGAAAAGTTGCATAGACTAAATAAGCATGTCTTATACTGAGTGCCATCTTGTTTTACTGTAACAAAACAAAATAATGCAAAATGTTATTTAGCTAAAATATCTATATTTTCTAGTTTGTTTGTATAAATTGTTACAAAACTAAAAAAATAAAACAAGCATCAACCTGAGCCACATACTGCACATGTTTTAAGTATGCTCGTTCACACTACATTAGGGAATTAGCTATGAAATTTCTCCCCAAATCCAGTCATTTTTGCCAAAAGACTGACAGAAAGCAAGCAGTAATAAACAGTTTGGAGGGCAAGAGTTGCTGGTGGTAATTGCTTTAGAAGTGTCAAGGAAACTATCCACTGCCTTTTGTTTATTGAATGCTAGAAGTTTTGCTCATTAGCTCTGTGGAGATTAAAGTCGTGCTTGAGCCCATCAAACTATCCTTATTGTATTACTGAAAAATCATTAATTAACAGTTTACCAAGGTAAAGCAATTAATAATAGTGAAGGTGATAAAAGGCACAGCTGCTGTTTGTTTATAGCGCATTGTGAGCCTGAAGGCAGTGTGCTCTGTGGAGTGCTTTCTGATCGCTTTACATTGGACTCATTCAGGTTGGAGCTGAATTGATGATTTACACAGACTTGTTTTGGTGAATTGGCGATGGACTGCTGTCCTGTCCAGGGATTGTTACTGTCTTGTGCGAATGCTTGCTGGGATAGGCTACAGCTGCTCCTCAACACAGCTTAGGGTAATGGGTTTAGAAAATGATTGAATACGTGTTTTCAAATCATCTGAATGAATTTGTTTAATTTTTTACTGTAATGAGTTGATATCCAAGATTAGTATGCATGTGGGTGGTTAGCTCTCTTGCTGCTAAACCTTACTGGTATAAAGACCCAAATGAGTCCTGCATTTTTGCTGCTTTGATTGTCACATTTTTATATTTTGTTTTTGTAATTATTTTTCTTTTGTTATTTGTAGCTACATTCTTCTTTGAATGTCATGAAGTAGGAGTTCCAAAACACATTAAGTCCAAATGTTCCAAAAAAAGCACCTCCAATAATGCCCACTGGGGGGAGAAACACTATTTAAATCCACAGCTAAACACACAAAGGGCCTTGAAGAGTCTATATAAAATAAAAATTTATTTACACAAAAATTCTGTTCAATACAATGAAGCTCCATGGAGCATAAGAAAACAAAGGAATTGCCTTAAAACACAAAGGCAAACCTATGCCCACAAAGTCCCAATATAGATCTAAAAACAAGGTAAAAAAAAGAGGAATATGATTACAAAAATCCTGATATTCAACGAAAGAAACTGTAGAAATCACAGGTAAATACAACACTTTAAAATAAAGATTTGTAAGGCAGATGGCATTCCTGGGGGTGATTGGCACGTGATCTTGCCTCATCAGGACCCTCTCACATAACACACTAAACAAAACACAGATATTGGCAGCAAAGCAGATAATAAGCAAAAGTAACATTAACATAGATAAAAGACTCAATTATGCAGAAAAAGGATGTAAAGCATCACTTTGAACCTCAGCCAGGGGTGGAACCATGGCTGAACCATGACATTGAAAGTGCAATATATAAATACATGGGGTTGTTTTTGAAAGAGTCTGATAGCAAGCGGATTGCAGTTCACCCCATTTGTTGTTGTAGTAAGTAGTAACCTTTAACCTGAAAGATGCTTTGATGACCGTGGTCATTTGGTGTTAATTCATGCTAATTTACAGACAAACTGAACTCATTCTGACAAATCAGGCAATTTAGAATTTCATCTTTTACCTCAGGTATGCTCACTAATATAGTGTACTGGTCACTTGTCTGTCTGTCTTTAGACTACCATAGAACTAGATAGTAAATTTAGGAAGTAGGATGCCTGTAAATACCTATCTTCCACCATCAGACAGCTCAAGTTCACTCCAATCAGAATTCCATAGAAACCCTCCCACTTTATTGATTATATCATTTTCATAGCCTAATTTGAATTGCTATTTGGATTCATTCCATATTAAATGCAGCATGAGTGAATACACATTAATCCAAATTCCAATGTTCCTGGAACAAAAAGTGCACATTGAGTGACTAATAAGGTGATGGACTTTTTGATTACCTCTTGCCTTGGCGTATTACTCGGACAGATGACACTGCTTAGACTCTTCCACTTGCCATCAAGATTCAGTACCTGTCTTTTCCTTCAGACATTTCCTTCACAACAGTAATATCAACTTAAAACAGCAATACACACACACATTTGTATTTAATGAACAGAGATGACCACTTCGAAAAGGAAATAAACCAATTTCACTTCATTGTGAAACAAGGTTATTATAGTTAATGAAAACTAAAATCAAAACTGAAACTATTATTAAAAAAACATTTTTGTGAACTGAAATAAAATAATTAACAAAACCGAAATGAAAAACTAAAACTAAACAAAACTATTAACGTAGCTGGAAAGACTGAAATAAAATAATAATTTACTAAAATATTTTTAGTTTTCATTTTTGAATGAATATTCTTGGAGTTTGTCTTTAACCCTTGTAAGTTTTAACTCTAAAACAGAAAGTCATCCACCACGAGCCACCCACACATATTCATCCAGTGAACGGCAGCTGGTGACTGAGGGCGGCTGTTCACACAGCATTTGCGGTGACAGAGCAAGCTGAGTGCGGGTGCGTAAAGCGTGTGAAATAGATAGCGATTTTACATGACGCCTTTCTTTGCGCATGTTATATATCAAGAAGTAATTCAAACTGCTAAAATCAGAATGTGCTGGTCGACAAAAGGTTTACCATATGGGCAGAAAAATCACGAGTGAGCGACATTTCAGTTTATTTCTCAGGTGTTTGCTTTTTGTTGACAGCAATTCACCTGCCACTTCGCACAGGATAAATCGTTTTTACTTTCTCATATACGAAGTACTGTATAGAGAAAGTATATTGATCATGAAAACATTCGACCTCGATATATTGATATATCTTGACGTTACAGACCTCCCAGAGTGCAAAAATACCGTTTTTTGGAATTGTGTGTGTACACACACGCGTGTGTGTGTGTAAACCCGATAACTCAAAAACGCAACTAGATAGATGGATGAAATTCGGTATGTGGTTGTTACACCACAATTCCAGATCGGTATTAAATTTTGGGCCGAATCCATAACCCGGAAGTGGTACTTTTACCTGAACACATACTCATTTTTTTTTATTTATGCAGCAGAGTCTGATTTATTCAACTTTCCTTTTATAATAATTGTCCAATATATTATTAATTTGATTTGTTGTTGATGGTTCCTTAACGTACATAATTTAAAAATATAATCATTGTCTTGCGGTTTACTCCTCAAATATACATCCACATATCTGAGTATACAAGAAAGTCTGGGGAGACCACTCCCGGTTTTCGAAAATAAAACGGCACTGATCGAGAGACTGACTAGGTCATCATACAAGATCAGCATATTGTTGCTGACCAATCACTTTGCTTTAAAACCATCATTTAACAATGAAGGGATACAAACAAACGTAGAGAGTCTGACAAGTGATGAAAAACTAAACATACTAATGGGTTTTTGTATTTATTCCATATTTATTAATTTATCTTTTTTAGTTCATGTTCACAACTCAAAATACCTGATATTGTGAAAGTAATCCATTAGTAGAATTAAATTTTAAAATGTCCCCCTTTTTTCAATGTTTTTTTCTCTCTCTTTATCTCTCAAAATAGATAGTTGAAATATCATATTCTTTTTGTTCTTAGCATCGGCCTTATCCTACATATTGCATACCAGGGATTTTTCCTGCCTTACATCCAAACCTGCTGCGGTAGGCTCCAGGTTTCCTGCTTTCCTGCTCTGGATAAACAGATTTAGATAATGTATATGTTGTTCTTAATCTAAGATGCTGTCTCTTTTGTTTTATGCTTGTCCGTACTCCTATTACCTGCTCTTGCTCTGCTCATTTATGGGTTTACTGTCCTTTATGTTAGGGTATTCAATTCTCACTGCCCCTAACCTTGACACTACATGCTTGTTTTTCTTTTGTTTCCCTCAATACAGCTAGGTGGGGTCTGCACACTGATTCAAGTCTAAGAGCCCTGTTCTTCCTAAGCCCCCGTGATTTTCATGAGAAAATATTTAAAAAATTATAAAATTGTGTAAAATTGTTCATATTCAGTATCTTTTTGATTATGCTTGTTTTATCAGACAAAAACAAAACCAGATAGTAAACCATGTACTGTAGTGTAGTAAGCTTCCACTAACATTAAACTAATATCCAAATCTGTTAAGTGTACAGTTCTGTCTGATTGTCACACAAAACTAAACTCTGTAGGCGCTCCATGCCATAATTACTAAAACTGAAACTAATAGATATAAAAATAAAATAGAAATGTCTTTGTGAAATAAAAACTAAACTAAAACTAAAAATACACAATGAAGGAAAACTAAACTGAATTTCCAAGTAATCCAAGTGTATCCATCCATTATCGAGCCTGTTATATCCTAAATACAAGGTCACGGGGGTCTGCTGGAGCCAAAAGCCGACACAGGGCGCAGGGCAGGAAACAAACCCCGTGCAGGGCGCCAGCCAACCGTAGGGCATGCACACACACACCCACACACCAGGGCCAATTTAGAATCGCTAATGCACCTAACCTACAGTACATGTCTTTGGACTATGAGAGGAAACTGGAGTACCCTGAAGAAACCCACACGGGGAGAGCATGCAAACTCCACACAAGGAGGACCTGGGAAACGAACCCGGGTCTCCTAACTGCCGGCCCTAAAAAACTAATATAAAAAGACAAAACTATAGTAACCTTGTTGTGAAAACACTTCTAAGTGCACAGCAAGCTACTTGAACGGCCAATCAGCACTGTGTATTTATTTTGTGCAGGGTTTTGTATATTCTAAAATTTAGGACTTCTAATTTTAACTTTATTTTTGCTAATGATGAAATTGTTGAAGGTACTGGAAATGTATATCTCTGTACTCATCAGCATGTTTTATGGATTATACAATACTGAAAGGAGAAAACACTTTTGCAATTTAAAGGCTTATGGAGGGTTGTTTTTTTTTCCTTGATTACTATTTGATCCAAGTCAGTCCTATTTATATTCATTTGCATTGACGTTGTGGCAATAACTAACAAAGTATCTTTCAGACTTCTCATATATACATACTGATGGATTGACTGACTCAAACATTTATCTATCTATCACTTCATTTCAGTGTGGTGTACTTTCATGACCTTGTGGATAAAAACGCATTCTGAATTTAATGGTGTGAGTTCAAATGTTGGCCTGCATAAAAATCATGGTCTTTTTCCTGTATCACTGTTTGAAGAAAGTGTCTTCGAAAAACTGGCAGTAGGTTTGGGAGTTGATTTTGAGTTCATCTTCAATGCAAAAAGGTCCAACTAGCTCATCTTTAAAAATACCAGCTAATACCAGTACCCCACCTCCACTTTGGAGTGGAGCTCTGTGCCCATTACTGATCCACAGGTCTATCCATCTGGTCCATCAAGAGTCACTCTCATCTCATCGGTCCATAAAACCTTTGAAAAAAATCTGTCTTCAGATATTTCTTGGCCCAGTTTTGACGTTTCAACTTATGTTTCTTGTTCAGTGGTGGTTGGGTTTCAGCCCTCCTTACCTTGGCCATGTCTTTGAGCACTGAACACCTTGTACTTCTGGGCACTCCAGGTAGGTTGCAGCTCTGGAATATGAAAGTACTGGAGGATAATGGGTTCCTGGTAGCTTCACGTTTGATTCTTCTCAAATCTTTGGCAGCTAATTTGCGTCTTTTGTTCTCAACACGTTTCTTGCAACCCTGTTGACTATTTGCAACAAAATGTTTGATGGTTCTGTGATCACACACCAATATCTTAGCAATTCCAAAAGTGCTGCATCCCTCTGAAAGACTTTTTACAATTTTTGACTTTTCAGAGTCAGTTAAATCTCTTTTTTGGCCCATTTTGCCTGAGGAAAACTAGCTGCCTAATAATTCTGCACACCTTGATATAGGGTGTTGATCTCCTTAGGCCACACCCTCCCTCATTACACAAATACACATCACCTGACGTGCTTAAATCCAATAAGCATTCAAGTTAATACAGCTTGGAGTTGGAATATACGCATTAAAAATGATGATATGGTCAAAATACTCACTTGCCTAATAATTGTGCACACAGTGTATACTGTTTGCCTTTCTAATACAATCATGTATTATATTTGACCTGTTATACATGTTCTAAACAGAAGTGATTTTCTGTGCCAACTTCAACAGCTTTGCAGTCCTAAGTTGAGCATGTGCAGTACTAAGATGTAATACAGCCACTAAATATGAAACCCAGTGTGCACCTAGAGATGTTGGGGAGCATAGATGGAGACCTCCAGACTTTCCTCAGCTGTCTAAGAATGGAAAGACATTGATTAGTCTTCTAGACTGTTGCCTAAATGTGTCTCGACCACTTCAGGTCATCAAGTAGGTGACGTAGGGAGTGTTTATGGCATTTCTGTATATTTTCAGAAGGTGAAACTTAGGAGCATTCCTAGGTGTGTCACCTGTAAATGAGTGCAAGGTGTCTCAGTAGTGCAGGGACATAAAGGTCCTTCAGAGGGTATCCCTGAGCTTGGAAGTGATAATTAAAGACTTCTCTCTCTCTGTTTCTCTGCTGAGATCAGATAGTCTAAAACCAGAAGGCGAGTATGAACAAGGGAACACCTGGTAGAGCCCAGAAAATTATTTTGTAAAAGAGAAGATGAAATGGGAATTAGTAGATTGTGGATCTTTTTGATCAAGATAAGCTAAACAAGTTTGATAGATTTCCTTGCAACAAACAGGGTTAAATAATCTACTGTATATTAACCATGGCCACTAGGACAGCTATGGTTTTATTTTCTTTATTCATTTATTATTAGAAACATTTATGTTGACATTTGATTACCCATGACTTGATTAATACAACCATTTGTATTTGAATCTCTCTTTAATTTTGTTCTGGTTTAGGTTGGCATATATACAGTAAATACCATCCTGCTCTGATTTAAAACATTTTTTATGCTCACTGACCCACTGTTTGTTTAGTAAATGAGTATCCAGAGTCAATCCCATCACTGAACAAATGGCTGTCTAACTTGAGTGGCAGATTATAAATGTGTGCCAGGGGGATGAAGGTGTCTTGATTTGTGTTTTCAAGTGTAGAGATTTGAGTATTGACAGGTTGCAGGGGATAGAAAGGTCGGTGTGCTGTGATGTTAAATGACATGTAACACTTTATAGAAGTAATAGACACAGGAGTAGAAGCTTAGGAGAGACTGCTGTAAACAGAGAAAGAAAACAAGGCAACAGCTGGGGCCAGGATATAACTAAGCTCTAATACTGGAGCTACAATAAGTGTGAGGCGGCAAATATGTTCCCTTTGAAGCTACAATTTTATCTGAATATCTGTCTTTTATCAGGAACTATTGTGTTCATCCTATTGGAGTTTGCAGCATTTGCCATGAACATTGTTTTCTCATTGCACTGTTAACAGAAGACCATGAATGCTGTTTTATCCAAAACTCTTTCATTCACTTCTGTTGTTCTTTTCTGTCCTTATTTTTTTCACTGCTGCAAGGAAATTGCTTTGTAAAAAGGGATTCTTTGATAGTCATTGGTGAAATAAATAGGAGCAGTTAATCTACTCCACTTTCAGCTGGCAGCCAGAACAACATGCTGGATCTCTTATATTTTCTATCAGTGCCCTGCCACCAGCTAATGAATTAGCATTTTGACTTGTCACTCATTGAAACAGAAAGAAACTCTGTGCTTTGAAACTACTTTAACCTGTTTAATATAATGACAATAACAGTAAAAATTCACAGTGCAATTATTGTGAATTAAAATGTTTTAATGTCATCATCATCTTCTGGACAGAGCTTAATCAAACATAAGCCATTGTCATTTAGCTTGACAAGTCATGTACAGTACATTTCAAAGGAAATAAGCTATATTACTTTACCATCTGAAGTACTGATGTCTCATTTTTTAGCATATTTTGCGAAGCATGTTTTTTGTGATATGGCAGGGAAACCAAAGTACCAGGAGAAACTTCTACATAGATACCTGGAGATTATGCACATTCTACATAGTGACTGGATGCTGGAATCATATATCTGGTTCGTGTACAGGTTATTTTGTGTTTATTTCCTCTTTGGTTGTAAATTTCTTTTTTCTTATTTTTTTGTGAATTTGTTTGATTCAATTGTTTTTTGCTTAGTTTTCTCTTACTTTTTTATTGTTTATCTTCCAATGTTATTTCTTTCGATTCAGTGACAATCCGTACCCCCAAGTTATTTAGGAGTGTGGCTGTTAAGACAGTCACTGGAGACTGCCATATTTAAAGGTTTTCCTGGTTACAGCCTTTTTGCTGGGACATTGAGTAGGTTCAGTCTACCAAAAATCAGTTAACTGAGTAAAACTGTAACTAAGTAATCTCTTGTTTAGTTTATGAATTGGGTTTTCTTTTGCTCTAGTGTTCTGCTTTTAATATAATAACAATAGTCAATAATTCTTCACATTTACATAGCGCTTTTAATGTGTAGCATCTTCCTGGATAATGTGACAGAAGCCAGTCACTACACATTAGCTGTTAGGTGGTGAATAGTGAGTGAGAGATAGTCAATTAGAGACAGGGGATGATTATGGTCAGCATGACTAGGCTGTGGTGGACATTTTAGCCAGGACATTGGGATACAGTCTACTCTTCACTAAAGATGTCCAGAGATCTTTTATGAACCACAGAAAGTCAGCACCTTGGTTTTTGGTCTCATCCGGGGGATGGTGCCATTTTTACAACATAGTGTCCCCGTCACTGCACTGGGACACTGGGACCCACACAGACCTCAGGATAAGTGCCCCCTGCTGGCCTTGCCAACACCTGTTCCAGCAGCAACCCAAGCTTTTCCTAGTTGGTATCCCATCCAAGTACTGGCTGGGCCTGAACATGCTTAGCTTCAGGTGGATGACCTGTTCTAAAGTGCATGTAGTATGGCTGTTAGCATTGCTAAAAGAATTACTGTTGTTTATTTTGATTACTAATCGGGGTTTCCCATTTTTATGACTTTAGAAAGTCCTATTGTTTTGTTAAAGTATCAGCAGTTTTGCTTTGGGTTTTTTATTTAATGAAGTGTTCTTAATTTGTTTTTGCTCATTGTCATTTTTTTTTGTGTTTTCTAACTTTTTTTGAAATGTTTCTTCCTACTATTTTAAGGTTAGTCAAAAATCAGCTTTGTTAGTATGGTTAGTGAACTGCCCCGTTTCGCTTCTCAGAAGTTAAGTATAATAAATGTAATTAAATGGCTGATTGATAGAAATGTTTCTAAGGATTCCTTTCTCCATGCCCCCATTTCATAAGACTACAAGGCAGCAGTGATTACCAATGCACCTGAATGTTTTTATATTACAGTATGTTCTCATAAAGTCACCTAATAAACCACAAAGCATAATATTGCTTTTAAAGAAAAGTAAAAGTCATATTCCATTTTATTAATATACTTCTGCGGTGCAGAAAATTTATGGCTGAATTTTTATTCATGATCTACTAGGCATTTGGCTAAAGAGTTGGACTGGAAGCAATAAACATCTCATCACCTACTTGCTGTGAGAGCTTGTGCACACTTGTCTACATACAGATATAAAAGTCTACACACCCCTGTCAAAAAATAAAACCAAGATAAATATTGTCAGAAGTTTTTCCACCTTTATTGTAAAATTGCAATTTATACAAAAAAGGTGAAAACAAATCAGAAACTGTTTAATGAAAAATCATACAAATACCTTGTTGTATTAGTGTGTACACCCCTAAACTAATACTTACTAGAAGCAACTTTTATAGCAAATCTCAGTCTGTTTGGATAAGAGCATATGAGTTTGGCACATCTGGACCTGGCGATTTTTGCCCACTTCACCTTGCAAAAAATTTACTGATCTGTCAAATTACGAGGGTATCTCCTGTGCACAGCTCTGTTCAGGTCACCCCACAGATTTTCAACTGGATTAAAGTTTCGGGCTCTGGACCTTTCTAGAACATGAATCCTCCTTTGATGAAGCCATTGATTTGTTGATTTTGTTGTATGCTTTGGGTTGTTATTATGCTGAAAGGTGAAGTTTCACTTCATCTTCAGCTTCCTAACAGATGCTTGAAGGTTTTGAGCTAAAAGAGACTCATACTTGGATCTATTCATTATGCCATCTACCCTGACTAAAGCCCTAGATCTAGCTAAAGAAAAATTGTCCCAAGGCACGATGCTGCCTCCACCATGCTTCATTGATGGTATACTGTTCTTTTGATGATGTGCTGGGTTATTTTTGTTCAAACTTTAAGAATTCTCACATGGTCACCCGTAGGCTTTTCAGAAGATCATGCTAACTATGCAAATGTTGTAGAAATGTTGACATTGGTATATGTGAAGTGTAAGTCAAAGAACAAAAGGTACAGTCATAGCAGAACAGGAGACAAAGGAGAAATAAAAGGTTCATCCTCTTTTCAGCATTGATTTAAATGGTTATTTATTCTGGATCTTGATGTGAAAAATGAGCAAGAGAGAGTGCTTTGTTCTGAGTCTTGCTTTTCCAATTAAATGCTATTTGTAGCATTTCCATTTTGCTATAATTAAGCACCAGTGTGTTCCTTTATTTGAGAAAAATCTTAAAATAGATGCATTAAAACATCACAGCTTTTTTCCTCCCTCTAAATGTGAGTTGTTTTGAATGTCTTCTGTAATTTTTGGCATGTTTCTAGTTTTGATAATAAGTGTGGTACAGATCCTGCAAATACAACTCTCCATAAGCCATTAATTGATGGTGTGTAAATGTTTTTTTTGGTTTTATCTTTTAGTTTGCAAAAAGTGTCCATTGTGATCGAGGAAACATATCAAAAGGAAATAATAAAAATGTTTGATGTCTTATCTATTGAATTGAAATATTCCCATCAATTGTGCACATTTTATAGTAAACACTGAATTGTCTAATGAATTAACTTATTTTATAGGGTAGATTCGCTTTACTTTCATTTGATGAATAAATTGTGTGCTCCATAAACTGCAAATTTTGTCCTACAGGCTCAACAACACACATATTAAAATAGTTTCTTGAGGTTATCTGTGTGTCTTATTGATGATATAAAATTACTTCAGTATGTCTATCATGTCATATACAGAAAACAAAATCAATGGCAAAGATGGCTAATTTTATGCCCATACACTCATTCCCCATTTTTTATGACGTTCTATTTACATTAATAATAATTGTATGTTTAAAAATTAGTGAAAATATATCTGTAGTCCAAGTTTAACTTATGGACTGTTTGACATCATTCACCACTGCTAGCATTAGGTTTTAAAAATGTAGCAAATTTTAAAATAAACTGATTTTGTTCCGCATTTCCTCTGTCACATATATGAGTGCCATCCACATATTGTTCAGTTCCAGCGTTTTTGTATGTTACTTAAATGTATTATTGATGTATAACAGGAAAAAAGACAAGCTGTCTTGTTTTCATTATTAATGTACATAAAGAATTTTCTAAAGAAGACTTGCCTCTTGTTTTATCTACTTTTATTTTTTAAGTTTTTGCCTAATTTTTTTTTATACTTTTAAACAATAGCAGTTGCATGTAATTATCAAATTATCATTTATCTCCTTTTGTTAAAGTACCTTGAAATCTCTTTCTCATGAGTATATAAGCTTGTGATGCACTGGACACACAGCTAAGGACATTTCTTTGATCTGGGAAATCAATAGCCATGAACTAAGGATGGACCAAAGACTTTAAAATAAGAAAAATGATAGTTTTTGATAATATAGAATTCAAAGTGCTCAAAAAGGTGCAAAATAGCACATTAAGTAAATAAATCACTAATAGTTGACATAAAATAATCCAAAAAAATCCAGGATGTTAAAATAAACCAAAGTCTTTGGTGTGCTCAATAAATGAATGGAAAATCTAAATGAATAGGGTGTTTACCCTTCAATGGATGCTGCTGCTTTATACTTCTCCTTTGATACAACCTGACACATCCCAGTCCACCGCACAGACATGAAATGCACTGTGACGGCTGCTACAGCTCCCTGGGCATCTTGCCATTCTACCTATGCCACCATGTCTTGAACCTTCCTACTGCAACTAGATCTGGTGGCCAGCCCTCATCTCACCAATTCCACTTCTCAGCAAGCGAAAGAGTAGCCACTTCACATAGTCTTTGCATGCACTGCACTTTATTTTTTACACTTTGTGACTTGGTGTTGGGTCCTCACTACATCCAGTCCTGTCCTCGACTATGTCTATCGATGTCCCAGGATATGGAAGGTGTCCATGGCTAAACACAAAGCAGTAACTAGGAAAAAAGTTAATCGTCCTTGCAACTTCTTTCATGTTCTGCAGTTCTCTGACTGAATAAGTTCTTCCCATTGTTTGAACAAAATGACTGGTGTCCACTCATTTAACACTTTTATCATGTCCAATCTTAATTTAAATTTTCTTGAAATGAAAAAAATCAACTCCTTCAATCCTTAAAAACTGTTTCTATATATATAAAGACTCTTCTTTTCTATTACTTATTTATCTATTTTATGTGTGTATTGTTTCCTTTTATGTTTTATCCATCCATCCATCCTCTTCCGCTTATCCGGGGTCGGGTCGCGGGGGCAGCAGCTTGAGCAGAGAGGCCCAGACTTCCCTCTCCCCGGCCACTTCTTCCAGCTCTTTCGGGAGAATCCGAAGACGTTCCCAGGCCAGCCGGGAGACATAGTCCCTCCAGCGTGTCCTTGGTCTTCCCCGGGGCCTCCTCCTGGTTGGACGTGCCCGGAACACCTCACCAGGGAGGCGTCCAGGAGGCATCCTGATCAGATGCCCGAGCCACCTCATCTGACTCCTCTCGATGTGGAGGAGCATTGGCTCTACTCTGAGCCCCTCCCGGATGACTGAGCTTCTCACCCTATCTTTAAGGGAAAGCCCAGACACCCTGCTGTGTATGTTTTATTTATTTTGTTTTATTTATTCATTATTATCAATATATAATTTCAACTAGATTTTAATTTTAACTGCTTGTAACTATTTCTTTTTCTCCCTTTCCTTTGTCATCTTGTAAAGCACTTTGAGCTACATCCTGTGTATGAAAATGTATTATAGAAATACATATTGTTGTTGTTGTTGTTGATAGGTCATACCAGGAAATAAACTAGTATTTGTTCCTTTCTCTTTTTCTTGTACTTTAATGATCTTCTTGTAAAAAGAGTTGCACTTTGATGTTTCTAAGGTGTGGTATACATTTTAAGATCAATTTCCTCTGACTTTTGCTTCAAGCAGCCTAATATATAATACAACATCATTGAAACCATTTTTATTAAATGTGTACACTGTCAAGATTTTTTGACACTAGAGTTTCTATGTGTAAAACAATGAATGCATTTTTGCTGAACATCTTTGATCATATATCTGCATAAATGTGAATTTTGCCAAGATCCATTTAAACTAGTGATTTTTACTTACTTTACCATTTTATATAGACACCTTGCAAAGATTCAAGCTAAAGAAACAGGTACAAAAATTGGGGAGCCCAAAAAGAATGCCCGTTTAATAGCCAGTTGGTAAGGCTATGTAAGCTGAAAAGGTAAAAATTTAAAATAGCATTAAAATAATAGGAGAAAAGATGGACCCCAAAAGAACAGTGACCTCCTTTGTGCCTTCTATAGTGAATGGGGTGGAATCATAAAGCACCCTAAGCCATGTGGTCAGGTGGTCTTTGTCCTGGAGTTTTACTTCATTTAAGTGGCTGTGTAACAATCAACACATTCCTTGATGTACCCTTAAAATCAGTCCCTGAAAAATACACACTTCACCCACATATATGAGACACTGCTTATACAAAAGCAAAAAGAAAAGCTTAATAGTTAGAATTTAATAGCATTACTCATATAGATATGTAAAATGTCATATTTGTAAACCTCATTATTGCTTTTTAACAAATGTCTTATTCACCATAATTTAGTAATGACCTTATTTTCCCTAATAAAAATGTATCCACATTTTCATATTGAGTCACTCTCTGGGATTAGTCTATCACTAAAAAGGTTCTGAAAAAAATAACTTGATGATGAAAGATGACAGTTTTATGTAAAGTTTCAAGAATTACCCTGCCAAAAAGTCTTTATAGGCAGCAGAAGTTTTTCATTCAGATCTCAATTTATATCCATTCATTGGTTTTTAGAAGCAAAAGAGGCTGCTAAATAAGCTAAGTGGCACTCACAAAAGTACTGTTATTTATGCCTGTTTTAATTGCAAGGATTTCACAAGTAGGCTGCGCACTTCACTGTCTGTAAAGCCCAAATACACAATCAAAACATCTTACATCCATGTTTTTCTAAAAGAAGATATCATAAATGTCTTAAAATATTTGCCACCTGCTGTTTTTATTTTGCATTTTAAAAGCCATTTGCTGTTATTATTCAGCTAAGACAAAATCAATACAAGCTATTTTTATAGTACTGTAAGTTTATTTTATTGTCTAGTAAAATCTTATTTACATATATAGTTCCATTGTATCTTTTAGAATGGGTTTTCATTTTATTGAAGAGCAAATTTTAAATAATTATTCAACAGTTTTAGAGCAATGCTTCTTTAACCCATCTCACCACTAATGTAAAATCATATTAATTAAAGAAGCTTTAAAAACTTTAATAGCAAACTACAAAATTACTGAGGAAAATAATGGAACAGTGAGGCAACTTAGCATATTACTTTCATTGCCAGCTTCATACCATAATTCATATTAAATATGAAGTAGGGACAGCAACATCTTCTTAGTATAAATTCCAACAATTTCATAGTGAGCTTGGGCTGTTAAGTGTTTATAATAAATAGTGCTTCCTTGTCCTGTCACTCAAACTTTATCCAATTTGTATCATTCAGTTTTTTTCTAAAAGTAAAAATGATATGTAAGTGTATTACTTTTACAATAACCAACAACACTGCAGGCAGTATACACTACTGCTGGAGAATATGTGTGCAGAGTGCAGTATATACTTAAGTATAAAAATATAAAAAGACTTCAAACTTTTAGTAGTAGCAAATGCAAGTAGGTGCAGATCAGGGAATTGCCCTGACACACCCAGCAACTCAGTCCAAATGATGCTATTCAAAAATCACATAAGTGTTCTTAAAGAAGTTGATTTGTTATACTGGCTGAATTTCAAGATCAAAATTGATTTTTTAAAAGGAGGAATTCTGAGTATAGAGATAGAGAATTGGGATTTCTAACAAGAGGCTAAAGCCAACTTTGTGGCATTTGTACTCGAAAGAGAACAGCCACTGTGAGAAAAAGGAAAAGAGCAAAAAAGTACAGAAGAAAAACAGGGTAAAAAAAGAATGTCACAGAATAGAATAGATGAAATAATTTGTGACATAGCTTGCTAAAAGGCTTCAACTGTGAGATATTCCCAGTACAGAACAAAATGTAAAAAAGGATGTTGAATAGCAAAGAAAGGAGACAGATCATTAGAACAGCCCATAATGAAACATTTACAGTATGGTGGTCAGATACAGTCCCAGTCAAGAGGAGTAAATAATGGAAGATCACATTCTCAAACTGATTGAATATGTCATGGCTTAGAGACATCTTTGTGTAAATTGGCATATTTTCAAAAACTGATTTCATCCTGTATATGAAATGGTGAAAGAGGGTGAGAGGAAAATGTAAATGATTCAGAGATATCACAAGACCTGATAATAGAGTCTATTCTGTAGTTGGTCACAGAAGAAACAACAGGAGAAAAGTAGAGAAAATATGGGTCTCGGCAATGGCACATTCAGAGTCTTAAAAGCAATTAAAAATACCACCACGAATAGTGATGCCAAGCCAAACTCTGCCTGAGAAACAGATAGAATTGCCTCCTATTTGAAGAGTAGTGTTTCTAATGATGGGGGCGTATGGGAGTGTAGATTTCAGATGAGACCTAACTATTTTGTTATGTAGGGTTTTTCCTACCATGTGCAGAATTTTAATTATTATTTAGGCTTATTTTCTGTTTTTGTGTTTGTATTGTCATAATTCATAAATTTTACCATTAGTTTCTTGGCATTACCACAACATCAACTATGTTTCGGACGGTCACTAGTTGTTGACTTTTCCTAGGTCACTCAGGCCCTGTTGATTTTGGAAACAACATGCAGTTACTAACATGTAACAAGATGTTCTACACGTGATGTTTTCCTGTGCTCCTTTTCCAGATGGTCATCACAGTAGTCTCCTTGTTCAAGTTTGTAGATTTTATGTGAAAACTTTGCAAGTGTTAGTGAACGGCACAAGACCTTCAGGGAAACAAATCTTTGCATATTTACTTTGTATTTTGCATTATTTTGAGTGTGATTTGCATCTTTGACTTATGTATTTAGGAGTTAAACAATTTTTGGATTCAGAATGTTTGTTAGTTTTTCAGTCAGATTTCTTTCTTTCTTTCTTTCATTTCCTGGTTTTGGTGTTTGCTTCCATACTGCCAATCTGCTGCAGTAATACATATGTAACATTTGTGGGCTTTATTTTTATAGGATTGCAGTTTTAATATCAAGGAGATAAAGGGAAGAAGTTGAAATATTTTTAAAAGCGCCGTAGACTAGTTGAGTTGAGTTATTGGGTATGCCACATTACGTGACTGTAATCACAAGAGCGCGCCACAACTGCCCCAGACTCACTAAGATTATGTAAATGAAGTCTGTAACAGAAAATCCCAGGAAAAGTTGTGTAATATGACACAGCATTTATGTGCAGTTCAGTTGGTTGATAATTTTCAAAACTGTCTCTAGCATTTACTTAGCATATCTAGATGTTCATAACAAGAATATACATCACTTTTGCAGCTCCATAAACCAAACGTATATTTGCAATACATTCCAAGTGCAGAAATTTGATTTGCATGATATTATACTCAACATATTAAACTTCTGCTTATTATATACGTGATGCATCGTGTTTTGTAAACAGTTGCCTTCGCTGTCCTTAATTTGAGATTCAGTAAATTCAATGCATTAAGCAGTTAATAAACATTACATTTGTATAGCAGTGATTGACAATTTAATTTATATAACAAATTAAGAATCAGTCAGTCAGTCAGTATCATATGGCACTTTTCACACTGAACACTCTTACCAGATCCTTTACAAATATTACATGAATAAAGCACTAACAGGGAGACTATACTTGTTTTTTTAAATATATTCCACAATGCCTTTTGTACATTTTAATTTTTACCAAATTTTGTTAATTTCCATTATTTGTATCTTTCCTGTGTTAAAAATACTTTTGAATAATTGTAGTGGAGTGATGTTTTGTATATAAATTGATAAATATTTTGTCTTTATTTGTAATCTAGATATAAAATTGTAATTTATTTGTTTCAATAGGCTTGTTGTTCTTCCATTCCTAAATAAATAATTTTCTAATCTTTAAGACTGATTCAGGATGTGAAATTTATTGCAGGGTTGATGGTGGGTGGAGTTGCCTAAAACCAGCTAGGGAAGGGGGAGTTCTGTGCAGCTGAGACATCCCCTGCATAAAACTACCTACCTGTCAAGCTTCAGCTGAACAAATTGTATCCACTACTTGAGAGAAGGTGTTAAAAGGCAGTGTGTGTACCCTTTGGTCTGAAGTATGGCTGTTTGGGATTGGTTTTGAATCAGAAGCCATATTGTACCACAGCACCCTATTGGCCTAAGGATTTGAACAGAAGTGTATAAAGTTGGTTGCTTTACCCCTTTCTCTCTCTCACACAATCGCCATTAATAGAACACAATGAGGTAACTTTACTCTCCTTCTCTCTCTCTCACACACATACACACACCATGGTCATGAAGAAAACACAATGAGGAGCACAACTTGGCAGCCATAAAATGATGATTTGACCAGTGGCATTTGAGTAACTACAAGTCTGTGTGCTGCCTGAAACTACATATCAAGTTGTATGCTTGCCAATATTCACATGCACTTTGCTTCATTATTATTATTTTATTAATATTATCAATAATACATTATTAGCAGTTGTAACTTCTAATGATGAATTTCTGCGTGTCTTTTACTTTTTCTATTTTCCTTAGATTATAAATGCATAAGGGAATTTGGGGAAAAGTGCTAAAATACAATACTTAAACAGTGGCAAGTCTATAAGGTTTGAGGCATTCTGATAAAGTGTACACAGTAAAGAGTACAAAAGGCGAAAGTAGAGTAGTGTAGGAATCTTCCAAGACAAAACAATAATATTTTTACGTAGCAAATAGACAATAATAAACATTTGCAAAAATGTATTTACTAAAAGTATTAAATTAATTTGTTAAATTGTTGTTATCAGGTGTTTGAGTGGATTTGTCAAAAAAGTGTTAACACAAATTCAGTTGAATGCTTTGAATTCTCTCCTTTCTCTCAATTTGCTATGATTCAATTATATCCATTCTAACAACAAAACATGAACAATAAAGATCATCTGCAGATATTTTAGGGAAAATTAACTGCAAAGAAGAGTAAAGAGTACAGCTAGTACATATTACCTGAGCTGGTTTCGTCCCATTTATTTCTATTTTTTATGGCTTCCCCATAAACCTTTAATGTACATGAGTCACTTAATTCTATTCCAAGAGGAGCTAAGATCAGAAGGATTGTAAGCCTGTAAGTAATGGAACACTACATATGTCTGAGTTATAGAAATAATGCATGTGGTTTGTGAATAAAATGTTAAATGTTTTCTCCATGTAATCATGTTTTCTAAGAGCAACCACAATTTTTAGGAAGGAGAGGAGAATCACTGTTGACTAACCAAAACATTACAACCACTGATAGGTGAAGTGAATAACATTGATTATCTTGGTACAAGGGAGGGATATATAAGGCAGCAAGTGAACATTCAGTTTTTGATGGTGCTGTGTTGGGAGCAGGAAGAATGGGCAAGTGTAAGGATCTGTGTGACTTTGACAAATACAACACATGTAAAAAGTTTTCACACCTTGGAAGTCTTGACATTGATATACAAAATTGAATAACAGTGGATGTAATTTGATTTTTTTTGACCCTGATCAGCAGAAAAAGATTTTTTAATGTCAAAGTGAAAACAGATCTCTGCAAAGTGATCAGAATTAATTAGAAATTTGCATTGATCAGTCACCACTGACAAGTGAAGTTTATAACATTGATTATCTTGTCACAAAGGCACCTGTCAAGGGCTGGGCAGTGAAGGCTACACCATCTGGACCGATCCCACAGAAGTGCTACTGTAGCACAAATTACTGAAAATCACACAGTGCCTTGCAGCTTGCTGTGTATTGGGATGCATAGCCATAGACCAGTCAGAGTTCCTTGACTCCTGTCCACCGCTGAAAGCGCCTAAGTATATAAGCATCAGAACTGGACCGTGGAGTAATGGGAGAAGGTGGTGTGGTCTGATGAATCACATATTCTTTTAGATTATGTTGGTGGCTTGATGCATTTGGATTATTTACCTGGGGAGTAAATGGTAGCAGGATACATTATGGGAAGAAGGCAATCTGGCTGAGCCAGTGTGATGCTCTGGCCATTGTTGTATTGGGAAACCTTGGTCCTGGCATTAATGTAAGTGTTTCTCACACATGTACCATGTAACTAAGAATGTTGCAGACCATGTAAACTTGCTCATCGCAATAGTATTCCCTGATGACAGTTACCTTTTTCAGCAGGATAATGGATCCTAACACACTCAAAAACACATTGCACTGAGGAACATGGCAAAGTGTTGAAGGTGTTCACTTGACGTCCAAAGTCCACAGATCTCAAGCTTAACTAGGATGACTTAAAGGATCTCCTACTAATGTCTTGGTTCAAGGACACCCTCCGAGGTCTTGTGTGGAGTTCATGCCCCAATTGGTCAGAGTTATTTTGGCAGCACAAGGGGTACATACACAGTATAAGGCAGGTAGTTTTGTTGTTGTACCTGATCAATGTAAATGTCTTCTTCAAAAAAAAAGGAAAAACAGAATATCTGCAGGGTAAATAAAGTTATGTTAAAAAGTTATAATGAAATTGTTGAAGTTAGGATGTGACTTTAATGCAAGGCTTTGTAATATTGCTGTGAAACAATGAAAGCATATTGCATGTCATATATTGATTAAAAATAGTCAGTGTCTATATAACTCCTTTCTCACAGTTAACACCATTCCAAAACTCTTTTTTGCACAAAGTAACTATACAATAATGGTGCACATTTTTTTCTACATTTGGAGCACTGGCACTTTAAGATACTTCTCAGAATCATAGTGATTGAAAAGTGGGGACTAGACTGACAACCTGTTTGCAGTACCTAGCCTTATGCTTCATAACAGTTCCCATAACTGTCTCTGTTATTGCATATAACCCCTACACTAAACTCTCATGGATTACAGTGAATTAACCAATTATCTTGAAGCCTTCATTTTAATTTAAAATGTTTCCATCATGAATTGTGATATATTGTGTTCTCTTTTTTCAAACCTGTAAATGTTGTGCACATAAAAGCAGTTCCACTTCTTAACAAAAGTTATATCTTGATCAGTTTAATGCACACATGCAGAAGGAGAAGATGTATCTGAAAGGACTGCCATAAGAATGACAAATGGTACAGGAATTAGGTAGCACCAGAAAACATTTTTTAGGATGGGATGTCAAGCATTGAGCTAGCATAGAAAGCTAAGTGTAAATATTTTTTGCTTCTAATTTTGTGCTCCATTCGGTCTCAGTTGCATGCCCATATTCTATATTGTCTATTCTTAATATATGACATTAGGCAGAGTTGTAGTCTTGAGTGAAACAATGGTTAACATACATAGGAACACACACATACCTGTTTTTGCATCAATCACTGTACTTTACCATACATCTGCTCCAGATGTTAGTGAAGCTGGAAAGATGGATGGATGGATGGATTCTGCACTTCTGTCTTCATGTCTGTATTAGTAAGATCAATATAGACACACTGGATTGATCTAACAGTAGTCTTTATTAATGCATTTGGCATCGAAATCAACGTGTCGCTCACTTATAGAATGATACTGTTTGAAGGCAAAATGCATTTCTCTGAAAATCTTTTTAGCACAATTTTCTCATTCTTGCCTCAAATAGTTTTTGATTGGTTTTCTGAACAAAGTAGGTGCCATATGTTAAGTGTAGCATAGCAGAAAGTTATCTTCTTTTCCCTGATCTTCCTTGTGGGCTCTGTGTTGAACTTGATTAACACATTTCAGTATCATCTTCAGGGAAATCACAAACTGTCACCACACTCCTCTTTGAAAGAGGACCTTTCACATTTTGAGATGCAGGTGGGACTGCTCCTTCATCTCTTTTTGTACAAGAGATAAGTTTGCTCTTCTTGGAAAACACTAAGGGGCCTGTGGGAATTGATGGGATTTGAAAAGGAAGTTCACTTGAGAACTCTTTGAAAGAAACTCCGATAGACCAAGCTCTGTCAAGGTCTATTGTAACAACAGTCTTTCAAAGTGAGATCAGGGCCATATTATAGGATTGAAGCCATTAAAGTTCAATGATATGCAGTGTGCACTGAAAAGTATTTTAATTTTACTTATCATTACTATCAAAAATGTTTTGAGTACTTTTTGAAACTATAGTTACTATGGAATGTAAAACAACATAGAAAATATTTTCTCTCTGTTGATCTCAAAATGTTCTACTGGGCCTTCAGAGTCTTCCTTGTTCTGCTGCTTTGTAGTGTTCTGATGCCTAAAATAAAACTGATAAAAATCAATAATTACTACAGATATGAAAGTGCCAACCACAAGCCAAGCTGCTGCTTGAAATTTTGCTTTGTCTTTTTTTTTTGCTGATACACCCACACTGCATAGTCTGTCATGACAAAGGTCATTCTCCCAAGTTTGGTGCTGATTGCATCTTCAGTTGCTGCATTGTTTGATTATATAGTGAAACCAGAAGATTTCTGTGTTGCCATTGCCCTTGCAGAAGCAGAGTCATTCATTTTCTACAGAAAATTCAGAAAAGAACAAAAGCACTTTCAGCCCCATTTAACATAAAATGAAGTGTCAATGTGCTGTTTATTTTCAAAAAAATATACCTTAATAAATATCAGCAAAGTCAATTGTGTTGCATAATCTCTGTGAAATACTGTATATAATTAAGTCATTTAATGAATCACCATGCTCTGTTTTGGGCCCCTTAAAGCAACGTGATTTGTGCCATAACTAGACAGACACATTTTAGAAGTCTGACACATTTTTGTCTAATGTTATTTAGCTTTTAATGAATGCCTGAATGTAAAATATATTGTTCATAGCTCTCAAGCCTTCTTGAGCTTGAAGTATTGTGTGCCAGGGCCATCAAGTGATACACATAAATGTTCATGTAACAACAAGACTAAGCTCTGTCTGTTTAGTGCAGTTTGGAAGGAAATGTTGACCTGTTTCGTGCTTTAATTTAAATAAGTGGCACTGAAATATTTTTATTCCATAAAAGTTTTTTGATTAATGTTATTTGCATTTGAAACTTACTGTCAGGATTTATATTAATTGAAAAAAGAATAAAATAATAGTTATAAAATGTAAATTATTTTACACCTTACACCAAATAATTAATAATTCAAATAGGAATTAAATACTTTTTCTCAAATACACACACTTTAGATGAAATCTTTATATTGAGCTTATTTTGTGTTGGCAAACTAAGCCATCTGCAGTGAAATATTGTGGTTTTTGCTTCTGAAGTGGTTATTTTTAGTGTTGTTTGACAGACAGTTGAAAAAAAGAAACTGACATTCTTTTACCGTGACAATGACAGGAAGGTAGTCTGTAGTCTTTGTTCTGATGCATGCTATACTTTGCAACCTTGAATGTTTTAACTTTGACAGGTAACCCTAAAAGAGATATTTTTTGGCAGTCAGGAAAAGAAAAAAAACTAAACTGTTTTTGAAAGCTAAAGAGGATTTGACACTTTAGGCCATGAGAGGCACTGAGGTCTATTGGTTAGGGCTGCTGCCTCAAAATTCCATAGTTTCAGTGCCTACTTGCTCCCCGTGTTTCTTTTCTGAGTTCTTTCTGATTACAGTATATTACATACTGTTAGATAAATTGGCAATATTAGATCGGCCAGATTTATTTGAGCATTCATGTGAGCGCTAGTGTCCTGTGTGATTCACTTGCACCCTTTCCAGGGTGAATTTGCTCCATTTTATACTGAGATGAACACAAGAGCTATGTCACCTTTATTTAGGCTGTGTCATTGAGTCTGGCATTCTAGTTATTATCATTTAAGTCATTCATGGATGGCACTGAGTTTATGAGTTTAGTCCACGTGCCATGCTTTTTAATGTGCATTAAATGTATTTTGCTTGAGCAGATGTCTAACAGGATAATTCTAAATTTTGTTCAGGACCTTGTCTTGAAACTACCTTCTAAACCTTATTGCCATTTTTTGGAGGTTTCACTTTGACAAATACAATGTACCATTTAATCAAGCACAAGATTTCTCTCATAGCCACCTCTCAACTGATGCATCTGATGCCTTAAATTCCCAGCACAAATAGTGGAGCACACTGCTGGGATTGCATCCAACACTGTTTTTCTCCAGCTGGACCGAAAGGGCCATGTGGCGGTGCCAGATTGTCCTGCTGTCACCCAGGACTAAGGAGTTGGCTTCAGTTCAGTTCACTGACCTCACAGGTTTCAATGTGTATCCTTGGCATGACATTTTATTAAAGCTGGCCTGTGGTTTGTTTGGGAAAGGGACAACTGAATGTCGATGAAGTTTGTTAATTCATTAGTACTCCAGGTCTTAAGTGTCATCCAGAAATGGTATTTGGGCTGAAAGCTAGATATATGAGCTTGGCTTGGCAAAAGGGCATGGCAAATCACTGAATAACATCCTCATGAAATAGATGGGAAACAAAATCAATTCTGAGATTTCCTTTGTATCAGGGAACACTGTTACTATGAAGCAATTTGTAATTAGAGAGTTGATGAATTTGTTTAATCTGTTTCTGTTTCCTTGGTGCCTCTTCTGCTTATAAGAGACATATTCTTTGATGATTGCATCTGGTTTAGATTATGCATTATCAAGAGCATTCCCCTTTCAGATAGTGCACACTAGCAATCTTTAAAATAAACGCTAGACTGATGAAAGGAGCTGGAGCTAACAATTTTAAACAAGAAAAGCACCCCATATGATCTTATACTGCTTTCTGTTTGCTTCAACATAGCCTTGGGTGTGTTGTGCTTCATTCGTACCTAATCCTGTTTGGCTATCTATAATTGTGCATAGACCCTGCTATTATGTGGGGAGAAAATAAAAATAAATGCTGATTAGTTGGCATTACATGAAGAAATCCTTATATATTGAAAGATGGAGGTTATATTTTTGAGCAGTTCTCTCCCAAATTGATTGTGGCAGATTACAGAGGCCTGCATATCACACTATTACAAAACAGCATACGGACATTTGAAATGTTTTATTTTTGTTTCACTTGTTTTTCAGTGAAAAGTTTCTTTTGTAAATTAGGTTGCATGATCTGTATTGCACAACCACTATATATAGTACCCATGCTCCCATTGTTCCACACTCTTCAGTAGCTCCCAATATAGTGTGGCTTTGTCTGCAATGAAGATAAGAATTTTTGTTTTGTTTCCAGAAGATTTCATGTTGAAAGGACTATGCCCCATCACTGTTTGGCAGAGTATCTGAAATCACATTGTTCAGGCTGAAAGCACCTGAAAACAATGGAAGCAATTTATGTAAAGGACTCAGTAGCACACATCTCTAGGGCCTACCAGGTACTTATAAAATGGTTATTTTCATCAAAACACGCTGACACTGAGACAGGCTACAATGTGTTGTTATAATGAAAGGCAATGATTAAATATTGATTTGTACCTTTAGATTTCAATTACGCATTTATTAAGTCTTTTGGTAGATGCCAATGTTTTGTTTTTCTGTACATGTTTGATTATCTGGTATATATATATCTATACTAATAAAAGGCAAAGCCCTCACCCACTCACTCACTCACTCACTCATTCACTCACTCACTCACTCACTCACTCACTCACTAATTCTCCAACTTCCCGTGTGGGTGGAAGGCTGAAATTTGGTAGGTTCATTCCTTACAGCTTCCTTACAAAAGTTGGGCAGGTTTCATTTCGAAATTCTACGCGTAATGGTCATAACTGGAAGCTGTTTTTCTCCATTTACTGTAATGGAGATGAGCTTGAACGCCGTGGGGGAGGAGTTTCGTGTGACATCATCACGCCTCTCACGTAATCACGCAGTACATAGAAAACCAGGAAGACCTCCAAAAAGCGCTGAAGAAAACATGCATTATATAATTGAGAAGGCAGCGAAACAATACCAAAGCGAGCGAGTGACATTTACAACCATATTGATGAGTTCTGCTACTTCGGAAACAAAGCACGATGTAAACCTACACTTTAAATTAAGTTCTTAGACAGGCTGCGCTGGCGTTTGTAATTTAGTGCCTGCCCATATAAGGCCGTCCGTCAGCGGCAATCCAATAGCAAACTCCCACTAAATATTCACGGGTTAAGGACTGTGCTTATGCAGAGGAAGATGAGATGGTCAGGGTGGTGTTTGGCACAAACTCAGTGAAACTGCGAGAGAAAGTTTTAAGTGCCAGGACTAAGGTAACATTAAATACAGCCATGGACATAGCATGAGATGGCACCAGCACAACTGGGGAACTTCGATGCATGTACACCGAGCGGCTCACGTGAACTGACGCGTGCACAGATAAAAGCAACAGTTCCAAAGCGCTGAACAAAACCGAATTACACAATTGAAAAGGCAGCAAAAATATGAAGCGTCTGATACATACAAGCATATTCATAAATGCTGCTACTGTGGAAACAAAGCACACGTGGAAAAAGTCAATGTCCCGCTAAAGGAAGACAGTGTAAAAAACCCGTGCATGCAGTGTGTCAGGTCTCGGATAAAGAAGAAGACGAGCTTTTTATTGATGCAGTAAGAAACGAATCGATGAATGAAACCTGTCATCTTTACAACGATTGACAAACACGGAATGTAACTTGAACACAACACATCCTACAAATACGAACCTGATTGAAAGAAATAATGATAATCAAATCATTGATGACAGCAACACTCAGTAACACTCACAAAACAAATACTGTATATTGACAGTCATGTTACGTTATTTTTAAAATGTTCCCTTTTCTTTTCTAGCTTTTTAACACACTACTTCTCGCTGCGACGCGGGTATATATATATGTATGTATATATATATCCCGATCTACATACTCGAATAATGGATACTTTATTCGCCATCAATGATTGTTTTGGTAAAGCCATACTCAGTGTATTCATTAGATGAGCGGTAAAAAGTAAGAGCGAGGGAGGATGACTTATTGAGGCATGCAGGCTGTAGTGCGTCAACTCTATCTGAATTGCGCGATCACATTTGAAAAATATATCTTTTCAAGTTCTATTTAGTCCATATGTGTCAAACTCAAGGGCGGGCCACATCCGCCCGGCGTAATTATATCCAGCCCGCGAGATCATTTTATATACTGTATTATTGTTATTAATGGCCGGGTATATGAAGCGCTGGTAACACAATAAACTACAGATCCCATAATGCAGCGCTTCAGCTGCCTTGCCGAACACTTACGCGTTAATCAAGTCTAGCTTATGATGCTGCAAGTTATTGCGAAGCTAGCTCACACGATGCTGAAGAGAAAAGTTGATTCTGAAAATAGAGCCTTTAAAACCGATGGGAGGCTGAGTATATGTTTACTGAACCCGTGTGTCTCATTTGTGGAGCTAATGTGGCTGTAATTACAGAATTTAATCTAAGACGGCACTATGAGACAAAACATCAGGGAGTTCTGTGTTGTGGAGATTCTCAGGATGGATTGCAGGTGCTCATCAGTGAGGCTGAAAGACCTGAATGCAATGCAGAAGATACAGAAAGCAGAAGAATTAAATAAGAATCTGACACTTCAGCGGACGTTTTTACCCGTGCACAATCACAAAGTGATTTCAAGTGAAGTTGCTTTTATGGGAGACACAAATGCACCAGTGCAACTTTCCCTGTTGCCAAGTAATGTTAAACCAAGTCGTCACTACGGTGTTCCCAAATCGCACTTTGCTGATAAACTGGCGCACTGAGTTTGCACGGCGCTTTGGTGACTTTGAAGAACAAAAAGTCCGTCTACATGCGGCTCGAACCTTGTGCATGTTTGGTAGCACATATCTGTGTGAGAAGCTCTTCTCAGTGATAAAGACTAACAAAACAGCACACAGGAGTCGCCTCACTGATGAGCACCTGCAATCCATCCTGAGAATCTCCACAACACAGAACCTCACACCAAACAGAAACGAACCTGTTGCCAAAAAAGATGCCAGGCGTCCAGCTCTAAAATGACATATGAGCAAAGACAACTGAATGATTTGATTTGTTATTGCTGAAAGGAACACATTTTATTTATATTTCCAGGTTTTGTTATGCAGCATGTTCATATTTGAATTTGTATAATTTTGAAAGGATATATTTTTATGGAGAGCAAAATCTTTTGGGATATTTAAAATAAAAAAAAAGTTTATTTTTTATATAAATTTACATAAGAGTAAAGAAATTTGAATGTTTGTTCTTTTAAGTTATTTAAGGTTTGAGTTGATTTATTCAGAATAATATTCCTGTCTGTTTTACCATTCCTACCAAAGATATTTCTGTCGACTAAATAAAAATTCCTTCTATTTAAAATTTAAATAGAACTTGAACAAATACGATAGTTCATAATATCCACGCAGACTTGCACGTAAGAGCGGGAGTCATCCGTTTTAACAAGCAGCGTATTGCACTGATACAAAATAGCTGTGTGTGTATGTATGTATATATATGTATGTATGTGTGTGTATATATGTGTGTGTATGTATGTATGTGTGTATGTATATGTATGTGTATATATGTAGATATATATATGTATGTATATATGTGTATGTGTATATATGTGTATATGTATAGATATGTATATATATATGTTTATGTGTGTGTGTGTGTAAATATATATATATATATATATATATATGACAGCAACACTCATCACTCACAACAGTGACAAAACAATTACATTGACAATCATGTTACGTTATTTTCAAAATGTTTCCTTTTCTTTTTCATTGCTTCTTCAACTGCGATTGCTTCACACTACTTCTCCGCTGCGAAGTGCGGGTATTTTGCTAGTATATATATACTGTAGAGTCTTGCTTATCCTACCTTCTCTTATCCAACATTCCGGATTATCCGACGTCCCACCACAAAAAAAAAAACACATCAATTGGCAACAAGAACTGCTAGTTGCGAGCTTGAGCTTACTCTATTTTTTGTTGCTCCCGACTTTACCGCAGCTAATTACAGCGGAACCTTGGTTTGCGAGCATAATTCTTTCTGGAAATGTGCACGCAGTCCAAAACACTTGTATAGTATATCAATGCGAATTTCCCCATAAGAAATAATGGAAACTCAGATGATTCGTTCCACAAACCAAAACTATTCATATAAAAATGATTAATACAAAATATAAAGTAAAAATACATAAAACAAATTAACCTGCACTTTACCTTTGAAAAGAATCATGGCTGGTGTGAGTGAGTTTCTAAACTCTTGTGGGATTCCACCCAATGGGACGACACGCGGAAGAGCGTCCCAAAGCAATCGCAGTCTCCTAGCGCTGTAGAAGTTCGCCATAAAGGCCAATCTGAAAAGATCGCGGACATGCTATAAGCGCCTGCCATCGATGGGTGTTACAAGGAACATTATAAATGCGCAGGGCACAGTGTTACTTTCCTCCCAAACCTGCCTGACTGCTGTGTCTGTGTATAGGAGAATGGCAGATCCCGCTAAAATAAATAACTGTTTCAAGCTGAATAAAGCTGGTGTTGCTAAAAGTACTGAGACTCAGCTTCGAGTTTTAGGGTGCAAGACGGGGACTCGCATGTCACAGCACAAGCACACACACACGCAGTCACAATGCTGTAGTAAAATGTATACGCTCGTACGGATGTCGACTATATGAGTGACGGAGTTAAGGCTCTAGAAACTGCAATTAATTACATTGAGCAACAAGAAGAAGCTACAGGAATCGACATAATGATGCTGCAAAGATGGCGAGACTTGACAGCAAAGAAACTGCACTCGTCAGGAAAGCAGACTACGATCAAAAATGTCTTTAAATCATCACAGGACTGAACTTTTTAAGTATAGTACATACAGTATTTAACTTCAGACAATTATGTATTTATTTTTTTTTCTTTATTAATTTTATTGCAATCCATACAAATCAATCAAGTTTTTACAAAAAGAAAAATTTAGTTAAGGACAGATTGATCCCCACCCCTGAGACAGAGCAAGCCAAACGGTGTTAAATTTAAGGCTTGTAAACATACCTAAATTAATAAATTCTCTGTGCTTTATGAGCTTATTTTAAAATATTACTGATTAGATCCTGCCATGTTTTGAAAAAAGTCTGTACGGATCCTCTGAGTATTTGATTTTTTCCAATTTCAAATAGTATAACACATCGGTTTCCCACTGACTTAAAAGAGGAGAGTTTGGGTTCTTCCAGTTTATCAGAATAAGTCTGCGTGCCAACAGTGTAGTGAATGCAATCACAATTTGTTTGTCCTTCTCCACTTTAAGCCACTCTGGAAGAACCCCAAACACAGCTGTTAATGGGTTAGGAGGGATTGTGAGACCAAGGCTGTCTGAAAGGTAATTAAAAATTTTTTGTCCAGAATAATGTTAATTTGGTGCAGGCCCAGAACATGTGACCCAGTGAGGCTGGGACTTGGTTGCAACGTTCGCAGGTTGGATCATGCCCTGGAAACATTTTGGAGAGTTTTAGTCGAGACAGATGTGCTCGATATATAATTTTAAGTTGTATAATTGTATGCCTGCGGTGGGTTGGCACCCTACCCAGGATTGGTTTCTGCCTTGTGCCCTGTGTTGGCTGGGATTGGCTCCAGCAGACCCCCGTGACCCTGTGTTCGGATTCATCGGGTTAGAAAATGGATGGATGGATAATTGTATGCTTTGCGCATATGGAGCTCGAGTGAATTCTCTGCATTGCTGCTTTCCACTCCTTTTCTGATATATTAATTGAGAGATCTTTTCCCCAGTGTCCTCTTGGATCTTTGAAAGGGAGGGATTGTAAAATAATTTTATATATTGTAGAGATGGTGTCTAAATCCTTGAGACTGAGCAATATTTATTCCAGCATGGATGAGGGTGCAAGATGAGGAAAACCTGGAAGGTTCTGTTTAACAAAGTTCCTGATTTGAAGATAGTGAAAGAAATATGTAGCTGGAATGTTAAATTTGGAATGTAATTGTTCATAGGATGCAAAGACGTTGTCTATATAAAAATCTGTAAGCAAGTTAATTCCAAATTTTTTCCAGATATTAAAAACTGCATATGTGTGCGAAGGTTGAAAGAGGTGGTTCTCTTGCAGGGGTGCCACAGATAGAAGCTTCTCTGTCTTAAAATGCTTTCTACATTGGTTCCAGATTCTAAGTGAGTGGAGCACAATTGGGTTATTTGTATATTGCCGATAACGTGTGTTTATTGGAGCAGAGCAGGGAATACAAAGAAGTACTGCAGGATTTTACTTCTATTGCGGTCCAAGCTTGTGTATGTTCTTCTATTTGTGTCCAGGTTCTTATCGCCTGTATATTTGCTGCCCATAATAAAACTGGAAGTTAGGTAGAGCCATGCCACCTTCTGCCTTTTCTCTTTGTAGGGTCACTCTTTTGATGTGTGGATGTTTTGAATTCCAAATAAATGAGGTTATTGTTGAATCTATTTGCCTAAAGAATGATTTATTAATGTATATTGGAATGTTCTGAAATAAAAAAAAAGTGCTTAGGAAGAATATTCATCTTAACAGTGTTAAATTTTTCCAGCTAGTGTGAGATGAAGGGTTGACCATCTATGCAAGTCTTGTTTAATTTTTTCCATGCAGACAGCGAAATATTGTTGATATAGAGCTTTATGTTTACTTGTGATGTTTACCCCGAGGTATTTAAACTGTTCTTCAATGATAAAAGGTAGGGTATCTAATCTAATATTATATGCTTTAGAATTCACTGGAAAGAGTACACTTTTATTCAGATTAATTCTGAGACCCGAGATCTTTTGAAATTCTGTGAGTACTGCTAAGACTGCAGGCACAGAATTTTCTGGGTCCGAAATATACAGTACCATATCATCTGCATATAATGAAATTTTCTGTTTCAGTCCTTCTCTGCTAATCCCCTTCATCTGATCAGTATTTCGAAAATGTATTTCCAGTGGGTTAATGGCAATTGCAAACAGCAGCGGTGACAAGGGGCATCCTTGTCTAGTATCACGTTCTAGTTTAAAGTAGTCTGAGCAAATGTTATTAATGCAAACTGAAGCTTCTGGGTTAGTATACAGTAATTTAATCCATGCACAAATGTTTGGGCCAAACCCAAACTTCTCCAGTGTAGTAAAAAGGTATTTCCATTCAATCATGTCGAATGCTTTTTCTGCATCCAATGATAATAATATTTCTGGGGTGTTTGATTTAGTTGGTGTCGGCCCCTAATAAATCCAGTTTGGTCTTGTGATATTACCAAGGGGAGCACTTTCTCCATCCTTCTAGCTATGATTTTAGAGAGTATTTTAAGAAGTGAAATTGGTCTGTATGATGCACATTGTAATAAGTCCTTATTTTGTTTTGGAAAAAAACAGTGATTAGTGCTTGGCGAAAGGCTTGAGGAAGAGATTGGTTATCTCTGGCTTCTGTAAATGTTGCTAATAGGAGGGGAACTAGCTGAGCAGAGAATTTCTTGTAAAATTCTGCAGGGTAGCCATCAGGGCCTGCTGCTTTCTCATCTTGGAGTGACTTTATAGCATCTAATAATTCTGATAACGCCAGAGGTTTATCAAGTTCCTCCGTACTAAAAGTGTCTATTTGTGGTATCTGTAATGTATCCAGAAATGCATTAGATTGTGTATTGCCTTCTTTAAACTCAGTAATATATAGGGATTTATAGTAGTCTCTGAAAGTGTGCATTATATTTTTGTGGTCGACGATTTTATCTCCGTTCGCGTTGGTGATTACTGAGATTGTGTTGTGCACTTCTTGCTTGTGAATTTGTTGAGCTAAAAGCTTATTAGCTTTCTCTCCATGTTCATAGTAATGATGTCTGGATTTATAAATTAGTTGTTTAGTTTCTTTAGTTGTCAAGAGGTTTAGTTCTGAATGTAGAGCCTGCCTTTTCCTATGTAGAGTCTCGCTTGGTAGTCGGGTGTGTTCTTCATCTATTCTAGTTATTTCGCTTTTTATCTCTGCTACTTTCTTGGCTTCGGATTTATTTCTGTGGGAAAGATATGACATAATCTGACCTCTTAAGAAGGCCTTAAGAGTTTCCCAGAGTATTCCTGCAGAGATCTCGGGGGATGTATTTGTCTCTAGAAAGTTCAGTTATAAACTTTGTAATTATCTTTGCGGTGTTAGATGCTGTTCCCCCTGTGGAGGAAGTCCTAGCTAAAAGTGGATTTAGAACACAATTAAAGTCCCCAGCCATTATAACTTTATGAGTATTCAGATTGGGAATGGATGCAAATAAATTTTGTATAAATTCCTTATCATCAACATTAGGTGCATAAACATTTATCAAGACCATTACATATCTCCCTTCAGGATCCAATACTACATCTGATGCTACAAATGGTACTGCTCTATGTATGAGAATTCCCACACCTCTAGTTTTCTTTGTAAAACTAGAATGGAACATTTGGCCAGTCCAGTCCTTTTGCAGCCGGAACTGATCCTTGCTTAGTAAGTGGGTCTCCTGTAAAAATACTATTTTAGCATTTAGACCTGTTAGGTGAGAAAGTACTTTCTTTCTCTTTAATTCGTGATTCAGGCCTTTAACATTCCAGCTTATGAAGTTAACTGTCCCATCATGGAGACACTGATTCTGAGTTTTTGATGTCATTTTATAGTCTTAACTGGAAGTGAGACAGCTTCAGTCTTAATTTTCTATTTCTCCTAGAGTTGTTGCCATGCAGCTTATTATTACGTTGGTAGTTATAATTATAAAGATTAAGAGGATAAATTAGGTATAGATCAAGCCTGCTCTCGTTCTCTTCCCCCCTTAACACCCCACCCTCCCTTTTTGCCTCCCCAAGTGAGGCTAGAGCCCACTTCACACAGTCCCAGTCCTCTGACATACCCAGCGACAGAGCACGTCCAAAGCAAAACAAGCCCCCACGCAGCAGCATTTTAGGGTTAAAAGATAGAGATATCTATTACCAATATAGTCTTAAAAAAAAATTGTGCACTTAAAATATATATATAGTCTTCAGCAATCTTAGTGCATTAAGATAATACACCCAGATAATAAACCCGGGGGATGGTGTTAAAAATGTGTCCAGAATAAGCATAACATGTCTTAATGCAGTAATAGCAATAACAATAAACCAAGGGTATGATGTTGAACAGTCTCGTTTAGGGTAGAGATGAAATAATTAGCTAATAAAAAAAAAGAAAAAAAAAAAGAAAAAGTAATTAAGCACAATAAAACATAAACAGATAGCTCTAATAATACTAAGTAATAATGAGAATATATGATGATAAAAACCTGTATTTTAAACAGATAGATCAGACAGTAGATTATTAATCCTTGCTATATCATTAACGGCCATGACTCACTATTATGTATCAGAATAGTCCCGGGATCAGCTTTCTTAATTTCTTTTCTGCTTCTTCCCTGCAATTCCACTTTCAGTTTAGCCGGATACAAGAGGCTGTATTTGACGCTGACTTGCCGTAACCGCTGTTTAATGTTGTAGAAGGCTGCGCGTTTAGTAGCTGTTGCTGGAGAGAAGTCAGGGAAGATACGAATGTGGTTATTTTCATATATAATATCTTGCTTGTTTCTGAGGAGTGCCATCACCTCTAGCTTAAATGATAATCTTTCACAGTGAATTATAAAAGATCTGGGTCTAACGGTGTTTGATCCGCGTATGCGGTAAGCCGCTGCTATCTCAGATTCTGCTTTAAAGTTGTCCCTGATTATTTTAGAAAAAAGTTCAGCTGCGAATTTCACAGGGTTTGAACTTTCTCGATTCTCAGGCAGACCTTCAATTCTGACATTATACCTTCTGCTTCCATCTTCCAAAGCAACCAGTCTGTCTCCGAGTTTTTTGCATTCGGAGCTGACGTTTACTGCAGTAAATGTCAACTTCAGACAATTCTGTAACTGTAAGTTAATTTTTTCAGTTTATTTATTCTGTTGTTTTGTTGTAAAACATGATTATTAGGTTTGTAATGTGTAAAATTATAACATAGTTTGACGTTTAATAGGCTTTTTCTTAACACCTGTCATTATCCAACATTTTCGCTTATCCAACGTTCTGCCGGCCCGTTTATGTCAGATAAGCGAGACTCTACTGTATATATATATATATATATATACATACTTTTTTTGCCAACCCCCGTATTTGGTTTTCCAGATACACACTTGTAAGATTTTTTTTCTTTGAATTGTTGCTATTTCATTAGTTTCACTTTTATTTCAGAAGTTCTGTAAAAACAATATATGGAATCTTTTGTGTCATTATATATGCTGAATCTTTTAAATGAGGTCTGTGAGACTTTTGTTTAATGACTTTGTACCATAATTTAGGATAGGTTTCTCTGTTTGGAATTTCAGCACAGACAATACGATCCACATCATCAGCAGTTAATCATTTTTTTTGCAACTTAACCAATACAGTAAATGCATATGAGTTAAACCATTTTTGAAATTCTCTGACTTAAACTAATTTCCTTTTGTTTGCGTCAGTGTGATCTGTGCTTTTTTTTTGATACTGTAGCGACTGACGTAATAAAGTGTCACAAAAGTTCTACTTTAACAATCGCCAACTGCATAACCCCAAACACAACTTTCTAGCACCCTTTCCAACCCCTCCTCTGACGGGTCTCGCCTCCCTCTTACCGCATCAATCAATACCCGCTATCAGTCTTCCGTGCTGTACTTTGCCCTCCCTCAAACGGACCTAACAGTCACTTAAAACAAAAAAGGCTTCAGCTTGGCTGGGATGTTAAAATACTTTCGACTGTTACTGCTTTCATATTCTGTACCTTTCTCTGCAAATATATCGCGCCTTGGGTCTTTTTTCTTCACGCTGAGAACACAGGATCTGTGTGTGCCATGTGACTTTACATGACTGAATGTTTTGCTGATTGTCCGTGCTCTTATTTGATAAGAAGGGCGTGTCTTCCACGTCCCCGCGAGACTGCCCCGGGACAATCTCTTGGCACCAAGTCTCATTTTTACAGTCCCTGCGAGACACTCCGTGGCCAGTCTTTTTTATCTCGCGGGTCTTTAAAATATCTTTTGAGAACTTCTGAGAAGATCACGTATCGTTGCCTTGCTTTTCCATTCCAGGATTTTCTTTTACATATAGAGAGACTAGCAGAATACCCGCGCTTCGCAGCGGAGAAGTAGTGTGTTAAAGAAGTAATGAAAAAGAAAAGGAAACATTTTAATAATACCGTAACATGATTGACATTGTCATTGACTCATTGTCATGAGTGTTGCTGTCATATATATATATACTAGCAGAATACCCGCGCTTCGCAGCGGAGAAGTAGTGTGTTAAAGAAGGTACGAAAAAGAAAAGGAAAAATTTTAAAAATAACGTAACATGGTTGTTAATGTAATTGTTTTGTCATTGATATGAGTGTTGTTCTCATATCTATATATATATATATATATATATCTATCTATATATATATATATATATATATATAAATGTTGTTCTCATATCTATCTATCTATATATATACCCGCGCTTGGCAGCGGAGAAGTAGTGTGTTAAAGAAGGAAAGAGAAAGAAAAGGAAACATTTTGAAAATAACGTAACATGATTGTCAATGTAATTGTTTTGTCACTCTTATGAGTGTCACTGTGATATATATATATAGCAAAATACCCGCTTAGCTTGATGTCATGTGTTAAAGAAGTTATGAAAAAGAAAAGGAAAAATTTTAAAAATAACGTAACATGGTTGTTAATGTAATTGTTTTGTCATTGATATGAGTGTTGTTCTCATATCTATATATATATATATATCTATCTATCTATCTATCTCTATATATATATATATATATATATAAATGTTGTTCTCATATCTATCTATCTATATATATACCGCGCTTGGCAGCGGAGAAGTAGTGTGTTAAAGAAGGAAAGAGAAAGAAAAGGAAACATTTTGAAAATAACGTAACATGATTGTCAATGTAATTGTTTTGTCACTCTTATGAGTGTCACTGTGATATATATATATAGCAAAATACCCACGCTTCGCAGCGATGTCATGTGTTAAAGAAGTTATGAAAAAGAAAAGGAAACATTTTAAAAATAACGTAACACGATTGCCAATGTAACCTTTTGTAAGTAGTGCCTGGAGGATTCAGAGTGTTGAGAAACTCTAGAGACAGTGTGTGTATTAACTTGTGGATTTTTCTGTGAGTATTTGGTGGCAGCGTCACAAAGTCGCTTCCGTAAGACTGTGTTAGCTGCGGAGCTCAGCTCAGAGCGAAATGAGGTGAATGGGAGGGGAGATGATGACGTGACTTCCCCACCCACCTTAACTCAATCCCCCACAAACACAGTCTCTCGGAATTTGCACAAGCACAGCCCTTCACCTGCAATTTTAACTTAGTTACAAAGTGATCAAAACTCTTGTTTATATCATGCATCCTCTCATTAAACTTGTATCCCACATTACCCGTTGGCATGACAAACGCCAGCGGCTGCCTGTCTATGAACTTAATTTAAACTTTAGGTTTACACCGTGCTTTCTTTCCGAAGTAGCAGCACTCATGTATATGGTTGTATATGTCACTCGCTCGCTCGCTTCTTATTGTTTCGCTGCCTTCTCAATTATATAATGCATGTTTTCTTCAGCGCTTTTTGGAGCTCTTCCTTGTTTTCTACGTACTGCGTTGACAGTCAGTTCACGTGATTACGTGGGAGGCGTAATGATATCACACGAAACTCCGCCCCCCACGGCCATCAAGCTCAACTCCATTACAGTATATGGAGAAAAATAGCTTCCAGTTATGACCATTACGCGTAGAATTTCGAAATGAACCCAACTTTTGTAAGGAAGCTGTAAGGAATGAGCCTGCCAAATTTCAGCCTTCCACCCACACGGAAAGTTGGAGAATTAGTGATGAGTCAGTGAGTGAGTCAGTGAGTCAGTGAGGGCTTTGCCTTTTATTAGTATAGATACATTGTCACAAACTCCACTCTGAGTCATAACAAGGTTTGTGGCAGCCACCCGTATATTTTGTATCCTGGCTGCAAAGTTGCAAAAGTATAAACAGCACTGATGTGCACAAAACCGAGTCCAAACCAGAACTGAGGGAATAGGGAAAAGGTGTAGGCTTTTAAAGGGGAAGACAGGACGTGAGGTCAATAGGGTCTGGCTCCTAAGGGTCTTCAACCATTGGCTCGAGCCCAGACATGACATCATAGGGGCCAGAGCCGGCAAGATCTTCTTCCATAGGCTCAGACCCGGAAGTGACATCAAGAGGGCCAGTTGGGATCTCCCGTGATTTGGCCTACAGGCAAGGGAGAACAAGAGTCACTGCACTCTGCCACATCCCGGTCTGATTTGGAATTGCCCTTACTCAAGCCCTTTAGCTGCCTACCATGCGCACATGTGTGACTATATATATATTGTAATAACTCCAAAAGGAGACAGCACAAAGGTTTGGGGTTTTCCAGCCCCGTATATTGTAGATGATCCACAATAATACAAAAAAGAAAAGCAGGTCAAACATAAACTAAACAGTTAAAATGCGAGACGCCGAAGCATGGCGTCGGCGGCCATTTTATGAGGGAGGAGCCTTAAGTGGAGGAATGCTGGGAAGGAACCGTGAGGGATGCTGGGACCAATGACGTCAGGACAAGATGGCGGAGGAAGGGCGGTAGTAAACGTAGTGCGGGCAAAGCCGACTTATGCCGGCGGAGCGTCCTTTTTTCTGTAAGAAAGCACAGGGAGAAAGTTAGTACCCCGCCATTCCCTGCCGGCGAATGTTTTCCCAGGTGTGTTAAAATCTGTCCGTGGTCTCCTACTCGCGCGTGTGTGACGATTTATATATATATATATATATATATATATATATATATATATCTTCTTATATAATATGCTACCGTGGCTGTCGGTTTGTCTGTCCAGGGTTTTAAGTCACCTGTAGCTCACAAATCGTTTCACCTATTCACCACAAATTTGGTACACATATACTATGTGACATCTACTATCCACTTTCGGGGTGATGATTGAACTCCAAAGTTATTCCTGTTTTTATTTTTATTTTATTTTATTGTAGAATCAACTCTGGGCAGCAGGCAGCAGGGTGGCCGTGTGGTGCATGAGTATGGGCGTCGTTCTCATCCCGACCACCTTCACCGTCACTTCCCCTACCTCTTCATATCTTAAATCATTCTTGAGGCAGAAAAATTAAGAAAAACGTACTAAGTGATTGCAACACAAACACTGACTTAATCAGTTTTAACGTGAAAAGATGCTGATGAAATAAGAGAAGCAGCGGGCCGCTAGGGTGGAGAAAAGAAGAGCTGCTCAGGAAGCAGCAAGCGCATCAACCTCTGAGCAAACAAATGCTAAATGTACAGAGAAAGAGGATGAAAGCTATGAGTGTTTAAGTCGAGTGTATTCACTGCACATTATCGTGCAGTGCGCCGTTACTGGTGTATATATATATAATTATGTATGTGCATTTTTATTTATTTTTATTAGTATGTTGTGTTTCACCACCGTTTTTAACACTAAAATTACCAGAGCCTACGAAAAAACTCGTAAATCCATCCCACCTTAAATCGCTTCTTAAAATCGTTCACAGCTCTCCACCAGCGTCTTTTGTCATCTAAATGTGCTGATAATAATCAGGCTGCAAGCAGCCGGCTATTCCATCCCCCCACCGACTTAGAACGTGGCTATGTTGTTTGTAGTTAGGGCACTGGCTTGGTATATAATTGCAGTATTCACTAGCTATGGTTTCTTAAATACTTTACATGTCTACAGAGGTTATTTCATTTATGTAGATAGGCAAAGGATGGCTTAAAGACCTCTTACTTTTTGGGCTTTGTTTGCTGGTTCTGAAAACCTTTGAGGCTGGTTTTACAGTTGTTATGTGATTATTCCCTCTGACTTTTATCTTCCACACTCTGAAAAATAAAGGTGCCAGATTGGGATATTGGGATATGGGAACCATTTTTGGTTCCTAAAACCATTATTGACATCAAGGTTCCAGAAAGAACCTTTTATTTAGATCCATAACAGGCTCTACAAAAAGGTGTGAATAGATGGTAACAGATTTATGAAATTCCAATGGGGTCATGATCTTAAAAAGATTCTCACTGCATACAGTAACCCAAGCTTAGTTCAGTTTTTCTTGTTCTGTTATATCCTGCTAGGTTACGTGCTATACGTTAAAGATTTTTGTTTTTTCACATTTTAAAAACAATTTTAAAGTCCAAAGAACCAATTTAATATTCATAAAACCATTCCCAGAATTAAATGGTTCTTTGTCAAGCAATGGTTCTATGAGGAACAACACAACGCAGTAACATGCCATTAAAGAACCAGTATTTTTAAGGAAGCAGTTGCTTAAAGTAATTGTCCTTATCATGCATCATCAGAGGAATAATCCACCCAGTTTTTTTTTTTTTTTAGTTTGGCATTTGTAGCAGTGGCCCGCTTACCACTTCTCCTTGTACATTGGTCAAGATCCATGTCTTTATTTCAAAACCTTATTCCCATGTAAAAGTGTTTCATCATCGTGATTTGTATGCTTCCCATCTTCGAAGGCAACTCTCAGCATGGCTTCCATGCTATTACTCCTCCTCATGCTTCTCATACTCGCACTTCCTCATTCAACTGCATCACCAAAGCCAAGCTGACCAGTCCCACTACCCAAGGTAAACTGACCATTCAGATTGCCCAGAGGAACTAGATACACACAGAAATCTTAGTGTTTTATTATATCATAGACATTTTCACAAAAAAACAGTTATTTTTTATATTATTAGCTTATGACTAAATGTTTTGTCATGTGGATTGTGCAACACAAGTAATGCAAAATTGTTTCATGAATGTTCTTATATTGTTAGCTATGGTCAAAATGTTTGTTATCTCAGTTATCCATGAAAACATGATATTACAACTTTTTCTGACTACTGACTACATTGGGTAAGTAAAATATACAAAATATAATGTCTGGGTTAAGTTTTTCTATTAACCCTCTGCCTAATGTTGAACTGGCTATTTTCTACTCTTTGATCATAACAGTTTATCATGTTGGCTATTTAGATAATCAGGAGCACATTTTTTTCTTTTTTTTTTTGTATGCTGGAAACAATCTAATTTATCAAACTCCTAGAAAAACCTTTGGAAAGATTTTGCAGTTTAGTTATTATATTCATTATCTAAAAGCTTTCTTCATTATAGCATTGTTAATGATTGATGTTTTTTAATCAAATAAATACAAATAATAAACATGAAATTTGCTTTTTCAAATAAAACTGGAAAAGAAATATAAAACAACAAGCAACATCATTGAATATATTATTAATCAAATATACAGTGCCCTCTAAATTAGTATATAGTAAAAAAAGACTTTATATATTTTAAAATAATTTTCCAAATAATACCTTTAACATGCACTCTTTGTTTTAGTGCATTTTTAAAAGGCATTCAAAGAGCTATGTTTATGTAGAGTCTCCTGGAGTTTTATGACATGTAATACAGAGATCTTAAAAAGAGCTCCAGGATTACAAAATGTTCCATATCTTTAAATATGGCACAAAACACAGTTATCATGTTTAGACAATGCCCAAAAGGATTCAGCATTTAATGGTATGCCTAATTAATCTTAACGTATGCTCTGTTTCTAACTTTACCAGGAGTGTTCCTACACCTTTTATCCTGCTGCACTAAATTCTAACAGTCAAGTTCAATAGCTTATCAGTCCTTCTTCAATCACTTTTATTTTGTTGTAGTGAATATTGCAAATTTTCTCAGCATAACATGTTGAAAAAGATTGGACACTAAGCGTTGCCCCTCTGAGCTGCGGCCCAAAGAAGAGGAAGTAGCTAACTTTGGAATACCTCTGCTAATAAAATTGATAATAAGTGCTCATATTATGATCAATTAAACGTTCTTCAGAAATGTTTTTTTGTTTTCCGTGTTTTTGATTTGAGTTACTAATATTTACTGTGGGTCATTAATGCCACTAACCCCTTAGTAACTGATGGTATGTGAAGCGTGCAATGATTTCCTGTGCACAATAGAACATTTTTGAAGTTTTCCAACTTTGCTCACTGCAGCAATGTTCTCTAACTCATCCATACAAGTAATTAGGATTTAGTTAAGTTAGACCACCCAACCAGGGAGTGTTAACAAATGGCATGTGCACGCTGATTTGTAACCTGTCCACATAATGACAATATTAATCATCCTTTACCTTTGCTCTTTCCTTAAAATCATTAATCCATTGCTAAATTACTAAAATGCAAGTTGAAATGAAATAAAGGGTTTTTGTTGAGATTGGAATGCTTTTCAACTGTTTTGAAAGCACAATATTAAGAAATCTGACCCAGCAGACAAAATACTGCTTAAAGAATACAGTTGAATTAATTTCATTTCACAACACAATGACTAATGTTGCTCATAATGTGTTTTGGTTTATGTGTTGTGGCAGATAGGGGGCGCTGTCATCCCCTTGAACCCTCAGGCCAGACGCCAGACACCAGGTACAAGTCCAGTAATTGACTTTATTAAAGTAATAATGTGCAAAAAGCACCCTCCACTCCACTATATTCATAAATTATACAATAAATCCACAATAATCAATCCTCCACTCCCAGACACGTTGTCCCTCTGCCACCCGACTCAGCTTGTCGTTCTGGGATCTCCCGCAGCCTTTTATAGTCCTTGACCCGTGTGTTTCTCTCTCTTTGTCCATGTGACTGGGAACACTTCCGGGTCAGATAATAGCTCCTTTTCTTCAACTCGGAAGCACATCATTTCCTCTATCCACGTGACTAGAACGTACTTCCTGGTTGTAGGGAAAATAATCCTGGTTCCTCCCTGCAGCGCCTTCTAGCGGCCCCCGTGGTATCCAGCAGGGCTGTGGATAAAAACTCCATTGACCATGATTCCCTGCTGGCATTCGGGGGAACCTTCATGCTGCAGGGAGGGCTCCATCTGGAGGCCTGGGGGGATTAATAAAGTATCTATCTATCTATCTATCTATCTATTGGCTGGGATGACTGGCCAGCCATATACCACAGTGTTTAAAACTGTTTGACAACTCAACAATAAAACTGACATGCTTGACAAAGCAGTGATTAAAAAAAAGAATTCAGATGGTGAAACGGGTTGAGTACAGGGCATGAACATGCATTGGATGGGATGGCAGTTTATGATGAAGATCACTCAGCACACACCTACAGACTCTCTCATGCTGCACCAGCTTAAAATTGCACTTCAGTTCAGATCACTGTATTTACAGTCACATTACTTAGTGATTGCTTTAATTTAATTTGCTTTCATTTGTCCTTGTATTCTTTTTTTGTTATTTTATTTTTATGTGTACTGTTACACAGGGAATTTTAAATGGGGTGGGATCATCTAGAAATATACATACACAACCTGTCTTAGAACACCTCAGTTTTGTGCATTTTTTTTCCAAGTTTAATCAGTTGAAATACAATGAATGATCTAAAATTCTCAAAAGGCAAGTGTCACAATAATGAGACATACTCTGATGAAGGTTTGGGGCAGCCTCCCATATATTCTGGTATCCTGGCTGCAAAGTCGTTTTTTATCAAAATATACAGCACTGATGTGCATACAAATGAGTCCAAAACAAGACTAAGGATTTAGGGAAAAGGGACAGGCTTTTAAAGGGGAAGACAGGAAGTGAGGTCATAAGGATCAGGCTCATGATCTTTAGCCATTGGTTCGAGCCTGGACGTGACATCACAGGGGCCGGAGCCGGTAAGGTCTCCCTCCATTGGGTCGGTCCCGGAAGCGATGCCAAGAGAGCCAAATGAAATCTCCCGGGAATGGTCTACAGGAAAGAGAGAAAAAGAACTGCCTTCACTCAAGCCCTTTAGCTGCCTCCCATGTGCACATGTGTGACACAAGCAATAAACAACCAAAGGTTGTAAAGTTTAGGTTAGCAAAAACTGAGAAAAATAAATTTCATAATATTTCAAATGGGCCATATCAGGGAACAACTAATAGGTTACAACATATAGATATTCTGCAGCAATTAAAGTAAATTAAGCCTTGCAACTTGAAGTAAACAGTTTGCAGAAGTGTCCCAACTTCTGTTGATTTCTTAAAAACTCTCTGTCTGTCTTAAAGCAGTTGCAGAGAAAACAAGAATGGAGGGATTGACCATTTTGTGTTAGACAGTAATAAAGATGAGATGAGAGTTCTCCTCTCAGATACTCTAGTTGCTGCCATTTGACAAGCTGAGATGAAGATTGCATGAAGATGGAATGTAAGTTGTTCTATGATACCCAATTAAATTCTATGCTAAACTAATTGGCTTATTGAAGAGCCCAGTCTGAAACTTGGGAGAGTGCTTCACAGTGAAAATGCTTTGGGATTCTTAAAAAGGCAGTAGTGGGTGGTTTCAGACCAATTTTAACAAAACAACAAGGACACTAGAGTGATATCCTGGAGATGAGATTAAAGATCTACTGAACTTCCGTGACTGTCAACAGGTGCTTAGCAAACTAGACACAAAGTGCAGATGTGTTGGATTCTCTTATGTTGTGATCTCCCACTTTAAATGGAGTGTTTTCTCTTTCTCTGTCTCCAGTTAACAGGATGAAACAAACATCTTGCATTTAAGTCATTCATATAATGTCTCTCCCCAGTTAGTATACTGAAGAGAGCCTCTTTTGCAAGAATAATGTGCCTAAGGCAACATCTCAAGTGGAGTTCTGTCTCATTTGGAGGCCACAGCTGAAACGCCCATCCTCACCTCGGGCTGCCTGTACATCCTTTGGTTCAAATGACCAGCAGAGGCAGTCTTCTTGCCTTTCCTCTGAATATCTTAGGTTGGACAGCCTTCCAGGAACATTTGGGTGGGCTGTGTCTTTTATGAAACACTTAAGGCCTCTTGCAGGAAATGGAGCAAAACAGACTGTGTTGAATTCAGAGTTCTTCATCTTTTTACAGTCACTTCTTCTATGCCCCACTCAGTTCACCCATACAGGCAGAGTTAAATGTGAGAGTACACACTTTAGTGGGTCCTGCATACTTTTACCTGGATTTCCTCCCCATACCAGTTTCATCCTACAGATTGGGTTCCAGTCTGCTGAACTGAGATTAGGTGATTTCTGTAGCCAATGTGTTGTTTCTGTGTTCCAGAGCTTGTTTCCTGTCTGCCACATTTTACACTGATCACAGAGCAGTGTCTGCGCAAAATGCAGTAATCAGATTTTCAGTCTCCACTGTACTGATATAAAAAGCTCCATTTCAGGGTTGTTTTTTTTCAGCTTAAAAAAACATAACTTTAACTGCAATATAACCATCCTCCTGGGTACAGAGTGAAGCCAAGTACCATAATGCACACTCCAGCGACCTCTTTAAAGTGTAACCTCCCCACACATATTACAGCACACATTTATTATGAAAAAGAGAAAAGATAATGTTTTAATATGGAAAAAAGGCCCTTGCTGTGGCAAAGACACATGAAATTGTAGCTATAATGAACCTTAAACAGTAACAGGGGAACTTATGAAAAGGAATTAGCCTGATGGGGGCCGTTTGTCCCTTGTGCTTATAATTGGTGGCATCGTGGCACGTAGTTCTCTGAGCAAGTACCATTTTACAAAGAGGCCTGACCAATTGGAGATGTTTTCTTCTGTTTTGTGATTCAGAAGGAGCCTTGTCAGCAGAATTTTCTGGAAAAAGATTCTTTTTTTTGAAGCTCTTAAGATATGACACTAAGAGGAAGGTCTCCGTTGAGCTGCAGAGATCGCGATCACAAGAAGTCAGGCTGCTGAAATTTTGGAATAAAAAAAAAATGTAGAATGACAAGGATTCATTTGCTTTTACATTCTGCTGTTAATTAACAGATGCTGTTTTAATGCTCCCTTGATACAGAAGCCATATAGTTTTTAGTGAGCCTTCTTAATATCTATGCATAAGCTGTGCGCCTTCCTGGCTCATTTTAGTGATCATGGCCATAAATTGAGTTGACATGAGCAATACTGGGGGACAGAGTTTGGCTGTTTATAAATACACACTCCTATAGCTGTGGGTGATGGCATGGAGTGTCCTTTCTTGCTCTCATTATTTTTTTTATGACACCAATAAAGATGTTGTTTAGGGACTGAAAATCCAAGTCTGTCATTTAGGTAAAAGACCAGCTCAGCAGGGACTCAAAAACATGATTCAAATTGGTTCTTACTGGTCAAATGCTGTGTTCATGTCTTTTTGTTTTTCTCTGTGGTCTGTAAATGTCAGGGAGATTGATGCTGGGATATATTTTATTTAGAGCCAAATATGTGCTTTAATTTGTTTTCTCCGCTGTGCTTTGAATGCACTGATTCAGCCTGTACCAAGTGCGCTTTTTTGTGGCTTCTCTCTGTCATTGTCATATTATAGTGCTTTTGTGCAGTTAAATTGCATGTTGATGTCTTATTTTGTATTTAATATTCTTGACTTGCTTGACTAGCTGTAACTATTCATGCTTTAAAAAATCAAGTTTGAGGTGGTGCTATAACGTCCTGCTATAAATTGCAAAATACCTGTTGACATAAAGCAATGATGTAACGGGGTTCTTTTTACAGAATAATCACATCCATTTTATTTTATATAACGATATAAGGTAACACTCTGAAGCTCACTTAATCTATTTGATGATCATGGAGCATCAGTTTCTGCGGTGGGCTGGCGCCCTGCCCGGGGTTTGTTTCCTGCCTTGCGCCCTGTGTTGTCAGGGATTGGCTCCAGCAGACCCCCGTGACCCTGTAGTTAGGATATAGTGGGTTGGATAACGGATAGATGGATGGAGTATCAGTTCCTATTCCTAATAGCACTGGGTGTAGTCAGACTTTCCAGTCTCCGGTCCATCACAGAACCTATTTCTGCACACATTTCCCCCTCACAAGGGGCTATTTTGAAATGGAACGCTAGCCTAACACAAGTATGTGTGGGATGTGGAGGCAATCTGGAGTCCCCATAGTAAAACCCATGCAGACACAGGAAAGATTGTGCAGTCTGACCTCTCCTGAAACCCAGGACTTTATGATCTCTGCTCTCTGAAGATACAGTGCCACTATGATTCCCTTTTACAAAACATTTAACTTATTTTATCATCACTTTGCTTAGTTACAAAGTCCTAAATGACACTCTTTTCACATGCTTTAACAGCTATTGCAATCAAAAAACACTTTCGTTCAGGTTTATTCTGATCAGATATCTTTTTCCTTGTCCATACTTCTAAAAGTGGAAAGTATTTCTTAGTAGCTAAAATATTTGAAGGTCACTCAAAAGGCTGCGGGTTCAATCTGCACCACTGGCTCTTTTTATGACCCTATCAGTGATACATAGTAGGGAAAACAAATATATGTAATTGGAATCTGTAACATTAGAAAGTTAGAAGCATCAGTAAGTTAAATAAATATAATGGTAATTGTCATTAATTAAAAATGGAAAGACTCAGCCACTATCAAAAACAGTCAGAAAGGAACAAATGGTATCAAAAATATTAAAGTAGTTTGCAGAGTTCCTATAATCCTTATTACTCACGGTTTGCCATTTTTTTAAATTGACTTTGAAGTCTGTTTAGGTTTTGGGAATTTCTAGTAAATAAATTGTGTCATTGCAGAATTAGAGCTGCAGAAAGCACTAAACTTGAAGGAATTTGGCAAAATGTGTTGCTGCTTTGAGTTTACTTTTCCTCTTCTGATTCTCTTCCAAAACATGTAGCAATTTGCTTCCAAAAATATGAACAGCTGGCAGTATAAGCCGCCTACTCATTGCCTTTACAATACAGTTTTGCACTGTTAGTGGTACAGAACAATAATAAATTTGAAGCACGATGGGAAGTATTTGAAATATGATAAATTCTTAATGTGTTTTGGGCAAAAAAATGCAGGAATGAAGTGATGTATCCAGTTTGCTAATTTGGAATTATTGTATTTTGTTTGCTCCTTCAGTGCTTAAAAGAGTCATTTTTGTGAAAGAAAAATGTAAATTATTCAAAAGAAGGCAATATTTTAGTGATACAAATCGTAAAATAAATATAATGTAAGTAAAATATTGTGACAACCCATTGCTTGTTTAAATGTATACATTTTTAAGCTTTGTTTTAGGTTATAATATGAAACGTAATAGCTTGTCAGAGATGCCATTTAAATTCACAATTTCTGAAAGTGTATACTACTTTCATTTATTTTTAGATTTTAAATTTAAAGACCCTTCAACAATATCTGAAAATGAGTTATGCTTCCCATCTTAAGATGACTTTATTATAAAGAAGTTTAAAGATGCATTGTCAAAAATAGTTTTCCAAGATTACCCCTGTCATGAGTAGATTGACAAAATTAATGTTACAGAAACAGAATTTGTTACTAGTCACATTGAATTATGAGTTTGCTTTTGCTAGAAGTTGGCTATTTAGGCTGATATCAAATTGAATATAGAAGAGACTCCCATGTGCCAACAAAAGTTGGCTGAACATAACAGAGACCGTGAGAGTGAAAAAGTACAGACAGAAATCAGTAAAAAAAAAATGTCTGCTCCATAGTTGGTATTACAACCAACAAGCAGATAAAAAGAAAAATATAGTTATTCTAAAGATGCTGGTGACTCACTGAATTTTTAGCAGCTACAGAAAGGTAAACTATAATGTGTGGCCCTATCACTACACTGAGAAAAAAAATCTAAATTGTAGTACTATGTAGAGTATATTTTGTTAGAGCTTCCTTCACCCATTAACATTGTACTGTGAGTGAGAGCAGCTGTCCATTTTAACTATCATTTAAAGGGTTTTAATTACCACAGTGCTGTAAAAGGAAAATGCCCAACAACCTTAATAGATAAAAAGGAGCATACAAATAAAATATGTTCAAACATTTAAAGAAAATAATGTGCCAAAGACATAGAAAAATGTATCTCCAAGCTTTCCAGCAAATAGGTTAAATTAGAGAGGTCAGAGAGATTAAAATATAATGTTAAAGACAGACTGACTTACTGACTGACTGACTATGGTCTGGATACACACCAGGATGACTGCAATGGTAGAAAATTAAACAGAAAGAATACTTCTGACTTGGCCGTCACAGTCCCAGTGAGGCATTATGAAGTCACCAGTAACGGCACCCGGCATGATGACGTGCAGGGAATACACTTGACTTGAGTATTTATAGTTTTCATATTCATTCTCTGTACATTTAGCATTCATTTGCTCAGAGGTTAATGAACTTGCTGCTTCCTGAGCAGCTCTTCTTCTTTTAGCCACTCTAGTGGCCCGTTTCTTTTTTTCTTTCATCAGCATTTTTTCGCTTTAAAACTGATTAAGTCAGTGTTTGTATTGCAATTACTTAGTACATTTTCTTTAATTTTTCACTTAAGCTGGCACTTAAGTCTTCAATCTGCCTCAAGGATGATTTAAGATATGAAGAGGTAGGGGAAGTGATGGCGAAGATGGGAGTGATGAGAACGGCACCCGTACACATGCGCCGCATGACCTCTCTGCTGCCCGCTGCTGAGAGTTGATTTTACAATAAAATAAAAATAAAAAGAGGAATAACCTTGGAGGTCAATCATCACCCTGAAAGAGGATAGTAGACGTCATGTAGTATATGTGTCCCAAATTTCAGGTCGATAGTTCAAGCGGTTTGCAAGCTACAGATGATTTAAAATCCTGGACAGACAAACAAACAGCCACGGTAGCATATTATATATAAAGACTAGCCATGTGTGCCCAACTACGTTGCGCATGTTAAAGTTGTCTGTGAAGGGCTCCCTGTTTAAATGCGTCTGCCAGTTGTGAACTGGGCCCTTCGTCGCACAGCATTATAATTTTTTATAAGGGAAACAAAATTGCAAAGGAAAACCCTTGGATATTGATTCGATAGGAACGGCCTACTTGGAATCACTGTCCGAATCGTAATTATGTGGTGGTTTAGGAGCATTTCTGCTTCTGTCCGTTCACAGTCCATCTCGTTTTCACAACGCTGTCGTTTCCTCTCATGATCTCTTCTCAACCTTTCTCCAGTCTCGCAGGTTGCTTTGTGGCAATCCAAAGAGTAAGGCAATATACACGGAGCAATGGTTATAAAAGGGGGACACATTGGTATCCAGGCTCTTTAAAGTATAAATAGGGATCACTTCACTGACATGTGAGCAAGCCACGGTACAACTGTGAGACACGCAGTACTCGCCGGCTACAATGTAACAATAATAATTTCCGGAACGTGCTGTTACGTTGTCATTCATTTTACCCACTGTATTTCTTTCATTCACATGTTACGTAGGCACGTACCTTTTATCTTCGGCAATCTCATTCTCTAACCAGGCCTCAGGAGCTAACCAGCGTAACACTGTCCACCACCCCTTTCGTTATTCTGGCACATTATTGACATCTGTGAGTAACAACAACGTACTAAACTGGAAGGTAGTCTACGCATGCGTAGAATTCGTGGACAAACAAAGATCAAGATCTAAATGAAGATCTCTTTAGTTAATTTAAAGCACAACAATTTGTTTAGTTTGAATGTCTGTGTTTTGAGGTGTCTGGAGTACTACAGTCTTCAGTAGTATAAGCCTGGAGGAGATTCTTAATGCAATGCCTATGTTTTAGGTGTCTCTCTACTGCCATCTAGTGCTTCTTCTTCTAATTCATTCGTGGACAAACAAAGATCAAGATCCAAATGAAGACTATATATAGAGATATTGCTGTTGGTACAAAGGAGCCCCAGTAGCTTATCTTAACACACTTTTGCTAAATAATTTGTTGGCTGAAAGTCCTCAGTGTTAGTATGTCAGAGGGAGGCTATGCAGCATTTTTCATAATGGCACTCAGTTTTATTTTAATTCTCTCATCCACTACTACCTCCATGGGGTCCAGAGTGTGTCCTATAACTGACCCTGCCCTTTTAATTAGCTTGTTGATTAAGAGGGCCTGTCTTGAAGTAATGTTACCAGTCTAGCACACCACAGCATAGAAAATTGCACTGACCATTGCAAAGTTTAGGAAGATGTGAAGGATGTCACTTCCCACATTAAAGGAATACAGTCTCCTAAGAAAAAAAAAGTGTTTCTACTACCCTTTCTTATATAGTTCTTCTGTATTACAAGACCAGTTCAAGTCATCATTGATGTGGGCCCCCAGTACTTATAGGAATTCACCGCTTTCACACCCACTCCCTGAACAGTGAAATTCAATAGCCAGTTCCATGGTTTTGCTGATGTTAAGTTGCAGACAATTATTTCTACATCAAGAAACCAAGTTCTGTACCTGACTCCTATACTCTAATATTACATTTTCAGATCTTTCAGATCTTCTTAATCTTAATCAAGATCACAGGACTCTGGTAGTTTACACTGTAGGTCAGTCCATATCAGGGCTCACTGATGCACATTACATGGAGCCAATATGGAATATCTTTCAAATGATACACATATAACGAGTCAGTATTATTGTTGTTTTTGCTTTCATTTCATTTGAAATGAGGATCATTTTGAATGGTTCTGCACAGACTTATTAGAATATAACACTGCAGTTAAGATCAGCATAAGCCCCTCAGAACCTTGCATCTGTTTGCCCTACTTCAGAATGTTTGCATCTCTGCTTGTGCTCCATTTGTTCCCCTATTAGGAGAATGTCCGACATTGTATAAGCTCTATCCTTTATTTTTTCATTAATGAATGTGAGTGCTTTTGAATCAATGATAAATAGAATAAAAAAAAAGTTATTTGACTTCAGTTTCAGTATTGTTTCTGCTTTGTGGTTTTTATTTAACTTTAGACAAGCATATGTTTTTATGTTGTACTGTACATGCGCTGACTAATCTATAGGTTATGTGCCTCAGTTAGGACTGTGGTTTGTTGTTCTAAAATATGATGAGAGTTATTCTGTTATTCTAGCTGTGACTGATTTCTTTTATTTTTATACAAAAATGCCACTCACAGTTGCCTCCTATTTTAGACAAGACTGATTGTGATTGAAGTTATGCATGTTTTTAGTGAATATGCTTTTTATTTTTGATTGGAACATTGCATGTGACGATAACAGTATTCTTAACTTTATGAAAGTTAAAATGTATTTTATTTGCTGGTACTGTGTACTTTTTAAATTAACATTGTCTACTAATGAACTCTAATTTGCTTTTTTTTCCATTTGTTTTCTCTTCTTCACCTTCTACACAAACTCATCCTAAATTCATACAAATGTTATACAAACTGTAATCCATTTGATGGCTTGTCTTTAAACTCTAGAAGAAATCTCGATCACTTCATGAAAAGTGAGCTAGTGGGACAGAAATCCATAAGCCTTCTCTAATTGAATTTTTGTTTTTATTGTATTTTGCATGGTACACATTTTACATAAACACTTTACATAAAAAGAGTTAAATTGTTTGTTTTTTTCATTACAAAAGCATAAATCTGCACAAAATGAAATTTGGTACAAGATTTCTCTCATGATCTGGGCATTTATTTACAACCTTTCCCTTAGCCACTGAACATAATGAAGATGTTTAGAGTTCAAGTTCAGTTCAAGATCAGTTTTTTGAAGTAAAACACTTTTAAGGGTGTTATTTCTGAAATACAGTATGTCTTTCTGCAGTGGCATTTTGTTTTTAATATGGGTGCTGTCATTGTTTGCTGTTTGTGATGCTAGGTTGCCCGGCTGCTGCCAGGCAGAACGACTGTGAGTGTGCGATGCGTAATGTCAGTGGAATAAAGGTCATCGTCATACACTTCCTGGCTGTCCAAGATTGTAAATAAATCAAAATATAAAGCCCTTGCATTATTATTGTTAAAGATGTCTCTGGTTGTGAATTCATTTCTGCTCTTTGACTTTGAATGACATTTTAAATTTTGGCTTAGGCTACTTAAATTACTCTGGTTATTGAGTCTCTTGTGTAGTTTATTGATCTATGATTTTGTCTCACATTCTGGTCATTGTTTGTTTGATACCTGTCCTCCTGGTTATGACCTTGGCTAGTTAATACTGTAATGATTCATCTTCTGATTCCATTTCACTTTAAACTGCCGCCCTGTACAGCAAGTACAATTCCATAATTTATCTTGTACAAATATTTATTCTTAACAGACATGCTGCTGGCTCTCCATGAAGTTAAAGTCTTCATTCCATGTGACAGGAGTGGTTAAATAGCAATTGTCCTATGGAATGTGGAATAATTCTTTTGGATGATTAATATTTTCTTTCCATGCACCATCATAACAATGCATTTACAAAATCATTGCACACCTTGCAATTGGCCTCACATTCACTTGAATTGACTGATGAGGCTATATTTTGTCCCTGAGTGCTTCTGTGTATTTCCGTGTATTTTCCAAAATGAATGTCCACTGGAAAACTACAGTTAAATTAAATGCATGTAGGTCTTTCAACATTTTTCATGTTACTGAAGTTGTTACTTAAAGTCTTTCTTCCCGTAAGCATGGAAATGTCTTATGGAAAATAAAATAAATAGGAAAGCGAAAAAGAATGTAATACCAACATGGTCATTAAGCCCTTTACATTGCCTTCATATTAGGATTGAATATTTACATACAATTCCGACTCGCTTTTCAAACTGGGTGCCATATTAATAATTTGATAAATCAGCCATCATAATATGTAACATCTTCGCATCCATCCATCCAGACGCCCATGTTTTGCTAAACCCATTTCTTTGAGTTATGGTTATTTCAGATAAGACAAAAGTTTCAAGATAATGACAAAAGTTTTAAATTTAAGGTAGTAATACTGACTGATTGTGACACCGACAAGCTGCGTGTTGACTAGTACATACAAGTAAGAACTTCTCTCTAAACACTTCACAATATTAACCCTATGAACCAATTCCATGTTGGTACCTGAACTACTGCATGTGCCAAAATTCAGCACATTTGGATTGCCAGGCCATTGCAGAACGCAGTAATGCTGGGATAGTTTGCAGATGCTAATCAACAAAATGCGTGATGAAACCCAGATATGAATCACATTAATATTAACAAAGGGAACAGATTAAAGTTAATTCCTTTCTGATAAAGTAAAAAACAACTCAGAAGCACATTTCTGTTTTTGAGAAGTTGTTTAACGTTTAACAGCCAAGTTTTTTCACTTTAACAAATTCATTTTTCTAAAGTTATAGCATAATATTTCCAAAAATAAAACTATCTTTTCAAAGCATGTTTTATGCCCTAAGTAAAATTGATTTTGTCCCATATCATTCTTGTATTAAAAAAATTTTCATCATATCCGTGATAATCTGCCTTGACCACTCCCTTCCATACTGCATGCCCTATCGTTACTCCTACTACACACATCCTCTCTGCGTACCACTCTGTGACACTCTCAGTGCTAAATCACCCTTCAACACAGTGGCATCCAGAAAAACAAATTATCTATTCAAGAATGTCAAATTTTATTTTGTGATAGAAAAAGAGCAGCAAGAGTTGATAAACAATGTCGAAAAAAAGAAAATGAACAAAAAAGAGATGCATATAATAAAAATCAGGAACAAAAGTATCATCCAATAAACGAGAAAGAGAAAAATATCCCAAACAATATGCAAACAGAAATACAAAACATCTACATTTATAAAATGTAAGTTACAGGATAAAGTAATTCATAATATTGTTTTTTTTGTGACAAGGCATTAATGTCATTTAATTTTTTTTATTTACTTTTTATTCCGTTTTACTTTTTTACTTCTACTTTTATTTTTACTTTTAGTTTTTACTATGTTTTATTATTCATTGGTATTTGAAGTAGATAGTTTTAGTGAAATACTCAAGTAACTGATTTTCTGCCTATAATAACTAAGAACCAAACCGTATATATACCATCTCTTTAAATGCAATCTCTTTCTCTAACGATGGATCGTCCCAATGCCCTTTGAGCAGTGCAGCTGCGAGATAACAGACTCCCAGCGACCACTCCCAGAGGCCCCTAGTTTTAATAAAAATTAGATCACATTACCTATATTTTCAAGGTTGGGTTTAGGGTTAGGGGCAAATAGAAGACATGGTGTCTATAGCTATTGATTTTTCTTTGGATTGTTACCTTAAATTTATCAATATGTTTGCCAGTTTAGCTGCATTTTTACCAGGTGTGAAAATATTATGGTGCAACAACAACAACATCAGCAATAATAATAACAATAATAGACCAACAGAATTTTCCAGAAAGTATAATAATATAGTACAGCAAGCTAAACCTACTCAGAGTCCATTTCATTCTTAAAATATGGTTCCATGCCCATTACATTTACAGTATATAACTATACACACTAATAGCCATGTTTGTTCTCTAAGGAAACTTACTGTTTTGTGTTGAATTACATACAGTCAGAAGTATATGAAGTGGTTAAACAGAAGTGCAAATGACACCTGGAATTAGTTAAATTAATTTAAAGCATGCTGCTATAAAATAACAATGAATGCTGGTTTGAAGGGAAAAAAAAGTAAAATTAATATCTTGCTGCATAACCTTTTTTACATGGTGTGCTCACCTGTTTCCTTTTTGTTTTATAATTGTGCCAATTAATCTGATGCCTTGATGGCAGTGGCATTTTAATTTGCTGCTCGCAAAAAATAAATTGGAGGGGGGCTGGTGCTCTTATCCTTGAGAATTTGAAAAGATTCATCATTGACATCCTTCTAGTCTCAGAGAAGATGGTTACGGCACATTAAACATGTTGTAGCTATTCTGCACCCCTCACAGTTTACCAAAATGAACTGTTTATTCATCTTGTATAATTCCATTTCATGAAATGTAGCTTTAGAGAGCAAGTCTAATAAATCATAAGCAATCCGATCCAGTAGATTTCCAAAATATCATGTTTATATAATTAGCTTTAAGAATTTCTTTCATGTATCCATTTTTCAGTCAGTTTAAAGCAATGCTTTTCTGAATTTTTATTCATTTTTACTGAAAAATATGTATTGTATGAATAGAGGATTTTGCTTTCATTTTAAAAACGAAACCATAATAGGCATTTGATTAATGAAAAACAGCACATTAGGAGTTACAATTGAATATGAACTGTAAATTGGAGGACTGTGCCAATAATGCAATTTATTACACATTATGGATTTGTTAATCAGTTTCCAGACAAAAATAAATAAAAGCATTATTTCTTATAAAAACTTTAGTAGAAAAGCAACTGCTGGGGTTGAGGTAAGATCTTCTTGTTAAGTGTTTCAAATAATTTTATAATAAAAGGTATTTGGTAGAATTACAGTATATCTGTCAATGGACAGTGCCAGTTGCAGTGGGCATAGGATTGCCTTGTGGTCACATACTTGGGCAGTAGTCTTAGATTGCATTGCCCATAAAAGAGGGTAGTAATCTGCTGCCCTGGTGCCATTCAGCTCAGATATTTTTTAAAAGGAGGAAAAAAAGTGATATTGGATTATTCACATATTAGGGAGGTATTCTCAATATGTGGCATAAGAGAAAGGGGTGAATATTTGGGGTTTGCCGGCACCAGCTTGTCCTTCTGTTCTAGTGATTGCTCAACAACATATTTAACTGTGGTTTGTGTTCTACAAGCACAGTGATTTTTGCAACAGCATAACTACGACTGGGAATTCTTTTTCTTCTCAAATCAATGAATCAGCTAACCACTATAGTATACATTGGACCAGTTTTCCAATTTATTATTACAAATAAACAGGAGAAAGGCAGTATAATGCTTAACTGCCTGCATATACTCTATGAGGCTACTGAGAGAATTATATATGGAAATAAATGAATAAACTTCACAAGTGTTTACTGCTGCTGCCTGCTTCTGCCTGATGCTCCAGGAGACTGTGTTTTTATCCCCCTTCAATCTCTGTCTCAGTGGAATTTACACATTCTTTCCATGTACTCCAGATTCCGTACCAGGCACGTTGGCTCTAAACTGAGTGAATACACGGTTATGTGTGAGCATCAGTTTGCACTTCTCTGTACTTGAAGCTTCTCCAGGGTTGGTTATGCCTTGCACTCAGTGCCATTTGAATGGGGCTAAGCTCTCTGTAAATGGGTTAAGCAGGTTGAGCAAATGGATTAATGGACAAATGTTATAGGATGTTGTGGAAAACTAATTAACTGCATTTTAAACAGTTTTGAAATGTTTAAAAAATTAAGTTAAACAGTTAAAGAGCATTTTATTTTTTTATCCTGCCATCCTATAACTTCTAGATCATGCTAATTACTGTTTTAAATTTCTACAGTTTCATTCCTTCTTATCAAAATTTACATTGCATTATCACCATCGTTATCATCAGCTTTGTCATTTTTGTTTCTTGTGAGGGTTGCTGTCAAAACCAGAAAATGAAACATAGTCAAAAAAAGCAAGCCAAAAGTCTAAACCATAGATTCGACCCAGGATTCATCTAAGTCCAAACATAAACCAAAATTCATTGCCAACAGTCGAAACCCAAAGGGAGTACACTAAAGTCAAACAAAAAATGTACTCTCTGATTTATCTGTAATCTCAGATGGCCAGAAAATATATCTAATACCATGGCCCCTAAACACAGCACATCACAACATCATGGCATCAAAGCCACAAAATTGAACAAAGATAAGTTAACAACCTTAAAACTCAAAACAAAAAAGGAAATGTTGGATCTAAATTCCTTGTGTATCAAAATCCTTGAAATGACTATAACTTTTACCCATAAGACCAAGGAGTCACAGTACAAGATATATTAAAATACTAAACACCACAATGCAACCTAAAAATGTTAGTCTTTTACCAGAAGCCTGAAGTCTAATACCTTAAAATAAATCTTAAATTCTAACTACAGCTGAAAGAGATAATGATGTCAGCGCTGTGCACCTCTGGATGACTCTATATAGCAATGTTGCAATATTGCAACTGCTACTACAAATAGTGGGACACAAAAGAAACAAGATATTGTCGTAAAAGATTCAAAATATTTATAACTACTTTTAAACAGAATTCTAGTAATGTAAGGGATGGATTCTGTGACCCATAAAAACTATAGTAAGAAATAGTAAGATAATTACAAAAAATTATGAAAAAATATAATAAACATGTCAAAAACAATATCCATATAAAAAAGTAAAGCAAAACTGAATTCCAAGAGATACAAAACTTTAAAGACAATTTAACAAGTCAACAAGAAAAAGTTATAGTTGGCTACAGCCCATGTCAAATATGCAATCTACTGTATATTTAAGTATTTTAAAGAACTAGCCAAAATGTTTTTAACTGGAAATTTTAAAGGGAAATTACTAGTGAAAAATTAAGAATTGAATGTACAAATCTGGAAACAGGCAAACAGATGACACTGGCTTAAAAACACTTTACTGATGATGTCACACTTTGCAACTTCCAGAAGCACGACTCTAGTAACAGGATCACATGTTTTGACAACTACAACTGAAAATGGCGGCTCCCAAGATGGTAACTTCAAGTCTTTAAACAAAACAAAAGTATAACTGGAAGCCACATGATTGAAACTCTGAGGTTTCAAGTGTTGTGAGTCATGACATCCTTTAAAAGCTGATATGTGAAATTTTATGCTCTTTTACTGCATGTGACACGTTTACAGTGCCATACAGTATATGTATGCCTTATTACATATTGACTTTATGCATTTGCATATTTTGTTGTCATTACTGAAATTAAAGCTGGACATAATTCATTTTTGGAATTATTAGCCTTCTTTTTTTTTGGTTCTTTATAATTTTTAGCATTACTTGACAATGCAATTTTCCTTTTTAGCTTTGGTTTCTTTGCCTCCATTTTGTGTTGACTCCTACATGATCGCAATATGTTGTTTATTGTTGCTGGGAAGTCACAAGTCAGGCATCGATCTTTTAGAATTAGCTTCTGAATTTCAAGTACTTCTAGTTAAGAAGTGAGAGCCTAGGAGTATATGCTTGATTTAGAACTTTTTGCAATTTACATATTAACTATGACTTTAACAATCAGTTCTGTCTTTCTCCTTAAGCACAACCTGGCCAGCTCTTTTAAGTAAAATGTTTATGTGCTCATGTTAGCTTTATTTTAATTCCTATTTTTTTCTTCTTATTTCTAATCCTTTTAGACACAATTCTGTTCATAGCAGTTGCTCTAAGAGCAAATGCAAATATTAAACTTATAATTTGCAATATGCTGACCTACCTCAGACTTTTGATAGACACAAATCTAACTCTGATGATGTGATTGCTTTGCGAGCAGAGTAACTGAAGATTCAGATTTACTGTTATCTAAGTAACTACATGAGTCGGATGATGTATCTTGTGTCTTGGTTCTTGGTTCATATATTGATTGGAGCTGTTACACAGAGGTTTTTATTTTTTATGATATATTGTTGTTTCTTAATAAGAAGAGATCTATATGTCTTTTAATTTGACAAGGCATGAATTCAAACCACTATGGTGGACTCCACTGGCTTTCTTTCATATAGTGAACTGTCACTTCTGTGCAGAGTCATTTAAAACTTTGAAATATGACCCTGTATCTGGGGCAGTGTGTTATGTAATTCTCTCATTGAGAGCTAGAAGCAAAGGTCTTGGGTCCAATCCACATAGCATCCCTGATTTAAAAATGATAAACGATGAAAGAGTACCAAGGTCTCTCAAAGTGAATTCAACAAAGGACTTCTGCTGTGGAAGAGCAGCAGAGCGAGAAAGAATTTTGGAACAGCTTGGGCTCTGGTTCAAGAGAGTCATCAACTGTTTTCTCCTAGCATTTATGTTAAAAGACCGTTTTTTATTGTTACATCTCTGGTAGAAACATGAAAGACATGTTTCCTGTGTGATGTAAAACAGATGCTAATTTATTTAACAAACTTTGGTCAGATATTTTTAAAACAGTAGCATTTATTTGTTCATTCTTTTAAGTACTTATTATAGAAATGCATACATTAAAAATCACTGAATTCTCTAACTGTGACAAAGAGTAATGAGTACAATTAAATGCAATTAAATTTCCAATAATGGAACAATAATGCAGTCATTAGGTCACCTGTCTCATAGTTCCACACGGCAGGGTAGATTCTCCATCTCGTCTCTGTCTTTGTGAAGTTTGCACATTGTCCTTTGTGTGTTTAATTAATCCGATCTTTATCTTCTCCTCGCATATTCCAAAGACATGCTGGGCCAGCTTTAGACATAAGCCAACCAAAACCCCTCCTTGAGACCCCCTCTACATCTGCTAGTCAAGTTCATATACAATCGCCAAGGTGCCAGTATTCAAGGGGGAGCACTAGCTGAGTTCATGTGTAATCACAAGAGCTCCAGTTTCAAAAAAGGCATTTGCTTGTCGATTTTATATGCAGACACAAGGGTGCCGACCTCCAAGTGGGGAGATGAACCCTCTTTGCATCAATTTCAGGGTGACTCTCTTTTTGGTGCTTGCAACCAGTACTGTCTAGGGGTGCAATATACCCTTGAGCCAGTCCTTTGCACTTGGGTTCTGCGTTTTAGCCAGTGCTGGTTCTTGACAAGCGCTCAGTGTTGCCAAGATAGGCTCTTGTACATAGCTATACTGAATTGTAAAAATAGGCCTAGATAATTGGTTAAATTGAATATACCCAAATCACAAATAAATTACATTTTTTTATGTTAAAGAAAAGAAAGTGCTCCAGGCAAAATACCCACAACCAAAGTTATGTACTGTAATGTCCACTGAAAGCATTATTCTTACAGTACAATACAATTTACTGACAGTGTTCATGTGGGAAACTGATGTGTTTAGCTGTGAGACTTACTACGTCTATGTATGTGTACCGTCTATTGACTTATGTAATAAACAATATTCTCAGTTCTATATGCTAATCTAAACAATAATTACAGTCATACCTTGAGATACGAGTTTAATTCATTCCGTGATTGAGCTCGTAAGTCAAAATGCTCGTATCTCAAATCAATTTTCCCCATTGAAATGAATTGAAATGAGATTAATTCGTACCAGCCCCCAAAAAACCACCCCAGTTTTTTGTTAAATGTTTTCAACATAGGAAAAATTTATTAATAATGAACAAATATTGTATACAAACAAAATAAAACCTAATACATAAAAGAGAATCTAAAGAAATAAACAGATGTTGGCGAAGCCAATTAGAGTATTGTAATGTTTTTTTCTTTCACTTCACAGTTGCTTAACTTAATTTTCTTCTTCACTAGTTTATTTTCGTTTTTGCCACGCTTTCGTCACTTTCATTTGCAGGGTGTTTCAATAGAAACCTGTCCAAAGAGCTTTGTTTAGTCCTCCCCTTTAGGATGTTTCTGAAATGAGTTAGGCAAGTGTCATTAAATAGTGCCGCTGCACGGCCAGTTGCAACTTTTTCAGGGTGTTGCTTTTCTTTAAAGTTCAAAACTTTTTCCCACATTGCAAACGCTTCCTTTATCTCACTTTAAGAGATAATCTCCTCTGCGATACCGATCTCCTGCAGAACCTCCGTATGTTACTGCGTCTGTAGTTCCATCAACTCCTCCGTTGTCAATTCCTCGGAATGTGTGGTGACAAGCTCTTTAATGGCTCGTATTTTGAATTTTGGCTCATATCTCAAGGCAAAAAATTGACCTAGTGACGGCTCGTATCTCAAAAAACTCCTACGTTGGGGCACTCGTATCTCAAAGTACTACTGTATATATTTTCAAAATTTTTAATTACTGATGTATTTTTTACATTTTAAATTTACAGTTTTGCATTTTTATCTATTTTAAAAATGGATAGAATGTACAGATTTAACATGTAAACTATAACTGGAACCAAGCTTGTCATGCCTATAAGACAGGACTGCTATGTAGCATACTAGCAGAATTACCATTGCCTGGGTATATTTGTAGAATAGCTTAAGGAAAAAAGCAAAGTTTTGTAAATAGAAACCCTGTTGTTGTTGCTACTGTGCCATCCATCATCCACACTGCCTATCAATGTCTCTGCTCTCCTGAGTCAAAAATTTGTTCATTTTGGGACCGATTGGATTCCAGAATTATGGTAACTCTTTGCTAGGCTGCAACCATAAATGCTGTCATGTCTGTTTGTAGTGCTTAAAGTATGATAAAGAGATAACAAAGCAGGAGTTAAACAACCCTTGATTTTCCATTGTGTTATGCTGCACTTCTATTCTCAATAATGTTTCACCCTGCAAAAGCGCTCAGCACTCCTTTTTATATTATAGTAGATAGAAGCAGCATGTGATGTTGCCCGGGTAGGTACTGTTAAGCTGTGGTCATTTTGCCTGCTAGTCTGTCTTTAGTCTGTTTGGATGACTCACTTGCTGTGAGCCAGCAGGTGGCACTGGTGTGTAAACTGCAGCATACCGGGAGAAAATAAAAAAACACTGGGACCTCCAGGGGTCTTTATGGTTATAGAGAGCAACTATAAAACAAATTAGTCCGGATTGGTTAAAGGGTGTAGGATTGACTAGGGAACATGCAGACAGATTATTCTGTTTTATACAGTATATAGAGAGTACTTTACGGTTCAGTAGGATAATTAAAAGTTAGGTAGCACAATGCTCCACCCTGCTTTAGATCTATATGGTGTTAATTGTTTATACATCGTCTCTTTATTTTACAACTGAATTAAGTTACTACTTACCTTCCATTTACAGCATATCATGTGAAGAAATGCTTCTACATTATGTCCTTCAATTACAATGTCCAAATCCCAGATTGGTCACACTAGATAGTGAAGAGAAATCAAAAGCATCCATGTCTGGTTCTATGTTCTCAAATTATTATTTCGCTGACAGCTTTATCCAAGGCAGCTTAGAAGGCCAGGTCATACTCCAGCTTTTTATAACTATTTTTATACTTTTAGCAAAGGCAGGTTAAGTGACTTGCTCAAAACCACACAATAAAGCACAATTCAGAACTAAACTGGCAAAAATACGGTTAATAGTCCATTGCTTTCCGCGCTACACACTATTAATTTCACAAACTAAAGGCTGTAGGCTGGGGTATAAGAGTGTAATTCATGCAGATGTATTTGGTCCAAACCAAAACCTCATTATCCATTATCATTTTTTTAGCTTTTAAAGTACAGGTAGTCCCCAGGTTACGGACATACGACCTACGACTTATGACTTTGGCCACACCCTGTTCGTTCTCGGTGGGCGGACGCTGCAGGCAGCATACTGTAGTGGAGGTGTCTGTGATGTGGGCTGTTGATGCCCCCATTCATTCTCAATAGCAAGCCTGCTTGTACTGTTACGTACATAGCAGGAAGTTGTCAATTGGCAGTACATCAGACGTGTTGATGACTGGTGCCTTCCTGCTGTGATAGCGTGTACAGTGCTGTGCAGAAGAGCTCATGTTAATCTTTTGTCTTCACCCTTCAACAATGTCTCTGAAACACAAATCTGATGCAAGTGCTGGCGATACAGTAAAGAAGAGAAAACCATCACCATTGAAAATAAAATAGAAATAATAAAAAGGTCATAGAGGGGTGAAACTCCATAATTCATTGGCAGAGCAGTTGGATACAATCGGTCAACAATAGCATTTATTAAATTTATGTACCTGTTCCGACTTACAAATTCAACCTAAGTACAAACCTACAGTCCCTATCTCGTACGTAACCCGGGGACTGCCTGTAGCTGGACATCAAGAATAACTGTTATTTGCTGAGAAATATATTGTGTTCAACATAACATGAAGATAGTAGTTGTTAGTAATAGTAATTGTTGGATTTAACAAAGCCACTTTGATCTCAATCTCATAAATACAAAATAGCAAGAAGGGCTAGTTTAGCTATTTCTCCAGCTTTGTAGAGTTCAGGTAATAGCTGCTCCTTTCATGATCAGTAAGTTGAATTCTGTTTGCAAGGCCAATCTTTTCTATAGCCAAAAGGCCACCTCATCAAATCTATACAAAGCCAGACACAAAAATATATATTAAATTCTATAAAATATTAAGAATAATAAAAATAAATTTTTAGACAACACAACACAGTAAGAACCTAATAGGTCACATTAAGTGATGTTATAAATTACTTATTTTACTAAGTTTGCGAGAAAATATTTTAACAGGCGGGACTAATAGATGGTGATTTGAGAGCTTCACAATCTGGATGGGAGGTGATGACTTTCTCAGAGCAGGCTGGGCAGGGCTAGATGTTTGAATGGTAGCAGTCCACATCCTTCAAATCAAGCAGGTTCGAGAAAGAGTGTAGAACTGCATGCCGGTGTTGCAGTGTTTCTGTATTTAGTTACTGCATAAACAAGCCCGTTATTTTGATGATCCTGTGGCAGGGCTTCATTTTCCAGCAGATTGCTCTTTGAGTGGAACATTTGATTCATTTCCATGCTGGGGTGTATTTTGTGCGGACTCTGCATGGTCTCCCTTTTTCAGGTAGTCTGTGGTTTCCACCCACACATTTGCACATTCATACCAAGTAGAGAAAACGGCTGAATGGATAGATATATGAAAGACAACAAAGAACAATTATAATCATTGCTGTTTTCTTTGCTTTAGGGCATGGTAATCTAGTGCAATCAACTGTGTGACAGGAGTAAATTCAGATGAATTTGAAATGTAGCTGAGCAACATATATGGAACTTCCGAACTGCCAAGTTGTCTATCACCTTAGCTCTGGCAACAGGGTTGATAAAATTATTAGTGATGTAAATAACTCTCTAGGAAAAGATTGCTGCCTTATCTGATTTGGGTACAGCAATAATCTTGTTGCCTAATGAGAAATTCCAGTAATACATTTAAAAGAGATTGTTTGAAGATATAAAATATATTCTTCAATGCCATATTAGCAAGTAAGGGCTTCAAACTGTAACAGTATGTGCCAAAAAAGAGTATGTACGTCTCAGACCTCCTATGTAGGATTTATATTTTGGAGTGCGAAGTGCTTACCCAAAGGTTCAGAGAGATTAAAAAGGAAACTGGAGTTTATAATATTAAGTCAGTAATTGATTATGTAGACATCTTTGGTAGGATACATGAATCCTTCTCTTGCTCACTTACTCATTTTTTTCCTGTGGAGATGGAGGCATTTTGTGCTGGATAATTAGTCGGATATCTGAGGCTAGGGAGTTCGACACCATCTGTTAAATCTGACTCCAAGTAGGGCTATTTATGTCTCTGTTTATAAGCACTTTTCCCTCCAAGGTTTTTTATTACTGTTTTTTAATAAGCAGGACTGCAAATACGCTACGTGTAGTTCTCATTCTTCCATTTTTAAAGATTTGCCACAATTAACAGATTAAAAAGGGAAAAAAAAAACTGAAAATGGATTTTAGCCAGATGCTATCAATTTTCCTTTGCCCGTCTTATTTCCTTATACACTGTGACACGATGTATGAGAGGCTCTCAGTCATAGCCTTCATTATAATGAGTTTTTGTTTGTTATAAGGTAAAGGCACGGTATAATCTATTAAAAAAGAGAAGCCACTTGCTTAATGGAGTTGTCAGACTCCTGCTCTGATTCATTGGACAATTCGGAAGCAACAGTGTTAGCTGTTATGCGCAGCACAAAGTAATCCTTACTGTTCTGCCCCTGAGCAGCCTTTCTAACTTTGTTCTTATGGATCTTTGTGCTCTGGTGCAATATGTACCACATTTACTGAAACTGGTTGAGCTATTGAGAATTCTGGTGGGCATTATTAATAACATAGAGATCATTTGGATGCTATCAGAGTGTTTAACTGCCACAAAGCCTTTTCTTTGAAAGGATTTGTGTTGAATTATTTTCATTTTCACTTGTTGGATATTCTATTCTCCTCATATCTATAAACAGCCAGCTGTTCTTATCTTTAACATAGTCCAGGCCCCTTTTGTTCTGCCTTCTGCAGGGAAATCAAACACGGTGAAAACTCCCTGATCATAATAACTCAATTAGCTGCTTTCCCAAGACTGCATTTTCAAGCAAATAAATGACTGAAGAAATTCAATAAAGCAAAAGTTTAATAGAATCCCTATTATTTGTGTACTGTATTTCATGCCCTTTTGATGCTTACTAATAAAGTCTTGTTGATTCTCTCTATTATAACAGAATAGATGCTGACCACTGATGCCATCCTTTGTTTTGGTTCCACGTTTTGTCTTTCCTTGAATTCCTAAATTTCTTTAAATCAGTATTGTCATTCTAATTGTTCCTGTCTGCCTATCTAGTAGCTTCTTCAAAAACCATCCTTGATTAAGTAAACATTATGATATTATTATGCAAATGATTTTCTTCACACTGCAGTAATTTCTTTATTTTTAATAATTGGTTGCATGCCATTCACATTATACTTCTCTATACTGTATTATTGACTTTGAAACTATAATGACATAGTCTTGTATTCTTATTCTTGTTTTATTTTATTTATTCTGCCTCTATAAAATCATTAAAGTTCTCCCTCTTTTTAATGTGCACTGAGGCATGCGTGGCTGTAAAGTATTTGCCAGAGGAATGGTGTTATAAGATTGTTTCTTATTTAATTTTTCCTGACCTTCTAAGTGGATGTTTTGTTAATTTCTTTCACCCATTTGGGGTTTTTGACTATGGAAATTATTTTCTATTTGTTTTTTCATGTTGGCAGTTACTGAAGCTATTTATAATTTATTTGGGTTCACCGAAAAAAGCGCGATTGACATATGAGCGCCGACAAAATCGCGACGGACAAATGAGCTCCGCCAAACTCGCTAACTGGTTTTCGACAAATGTGCGCGACAAAATCGCCACGACAAAATTGCGAGAGAAGCCAAGAGAGTGGGATGCGTACGTGCGCATTATGTACACATTGTGTGCTAGGTTATAACTGTTATAACTGCTGATGGCATGCCGTGAACAAATAACTCAGTCGAGGGTTGGCATAACGCGTCGTATACAAAGTGGAATTACCAGCAGTCAGGCAGCCAGCAAGTCTAAATACGCTCAACTATCAAGACGTCTTGCTGCAATTCTTCCTACATATGCAGGGCGTGATCTTAAGGACTATCTGCATGCCGTGTCTCATAATATTGACTTCTAAAATAAACATTATTATATACGCTTTAAAGTAGTAATTCATATTTAATGAAACTTTCGCGATTTTGTCGGCGCGATTTTGACACCGCGTTTTAATCGGCACTATTTTGTCTGCGCTCATATGTCTATCTCGCAAATAAATGTCAGGTCACTATTTATTTGCACTATTTCTTTCTTATCCACGGGTGCCACCATTTGCTAATATGTTTCCTTGGATGCAATCCAGAAATCCAGAGCGTGTGATGTTGTTGATAAGGAAAATATCTTTCCTTATCTGAATTTGCAGATATTTAGAAGCCTCTTTGTGCTTCGTAAAAGTTTTGTTTTGATCTTCCAGTTTATGAAATTTATTACTCAATTGATTTTTTTGCTCACATATACTAGGAATATATAAAAAGGTAGGTTTTAGTCCCATACCATGCCATCAAGTAATGGTGATAGAACCACGCTGCATAAAAAATTATGAAAATGCAGGGGTTAACTGGAGTTAGTATTCCCTTCATACAGTATGTTTTAGATATCAGAGATAGAGAGATTTGCAATATAATGGGACAGGGATTTGTAATCCTCTGTATCTATCTATCTATCTATCTATCTATCTATCTATCTATCTATCTATCTATCTATCTATCTATCTATCTATCTATCTATCTATCTGTCTGTCTGTCTGTCTGTCTGTCTAAGATAAAGAGGAGAGAGACTGCAAAGAGAGGGTTGGCAGGAGGTGGGAAAACCTACTGACTGAAAGAATACAGCAAAAATGTTCAAGTAAATAGAATCTGGACCTTGTTAACTATGATGCCTGGTAGGAGAACAATTGTGAACCTCCAGCCCTTTAGGCAGTAGCATGCAGTCTCAAACTAGAATGATTAGGGCAGGGATACAGAGCAGGGCAGAGAATTAGCAATCATCCATGTGAAATTCCCTATGTAAGGCATTCTATTAGGAGCACCCAAGTGCAACAGACAGTAACTTTGTTACAGCACATCTTGGCAGAGCTTAAAGGTGGCAGTTAAAATTCAGCAGACACAGGTGGGAACTGACTGGCCATGTCGGATAGAGAGAGTTAGAATAAAGAACCAGAGAGCATGGCCTTAAAAGACAAGCCATATTAGTGTTTAAAAATGCACATAATCTCTAGAACTGTTAACACAATCTGAATTAGAAATACAATGACTGAAAAGTGATATCTAAGTGCAATTTAGTGATTGAGCGAGGGATAGAGAGCAAGATGAGCAGTTGTGATGTTAAAAAAGTAGAAATAAGAGAAGCCACCAGAAAGTATTTAGATTGCAGTTTTTGATTTTAGTAATGGAGGCCTTAAACATATTCAGGAAACTAAATCAGAGAATTACCAGAGCAATTTAGAGTGTAAAATGATACTCATTGTGTATATGGGTTGAGGATTGTGTGTCCTCCAGCAGGATAATGATAAACACACACACAAAAGCACAAAAAATGGTAAAAAAAAATAAATTGAGCACCTTAAAATGGCCAACAGCAAGTCCTGTTCTCAATCTAAATTGGAGATTTTAGAAAAAAACTGAAATCTGCTGTTTCTAAAATGAAATCCTAGAAATATTCAAGAGCTTGAACAAATCCCAATAAAGAGTGGCAAAAATCTACCGACAGAAAGGTGAAAGAAGCTTAGAGATATGTTCCACAGTTTTGGAAGCTGTCATCAGTGACAAGGGTTGAGCAACCAGGCTATTGTGTGCCTAAAATACAGGGGTATTATTAATGTTGACCATATCTGCATTTGTATACGTGCACATATATACACAGTGTGTGTGTGTGTATGTGTATATATGTATACAGTATATATATGGGCGGCGCAGTGGGTAGCGCTGCTGCTTTGCAGTAAGGAAACCTGGGTTCACTTCCCAGGTCCTCCCTGAGTGGAGTTTGCATGTTCTCCCCGTGTCTGCATGGGTTTCCTCTGGGTGCTCCAGTTTCCTCCCACAGTCCAAAGACATGCAGGTTAGGTGCATTGGCAATCCTAAATTGTCCCTAGTGTGTGTGTGTGTGGGTGTGTGTGTGTGTGTGCCCTGTGGTGGGCTGGCACCCTGCCCAAGGTTTGTTTCCTGCCTTGCGCCCTCTGTTGGCTGGATTTGGCTCCAGCAGACCCCCGTGACCCTGTGGTTAGGATATAGCGAGTTGGATTAATTAATTATTAATTAGTTCAATGGTGCTCCTTACTCTTGAAAATGCTACATACAATTACCCATGAGTTAAACATCCCTGTCATAGATCAGTTATTGCCTTTCTTAGTGGCTTTTGTTGATGGTCATTGGAAAAGACAATTTTATAAGAAACTGTATTATTTTAAATTCAAATAGGTAATATGGAAATTTTGGGTATTAATAAAATTTCACTCTACAGCACATCCTGTAATAATTGTAGCTTCAATCAGACTTAAATGTAATTCACTGTTTGGTAATCTAGTACTGTTAGTTCCCCAGTGAAAGTGGGGAACTGAACTTAGAACCAGTAAGAACTGAACAGATAGACACACAAAATGGAAAACAATGAAAATGAAAAAAAAAAAAAGACAGCAAACTGCAAATCCTAGCCGTACAATGTGCACTACATGTGTATCATAGAGTAGAAAGCAAGCTGATCTAAACAACTTCTGTTTTGGCTTTTTACTCCTTTCACTCAATAATTTGTTTTGGAGTTTATCACCAGTTGTGTCTTCATGGAGGAAAGGTACTATATAGTATTACTATTCTTCTTTTTTTAAATTTATTAATACGGCTTTACCATGAAAGACGAAGCCAGCAGTAAAGTTCTAACACTGAATCATGTTTTACTTTATTACAAACAGTAAATATGTTTAAAGGCTGCACATTTACATAGCCCATGCAATTAACTTTACTTTTAAGCATTGTACAGGAAAGAATAGGTGAAAAGACAGAAGAAAATATACAACATGAACCGCGGGAAGCATCTACAGCTGCAAAGGTATGGCAAGAGGATGGGGTCTATTGATGTGGAAGAGATAACAGCAGAATTCCATATTATAGGACATCACCAAAAGTGGTATTGGGTAAAGATGATTTAAATTAAATCAAAGCCAAAAAAGCCTAAAAATCATGAGTGTGTATTGGCATCAATATGTAAAATTAGTACAGCCTTAGTAAACAGTGAGTTTTAATAAATGTTTACCAACAAAAAATCTCTGTCAGCTATAGAAAAAGAAGCAATAACCCTTCATTCTGTTCCATCATGGCTTGGTCCATCAGGTAATTGGCGGTTACTTTTTTTTTTTTTTGTTTCTTTTTTTATATCCTTGTGTTTGATTTGTATTTCAAACATAATTATGATGTACAGGTGGACAATAGTGTTGGATTCTTCAGAAGCATGACCTTTAATAAATAAATGCTGCATAATCAGTTTGCTTCAGATTTATTGCCATGTGTTGTGTAAATTGTAAAATGAAGTGCATTCTTGGCCAAGTGCATCAAGCTGCTACCCTCTGACTGCCCAAATCTCATCTTGTATATTACAATATCATCACAATAGGTAATGATGAGCAAAACAGCTGTATTTACTTTCAAATATATTAGGTTTTGTGTGATTTTTCAGCAGCAGAACTTACTTAAAAAGGTTTTTCAGTTTGGGACATCTGTGAAAGCGCGGGTGGTGTAGAAAAAGATGGAGAATACTCACTAAGGAAAAACTTGGTAAAATTTATGATCCGAGGAATCCACTTTATGCTATAATTTTCTCTCCCTCCATGCTGCTCTTTGTTTACTCTCTCATTGCTTCTGCGGCTCCCTTCATCTGTATGTACCAGCAAGCCACATTTTCTCTGCTCTGCACACAGTGCTGAGCAGAAGAAAGGATGCTGTGACGTAGAATAGCCCACTTATTACAGCATTATTATTGACAAATAAAAAAACATACGTAATTAATTTTCTTTTTTTCTATAATGTCACCAAATTTTAATCTAATCAGCCAAAGCATTTTTAGATATTGGGGTATTTTGCTTTTCTACTGTGTTGGGATGAGGGGTTTTCCACTAGATATTGATATATCGAAATGTGCTTTCTTAGTGGATACCTATTGACTTAGATGTTGTAAGAAAGACAACAAAACCAAGAAAAAAGTTTGGGATATCCACCTCGTATACCTGAAGAAAAGCTTAAGTGAGAGCAAAAATCAGAGTAATCAGACTAAGTCCATAACTGAATTGGCAGTATCAGATAATATGGCAGATTTATAGAGAGTAGTCAGGAGGGGGTGTGTTTTGAGTGTCGCAACCAGAGGTGTGATCAAAATTGGAGCCAGAAGTGAGGTCAGGCAGGATTTCCTTCTGAAGGTCTACAGAGGAAGCAGAAAAGGTGTTAGTGTGCATATAGGTACACTTAGTTAAGCCCATTGACTGCCTCCCATGGGCATGGGAGTGACAATGTACAATACTGCCAAATTTCAGATTTTTAATTAAACATATATATACCATATATACTCATTTGTAAGTCGGGTCTTCAAACTCAAAAAATCGATCATAAAATCAGACCCCGACTGATACGACTGCTCAAAAATGCGACACTTTATTTTTTTTTTGACATATTCTTGCCTCCTCCAATCTTGCATCAGTTTCTCAGACACATTGAATTTTGTTGCAGCAGTGCAATTACCAATTTCTTTCGCTACTTCAATGACTTTTAATTTAAAACCAGTTTCATATTTTCTTCTGATCGAATGCTCCATTGTAGATAAGGGATGCTGTTACGATAAAGGTGTATGAGGGTGTGAGATACAAAAAGCATAAATCAGTGCAAACATTGCTTTGGAATAGTTTGGGTATTACTGTATGGTCAAGTAGGCACAATAGACAGAGAGAGAGAGAGCGGTTAGGAGCATGCGCTGATACAGAGCATTGCTGCACCCACACAGAATAAAAGGCAGTGTGCTCCATGGTTACTCTCTCAGGTGGGCGTTAGCATATCATAATCCCTTGTACCAATAGCGTGAGTTTTCCACATTCGACCTTTATGACCAACATAAAATACCAGAAATTATACTGTAAAGTTAAGTCCTGACTTATCCGTGGGAGAACTTATCCGCAAGTATATACGGTATATCAGAAGGATGGATGTATGGGCATAGAGCTCCTGCAAAGACAAAGATGATGCTGTAGAATTGGAGGAGAATAAACAAACATTCAAATGATAGAAAGGAGTAATATCAGAAGCTCTAGAACAGGGGTGTTGAACTCCAGGCCTGGAGTGCCGCAGTGGCTACAGGTTTTCATTCTAACCCTTTTCCTAATCAGGGACCAGTTTTCACTGCTAATTAACTTTTTCCCCATCACTTTAATAGCCCTGTTAGAAGAGTTCAGCCCTCTGAATTGATTCCTTTCTTCATTAAATGACAGCCAAACAAAAATGAGATGTGAAACGAGCCAATAGGTGGCCAGCTAAATTGAGGCTTCAAACTCCAACCACTTTCACGCCAACCAGTTTCTTAATTAGAAGCCGATTTTTGCTGTTAATTAAACTCGTTCTTTAATCCCATGGCTTGTTGCTGCTCTTATTCTGCCACAGCAGACATTTCCAAACCTGTTGTTTTTCTATTTTTTCTAATAACATTGTCAAAATGCTTTGGTGACCTGAGAGATCAACCTTACAGAGACCATCACCTTTCTTTATTTTCAGATATTATGTGATGGAAACATATGAGCCAGTCATGTGGCTTCTTGTTTTGTGTCTCATTATTGTTTGGCTGCTAATTAAAGGAAAAGAAACAACTAAGGGGCCTGAGTCAAGTTAATTATAAGAAGTAATTAGCCGAAAGAACTGGTCACTAATTAAGAAGATGGCAAGAATGAAAACCTGCAGCCACTGCGGCCCTCCAGGACTGGAGTTCGACACCCATGCTCTAGAAACATAAGGAGATGAGAAGGGAGATTATCATGTGGATAGCTGTTTGGTTAGGCACATTAGGAGCTCCACCAGGTAGGGAGAGGTTCAGTACCCTTTATACTGTAGGTACACATAAAGAAGCAACTGGTTTATTTTTGTCTTTTGACACGTTGAATTTTCCCAGAGTTTGTTCTTTTTTTGCATTAATGTATGTACTTATTAATATCCCCTTTTTTTAAAAATGTTGACCTATTGATGTTCATTTAAGGCTTGGGGACAACTTGAGGGAGCTCTCTAATAGTCAACGTGTATGTGTTCATGTGTGTATAACTTTGTAAATTATTATATTAATCATAATAGTTTCAGTTTCTTACAAAATTCTTTTCAGTACCTTTTATGTGATGGGATGTACATTTTCTTGTTTTAATTTTTTTTTCTTCAAAAAGATACACAGTGAATATACTGTATAGGAAGCACTCCTGTCAGCACTTTGAGAATCTGCGTCTCAGTGATATTATACAACTGCTCCAGCACTTGACCCCACATAGTTAGCATGCGTTAAAAAAGTGCAGCATATGCTTAAACAACTAAAACAAGACTTGCCATCTTAAAGTAAGACAATATCTGGTGAAATGTGGGTGTCTCTGGGGGCTTGAACATATACATTGTATCTTGTAGTATCTGAAGGGAGTGTTTTAGGAAGAAGTTCTCTTGCAACTTTTGTCAGCAAAGGCAAACACTCCTGCAAAGATTCTCACGTTTAGCTAGGTGAAGTAGGCATAAGAATGGGTATGTCTGTTCTAATCTCATGAATGTTTATGGAAGATTGTGAAAGTTGCACACTCTGAATTATGCAGACACTGCCTTTTTGAGATGTTTATTTCAATCTTTGTTTTTCGACCTCTTGCAGTTTTATTTAACATTCAAAGGAGAACTCACAGAAGAAAAATACAAATAAAAGGAGGCTTTTCAGTGTATTCTGTTTGTTTGATTAATGAATCATCCTTCTTGAGCAGTTAAATGTGCTACAGTGAGCGTGGAGAAGTCTTTGATCCTGACCTGTTCCATGAAATGTTCTGCCAGCCGTCTACTTGTTTCTTTTATGTACATTTCTTTACACCTTCTGTCTGCTCTCACTCTAATGGTGCTTCACTTTGAGGGCACTACATTTCCAATTACATTGGTGTCCTTGACACTTTTTGTCCTTGTTATCTCAAAACTGTTTGTTGAAGACTATAAACTGGTAGCAATCACACTGTTTTAGACACCTTTTATGGGAGCAAAATATTTGCATAGATTTAAAATCATGGAACATCGATTGTTTTTAAATGATAATCCAGACATAATAAAGAAGGACATGAGAGCATTTAGAGCTCTACTTTAGTGCTTGGAGCATGTATTTAGTAAAGAGCTCTATATGAAAATAAATTAAATTGAATTAAATTACGCTACATACTCTGTACTGTAGGTACATGCTCTGTATTGCGTGATATTGATATTTGTAAAAAATAAATTTTCAGATTTTCTATCAAATGTTCAATCAAAATGTTAAAGTAACAGTCACCAATCATGTTTTTGATTCATTTAGAATATTTTTCTGTCTTGTTATTCAATGGATAATATGATGATACCATTTAACTGTTGAATGTAAATGATAAAAAAAATTACAAATGAGGGCAGGCCATTCTTTCTATTAAGCTTATCTCTCAAGCCGATAATTAAGATGACCCATTTTTATTGTAGGGTCTTCCATGGTGGTATACATCCACCATCTTTCTGTCTCCCACTTCAACTTCTAATTTTCCCACTTATAACAGCCATTGCATTCTAAACAAAAGCCTTTTTTTTCATGATATATTCTAAATGTTTTATCTTCCGTTTGACTATAGAGAATTCCAGGCATCTGAAACTCAGACCTTCTGTATTCACTGGCTGTAGGCTTTTATTCCAGTCACTTTTCAGTGAATGAACCCTTTTTTACTCTTTTACCTTCAGCTCATCACTTATTTACATTTAGAAACTTCAATTACTTCTTGTGCTCTTAAACAGCTGTATTTAAGGATTCTTTTTTTTGCCATTTAACAGTATGATGCACATAAAACATCATTTAAAAGCTAATTTGGTTCATTTTGCATTTCAGTGTGTTCCTGTTAAAGTATACATTTCAATAAAATATTTTGAAAGTAATTATAGAGTAGAGCATGAAGAACTGAAAAGCAGTAATCTGCCCCTAGTCCAGAATTCCTTCATTATGACATTCTGAGCAAAAACAAAATCCACAATATTTGAAATGTCTGATGCAGTTGAATAAGATCACTGATGAGACATCAAATGTCATTTTTCATTAACAGCAAGCATTGGCTTGTGATTTAGAAGTAGGCTAAAGAAAGGCCTGCAGCCACTGGGACTTTTTTTGAGACTCCTGCAATAGATGATCCTATTGTGCAGTCAGGTTAATCAAATGATTTGCCTGTCTTACAATCCCATGCTTTTCTACAAATCTTCTTTAGCAACAGTGTTTGGAGTTTGTTTCTTAGTGGCCCTGCTTTTGCAATGGTATATTGTTGGTACAAAGAAAAGTGATTTAATTGTCTGGATTGTTCCTAATGCAACATTTTATATTATGATGAATGTGTGTGTTACACTTCCCTTTTGGAGTTTTTATACATTTATTTGTTATTTTTAAAGTTATTATATTGTTATTCTGGTGATGCCATTTAGTGTTTTGCCTTTGGATGGCTAATCTTATCTGGCTCTTCTTCATATTAGGCAGTTGTAGTTTCATTTTTACAACTTGAACTTGATTCTACTCAGTTAATCTACATTTAATCTAAATCTACATCTTTTTAAAGTGTTGTCATCAGCATATCTAAGATTAATATAAATTTAGTTAACATGACATTGTGGTGGCTGAGGGAAGAAGGGTTGACAAAAACAGGAGTATTTTTTGTGCCAACACGGCCCTCCCCGTTTAGTAACAAGTCTGAAGCAAAAACAATGCTCGATGACATGAAAATGATTAAAAAACAAGGGCCATGTAGCCACGTGGCATCTATTCACTCAGCTATGCTGTTAGATTCTCTAAACATGGAGCTCCTCTCTCTAGGTCAGCTCTATGGTCAATGATGCCTTCCTCCATGCAGTTGTTCCTCTGGAGCTCCAAGACCAGACGGGGGCAAGGTTAGTAGCCCTCCCTACACAGTTAGAAGATAATGACAAGCCTATTATAGGCAGTGCCCCTCTCAGCCTGGGGTGGTATTACATACCAGGGAAGAGCTTGGATGGTGATCCTTAGATGCACATGTGTGACAATATTTAATTTAATATTTACTCTAATTACATTCCAATTATGTTTTTTTTTTGGTCTGGTGTGCCTCTTGATGTATTCAATACAAAAGCAATAGAGTACATACAAAGAACAATCCCGTTCTAATTTTCAATCTTTCTGTTTCTTATAGCAGCATTGTAGTGAGTGGTTGGCACGGCTGCTTCTTGGATCCATCATTCAGGATTTCAGTTGTTCTTCTTTTCACTCTTTCTATGGAGTTTGTATGCCCTCCCCATGTATCAGTGAGTTTCCTCCCACATCCCAATGACATGCATGTTAATGGTTAATAAAGGCATTCAAAATTGGCTCTGATTGGCTGTGATAGAGCAGGCCCTGTGGTGCATTTGTGGTACTTATATGGCTGGTTCCTATCTTGAACCTGGTGTTGCTGCAATAAGCTCTGGCCGCCCTCAAAACTCTGAATTGGGTTATGTGGGTATAAGAATGTAATGTTACGTTTCTTAATATTGTGATTTAACTGTTGGCTGTGTTGTACAGAGCATTAATTGTAAGTGTATTATATTACAGTCAATGACACCCCAGTATATCTTTACCTAAGGAATAACTGAAAGTTTGATAGGAATGCTGCGAACAACAACATTAAGTGTCGATGAGGTAGAAGCCAGTACTTCATTAATGACATGCACATTACAAAAATTACATGTATGCCAATAAAAAAGCTTGTGCCTGCTGTTGTTTTATTTAAGTGAATTTATTGTTTAGTGAGTTTGTGTGCTGCCTCTTGCCAAGAGAACAATTCCTGGCAGATGCCTTTTATTTACTGATATTACAAATTCAAGATTAAGCCAGCTTAGTTAAGACAGGAATGTGCGTTTTTTTCATTCCTTAACAAATCATAATCTTCAGCTTTGTGCCTTGCATGCCATAATTGTACCACTTTTATTGATTTAGGCTGTTGTTTGCATTGTTTCTTAATTCTTATGTGCTGTTCTTACTAAATAGAAGACATATATGTGCATGGTGTTGTTTTTGTGAGCATGTGCTATCCAAAATGGAAAAAAGAAGTATAGAAATGAATTTTTGGTGTAGAAAAGCACAAAGTGTTCATGGCGATTTAAGTCAGATAAAGGAAATAGACTGGCAACAATCATAAAAGTGTTCATTTTAAAAGAATTGATTGTGAAGAGAGAGAGGGGACCTTTCCTGCAGCTCCTTGTACCATTAAAGGCTACAAGACTGGCCTTACAAATTAATCAGCACAGCAGTATAAAGTAAATTATGCAATCTGGCTGTGCTCTCCAGACCATTTTCATGAATGTAGCTGAAATATGCGTGTTAAACATTCTAGTTTGTCCTACGCAGTACATTATTAGGCCTGCAAAGGGTAAAATGAACAATTTGTGACAAAATCACCTAGCTCTTTAGATGGTAACTATCAAATTATATTCTTAACACCATCCAAGCATTTGATTTACTCACCTAAGTAAAGATTTGAAAGATGGATACATGTAGCTGATGAGTGTAATGGTACTATTTAAAGTTTCGGTTCAAATTAAATTTTTAATTAAGTTGTGAGGTCATACCATTTTACTAAACCACATTTTTGTATATTGGGACATGCTTTTCTGGCAGTTTTTAGCTTTTTATTTCAAAGAATCTGTCATGATTGAGGGAAAAGAAAACCCAAGTCATGAACGGTTCATGTGTATTAATGTCTTTTCTTACTAATTTCAGTTTGACATTACATGAAGCATAGTTGTCTACATTTTTCTTTTGTCTCTCTTGCCAAATCTATCTATCTATCTATCTATCTTGGACACCTCTTGCGCCCACAGAAACAATGATCATCAGACTAAGCACATTAAATTTATGTCATTACATTTTCTCAAGCTTTGAAAAGCTAAGATTTACAATTGAAATTATATCATTTCCAGAATGAAATGCATGTGTATCATAACACCTCGAGTACAGTGTCTCTGAGCATTATTCTGCAGTTCAGCTCTATTCACATCCTTTTATAGTTCTTTCTGACTGCTTACACTTGATTTCTGAAACTACAGCTCATTTTATCCAAACACTATACATGATACCCATACACACTCACACATTCCAAAACAAGTCAGACATCTCATGTAAAGCACACACTTCATTCAAAACCATACTAACTCTTCTAAAAATGGTATTTTTATATCAAGCATAGTTGCCTACATTATTTTCTTGTCTCTCTTGCCAAATCTATCTATCTATCTATCTATCTATCTATCTATCTATCTATCTATCTATCTATCTATCTATCTATCTATCTATCTATCTATCTATCTATCTATCTATCTATCTAAGATAAAGAGAAGAGAGAGTGCATAGATAAGGTTGGCAGAAGGTGGGAAAACCTACTGACTAAAAGAAGACAGCAAAAATGTTCAAGTAAAGAGAAGCTGGACCTTGATCTGTCTGTCATGTAGGTGTGTACAACTACTACATGATTACTAGAAAATAGAACCATCAATCATACGCTTGTCATCTTGGATCTTATTTGATATGTTTTTCATTTCTGCACTCTTACTAAGGTATTTGCATTCATTACCATTACAGAGTAACTATTAGCACAGTAAAAGAGCATTTACATGAAAGTGGTGAAAGGAGTGTGGGCAGTAGTGTGTTGCTAGGAGGAAACAACATTATGTGATTTTAGTTTACAAAGTTCACTGGGAGGCTTGACTTAAGTTAAATGTGGGGGCTGGGGGAGTGGTTTGGTCTTCTTGTGTAGGTCTGAAAGTGAAACCTGGTAAATGTAATGCTTTATTGAGTTGGTGTTTGTGTGGGGATTCCAGTGACAGATTATTTCATGAAATGGAAACATTTCGCCAATTCTTCGTTGTTCACTTGAGTTGTGTGTCCAGTCCACCACTAAGTTTTAGGTGAAAGGTGAGTGAGGTGAATAGTTACGTATCATGGAGGTGAATTACTAGTTTTCCAAAAGTCAACAGCTTGTCTACAGACTTTATCTGGTTCTATCACTAGAGTGTCTGCTACAGGTCACATTTTACTTATAATTAGATCCTCTCCTTTTAGAAATGTGAGTCCAACGAACTTTGTTCAGTACATTTCCAGAAAATCAGTGAACATATTAAAGTGCTTCAGCTGTGGGATTATGTACCTTTCTTGTTTAATTCAACTTCTCTTTGACTGGATATACTTTTGCTGTTTTTCTAAAGTGCTAGTGGTTTGCTAACTCATAGTGTTGCTTTCAAATTCATAACAGATAAAATCAACCATAAACCCAAACTTTTGAGTGCCCATGGTTACAGCATTTATGTAATGCAATAGTGTATTATTGTTTCTAATTATCTTTATTTATACATTCATGTTATACTTTAATATTGTTGCATATACTGTATTATATTTATTATTTTTAGTAGTAACTAGCAGAATACCCGCGCTTCGCAGCGGAGAAGTAGTGTGTTAAACAAGTTATGAAAAAGAAAAGGAAAAATTTTAAAAATAACGTAACATGATTGTTGATGTAATTGTTTTGTCATTGATATGAGTGTTGTTGTGTTGTTGTCATATATATATATATATATATATATATATATATATATATATATATATAGATACTGCTCAAAAGAATTAAAGGAACACTTTTTAATCAGAGTATAGCATAAAGTCAATGAAACTTATGGGATATTAATCTGGTCAGTTAAGTAGCAGAGGGGTTGTTAATCAGTTTCAGCTGCTGTGGTGTTAATGAAATTAACAACAGATGCACTAGAGGGCAACAATGCGATGACCCCCAAAACAGGAATGGTTTAACAGGTGGAGGCCACTGACATTTTTCCCTCCTAATCTTTTCTGACTGTTTCTTCACTAGTTTTGCATTTGGCTACAGTCAGTGTCACTACTGGTGGCATGAGGCGATACCTGGACCCTACAGAGGTTGCACAGGTAGTCCAACTTCTCCAGGATGGCACATCAATACGTGTCATTGCCAGAAGGTTTACTGTGTCTCCCTGCACAGTCTCAAGGGCATGGAGGAGTTTCTAGGAGACAAGCAGTTACTCTAGGAGAGCTGGAGAGGGCCATAGAAGGTCCATAACCCATCAGCAGGACCAGTATCTGCTCCTTTGGGCCAGGAGGAACAGGATGAGCACTGCCAGAGCCATACAAAATGACCTCCAGCAGGCCACTGGTGTGAATGTCTCTGACCAAACAACCAGAAAGACTTCATGAGGGTGACCCAAGGGCCCCATGTCCTCTAATGGGCCCTGAGCTCACTGCCCAGCAGCATGCAGCTCGATTGGCATTCGCCATAGAATACCAGAATTGGCAGATGCACCACTGGTGCCCTGTGCTTTTTACAGATGAGAGCAGGTTCACCCTGAGCACGTGGCAGAAGTGAAAGGGTCTGGAGAAGCCATGGAGAACATTATGCTGCCTGTAACATCATTCAGCATTAGCAGTTTGGTGGTGGGTTAATGATTGTCTGGGGAGGCATATCCATGGAGGGTCACACAGACCGCTACAGGCTTGACAAAGGCACCTTGGCTGCCATTAGGTATCAGGATGAAATCCTTGGACCTATTGTCAGACCCTATGCTGGTACAGTGGCTCCTGGTGCACGACAATTCCTGGCCTCATGTGGTGAGAGTATGCAGGCAGTTCCTGGAGGATGAAGGAATTGATACCATTGACTGGCTACCACACTTTCCTGACCTAAACCCAATAGAACACCTCTGGGACATTATGTTTTGGTCCATCCAATGCCACCAGGTTGCACCTCAGACTGTCCAGGAGCTCAGTGATGCCCTGGTCCAGATCTGGGAGGAGATCCCCCACAACACCATCTGTCATCTCATTAGAAGCATGCACCGATGTTGTCAGGCATGTATACAAGAACACAGGGGCCATATAAAGTGCTGCGTACAATTTTGAGTTGCTGCAATTAAATTTTGGCAAAATGGACTAGCCTGCCACATAATTTTTCACTCTGATTTTTGGGGTGTCTTTGAATTCAGGGCTCTGTAGGTTGATCATTTTCATTTCCATCAAACGATGTGGCATCCTTTCGTTCCTAACACATTACCCAGTCTACATCAGTATAGATATCCAGAAGGATTTCTTTTTCCCATTGAGATCTGATGTGTTTTCGAAGTGTTCCTTTAATTTTTTTGAGCAGTTTATATATATACAGTATATATAGCAAAATACCCACGCTTGGCAGCGGAGAAATAAAAAGAAAAGGAAACATTTTAATAATAACATAACATGATTGTTAATGTAATTGTTTTGTCATTGATATGAGTGTTGTTGTCATATCTATATATATATATATATATATATTGTCAGGGATGCCAGGGGCTATGACCCGGCCGGGACGCCAGGAGGGACCGGAAGAGGGTCAGAGCCCGGGCTGGACCACGTGGGGTTCGCCTTCGGGTTGCTTTGGGAGCCACGGGTCAAGGGCTTGGAAGCTCTTCCCTGTAGGGGCCCGTGGCCACCGCCAGGAGGCGCCCAATGCCTTGGGATTTGTTTCCCAGCACTCCTGCCACACCAGGAAGTGCTGGGGAAGACTTTGGACGGTGCCGGGGAGCAGCCGGGAGGACAGCCGACACTTCCGCCACGCTGGGCGTGGCCAGAAGATTGCCGGGAACACCTGGGGCTCATCCGGGTCCTCCATAAAAGGGGCCGTCTCCCGTCATTCAGGGCTGGAGTCGGGTGGAGGTAGGACGAAGCATTGGAGGAGTGTGGAGGCGGCCCGAAGAAAGGCATTGTGGCCAGGACTTTTGAGTGTTTGGGGTTTTGTGCACGTGACTGGGTCTTTGTGACCAATGGACTGGGGTCTTGGTGACCATAATAATTGTAAATATTTTGTAAATAAACGTGTGGTGGTGTGATAACAACATGTCCGCCTGTCTGTGCCCGGGTGCCGTTCACAATATATATACAGTATATATAGCAAAATACCCGCGCTTGACAGCGGAGAAATAAAAAGAAAAGGAAACATTTTAATAATAACTATATATATATATATATATATATATATATATATATATATATATATATATATATATATATATATATATATATATATATGTGTGTACATATATACACACACACATATACTATAGGGTGCCAAACAGGCAAATACATTGATTATCTGAATATATAAAGTCGGCGTCGGAATATACAGTATAAAGTCAGCGCTGGAATATATAAAGTCAAAACTTGAATATATAAAGTCATTCCCGAATATATAAAGTCATCGCTGGAATATATAAAGTCAAAACCTGAATATATAAAGTCAGCGTCGGAATTTATAAAGTCATTCCTGATTATATAAAGTCAACATCGGAGTATATAAACTCATTCCTGAATATATAAAGTCAAAGTCAAAATCTATTGATTGAAATGACTCTGAACTGAACTAAGTTAACAAAAACGTATTCAGAAAAATAAATTAAAAAAACACTGTTCGGTTAATGTTTTGAAAATGATGCATGTGCCCTGCCCAGGATTGGTTCCTGCCTTGCGCCCAGTGTTGGCTGGGATTGGCTCCAGCAGACCCCCGTGACCCTGTGGTCGGATTCAACGGGTTGGGAAATGGATGGATATTCCAGCGCTTACTTTATATATTCCTGCGCTTACTTTATATATTCCGAAATATTCCAACGCCGTCTTTATATACTCAGGTTTTGACTTTATATATTTGGGAATGACTTTATATATTCAAGTTTTGACTTTATATATTCCAGCGCTGACTTTATATAATCAAGTTTTGACTTTATATATTCGCGAATGAATTTATATACAGTATAAATATATACTGTATACTGTTAAGCAGTTTTTTTATTAATTTATTTCATTACTTTTTGTTTCAGAAAGTTGTTGTTTAACACATATTGTTACTTTTAACCTAGCAATACTTGTACATAACTGTTACAGTTCATGAACTGCTCATTTCTTATTGTTCGTGTAAACCATGGCAGTACTTTCAGGTACGTTTAGTAAAAGTGGCATGTTCATAATGTTTTATTTAAATATCATATTGTATTATATTCATTGTTATCAGTTATATTAGCATTTATTGCAGTTTGCTTTCTACATTATTTTCGTATATTAATATTCATTATTTTTTGCATTAATATTGTAGTTACTGTTAAATAAGTATTTGCTCTCCTTTCTGATTTGTACAAAGAAACCAAACACATACAATACACAGTTAAATACACCTACACATGGGCTTATGTAACTGCTAATTCTGTGAATTCTGCGGGTGGCTTAGATGTGTATATTTTAATAGTTATTTGTGGTCATCATAATTCACTGTTTTTACCGCAATTGCAAATTCAATAAAGGACTTCAACTAAGGTTTCATTGAAGTCACAAATTTTAGCTTAATTATCCAACATCTCCAGAATTACTAGGTCAGAAGAAAATGGGTAGAGTATGGAGTAGTTACTTTAATGATGGACAAGTGAAAATGTAATTCCCACATGATGCAGTTTTGTCTAGTGAGGACCACTGTGTCAAAGATTTATTTTTTATCTGTTGCCAACTGAAGGAAAGTTCATTTAATCAGGTGTTCAGTTAGCAGGATTCAATCACAGTTGTATGGACCAGTACTACTGCATCTAAAATGGCAGTGTTATGTACTTCTCTCTCATTGGTTTGTATTAGAATCTACATAAACATTGTGAGCTTGTCATTTAAGAATAAAGTGAATAGAAAATTGGGTTTCTTTAATTTTGTGTGTTACATGATGTATGCAGTTAGACACCATATCCTCAAAATAAACAAGACATTTATTAAAAATTGAAGATTTGCTGTGTGGCAAGATGTGAGCTCACAGTGGTAAGAAGCTTTTTTTCTGTTCCTATACCTACTTGTATTCATTTGGGATTTCCTTGAAATAAGTGAAAGAACACTGTGTTTGTTTTGGTCCATAAACACACCAAATTCTATTTTCTTTGCTTGCCTTTTCACTTTAATTATCCAATGTATTAATTAATTAAGCAAATGAGGTAATTTGTATTCTTTTTAAAGGACGTTGTACCATTTAGGAGGTGAAGCAAGCTTTACTTGGCTCTGTTTCTGTGTTAGATGCAGACTGAGTTCTGATAGCTTGTGCCCCACTTTATACATTCTAATTGCTGAAAAATGTCCTGTCTGAAAATAACAGAGGAAACATTTAAACTGATGATGATGAAAACTCGGTGTACTGCTGATTAAGTCATGCTAAGGTCACTTGGAAGAATCTTATAGTTTCAATTTTGACAGTCTGCGTGTTAGTGAAACTCTTTTCTCAGTAATGTTTTTAGATATTAATCATTTGTCATTGTGAAAATATTTTAACATAACTCTCTTAGGCAGCACAGTTGTTCGTATAGATTTTACTGTAGCTTTACAGTTCCAGGGACCTGAATTTGATTTCTTGTGTGGGTTTTAGATGTTTTCTCTTTGTCTATTCATTGGTGTCTCTTAATTGCACTGAAATGAGTCATTGTGTGTGTGTGTGTGTGTTTGTTTGTGCCCTGTCATCAGCATTGTTTCCTGCCTTGTGGTCTATGCTGAATGGATAGTCTTTAACTCCTAATGGTTCAATAATTGAGAAAGCATGTTCAGAAAATCAGTGGATGGACTTACTCTAACAAATCTTTCCCTTTTTTAGACATATTTTACAATATTTTATACTCCTGCAATAGTTATGTTATCATAATAGATTATTAGAGTCTAATGAATTGTTGCTTAGAATTCTGATCTTTAATATTTTTTTAACACTTACATTTACATGCAGAATACCAATGCAACATGGAAAGTCCACAAGCCTAAAAAGAATTCAGTATTTATTTTTATTTATTTGTTTTATCTCACGGAGCACATGCCACAGCCTGGACATTTGTCACCAACGTTAATGCAGTCAACACTGGACCTGTGTGGCAGTGTGTGTTAGCTTTCAGAATGTACTTTAATTGGATAGTTAACGATTTCCTGTTCACGTGCTATTGATTTAGATTTGCATAGTTATTTGTTGATGGATATGAAGCCAGCGGCCACGTATTGATCACTACGACTCAAGGTACATTAAATGGAGGAGACAGTTAAGTAGCTCCTTTGAATAAAATTATACAAATTAAGGTAAATATGACTTGTCAGCATCTCATGCTTTTTATCACAGGGGTTTGCTAACTCATAGGGGGAGCAGCATGACTGAGTCAAGCAAAGTTTCAGGCAATTTCAGTAATTCACATATTGATTGAATGAAAGAACTGATTGTGAAGGTACTGGGTTATGTAAAGAGTATATGACATAGTTAGAGCTTCAGAGTTGTGCCTGCGACCATAAGAGAGTGTTATCCTTGAGCTGCTCACTAGGCCAACTCCTTTGGAAGAAATGTATATTCCATCACCCTTCCTGTTTAGTAAAGCTCAATGATTCATTAATTCAAACAGAGCTTTGCTGCAGGCAGATAAAACTGGAAAAAATTAGCTGACAATTGGATTCTTTCGCCTTTAATACCCTTCTTGCTATTGGTACTTTGAGCCCATATGTGGAGGATTTTGTTTAAAGTCCACTTTAAGTATTGCTGTGCTGCCATGACCTGAATGATAGGTATGTGTCTTTTGTTTTAGTAGTTTGCCATTAGGACATTAGAGAATAAAGGAAACTGAAAAGCAAACTTAATTAGTAAATAAATACCACTTGACCCATTATCTGCAAACACCCTTCAATGCATGACATTCAATACATCAGGTAAACCAAATAAAAAATTTGACTCAGTAGAAAATTCTCTTAAAAAGATGGAAAAAAACAAACTGCCGTCATTAATATGGTGAAAGTTTTTGGTTAGCAATGAGGAGCTCAGAGTCTTTAACCTTTAGATAATGGTGTGGGGATTACTGGTTAGATGGGTCTCTTACCTGCTGGTTTCTCTCATAATCAGCACACTTATGCTGCATATGAAATAAGGAGATTTAATGAAAAAGAAAAGTAAAATAAAGGGTAAAACATCACCTCATCAATTGTAACTACTTAGAGGAGGCTTTATATAAAGCATTCCCAGCTCCCCTGCGGCACACTCTTAGATTTACTAAGTATTGAAAAAAGATGGATGGGTCAAATAAATGTGTTTCTGGTCCTGAAGTCTTACATTTATTTTACACATTATGCCCTATACAGTCTGATGAATCTTTTCTTTTGTCCTGAGCTGATAAAGCCCCTGAAATCTTTCACTTTATGTAAACTAGAAAAATGAAAGTCATTTAGAAAATAGTATTTTTTTGTTTTCTTTTTAGCTTTTGTTTTATATTGCTTACAGAACTTTTTTAATTAAAAGAAAAAAAGGCATTTTGTAATAGTAAAGAGCTAAATAAAACAATGAGACTGAATGGAGAAGTTCCCACATATGGTGACAGCTGGCAACGTTTCTTATATAAAATGTGTACAGATTTTACTCATCTGTCCACACATGTATTTTAGCAGTTCTGAGTTTCTGGGAATTGGCACTTTTTAAAAGCAAACATTCTAAAGGAAGAACAGCCTAGTTGGGAAATCAAATAATGTAATTCCAGACTTGTGCTAGGCGAATTTAGATATTTAACATGGAGAAAATAACCAGAGGGCATTTCAGCTGGGAACTGGACCTGTAGGCCAAGCATTAGGAGGTGACAATACCAGCCACCACAAAATGATACCTCCAAAAGATTTTATGTTTTGTTTTTATGAGTGGGCAAGATGTTTTTCAGTACTATTTTACCAAGCAATTTGTAATAACATTTTTAGTAAGTGAGTTAAGATGCAAACTTTAAATAAATATTTCCATTCATTTTTAATATAAAATATCCCTGTATTAATCTAAATAATAAACACTTTAAATATAAATTTAATGAAACTTTCATTCACCTACATTGCCATCTTGACACAAACTTCCAATGCATTTTGTTTCTTTTTCTTTTCTGATTAAATTGCTGCTAAATGGAAATGTTTAATCATTTCTTTCATCACTTTCTGGTGACCTCATAATTGGCTTATGTTGTTCAGAGCAAATCATGACCCATAAGTCCATCCATGGACTTTCTGATTCTAGATAACATTGGACAGGACCTGAGTCCATTACAGAGTACATATCCGACATACCATATACCCACATACTCGCACTAACGCTTATTCTAGCCAAGCCACTTACAATTTCTGTACAATTGTCTGTATATTATGATCTACCCAAAGCATGGAGGTCAAAGAAAACAAACCATCTAAAGACATGCCAAACACATGGATGTTGAAATTTAAGTAAGAAAGCAAATAATTAAAAATTTAAAATAAAAATCAAAAATCAAAATTGAAATATACATAGTCACTAAATTCATAATGTTAAAAAGATTGACAAAATATAAACAAAGGATATAAGAACTGAAAAAGAATAAAAGACTTCATGAGACAATTCACAAAAAAGCAATTAAATTAAAGACAAATCCAAAATTACTATCCTTCATTCAAATCTAAAATCAAAAACTAGGTAGATATACAAAGAATACTAAATGGTCAAGATGTTATGATCTGCAGCTCTTATTAATGTTTTGTGGGTTCCCCCAAGCAGTCTTAAGTAAAATATACATCAGTTTAGGGGTGTGGGAACTCAGGGACTGTGAAAATGACATTGCTTTTTTCCTACCAGAAGTTTTGAGAAAATTAAAAATGTATAAGTTGTGTGGTTGTTTAACCTGACTACAGACAGACACCAAGACACTAGTCCCAAAAACACACACTTTTAATTCTCTTTTTCTTTCTTTTACAGTACAACACAGTGCACAGATCACCCACATGTATTGCTCAGTCCCTTCATCTTTTTCTTTTCTTTTCTTTCTTTCTCTTCTTCTGTTTTTCCTTTCTTCTGCCTCTACTCCTCCACCTCCCGACTCCGGCTCCCAGAATGGAGTGAGGCGGCCTCTTTTATATAGCACCTAGAAGCATTCCAGGTGCTCTCCAGTTTACCTTTCAGAAGCACTCCCACTTGTGGCGGAAGTGTTGAATGGACACCCGGAAGACCTTCTTCTGGCAGCACTTCCGAGTATGGCGGAAATGCTGCTATCCAGGGTTAAGCTTCGAAATTCCAAGCCCGTGGCTTTAACATTTTCCAGGGGGTTTGTTCCAGGTGAAGTGTTGTCCCCAATATATAGTTACCCCCTGTCCTTCTGTTTTCCGGACGTCCTGGTCAGGGAGCTTCCCCGGTTGTCGGTCACAGTTGTCAAGCTATAATGCCATCTTGTTTTGTATATTGGCCCAGACATTTTGTGAGTGCTGTTGCTGAGACTCGACTCCCTGTTTTTGGGGGCATTGTCAAAGAGGTCACTGACGTTGACATCTGATGTTGTTAATGTGATGGGATTTAAAGGTTGGCACTGGTGGCCATGTTCTCATTTGAATTTGCAGATAATCCCTCTGTTTGTGTACAATTCGTTTAGTGATAATTAACTTTCTCACTCTAGAACTCTGCTTTTGTTTTTGGTACTGTGATTTGTGGTTAGCGATGACTGATCGGCATACCAGTTAGTTTCGATTTTGACTTGTTCCCTGAAAATATTTAATCTCCTGACCTTTATCATTAAAAACATTTCCTGTCTCGCCCTGAGTATGTAATGAAAAGACCACAATGCTGACAAAAAAAGGGACCAGAAGTGAGAACTAAGCACTGCTGAAAAAAGTGAGCAAAAGCCACATCAAAGTAGCTGTGGCAGTAGTTTGATTAAATAGGACTCTCATGTACAGTGGCATGCAAATATGTTCAGTTAATTTAAAAGTTAGTGTTTGCTTAAGTATTTAGACATCTGTGCTTTGGAAGGTCCAGGTTTACACAAATGACAAATTAATCACAAACAACATAAAAATGACCAATAATTAAACATAACTAGATACTACTTGTGAGTTCTTTATATTTCTCTGGATATAAAAAGGTAACATTTATAAAGGTCATAGTATTTGTTCGACAATCACTACAAAAAGACAAAGGAACATTCTGCTGATGTGAGAAACAAAAGTTACTGAAATGCATAAGGCAGTAAATGGTTACAGAAAATATTCAAGAGTTTGAATGTCCCATTAAGCAATGTTGGATCCATCACCAGAAAGTGGAAGGTTCGTCACTGCACTGCCTTCCCTCAAAACTAAACATCAGAGGAAGACGTTGACTGGTGGGAGAGGCTCCTAAAGATCCAACCATCACTCTCAAAAGTCTCTAAGAGACCTTGTTCCAGTCTGCTATGAACCTACTGTTCAGAAGAAGATTTGTCTTTCAAAATGAGAATTACTGTAAGAATAACGACAAGGCAACATTGGAATTGCTAAAAAATAGAAAGGTAAATGTTTTGGAATGGCCAAGTCAAAGCCCCAATCTTAACCCTATTAAGAATCTGTGGCACTACTTGAAAATTACTGTCCAGAGGCTCCCTCCCAAAAACCCAGAGGCTCTCTATAAATTCTGATAAGAATAATGTGCAAAGCTTGTACATACTTACCCCAAAAGAATTAAGGCTGTTATTGCAGCAAAAGGTTTCTCGACAAAGTATTAATGTGTAGGGTTTGAATATTTATGCAAACACTAACTTTTGAGTTTGTCTTCTTCTTTTAAATACTGTACAGTATCTACAGAAAATGGTTCATTTTGTCTTTGGAAATGTAAGAGTTTCCATTAAAATCATGAAGGGATAAATATGTGTACAAATCTTTTCTCATGCAGAAAATTATAATGACTTTCAAGGGGATTCAATACTTTTGCACGCCACTGTAATCACTGACTAAATCATCAAGACAACAACTGAGAAAAATGACCAAGGCTTGGTGAGAACAAAGAAACAGCACAAAACAAAATATGAGCCAAAATCAGAGTACAGAGTGAGGATATATTGCAAGAATAACAAAAATGAAAACCGCATTAATATTAGTAGTGGTAGTGGTAGTTGTAAAAGCCTAACCTATTAACGTTAATCTTAAAATCCACGTGTGATTGCTTAAGTTGAATAGAATATACTTTTAACACAGCTACTTACATAATGGTAAAATCCTATACCCCCGTAAGCTAGCATAAAACTCAGCCACCTCAGCTGTATCTGTTGGAATCATGGACTGTTAGATTAGTGTGCAAACAGAGCAGTGGCGTACAGTTTTCTGACCGTTTGAAAGTCTGCCCAAACCTATGTACTGCAAATGTGGGATAGGAACTTAGCTACTGTAGTAGTAATAGTATTGTCACATGTACAGGATGTACTGGAACTTTTTGATGCTGTGATAAACAAATATATAATGCATAACTTCATTTTTTTGAAGACAAAAAACAAAACACAAGTCAGCTTACCTGATGTACTCCTCTGTTTTAATTCCCATGTCTTCAGTTATGCTCCGAGATCATGAACAGCTAACAGAATTCCAATCCTGACACTTTGGGTAGCAGTGAAAAATAGAATAGTTGCAAAAGGTCCATATAGGAATGGAGAGAGCTTGTCAAATACACGCAGGAGTTGATCAACGTACAAATCGAGCCCAAGACTATGGAGTTGAGAAGCACGGTGCTGGTGAGCCATGCATCCTGACTTGTTTATTACTTACAGTTCCTAGTTATGCACAGTGTGCGTTCAATGCTGTCACACAATATGAGTTTTCCAAATATGCCGTGTATAGACATGAACGCACAAGCAATTCTGATTTCCATGTGTCTGAGTTATGTGCTATCAGCTTCGGCAGAATGGAAAATGGATTCTTACTGAATAGCAGGATGCATTTTACTGCAGTTTAATATAATTTTGGATAGAAGATATACACTGTTTCAGATGAGTGCAGTAAGTCTATTATCAGAATACAACTTTGTGTCTGTGTGCACATCCACGGACCCTTAAATTATAACTGTCAGTCAAAAGGGTAAACTGTGAGAAAAATGAAATCCTGGAAAATAATCAGCATTCTGGCAGTTTGCCTCTTCTTTAAAATGTTTCGCTTTTCCTGGCAAAAGGAAAAGAGCTACATGTAAAATTGGAAAGAGATGCACAGAAACCAAAGGTAGTGTTCATATTTTCCACCCAATCTCCTTCAGTATCTCTCAAAAATACTCTATTTGTTTTGGGGCTGATTGTGCATTTCTGAACTAGCTAAACCATATAAAATGGCGATAGTAAGAGTAGTGCTGTCTCATCCACACAAGTGGCACAGTTGTAGCACTGCTGCCTTGCAATAAGGTGATCATGGGTTCAGGTTCCGTGTTCTCCCTGCATAGAGAGCGCTTAGAGTAGCGAGAAAAGTGCTATATACATATAAAGATTATTATTGTTGTTTTAATCAGGCCGAATGCTTCAGTCATTCAGAATGCATTTTACAAATTATTTGTTATTTCAAACATTACAGAAAGGGCTATGCAAACATTAAACTTGGCAAACTACAGTCAGATCCTGACAACAGATTGTATGTTGTAAGGTGACTGATTTGAAAGCAACATAAGTGAAACTTTATTTACTGTATTTAACAGAGTCCTACAACAAATTCTAAATTATTACCATTCTTTTTTTTAGGACTTACTGCGTTGTAAACCTGAATTTGACAATTCCAGAATCAAACGTGCTTACCTCACAAGTAGAGTTTGACTGACATATATCAACAAGCATTCCATAATTTATTGATTTTTTTTTCCATTTCAAACACCATCCCAAGGCACTTTATAGTACAGATCCAATGTACAGTTGTTTCCATGTACTTCTTTATAGTTAGGGCGCAGAAAATGTAAGCAGCTTGCTCAGAGTCACACATGGCATTGAAGGTAAAATTTCAACTAGCAGCCTTGTGGCTCATGGCACCGTAATTGATCCACTATACCAACACTGCACCATTAGCAGTTGCTTCCTCTCCAAAATATTGGTTTCATACAAAGAGGGAGAAAGATGCACTTCCTTAAACTGTGGAACATTTGTTACCTTTTTCTTAAATTAGCCAAGAGGTTTCATTTGGCCAAGATGCTTATTAGAATTTAAGAACTAGCCTGTCACGAGTTGTGATTGATTAATTAGTACTTGCAATTTTGAACCCAGTTCAGGGTCACAGGAAGTTAATTTAGTAAATTAATGGCAGGAGCCAACTCTGAATGGGGCCAGTTTTGTAGACAAGCAATTTATATTTAAATCTCTGTGTTTTTTTTTTTTTTTAATATTTGCTGTTTTTTTCTTAATTGTGCTTAGGTGAGCAAGCCTTATATAAATCAATAAAAAGTCTGAGTTAATATATCTGTGTTGTGTCAGTGCTTTAAACATCCCACAAACTCAATAATGTACTGTGTATAGTCCCACAGCATTTTATGTATGTTATGAACCTACAGTTGATGATATCGTCTTTTCTGCACAGGATTTTTAACACATATTGATTTTTTTTCTCAAAATAATTTGGTTTGAGAACCACTGGCCACCTGTCATCAGGTAAGTGGTGTATGCTACAGAATATAATGGATCAATCAAACATGAATGCTTCAGGCTTATCATTTTGGTCTGCTTTCAAACCAGAGGACTAACCTCAAAGATTAATACATACTGGATTTTTTAGTGTCATTTTACCAACGATACCTCTAGTTAGAAATGGGATAAGTTATTGCTTGGATGCGGCATTGAATTAAGAGTCAAAACCTGTAAAGGGATCACAGTGATGCATTACTAAGCCTTTGACACAAGCTATTGTAATTGGTTGTACTCCATTTCTGAAAAGTCAACATATTTCATATAGATCAGTCAATTTTAGCAAGGTTGCGTTAAAAATTAAAGTCAGTAGAATGACTATATGAATATCAAGTATAAAGGGATTATAAAACTAGGCTTTTCTTTACAACTTTTTATTTTTATTTTTTAAATTAACATAGTTATAGGGCATTTCAGTCAATCCTGGTAACATTTGGTGCAAGTTAGAAACCAACCCTATTTCGAACATCAAGTCTCTAAATGGCACAGTCCTGTGCATACTTACTCTCACTTATACTAAGCTAGGATATAGCTACAAATTCAGTTAAAAAGCATTGTCTTTAGAAAACAGAGGAAAAAGTTCATAAGCAAAATGACTACTTGAAAATTCCACAAAGACGGAGCACAGGGATAACCCAGGTTCATTATGTTGATGCTAGCAATATGCCTTTAGTTTTACCAGCTCAAATTGTGCTGGAATGCTGAAAATGGCATTGCTTAATTCACACTGACTTCAGCACATGAACTATCAGTTGCTAATCAGCATTTACTTTTTTATACCACATTTAGCAGTATGCAACATCACAAGGTATGTTATTATTTTAAATCCACCACTCTAACCAATGTTGTCTTCCATTATTTTATACAGTTACCGAATAACTTGTTAGAGTACACATACAATTTTTCAATGCCTGAATTTTAAAAAATGTACTAAGAAATGAAGACTATTCTTTGAAAAGAGACAAAGAAGGCCTGTTTAACAGGCAGGGAGATGGACTGGTGCCCTGTTCAAAGATTGTTCCCTATGATTGCTGGGTTAAGAAAAAGAATGGATGGGTCTGTAAGTAAAAAGACCCAACAACCCAACAATAAAAGTCAAAATTCTACAAACATTTTCTCACACTAATTCAATGTCATTTCTTTACAAAGTAGTTTATTTTTCAACCAAGAATCCTAAGTATGGATGTTTGTAAGAATGCAGTGCTAATGTTCATGTGATAGCAATGAGATATTATCACCAGCAACAATACCACCACTGTCATGAACACTGCCCTGTAAACATTGTTAATTTAAAAAAAATGCCATTTATTTAATTATTATTATTTTTATTTTAGTAATTTATTTTTTTTTCATAGCAACATTTTGTTTATTGAAGTTTTGGTCATCACCATATTCGTAATAACAAACTTCTAAAAAGCCACAAAAGAGGAAGGGTTACCATCAACCTTCAGCTTGTATTTAAAGAATGGTAAGCAAAGAATCTTTATAAAATTAAAAAATGCTGTGTAGCGCAAGAAGCTCTAAGGAGCACCAAAGGCCCAGAAGAAGTTGCCTTCAAGAACAAGTCCCAAAAACACAAATTCAAAGATAGAGATCAAAAACAGAACATTGAAGTTAAAAACCTAATGTCGCCACCAGGGGGTGCTTGCACCCTGGGATTGTGTTCTTTATTGAAATGCAGAGCATACTTGAACCTGTATATGAACATCTTCAGTAACCATGGCAGAAATAATCAGATGAGAGAAATACGATACAAAAAGATATATTTATATAACTTGCTTTAAAATGCAGTTTTCGCTCTCAACATACAATTTAGTATAATCATTTATACATGCATGTTCGGTCCAAACAGAATCCATTGGAGCAGTAAAATTATTGTCCAGTTCTTCAGTTGGAATGCTGATGATTGTAAGTCTGGATCAGTGGAGTGCAGGTAGCATTCTTCCTGCAGATGGCTTCAAGCTTCTAAATGGCCCCTCACCATTGTAAGTGCCCACACATCTTACAAATGTAAGAAGAAAAGAAATGGCTGCCAGTGTAGTTTATCTGCATTAATTGAATGTGGTGTTTAATTGATTCAGAGTGGCTTAGAATTTGTGATATTTATCAATATGAATGTAAATACTTTGATGTAAAATAGAAGCATACCTGCTTACTGCTAAACCTAGGCAAGTAGCACACATACTGTACTGGGCATACTGCTCCCAGTGTCCCCTGTGTTTCCATGCTGGCATTTTCAGAACCTCTCCTCCTGTTAATGCGGCTCTGCTCTACTGTTTAATGTTTTTTTTTTGTTCTCTGATAGTCAGTTTTTTTAGAAGGGAGGAAAGAGATATCCAGAAGTATAATTGATTTGCATGAATTTATGGTGATGTTTAATAGCTCCAGAAGAGCATGGAGTTTGTGATATTTAACAATATGGATGTAAATGCTTTTATATGCTGCATGTCCTGCATTAAAGTATTGCCTGGCTGGAGGGCACAGTGGGACTTGTTACGATGAAAGATATTCCCAGAGATTTTTGTTGAATGCAGATAACGATCATTAAAGGTCCTTTCACATAGTTCAACACTTTGATTATTTTATTTCTGTTTCAACAGAATAAAAGTAAAGAAACTCTTCAGGCCATTTAAAATATATGAGAGTGACAGCAATTAACTGTGCTGCTGATATTCACAGCTTCCTTTGTGAATGGTGCGGCTACAAAAAAAGGTGAAGAGAAGCTGTATGTAATGGCTCTTTTGGATATATGGGCTGAGTTATCAATGTTTCTTTTTGTAATCTTTTATCCCAAGAGGAATCTCTAATGTGTTTCAGCTGCGGAGTTTTGTGCAGTAGTATTGCTGATTAAGCTGTAACTGGGACAGCACCGTTTAACTGGTAAGAGAGATTGAGTGGTGCTATTGAAGGACATACAAGCGATGGCTGACTTTTGGATGTCACTTCACCTAATGTATTACACAATAGTACTTGTAACAAGGTGAGGGTTATGTGTGGGGTTCATCAGTTCTTAATATAATTGTATTCTTCGTAACGCTAAGCAAATTTTATGAAATTTTCCATGGAAAGGGAAGTGTTTGATTATTGTATGTATTGTGTTTATGCCATATTATTTGTACATAGTCAACCCTTTTACTAATATTAAACATTCCACTTTTAACATTTTACTAAATCTTGTTCTCTGTGATGTTTATTTATTTATAAAACAGAATGAATTTGCCACCGGGGAAGACCATAAGATCACAAGGACCCCATAATCCAGCAAATAACATAAAATGGGAAGAGAAAAAGAAAAACATACTTAAAAAGGGAAGGTTAAAACCTTAAAAATCACCAAAAATGCACCATCTGGAACGTCATTCCAAATTTTGCAAATACTAGGAATTCAACAACAACAGAATTATCTGAGAATGTTCTCCCCTTTCAACTAACTAACTTAGCTCAATATCTTGCTTGTCTAACTGTAATAAAAGGAGCAGAAGGAGCTGAATGCAAAAAAATGTCTAAAATGTTGATAACATTTGTTAACAGTATTGGTGCTGTTCTACAACAAATGTCCAAACAGTAATAGTATGTTTATACTTTAAACCATTTCTACAGTGGAACAATAAGAGCAAAACAGTCTTAAATAAGGAAATGAAAACCTGTAGTGTCTGGCCTTTGTAAATCAGAGATGTATCCCATGCTGTGAAGTGAAGAGATTGGTCCAAACACCTACTGTAATCAGGGTGACATTTGATTGGCTCTATAAAACACAAGGGGGCTTCAGATCAGAAGATAAGAGCACCGATGGGGGCTTGATTGAAAGGGGAGTCAAAAGGGCAGCCTTTAGTCGTGTCAAAAATCAACATATACCAATAAACCGAGCTAAAATGTGAAACAGATGTTGTAGACAGGACAGGAGCGAAAAGGTCCTAAATATAACTAAACAATTCTTTCCCTAACTAAAAAACACACATCTTCAAAAAAAAGGGGCATTTGTTTAATATCCAAAGGTTTGGACACTGTTCATTCTTTCTTCATCGACCAAGAGTGTGGTGGTTCTCACGGTTTTATGCCAAAGACACGGACAGCAGACATTTCATTCAAACTATCAAACTTTTATTTCTGTCAAACCTCAGAGATGCTTACTCTTCCAGTTTTCTCTCGTTATCCCACAAGAAGCACCCGCACAAAAAAGAAAAAAAGTTCCCATCCCACTTTTCAGACCAATCACAAATGAGCATTTGTGTTGTGTTCAGTTGTAATTTCTGCCAGAACGCTAGGGGGAGTTCTTATAAAATGTATTAGCAGTTGAAGGGATAGCAAAGGAGTCTAGAATAAAAGTAAGTCTTCTTGATTGGTGATTGTGCGTGCCTGTCATAAAACAAAGGGAGTTAATATTCTGAGTTATCCATGGCTGGTTAATTATTTCACCCTGCTCTGAACATAACAAAATTGGCAACGAGATTCTCCTCTTTATATTGTGCACGCTTGCAGTGAAAATGGCTGTTGCTAATGTGCCTTTTCCAAGTTTTTTTCTTCCGAGTCCGGGCGAGCCTGCAGTGCCTTTCGCAATGTGGTTTCAGATGTTCAATAACTATCTGCTTGTAATTGACACTACTGGGGATGCTTGACCTGACGCTAGGAAGAGAGCTGTACTACTTCATTGTCTCGGGACCGAAGGTCACCGAATTTTCTACACTCTGCCTGACACAGGTACAACGTTCGATACCGCCTTAGAAGCTTTGAAAGTATACTTTATACCTAAAGCTAACGTGGTCGTTGAGCGCCATGCATTTCGTAAGAGGACCCAGGGATCACAAGAGACCATTTTACAATACGTGGCGGCACTATGTGACCTTGTCGCAACTTGTGAATTTGCCGAATGCGCGGACGAAATGATTCGTGAACAAATTGATTGAGCATGCATATAACTCACGTTGGATAAAGCAGTAATTCTTGCTACTCAGATAGAAGCGGCTACAGATCAAGCTAAAATCATTTCTAGGAACTCCAGCATCATGCCAGTACAGACAGTGCAGCATAAACAGAGGAATAAACCCAGACAGCGACAGACACCCACTACTACTATGTCTGCTAACCCCGCTAAGGGGAAAGCGTGCTTCCGATGTGGATCACAGTCACAGTCACACCTGGCTAACTCAGTGAGCTGCCCAGCCGCAAAAGCAACTTGTAGGCATTGCAAAAAGACTGGGCATTTTGCTAAAGTGTGTCGCTCTGCCCAACCCTGAAGTACGTGAGGTTGAATTTCCAGAAGTTACTGTACTATATACAGAAAATGCAATACATACACCTGCTAAAATTACTTGTGCTGTGGAAATCTCAGCTCCAGGCTCACATTCCTGCTAACTGGACCTGATTGTTGACACTGGCTCATCAGTCTCAATATTACCACACTGTATTTACACCCGTCACTTAAGCAACATTCCTCTGACAAAACTTGACGTCACAAGACTTGTGACGTATTCAAAATCTCACATCCCCGTACTTGGGTGCCTATCTGTAACTGTGTATTTACATGGCTGTACAACTGTGGCTACATTTTTCATTGTGGAAAATGGAACCCCACTAATGGATAGAGACATACTGTCACTTTTACATGTGCATATCATGAACAATAAAGCTACGCCTTCTGATGCTGCAGCTTCCACTTTGCCTGTGCCAGTCTTACAGTGTGCTGCTGTGACCCTGTCCATTGGCTGTGTTAAAAACTTCATCCACCGCATCAAGATCGATGAGATGATACCTCTTGTGCGACAAAAGCATCACCATTTCCTCTGTCGGTTACAGATGCTGTGTTTGAAGAACTTGATCGCCTACTCACAGCTGGTGTCATAGAACAAATTGATGCTTCTGCTTGGGTCTCACCTATTGTAGTCACTCAGCGCAAAACTGGTAACATTCGCATGTGTATTGATCTGCGTGAGCCCAATAAAGCAGTTATTATAGACTCTTTTCCCTTGCCACATATGGATGAACTACTTTCTGCACTCAGAGGAGCTACGGTATTTTCTACCATTGACTTAGCCAGTGCCTGCTACCAAGTACCACTGCATGAGGACAGTCGAGACCTGACTGCTTTCATTACACATGAGGGCCTCTTCAGGTTTTGTCGGGTTCCTTATGGGTTGGTATTTGAACCCTCCGCCTTCCAGAAAATGATGACTGCTATTCTTGCTGGCTTACCTGGCGTGGAGAATTACTTGGATGATGTAATAATACAGTACATGGACCTGAATTGACTACCCATGACAAGACCTTACATTCTGTGTTATGCCGGCTGGAAGATGCTGGCCTGCAGCTAAACAATGTCAAGTGCAAGTTTCGTTAGTCCAGCCTACCCTTCCTTGGGCATATAGTGTCTGCTGATGGCCTGCTTCCTGATAAGGCCCATGTACAAGCCATCATGAATGCTCCTACACCCATAGATACTGCTACTTTGCGTTCTTTCCTTGGGCTGCTGTCTTGGTACTCTAAATTTCTACCAAACCATGCTACTGTCATTGAACCAATGCGCACATGTTTGAGACAACCCGCAGGTGCATTCCAGTAGACAGCTAATGCACAGAAGAGCTTTGAGCAGGTAAAAACGTTGCTAGTGGATAGCCCTGCTCTGACACTTTTTGACCCTACACTGCATACTGTAGTTTCCACTGATGCTTCTGACTACGGTCTGAGAGCCATTCTTTCTCAACTCGGTTCTGACAATGTAGAAAGAACTGTGGCATTTGCTTCACGGACTCTTTTCACTACAGAGCGTAAAATATTCAATAGTGGAGAAAGAAGCACCAGCTTGTGTGTGGGTGGTAGAGAAATGGTGAACATACCTGTGGGGACGTCGTTTCATCCTGCGCACAGACCATCAGGCATTGACAACGCTGTTGACCACCAAGGGGATTGGTCTTGCTGGGATGCGCATTGCGAGATGGTCTGCACGTCTTCTGTCATTTAAGTATGATGTAATATATCGTCCTGGTTCTCAGAATGTTCCTGCTGACTGTCTGTCTCGTCTGCCCTTACCTGTTGCTCCTGCAGCTGCTGATGATGCTGAACCAGAGTTTGTTGCTGTCCTGTCTGTGGCACATAAGACATTGTCTCCTGCTGATTTGTAGTCTGCTTGTGCTGAATGTCCAGACCTCACTAAGCTACGTACACAGATTGTGCGGAGCTGGCCTCCTTCTCCAAAGGCTTTGGAGGCTGATTTGCTGCCATACTACAAGCTCCATCTGGAACTTTCTGTCAGTGACAACTTTGTGTTTCATGGTTCACGTCTGATTGTGCCAGCTAGCCTTCGTTCATCTTTAATTGCAATAGCACACGAGAGTCACCATGGTGTAGTATGCACCAAACAACGACTCAGAGAACTTTACTGGTGGCCAAAGATGGACACTGATGTTTGTACTGCTATTACTTCTTGTCAGACATGCCAGGTGAATGACAAAACAGCTCATTGACACCCCGCTCCTTTACAGTCTACACCTTTTCTAGATGGCCCATGGGAAAAAGTGGCTTTGGACATTGTAGGACTTTTTGACACTGCTGCATCAGACTGTAGATATGCCTTGACTCTGATTGACTACCATAGCAAGTGGCCGGAAGTAGCCTTCACCCCTTCCATAACTAGTGCTAATGTACTCACATTCCTGTCTTCTATTTTCAGTCACCATGGTAACCCTGCAAGTCTGGTGACAGATAATGGGGTTCCATTTACCTCTGCTGCTTTTGCTGCTTTTCTGGAAGAAAGACAGATTATACATCACCGCTCCTCACTGTATTACCCTGCTGCCAATGGAGCTGTAGAGAGATTCAATCATGTACTGAAACTTACGAGTCAACTCGTTATTCAAGAACAACGTCCCTGGACAGCTGCCATTACAGACTTTTTGCATGTCTACCGTGCTACTCCACATGCAACTACTGGCGTTTCTCCATTTGAACTCCTTCATAGTCGACAGATGCGCACAAAATTGACCATACTACCACCTACTTCTTCAGGTTTACAGTTTGCCAGTGATGTCCGTGCCACAGTTGAGCAACACCAGAACAAAATGAAAGTCTACACTGATGCCAAACGGGGTGCTTGCTTGCCTAATTTTAAAACAGGGGATAAAGTGAGTGTCAGAAATCCTCTGCATGTTCCAAAAGCACACCAGAATTTCAGCAACCCTGTCACTATCAATAAGAAACTGGGAGCTCATACATACATTTTGAGTGATGGAAAAACCTGGAATGCATCTCATCTGGTTGATTTTCCAGACTGTGCATCTACACCTGTCCAGAAGGAAGTCAAACCACCACAGCTTCCTCAGTCATCCAGACACAAACGCAGTACTCACCCACCAAACTGGTTGAAGGACTATGTTACTTAAAATAATAGTGCTGAAACTGTGTAATAATATACTTGCATTTGCTTATTTTGGTTGTGGAATATACATATCAGGTTCTTTTAACTTTAATTATTTGATTGCTTGATTACATGGAAGTTCTGGGAGTTTTTGTCGTGTTCATTTCATTAGCAGGCAGAAGTCAAGCTTTTCTTTTAAAAAGAAAAGGAAAATGTTGTGTTCAGTTGCAGTTTCTGCCAGAACACTAGGGGGAGTTCTTATAAAATGTATTACCTGTTGAAGGGATAGCAAAGGAGTCTAGAATAAAAGTAAGTCTTCTTGATTGGTAATCGTGCGTGCCTGTCGTACGAGTAAAACAAAGGGAGTTAATATTCTGAGTAATCCATGGCTGGCTAATTATTTCACCCTGCTCTGATCATAACAATTTGCATTCTAGGTTTCTGTGCTCAGACACCACAGACACTGCATGACTCAGTTTTGCCCAATGGCCTCTGTGTCATGTGATTGGCAAGTAAACACAAACAACCTGGCCCTGACTATGCAAAAACAGTCACAAAATTGTGGCTACATCCAAAAACTAGTAACCAAAATGTACTATACGTATGTGTATTTGTTGTGATGATGCTACCAAAATAATAATAAATATAATAAATAATAAACATAATAATATAACATATTATAACCCCATCCACCTTTCTTACCAAGCTATGTTTTCCACTTTCCCATGCCCATCTCTGTATTCTGCGTGTTTTTCCATATTCCTTTGCTGCTAGTAAGCACATTTTGCTGCACAGTGAATTCAAAAAATGTATGAATTGTAGTTGTGTACTCTTGTTATATACTCTTTTTTTAGGAAATCTATTTTGTAATTCAAGTCCATATAACTGCTGCTGTACAGCTTCCGAATGCTGTGTGTTAGGTTAACTTGACATTCTAAATTGTAGTGAAGGTGTGTGTGTGTGTGTGTGTTGGTCGGGGGGAGTCGTGCTTCTATTCAGTGCCTTAGCACTGCATGACACTTAATAGCATTAGACAGATTTTTTACTAGATTTTAAAATAAGCTTCTACTCAGGTCCTGATCCAGGTGGTTGGCCGTGTGGTGGGTTTGGCAATGCTCTTTCAGCACATTCTCTCAACCTCCTCCTCCTCCTCATCCTGCTGTATAGTGTGATCTCCAGGTATTGACAACCTACTTGCATGATTTTCTGCACTGTTCTGAAGAGGCTAGGAAGACCCCAGTGTTCAATAAAGGAACCGGATTCTACAACTGCTCACAGGAGTATGTGCAATAACTCTTCAGCCATCAATATTGTGCTGTCGATAAAGACCCTTGACTGTATTCTAGACACACTTCTGCATTTCCAAGATCTTAATGAGTATCATTCCAGGCTTTAGACCATAGGTCTATCATCTTTATATATAATACGCTACCATGGCTGTTCGTTTGTCTGTGCAGGATTTTAAATCCCCAGTAGCTCGCTAACTGTTTGACCTATTGACCTGAAATTTGGTACACATATACTATGTGACGTCTACTATCCGCTTTCCGGGTGATGATTGACCCTCCAAGGTTATTCCTCTTTTTATTTTTATTTTATCTTATTGAAGAATCAACTCTTGACATCGGCTATGCGGCGCCTGCGTATGGACGCCGTTCTCATCCCTACCACCTTCGCTGTCTTTTCCCCTACCTCTTCATATCTTAAATCATTCTTGAGGCAGATTGAAGACTTAAGGGCCAGCTTAAGTGAAAAATGAAAGAAAACCTACTAAGTAATTGCAACACAAGCACTGACTTAATCAGTTTTAACTCAAAAAGTTGCCAAAGAAAGAAGAGAAGAAGTGGGACGCTAGAGTGGAGAAAAGAAGAGCTGCTCACAAAGCAGCAAGCGCATCAACCTCTGAGCAAACAAATGCTAAACGTACAGAGAAAGAGCATGAAAACTATGAATGCTCAAGTCAAGTGTATTCACTGCACGTTATTATACAGTACTTGTATTTAATAATGATAGCATCGCCTAGCAATTAAAGAGTGGACCTGAAAACCAGAAGATTATATATTAGTAAAAAATATTATAGTAAAAATTTGAACATGCAGCAAATTCAACAGGGCTCAAAATTGAGAAATATGTGCCCTTTTTATGTGTAACATGCTTTGGATTAAAGTGTCAGCCAGATAAATAAAAAATAGATTCCTTATTCGCACACTACTTTCTGATGGAGTCCTTGAGTCACCAGGTTGGCAAATTTAAAACATGACCCATACTGAGGCCTTATTCTGCCATTTTCCCTCTGGCTTCACACTTATCATGCTTTGTAGGTAGTTAGTTTGCTGTTGGCCTGACTTTAGGGGAAGAAAATTACATTTAAGAATGAGTTTCCTGAAGTTAACAGAAATGTACGTTCTGCAGTTGGCAGACTACTTTTTGCAACAAAAACATAATTAGAGTCTATTTCTTACCAGTTTAAGTTATAATGTTCAGAGTACTGTGAAATTTAAACTCACACCCCCAAGGCATATGCCAGACTCTCAAGATTTGTGAATGTAAGACTCTCTTTTTCAACTTTGCAGACTTCTACTATACTCTAAAAAATGTTTGCAAAGGAATGAATAAAATGTGAAATGCTATGTGTTTATGTGCAGAAGTTATCTTTCCTTCCTGAGATGGAGATATATGTCTAAGTTGCCCCTCAGTGCCAAGCCCTGATACCTTTTTAATAAAAAAACACCAAAAGGATATTTAGTAGGTCATTTTATTGGAAATAGCTGGCACATACAATTGTCAGCAGGTGATGTAAATGCAAGTGTATAGCATGCAGAGGTAGTCCTAACTCTTATTATTTTCAACGTCATCCTGTCTCTACCAAGAGAAGTGGAGTCGTGTTGTCACAGGGTACTTGGATTCTTCAGGTCATCCATAGGCGAGTTTCACCATGCCACGGACCCATGCTGCTTAAGCAGATTCCAGCTATGACCTCTAAAATGGGACAAAATGTTCTTTTTTATAAAGTAATGTAAATGGTTCAAAGATTGTTTATTTTTTTAATCTTATTTGCTAAACATGTGTTTTTTAAACTTCTGTTGTTTCATGTCAACATAAAGTGATGGGTAAAAGGAAATATCCTTATAGGCCTGTGTGCATATAGGCATTGGCTTTTATCAGGCTAGGGTATCATATGGCCTCAAATAGTACAGTACACTTTTTTTTATAAGGAAACTTAATAAACATATTATACTCATTTACACACTACAATTATATTTATTAAATTATACACACATATATCACACATCACATTTACACATTAGCCATTGCGAGGCGGAAATTTCATTCACTCATAGTACATCATGTATATTCTAAATATCTATCTGTGTTTCCTATTCATTTCATCACATCTGTATTTATGTATTTGTCAAAAAGATCTTGATTTTTGTATTACTGTCCTTGTAATGGTAAAGTCAAATTGATGTTAAGAAAAAAAATGCATTTGAAGAATTTAATAGGTCCACTTTATCAGATGAAAGAAGCGAAGCAGCACTGATAGACAAGTTAAGGCAGGTCTGATGTTCAATATCATAAATGTTTATAACACAATAGAATGTCAGTTATCAGCTGTCAAGCATTGTGTGTGATTATAGGATTCAACTCCAATGCATGAAATAAAGTCATCTGGTTCCTTATTAAAAAGCAGCGTGCAGAAAACAAAATCTATAAGCAACGGATTTTTATTTGTAGTGTAGGGAGAAACAACCTGCTTAACTTAAAAAACACAAGATATCTCCCCTTGTCAATCAAATAGACTCTGTTTAGAAAGTACAAAAAATGAAGTGAACAAAGGTAGCATTAGCAGAGCCTGAAATTGCCATCCTGAAAAATCCACTGTATATTTCTTGCCAGGCCAACTGATTTCTTTTTTAAGGCTGTCTTTACTCTGACAGGATTTATCTTCTTATGATGGATCCTGCCTTTCCATGCTGCCATATATAGAGCATTTCAGATTTTCCGATTATAGTGGGCCAACTGCTGAGCCGCAGTAATGCCAGTGAGTGGGCAGGTTACCAATATGCAGAGCTCTGTAATCAAGATTTGTCTGTTTAATTTGTCACATAAATGGAAGAAGCAGAAATGTAAAGATTTCATGGTTTTTAGTCAAAATGGAAAAATCAGTTACTTTAAAAATATTTCTTTAGAGGTATAACCAAGCTGTGCAGATATTATAAATGACAGATGCAAGCTTACTACTGGGAAACGAAAACTTTGAATGAGGGGTTGTGACTTAAAAACGTATAATTCATATGAACAGAAATCAATGTATAAAAGTAATTTATATGAATAAATACATTATGTATTCTAAATGAAAATTGTTAATTTTGTATAATTTTTCATGTACATTTAAAATGGCATATCCAACAAGGTATTTTTTTTAATTTAATAATGAATTATAATAATTCACAAATGAAATACTACAAACTCTGTTTTTTGAATTAATTTTATATTCCAGTCACCTCCACACTTTTTCACTCCTTTAGTTCAATGTAAGGGTCACAGTGGGCCAGAGAATATCACATTGTGACACCAGTCCATCAAAGGCACACTTGGTCACTAACCAACTCTCACCCTGAGCCAGCGCAGAGAACTTATTGGCCTAAATCTCACAGATGAGTCTCTTCATTTCATCAGATACATTAGTGGACAACCATTACGTATTGCATAACGTTGTTAAATGTCCTTAAACCAATTCAGAGTAATACGTTGGCAGGTGCCTATTCTGGTAGCATCGGGATTAATGCTAAAACCACCCCAGTTTATTGCAGCAATGGAAACCACTTCTGTAAAAATCAAATACTGTACAGTTAGTATCAGTGCATACTCCTAAACCTAAAACCTAAAAATCTCTGTCTTGAAAATAGTGTGCAGTGAAGGAGTAGCAGTCAGCATTGTGGGTTCGCCATTACATCTGTTCTGAAGCCTGCGGACAATTTACAATCATAAGAAAAGACTTTGCAGGGTGCAGCTTTCATTGTCAGTTCTCAAAGAAACTTTTTGTATAGGGTGTTCCAGATCTAATTATGTAATTTTCATTACGCTATAACTTATTAAGTTTATTACATAGAAAATCACCCGAAAAATACCAGAGCCTCGAGAAGTGTGATAATTGGCGACAAGAAGGATCGTCTTCGCACCGAACTGGAATCGTCTCTGCATAAATCAAAGTCATCCAGACGATCTGGATCTGCATAATTAGATCTGGACCACCCTGTACAAGAGCCTTTATGTAGGCGCTAAATGTAATTGTGTAAGTTACTGCATTCTTCTCCACTTGCTGCCATCAAAGTTATTAGCCTAAATGAATTTAACCTTAGAATTTAATTACATTTTAAACAACAGTGCTGCTTTTTATTATTAAATGATTTTATTTAACTTGACTCCTCTGTCTCTTTGTTTGTCTGGGTCAAATCTTGCAACTGATTTTAAACCCATTTTTGGTGAAGTCAATTTCTTCAAATTTTGCGTACATGTTCAGTATCGATGACAATACAATAATCTGTCAAAATCAATGTAATTATGTAATAAATTTTGCTGTAATTAATAATTATGTGATTCCAATTAACGCACAGAACAATGACGGAGACAGAATATAGTGAGATATAGGAGCATACAAGTGAGCGACACATTGGATTGCCCCCACTTGCTTCTTCCAGTGAGTGGAGTTGGTATAGATGCGTGCTGACTTTACTTGTTTACTCTTACAAAGTAGAAGCCTTGATGATCACGGTGAGGAAATATTGCCTTAAGTTTGTTGTTCTGTCATTGATATTTTTTTTTCACAGCAGCCGAGCTCTTATCCCATAAGAGCCTGAAAAGAAAAATTGAGACCAAAATATATATTTTTTTAGTATTCATATAATTCTGCAAAGAAGATATATTACGTAATACTTTTAAAGAAGCTTCCCATTCATTAAAAATGATTAAAGAAAAGTTTGCAAAATACTGAAAAAGTAAAAAATAAAATATATTTTTTTTAAGTAAAACAATTTTATTTACTTCAATCAATTAATAGAATAGCTAATTTCATCATAACATATAAAAAAACAACATTGTAATTCCGCAGCATGCTAAACAACCTTCAAAAATTATTTGAATCAATTAATTTATGTGTGCCCCATGATTTCACTCAGTCACACATAGCCATGAAAATTGTGGTTATAAGAAAAAAAAAAAGATTTTTTTTTGCATTTATAACTAAAGTAAATAAAATCATTTTACTTACATTTTTTTTTATATATTTTATTTTTTCACACTAAGCATGCTCCCATACCTCCATTTTTCAAAGGCCAGTTTTTGGATTTCCAATATTTTAACAGTGGTTAGGAACTGCCAAAAGTAACTTGTTGAAACCAACAATAAATCCAGTTTAGATTAGGAATAAAACTCCATTTTGGCTTTTTACAGTTCTAAAGTTAATTGGTCTCATTTTACAGTTTATTTCTTTTCTTTCAAATGTGCAGATGTTGAAGCTCAGAAAATTTAAAGTTTTGTTTTAAATTTCTGACCCTGAGACTTTGAGCACTTTTTTTAAACAATATCATTAGAAAAACTCCTTATACTTTACTCAAAACCAGACTTGTGTGTAATTACCCTAATCCAATTTTTGGTGCTCCCTGCTTATGAAAGTTCATATTTTTCCTCAGTTCAGTTCTTCCAGATGGGGAATTACCAACCAATCAGAAATCCCTCCCAACATTTTCCACCTGTTGCTGATTGTGGCATCTGCTCTTTTATGTTAATGACACAGTAATGTTTGGCAGATGGCAATTGTGATGTCCAGGAATTATTCGCATTGTGGAAGTAATGTTTTATTTATACCAGGAGGCAGTATTATGGGGTTGAAAAGGATTTTGCTACGTGAAGTCCTAAATTGGATAAATTGGTATAGTACTAAACTGGTGTATATAAAATAAAGTTTGTGTAATATTCTTCTGAGCCGATTCTTTGCGATAACAGAGGCAAAGTGTCATGAAAAGGTAGTAGTAATTGCAGTAGTAGTAACAGTAGTAATATTGTGTGTACAAAGTACAGTTAAATTCCTCTTTGCATGTCCCAATAACAATTCAACGTATCACCACTATCCAGCTCTATAATAATCAAAAATGTACTTAAACATAGTAGAATTAAACATGGAATATGCAGAAAGGAGGCAACATTGTCTAGATTTGTTTAGCATGAGACATAACACTTCACACAGTTAGTAGTTTTATGCACTGTAATTTGCATCATTCATAATTTTCTAAATTATTACAAAAATTTTGATACTAAATGCTTTCAGGTCTTCAGTCACAATCTGATATTAGTTGAAGGGCACCTCACATGAAGAGATAACACTTTTTTTGTCCCAATGAACAAACCTATCCAAAAAGAACTGTCACTATAGTTGAAATAGTCAAATTTTCTCCTAGTCAAATGAAACCAGTTCAAAACAACAATTACTGTCAGCTGACTGAACACAACCAGGCTTGATTATAACCAGCCCTGCGCAATATAAACCTCAAAGATGCAACAAGCACATAATTCCACAATCAAATGAAATTGATTATTGCATCAGAAAAAAATGATTGAGATCTATCAATACTGAAAAGGGCTGCAGATCCATTTATAAAGCTAAACTTCACCATATACAGTGGTGTGAAAAACTATTTGCCCCCTTCCTGATTTCTTATTCTTTTGCATGTTTGTCACACAAAATGTTTCTGATCATCAAACACATTTACCCATTAGTCAAATATAACACAAGTAAACACAAAATGCAGTTTTTAAATGATGGTTTTTATTATTTAGAGAGAAAAAAAATCCAAACCTACATGGCCATGTGTGAAAAAGTAATTGCCCCCTTGTTAAAAAAAATAACCTAACTGTGGTGTATCACACCTGAGTTCAATTTCCGTAGCCACCCCCAGGCCTGATTACTGCCACACCTGTTTCAATGAAGAAATCACTTAAATAGGAGCTGCCTGACACAGAGAAGTAGACCAAAAGCACCTCAAAAGCTAGACATCATGCCAAGATCCAAAGAAATTCAGGAACAAATGAGAACAGAAGTAATTAAGATCTATTAGTCTGGTAAAGGTTATAAAGCCATTTCTAAAGCTTTGGGACTCCAGCGAACCACAGTTGAGAGCCATTATCCACAAATGGCAAAAACATGGAACAGTGGTGAACCTTCCCAGGAGTGGCCGGCCGACCAAAATTACCCCAAGAGTGCAGAGACGACTCATCTGAGAGGTCACAAAAGACCCAAGGACAACGTCTAAAGAACTGCAGGCCTCACTTGCCTCAATTAAGGTCAGTGTTCACGACTCCACCATAAGAAAGAGACTGGGCAAAACGGCCTGCATGGCAGATTTCAAGACGCAAACCACTGTTAAGCAAAAAGAACATTAGGGCTCGTCTCAATTTTGCTAAGAAACATCTCAATGATTGCCAAGACTTTTGGGAAAATACCTTGTGGACTGATGAGACAAAAGTTGGACTTTTTGGAAGGCAAATGTCCCGTTACATCTGGCGTAAAAGGAACACAGCATTTCAGAAAAAGAACATCATGCCAACATATGGTGGTGGTAGTGTGATGGTCTGGGGTTGTTTTGCTGCTTCAGGACCTGGAAGGCTTGCTGTGATAGATGGAACCATGAATTCTACTGTCCACCAAAAAATCCTGAAGGAGAATGTCCGGCCATCTGTTCGTCAACTCAAGCTGAAGCGATCTTGGGTGCTGCAACAGGACAATGACCCAAAACACACCAGCAAATCCACCTCTGAATGGCTGAAGAAAAACAAAATGAAGACTTTGGAGTGGCCAAGTCAAAGTCCTGACCTGAATCCAATTGAGATGCTATGGCATGACCTTAAAAAAGCGGTTCATGCTAGAAAACCCTCAAATAAAGCTGAATTACAACAATTCTGCAAAGATGAGTGGGCCAAAATTCCTCCAGAGCGCTGTAAAAGACTCATTGCAAGTTATCGCAAACGCTTGATTGCAGTTATTGCTGCTAAGGGTGGCCCAACCAGTTATTAGGTTCAGGGGGCAATTATTTTTTCATACAGGGCCGTGTAGGTTTGGATTTTTTTTTTCTCCCTAAATAATAAAAACCATCTTTTAAAAACTTCATTTTGTGTTTACTTGTGTTATATTTGACTAATGGTTAAATGTGTTTGATGATCAGAAACATTTTGTGTGACAAACATGCAAAAGAATAAGAAATCAGGAAGGGGGCAAATAGTTTTTCACACCACTGTAGGAACAATAAGAGAGCCGTACTCACAAAATTAAAAAAACATTTGAAATGTAAGCGGATTTTACCAGTATTGACCATCCTGCCTAAATTACACACAGTGTAAAATCATCCTAGAAGTCACAAAGGACATCCAACAAGATTCAAAGAACTAAAGTTCTCTTGCCTCAGCAAAGGTCAATGTCCATGACTATACAATCAGGAAGGACCCTGGGGACAACTAAGTTTCATTGGAGAGTGCCAAGGCAGAAAGAACTGCTAACCAAGGTGCTCATCTTTTGTTTGCCAGTAAGCACATGCATTTTCCTTTAGTATTTTGGGAAAATTGTCTGTGGAAAAGATGAGGAATATGACATGAAAGCTGTAGATGTCACATCCCACATTAAAACACTCCACCTCCAGTCAAATATTGTTGTGGTACTGTGATGATGTGGCGATGTTTAGAACCTTGTCAACTTGCCGTAATTGAAAGCACTGTGAATTCTTCTGTATGTGACAAAACCCCTAACGAGACCATCCCATCATCAGTCCATTAGCTGAAACTAAAGTGTAGCAGGGACATGCAGTAAGACAATGACAAAAAACACAAAAATGAGTGCAGATCAGGGTGACTGTTAAAGAAGGAAAATTAAGGTTTTAGACTACTCAAGTCAAAGTCCAGACCTAAGCCAAATAGTGAAGCTGTAGCTGAACATGAAATGAGAAGTTTATGCTCAGTAACCTACTAGTGTTTCTGTACTAAAGCAGTTCTGCAAGTAAGTGTGGGTAAAATGGCTCCAAAGCAATGTGAAACACTGATACTGCATTACATGAAGCATTTGGTTTCAGTTATTTCAATTAATGGTACAGCCAGTTATTACTTTTAAGAGGGCAATTACTTTTTCACACTCTGCCATCTGGTTTTGGATGACTTTTTTCATTCAGTAAATGACATAAAAATATGTGTTGACATCACAGGTCTTGATCTCTCTTTCACCTCTGTCTGCACGCAGCCAGCATCTCAATGCTCTGGTGTGTGATGAAAATGATTGTCAGTTTATTTCTTGGTAAAATGATTCATTCACTAGGTAGGTACTTAAACAAATGATACATTTCATCCACAGTTTATCTGTCAAAAAAGTTACCTCTGTTTTATTTTGAAAAGTCAAAGATTGCTTAATTATTTATTTTTTTTGCTCTGAAATATTTTGAGGTTACGCAAGGTAATCTGTACTTCACAGTGATCCTGTTGCTGGTATTCTCAAAGTATATTTGAAAGAGCTCTTCAGTGATAAGCCAGAGGAAAAGTAAGATCAAAGTATCATTCTGCTTCTGTTGAGACATCTTAAAGTTACGGATTATACATATTTGCTGATAAACTATAAAGGAAAGATACTCAAATGCATTTGAAAGATAGATTGAAGTTCTTTTTATTGATTACATAAAATATGATTTCAGCACTTATGGACTTGAATAATTTATCAAAACTGGGGATTGCTACTTTGGATCAGGGACATATTAAAAACATGGTGTAGTCAGTTTTACATGGTCAAAGTATATTAATGTTTATAGTAGGTTAAGACTTTTGTGTCCAGGAACTGGTAAACAACAATAATGTTACAAATTAGCTGTGGTAAACTAACAGAACATTCCTCAATAGGGTGCAAATGGATACTGCAACATCTTTGGACACTGTATACTGTACACTTTAAAGGTCAGCTGTTGTATTTTAAGACACCAAAAAGTCTTGGATTTCAAGAGAAAGAAAAACAAACAAGTTTCAAATTTTTTAAATAGTGCTTTTCATACTGTATGCCATAGTATGATATGTTGCTAATCTTACAGACTTACTGAAACAAAGCATTATATGTACTTTACCTTAAATTCAGACATGGAAAAATCTTTTATATACAAGGAAAGAAACTGAGTAACTAAATTTGTGTAAGATGAATTGAGTAAAAGTGGAAATGGAAACCCAATTGTGCACACAGCCTTCTGGCAGCCTGGTGGGATGTGCACCCTAGGAGGTAAACATCAGGTTTGCTTTCATGTTTAGGTAAGCTCTGTTGAATTTGAATTTTCTAGCATACATTAAAAGAGAGAAAGTCTTTATCTAAAAAAAAAAAAAAAATTGTACCTGTGTGCTAGAAAAACTTATGTAATGGTTGATTACAGCAGAATGTAACTTCAACTTTGTCCTAACGATTGTCCCATTTTTAATGTTTTCTGCATTTTTGGATGCTGTTGTTGAACTGTTCAAGTACATTTTGCACAAGTTATCCAGAGTGTTTGCATGCAGATGTCTATGCTGAATGTAACTTGCATGTTTCTTAATAAACAGATCATGAGTGCAGCGCTATTTCATATTGTTTCAGTGCAGGATGTCTGCCAATTCTTCAGTTCATGATGGCAAGGAAGAGAAAAAGGAAATTAAAAATTGTAGCATAGTTGTAATAGTTGTAGCTGTACATAGGAAGAAATCCATCCATACATCCATTGTCTAACCCACTGAATCCAAATACAGGGTCACGGGAGTCTGCTGGAGCCAATCCCAGCCAACACAGGGCACAAGGCAGGAACCAATCCTGGGCAGGGTGCCAACCCACCGCAGGACACACACAAACATACCCACACACCAAGCACACACTAGGGCCAATCAAGAATCGCCAATCCACCTCACCTGCATATCTTTGGATTGTGGGAGGAAACCGGAGCGCCCGGAGGAAACCCACACAGACACGGGGAGAACATGCAAACTCCACGCAGGGAGGACCCAGGAAGTGAACCCGGGTCTCCTAACTGCGAGGAAGCAGTGCTACCACTGCGCCACCGTGCCGCCATAGGAAGAAATGTGGCCATATAATAGTAGGCACCACTGGTGAAAGATGTGATATTGAGGTTTATAGATGTGAAAGTAGTGTAAATCCTTCCTGAAAAGTAGTAACTCCATATTGTTTTTTGCTGATCACGCTTCTCTTAAAAAGAATCAGATCTATGTCACATGAGTGAATAAGTGAGTGAATAAGAGTGAATTGAGTTGCAGTGGAAATGTACCTTATTTGTTTTCAGAAATCAAATATAAAGTTCTACCCACCACACTACAAGTAGCTTCAGGCTCTTGTGATTTAACACTACTGTAGAATTCCTGAAGCCCACAAAGAACTTGTAATCCCAGCCCATCTTAAATCCCTTTGTACTTCTCCGTCAGCATCTTTTATTTTGTAAATGCATCAATCAGCACAAGCTGAAAGCAGCCTGCTATACCATTTCCCGCCTTGACGGAGCTCAGCTCAGGCAAAAAAGTCTCCCAGCTGAAGCCAAGGCTCCTTATCTGCGTGTGAAGTGCCTGGAGTTGTATAGGGTAAATAATATGGTATGTTGTTATTTGGAATACATGTATTTCATACGTGTTCCTTGTCTACAAAGATCTGGGTAAGCATAGTGTATGAAAAGAAATGTGAGAAGTGCAAGAAATGCTGAACACATACCTAAAGCAGAAACTTTTTCCATGTTGTACTAATAATGATGAGAAGTATATAATGTGTAAAGACTTTAGTTCAAATATTAAAATTAACATGTGCACTTTTATTCAAGAATATATCCAAAGAAAAATAAAGCATTTACATGTGGCTGTCAATGAGTTAAAAACTCAAGCTCAAATGTCAATCAACAGGGAGTTTACATGTATTCTTGAATGGTGCAGAGGTAAGAACTGCTGCCTTATAACCCGAAGGTCCTGGGTTCGAGACCGGGCGCTCTGTGTTGTGAGTAGTGAGCTGCTAAGACAAATAAATCATGATGTTACTTACGTTGCATACAATGTGATACTACGGCTGTTGCACATACTTTAGGGTGTTTTTTTTTGTTATAATTCTTGTTCATTTCTTACCAGACATTTTTCTGGGATTTTAAAAGGTCTTCTCACTGGGTTACAAAGGTCTGTATGATTTCTAGGAATAGCTAAGTTAATTTCAAAAACCTGACAATGTGATCGTAAAAGAGACCCCAGTCAATATGCCCTGTGCAAGCTACGGCGTCATTCTGTTAGCTGATCCCATGGCAATGCAATTTAATAGGAATACTAGATTTGATAATGCCGAATATAAGTGTAGAGTTCTTGGTAACTGTGAATATATAGCTGAAATTACAGAGAAAGCAAAAATGCAGTGTTTTAATTGTATTTTTTAAGCTTTTCTCATTATTGTCCACTCAATTAACAGAGACCTTTAACTAAATTATTGTATGCTATAATACATTAAAAGACTACGGCATGAAAAATAAACATGCAAGAACATGTTCAAGCTGTAATAAGTAAGCCAGAAAATAATTTAAATCTCTTTATGGTTTTTTTTTATTGTTCATTTTATAATCTTGTAAATTACATTTTAATGAACAACCAGTTACTTGGGTTTTGCCAAGCTGCTGACCCCTAAGCAAAGTTGCTTGCATTTACTATAATTCAGTATGAATTTCTTTCAAAGCATGAGAAATATTCATATTGTAAGATATATTTACATTCTAAAATTCAGTGAATATTTCATTAAAATTCAAGCATTTTTGACACTTTTATTTTAGTTTTGCTGTTCAAGAAGCATACTATTTCACAAAAATGTAAGGAGACATAATGGAAGGAGTCACTCTGCATTTGCTAATTTCCTTGTTTCAAGTACAAACACTGGGGAAAAAAGCTTCAGAGGCTGTTGGCTGACAAACACTACACATCAGATTCTCATATTATTGTAGGTCACTGAATTCATTTTGAAAATGCCAATTGGCATCATTTCATTTGGGAATTGTAAGTTGCATTTTTTTTTTATTACAGCTGAGCTTAAACTCAGAAATTCATCGCTTTAGAAATGTTCTAATTCATAATGCAGAGGTGATATCCCAATGACTCAGGTGCAATCCATCTACTGTTTATATCCAGCTTAATGGGGATTTCACTTTTATTGTTGCTCTCAAAAATCCACATGTCTGCTACATTTGGGAATAAGGGGCCCAATTGTGTTGCTCCCTGTTGGTTTCACTTATTATTGTTGATTTTGGCAAGTTGGAGAGGAGAAAATTAACACAAAGCTTGAAGGGGATATTGGTAAGGGCTCAGCTGTATAGAAAAGCTGCTAAAGGAATTAATAACTAGAGATAATCCATGTTCTGTAAATTTTAATTATAATTTTAGTCCAACAACACAGCCTCAACCTAGGCTTGACGTTGCTTCACATCAGGTATAATCTGAGCAATCAAAGAAAAGTTAAAACTGATGCCAAACAAAGGTAAAAAACAGATTGTTTTAATACTCAAGTGTTCTTCTAGCAAGGTAAAAATACTTGATTTTGGACGGTTCTGAAATTTAGGATGTTCCTCCTTCTTATTACTGCCTTATTACATGTTCACTATGCAGCATCTGCTAATAGCTTTTAGCTGAGTTTTTAACGAATTTGGCTAGAAATGACAAGGTTACAGGATCAAATTATAAAAAAAGACAAATATATATGTTTATTAGTGTTTGGTGACAACCACCATGCAGACTTAATTAATGACTGGTGATGCCCCCCTTGAGAAGTGTTAAAAGTGTGACCTAATAAAACAAAAGGTGAATATGTAAAACTAAATTTTAAACCACCATTAATCCATACATTTTGGAAACCCAGCCGTGTGAGGCTATAGCCTATCCTGTGAGCACTGGCTGTAAAACAGGAGTCAACTCTAAATGGGACATTGACCCAAGAGAGAACAAACTTAGACACACACTCAAACTGAGCCAGTATATTGTCTCCAGTTATCTTTGGGATGTGGAGGAAACTGCGGAGCACACAGACAATGACTAGATAATGATAATCTAGGACCCTTCATTTGGGAGCTGAAATTGCTAACCACTGCTCATTATGCAGATGAATAAAAATTAAAATAAAACACTTTTTTTACACGAAAATGCTATTTAGTTGATTTTAAATTTTATGCACTATTTTTGAATAACTTTTTTTGAGAAAAAAGAAAAAAACATTTAAAGGTGCCTTGAATATGTAGAAATGGAATAGCAATATTTCCACAAGGCTCAAAGGATCTGTTTTGAATGCCTGATGTTGTTTGTGAGTTTGTAAAACTTGTCCATTGCTCGCAAGTTCATTTGCCATTTTTCCCCACTATAATTCAAAGATGTGGCTTTTAGTTTAATTTATCACTCCAGATTGGCTTGCAATGAGTCAGCGCCCTATGATATAATCACTGTCGACTTATAGCTCCCCACAAACCCCTAATGAAAATGTGTGTTCCTTCAATGAATGGATGGGCATAGTGCTTGGTTGTATAATTAGAGAAGGACTAGCTTTTATCAGCCCATCCCTATGTAGAATGATGGTCTGGATATTTTTTCAAATTTTTTTGTCTGGTCTTAACAAAAAGAATACAAAAGGTTACAGCTCTTTCCACATTGAAAAGAAGAAAAGGTTAAAGACAACGTTTCAGCTGTGTAACCTTCATCGGGTGTGCAAATGAAAAGGAAAGAGCAGGTAGCTTATATATGAGAGAAGGAAGGAGCAAAGCCAGGGAAGATGAAAGGAGAAAAGGTGAGAGTAGGTATGAAAAAGCTTCCATTAGAGGAGATGAAGGTAGAGATTAAAATATCAGTCAGCCATTGAGACCTGGAGAAATATGTGATCCCAGGCAGAGAATAGGCTTAGCTTCTTCATTTTTTTTTTTTGATAAGTGTCTTTGAAAAGAAGAACATGTTCAGAGAGGTAAGTGTGGCTATGATCATAGAATGTAAAATGATGTAAGGTCTATGATTTTAACAACTCAAACATGCTCCCTGAAATAGGCTGCTAGCCAGCTATCTGTTTCACCTACTGTAACTGGACACTTTCTACAAGAAATGCTGTAAATAAGACTTTTTTTACTGGCAGGAGTCCTGTTGTCTGCTATTGAATTTTCCAGAAGGACCGGATATAAGGGTATTGTTGGTGACATATTTGCAAGTGACACAGCAGCTCCTGTTACAACTCAGAATGCCTGGTGGTTAACAGAAGAAGATCAAGGGTGTGTTAGGAATAAAGGCTCCTGTGGAAGGATCAGTCTGCAAAATATAGAAATTCTCTTTGATGATCTGAGAGAGATAGAATAATAATGTAAAATGGGAGGATTAACAGGATGCAGGCTTGTTCATTACCAAACTTTCTCTTAGAATGGATGCTATGTTAGCTGTCCTCTTCTTTAAAGAAATCAGCCTCATTGCTGCAGAGGTGGTGAAGTGTATTCAACTTTGAAAGTGGGAGAGGGTTTTTAGTGTGCCAAGGATGAAAGGAGCTATTGGGAATGTAACTGTGTGTGTCAGAAGGCTTATAACAGTCAGACTGTTTAAGTCCTGGAAAGCTGACTGAAAGATTGATGTCAAGGAATGGTAGAACTGTTTTTGAAATGTTCACTGTAAATCTGAGAGATGGATGTAGACAAATAGATACTAGGAACTAAATTTAAGCATTACCCACTTTCCAATAAATTGCCTCTATATGAATTTGTATTAACTGAAGGTTGTACACCAGTCAGTAACATCATTAAAGCTACCTGCCTAAAATTGTGTATGGCCCCCTCATGCCACCAGAACAGCTCTTACCTGTTTAGGCATGAACTCCACAAGGTGTAGTGTAGTATATGGCTCTAAGACATTAGCAGCAGATCCTTTAAGTGTTGCAAATTGTGAGGTGGGGCCTCCATGGATTTCACTTGTATTTCCTGCACAACCCACAGATGCTCGATCGGATTGAGATCTTATGACTTAGGAGGCTAAGTGAACACCTTCAACTGTTTATCATTTTCCTGAAACCAATCCTAAACAATTTTCCAGTGTGGTAGTGTACATTATCCTGCTAAAAAAGGATGTCAAGGAATACCATTGCCATGAAAAGGTGTTTATGGTTTGTAACAATACATGCCAAAGTAACATCTACATGAATACCAGGATTTCCCAGCACGGTATTGCCCAGAGCATCACACTGCATCTGCCGGCTTTCCTTCTTCCCATAGTGCATCCTGCTGTCATCTATTCGCCCAGGTAAATGACTCACATGAACCTGGTCATCCACATGATCTAAAAGAAAATGTGATTCACCAGACCAGGCCACCTTCTTCCATTGATCCATGGTCCAGTTTTGACACTCACATTCCCATTGTAGGTGCATTTGGCAGTGGACAGGAAGTCAGCATGGGGACTCTGACTGATCAGAAAATATGTAGGCCCATACACAGCAAGCTCTGATATATGATGTGTCCTCACACCCTTCTCTCATGGCCTCTCTATTTGTGCTGTAGTAGCACTTCTGTGGGATCAGAATGGACGTAATACTATTGCCGTGAAGGGGTTTGGTCTGCAACATTCTTAATTAGGTGTTCCATGCGTGAGTAACGTCCACCTGAATGTCAGGGCCAAGGTTTCTTAGCAGGACATTGACTGGAGCATCAAACTGCCTCTGTCAACTTGCCTTCTTCACATAGTTTACTTTGCTACCATTTATTCCTCAAGTAAATGACACACATACACCTGGCCATCCACATGATCTAAAAGAACATGTGATACATCAGACCAGGTTAGGTACTAACCACTGTATACTGGGAGCAACCCACAAGATCTGCCATTTTGGCAATGCTCTGATCCAGTCATCTAGCCATCACAATTTGGCTCCTGTCAAAGTCACTTGGATCCTTACATTTGCATGTTTTTTTTTTTTGTTTTTTTTTTGCTTCCAATACATCACCTTCAAGAACAGACTGTTGACTTGCTGCCTAATATATCCAACTCATTGACAGGTACCATTGTAACAAAATAATCAGTGTTGTTCACTTCACCTGTCCGTTGTTTCAATGTTGTGGCTGATCGATGTAAATTGTACTTGAAACATTAGAGTAAGCTGTTAGTTGATGGTATTTTGCTGATTTCAACTTAAATTTTATTTCTCAGTTAATCAATCTTTTACACATTTCTCTGATTCATCACTGTTAGGTCAATATGGCTATTTTTTTTTAAACCCTTCCATTAAGTTTCGTTTGATCTTGCTTATTTTGAGGCTTCTCTGTTTTGATTTCTCTCACCTTCTTTCCTGCAGTGTATTGTTACTGTGTTTTGCTTTACCTGTAATCTCATTTTCATAATATTTTTTCACTAGATGTAAGTACATGAAGACACAAATCAATGGCAATTAATGCATGTAATAGTTTTTTCCAAATGAGTTTTGCTCATTTAAATGTGCCCATAGAAGAGTGTTAATGCTGTCTTCTGGATTTACAGCATTTTTATTGACTGTCTGAAACTTTTTCAGCAATCACTGAATTGTTTTGTAGGAACAAAGGTATTTTTCCTACCTGCACAACATACTACTGCTAATCTCTTGCTTTCAAGTGTCCCATATTTAGTCATGCCAAAACACATTGGACATAGTTCAAGTAAATTCCATGTAAAGCTATGCCTAATTCATAAGACATAATCATAGTTGTAAGTGTAGAAATGGCCATTCATGCAGTGGCAGTGAAACTGGGGAAGAAACTAATTAATTCCATTTGAAATCGTGTAGGGAGAGAGTATTTATTAAAACTTCTGTTCTGGTGTTGTCATATTAAAAAAGGTGAGCACAGACTGTACAAGAAGACCTAGAGACATGTTGAGAGCCACTGGAGAGTCTTAATATGTTACACAAAGGATACTGAGCTGGCCCTTATAACAAACCTTGTTATAGGATAGCATCATTAATAAGCGTTCTGTTAGCAGGAGGCTGCCAGCAACCATGATCACCTGGGAGACCTGGTAAATTGCAATGCCACAGATTATCAGTCGACAGGCTATTTAAAGACAAGCTATTTATTACTGATGAACACTGCTAAATCATTGAAGGCATTTATCAAGACTCAAAACTCTCAAGTAGAGTAAACAAATAAAAGTGCAAAAAATATATATTTTATGAACTCACTTATTTCATTATACTGTCGGTAATACATTTCAGGATATACTCCCTTTCACCCACATTCAGTTCTAACAAGCCAATTTCGAATCTCGACTTAATCTAGCATGCAGGTTTTTTTAGATGAGGTAGGAAACTCAAACCCCTTGAGGAGACTTAGGTAAACAACATGGAGAGTGTGTACACTCAGCACAGTAAGTGGACATGGTACTGAACCCAGGACCCTGGAGTTGTGAGGCAACAGTGCTGAAAATTAATTTAACAGGATTTGTAAGTTCAAGTTCAATTAATTTCTAATACATAAATATTAGATTTCTTATTTGTCAGTCCTCTCTAATAATAATAATAATTTTATTTATACTGTATAGCACCATTACCATGCTCATGCTCTCTGAATTCCTCTTTCTCAAATTATAGGTTTGCTGTGTGCTACAGTATGCATGGTTGGCACTTACATTAGTTCAGTAGTCAATAAAAATTTATTACTGCAAGGGTCCACTTACACTTGGTTTTTCCACAGCAACAGGAAGAACTCAGTACCTTTGAAATAAACAGCAATCTGCTTTACCACTGTGCCAAACAGCAGAGTCTGTGTGAGAACATAAAACGAAGAGGGCCAAAATATTGGAGCAGTTCTTCATCAACTGGGAAAAAAAGTTGATTCTGGGGTTCGTCAGGATTGTGTTCTTGCTCCTACTTTGTTTAATGCTTGTATATGGACTGGGTGTCGGGCAAAGTCGTGGAGTCCAGCGGCTGTGGGGCATCTGTTGGTAAAGAAATATTCACTGATCTTGACTTTGCTGATGATGATGTGACCTTCGGGGAGTCAATGGAGGCTCTGATCGGGGCACTCGAGAGACTGAGTGAGGAGTCTGAGTGTCTGGGCTTGCGAGTGTCCTGGATAAAAACCAAGTTCCAGGCCTTTAATGACCTCTTGGGCACAGCCATCAGCAGTGTGTCTGTTGCTGAGAGAGTGTTGACCTTGTTAACAGTGACATTCATGTCTCTGGTGACTCTTCCTGTGAAGTCAGTAGATGGATTGGGAGAGCATGGGGGGTCATGAGGTCGCTGGAAATGGGTGTGTGGCGCTCCCGATATCTATGCAAAAGGACGAAGGTCCAAGTCTTTGGAGTCCTGGTGCTTCCTGTCTTACTATATGGTTGTGAGACATGGACGCTATCCAGTGACCTGAAAAGAAGACTGGACTCCTTTGGTACTGTGTCTCTCCGGAAAATCCTTGGGTATCATTGGTTTGACTTGGTGTCGAATGAGCGGTTGCTCATGGAGTCCCAAATGTGGCACATTAATTGCACTGTGAGGGAGCGTCAGTTACGGCACTACGGCCATGTGGCGCGTTTCCCCAAGGGTGATCTGGCTCACAAGATCCTCATTGTTAGGGACCCGAGTGGCTGGACCAGGCCAAGGGGTCGCCCACGTAACACCTGCCTGCGGCAGATATAGGTTCATTTCCAGAGGGCAGGACTGGACCGTGTGTCTGCCTGGGGGGTTGCCAACTGGGATCCTGAGCTGTTTCGATGTGTAGTGGGTGCGGCAACGCACTGTACCAGTGCATGCTCCCCAACTCGACTTGACTTGTTCTTCATCAGTGACTACAATGTACTCTTTATCCTCACTTATTTTGAATGTAGGATGATATCTGCAGTTCCCATACAAAAAAAAACATGCAAAAATCACAAAAGTATTATCTGGGCATCAATACACATCTGATCTCCTACAGTTGTAATGAAAACAGTACTTGCTAGTTTGCCACAGTACTACCCTGGTATATCTCACGTCACCCTCATCAACTTCCTTTGATTGTTATTCACCAACCATCTACCCATTAAATCTGCTTAACCCTATTTAGTGTCATGGAATTTGTTGGCCTTTCTTGGCAACATCTAGTACAGGTAACCAACTCCATGGAGAGCACCAATCTGTCACAAGGTGCAGTCATATACACACCAATTTTCACTTACATAGAGACCATTTAGAGCTGCATATAGTTAGAAACAAAAATATAAAGCAGAAACCTTTATTATTACCATTAAAATATAGACATTTCTGTAGACGGACATTGGGCCATTGAGCTTTTCTTTGCTTGAAACATCAAAAGTGTAAGCTTAACAGATCAGTCTTTTTAAATGACTTAATCAGTTTATTGATCCACTATTGTCTTTTAGACCAAATGATTATATTACTGATGCCAGTGTGCTGGCCAGACAGGTATTTTATTTTTTATGTTGTTGTTTGTTGTCCAAATGTTGGTGGGTAATTAATTGGCCAAGCAGCACAACTCTTGATGTTTGAATAGTGTCATTTTACAGTCATATGAAAAAGTTTGGGAGCCCCTCTAATAATAATTTACTCTACTTTCAACAAAAAAGATAACAGTGGTATGTATTTCATTTCCTAGGAACATCTGAGTACTTGGGTGTTTTCCGAACAAAGATATTTAGTAAAGCAGTATTTAGTTGTATGAAATTAAATCAAATGTGAAAAACTGGCTGTTCAAAAATTTGTGACAGCATGGGATCCTCAAAGCAACTCTCAAAAGATCTGAAAACAAAGATTGTTCAGTATCATGGTTTAGGGGAAGGCTACAAAAATCTATCTCAGAGGTTTAAACTGTCAGTTTCCACTGTAAGGAATGTAATCAGGAAATGGAAGGTCACAGGCACAGTTGCTGTTAAACCCAGGTCTGGCAGGTCAAGAAAAATACAGAAGCGGCATATGCGCAGGATTGTGAGAATGGTTACAGACAACCCACAGATCACCTCCGAAGACCTGCAAGAACATCTTGCTCCAGATGGTGTATCTGTACATTGTTCTACAATTCAGCTCAATTTTCACAAAGAACATCTGTATGGCAGGGTGATGAGAAAGAAGCCCTTTCTGCACTCACACCACAAACAGAGTCGCATGTTGTATGCAAATGCTCATTTAGACAAGCCAGATTCATTTTGGAACAAAGTGCTTTGGACTGATGAGACAAAAATTGAGTTATTTGGTCATAACAAAAAGCGCTTTGCATGCAAGAAGAACACCACATTCTAAGGAAAACACCTGCTACTTACTGTCAAATTTGGTGGAGGTTCCATCATGCTGTGGGACTGTGTGGCTAGTTCAGGGACTGGGGTCCTTGTTAAAGTGGAGGGTTGGATGAATGCAACCCAATATCAACAAATTCATAAGGATAATGTTCAAGCATCAGTCACAAAGTTGAAGCTATGCAGGGGCTGGATATTCCAACAAGACAATGACCCAAAACACAGTTCGAAATCTACAAAGGCATTCATGCATTCATCCCCTGACTTAAATATCATTGAAAATCAATGGGATGATTTGGAGCAGATTGTCCATGCTTGGCAGGCATCAAATTTAACTGAACTGGAGAGATTTTGTATGGAAGAATGGTCAAATATACCTCCATCCAGAATCCAGACACTCTTCAAAGGCTATAGGAGACTGTTATATTTGCAAAAGGAGGCTCAACAAAGTATTGATGTAATATCTTTGTTGGGGTGCTCAGATTTATGCACCTGTCTAATTTTGTTATGATGCATATTGCATATTTTCCGTTAATCCAATAAACTTAATGTCACTGCTGAAATACTACTGTTTCCATAAGGCATGTCATATATAATAAGGAAGCTGCTACTTTGAAAGTTCAGCCAATGATAAACAAAATTCCAAAGAATTATTTTTCATATGACTGTATATATATATATATATATATATATATATATATATATATATATATATATACATTGTGAGACATCATGCCCAGACACCATCAGACAGACACCACATCTTTATACAAAAAAATTTTTATTTATATTATTATATTATTTATAAATTACATTTATTTGCCTTCTAATCAACACTGCACAGTCCCCCACAGCACACATTGCTCCCAGCACTAATCACCCTGAATCCTCCAGGGCCGACGTTCCTCTCTCCACGGGAGCTTCGTCCCGCTCCCACTCCCGACTCTAGCTCCCAGACTGTAGGAAAGCGGCCCTTTTATTCTCACCCAGATGTGCTCCAGGTGTTCCCTCTGATGACACTTCCTGGTGTGGCGGAAGTGTCAGGAGAGTACTCGGAAGCACTCCAGGCGTCCCTGGAGGGATCTTCCTCCACCTTTCCGGGTGTGGCGGAAGTAGACAATTCCCGGGCCCTCTGATCCAGGGTGTTTGCCCCCTCGTGACCCGGAGGACGTATATGCCACCTCCCGGTCAGTCAAGGTGTCCCGGCTGGGTTTGGCCCCCAGCTGGTTGCGACAACATATATATAAACTAAAAAATATCAAGAACTTATGTCCTGTGAGATGAGACTTTATGCCAAAAGATTTAACCACACCTGAGCCCGGAAATAAAAGACAAAGAGTAGGACAGCTGCTCTACAGGCTTTTAAATTTTCAAAGCGCCGCGTTAGATGCAAGCCTGCAGCTGATCGAATAAAGAGCAGGTAAAAAAAAACTGTATTTGTTTCCCATTGTATCACCGTTTAAGAGGGGGTTTTGGAGGAGCGACCATGTCTCCTTAGGGTGCGTTCAGCCCCTCTCTTCACAACACGAGCGGCAGAGATGCGAAGTGGCTGACGCGTAGCAAAGACCGGGGAGTTGGCGAGCGACGCCACTATGAGGTAAAAATACATAGAATAGCATTGCAATTTATAATCCTTAAAACAAATAGATTAATTCTAATGACGTCTTTTTAGAATTGCAGTAGAATACTGGTGACTTCAAAGTGCATCATTTAAATTTTGTAGACTTCAATAAAAAAGAATTAAAGATGGAAAAAACAGAGTAAACAATCATAATAGAAACAGACATGGATCATACACTACATGCATATCTCCTTAAATCTTGTACCCAGAATAACAGGATTTCCCTTCAGTTGGCTGGCAGAAAGGTAATTCTAGTACACAGAAATTCTAGATATGCATATTTAGAGATAAAATATATCAAAAAGCATTTTAAGCAGAGTGCCAAGGCGGGGGGTGGGGGGGGATCTTTTTTTTCATCAACAACCTTATTTCAGGTTAATTTTTTCATACATTTGGTGTTGGAGTAGATTTTGTTTTGAAGAATTCAAAAACTCTTGCTGCTGACAAGATGTAGCTTTTCAGATTGGATACAAATTGTGAGTTTTTGGTATCTTGAGAGAAAAGCAGTAATACGTGTCCATTAGGTAAGCAGTTAGTCAATTAATCAGTCTATCGGACTTTATCATGCTGCAATGCAACTGTTGCACCATGTGTTTTGAATATTATCTGAATATTATGGTTATCATGTAGTGGTTAAATCTGAAGGGTGCAAAAGTACTGTACATTTTTTAAAAAAAGCAAATATTAAGGACATTTTTGTCTTTGTTCTATATCCATCCATCCATTTTCCAACCCGTTGAATCCGAACACAGGGTCACGGGGGTCCGCTGGAGCCAATCCCAGCCAACACAGGGCGTAAGGTAGGAACCAATCCCGGGCAGGGCGCCAACCCACCGCAGGACACACACACCCACACTCAGACACCAAGCACACACTAGGGACAATTTAGAATCGCCAATCCACCTAACCTGCATGTCTTTGGACTGTGGGAGGAAACCTGAGTGCCCGGAGGAAACCCACGCAGACACGGGGAGAACATGCAAACTCCACGCAGGGAGGACCCGGGAAGCGAACCCGGGTCTCCTAACTGCGAGGAAATGTACATTGTTGTCAATGAAAATGCTATCTTTTAAAGATTTTCAGATATTTACAATATCACCAGGATCTAAATAAAAGTACAGCCCTTCTATGTAGTAGTATCATCTCACATCTGACACTTTAGGGCTTTGTTCATCATTACTTTGCACTAAGGTCCTCATTGCTACAGAAATTCCCTGCATATCCTCCTTTGGGGTACTGGATAGTAGATTTACCTAGTAATTAATCCGTTTGTTCTATTTTGTAACAATCCATCAGTACATTTATAATTTTAATAGGAAAACAAAATATATGAACATTTGGGTCTCGTCTAGAGTTAATAGGAAAGACATGAAAGCTTAATGAGAAATAACATTACCCTTAAGGGGAGAGACTTCTTCTAAATATTATGAAATTTTACCATTTTAGTAGATCAAGAAAGTTATTTTGTGCCTCAAGGGAAACAAGTAGATCTCCAAGTGCACCTGCGTTGCCCTTTCAGTCCTCATGGGCCAGAAGGATGGGCTTCACCATTAATTTAATGTGTGCAGAGGCATAGGTGCCTTGCTCTAAGCCCTTAAAGCAGGATGACATACAGAATAAGATTAATTTTTCACAATCTTGCAAAGGCCGGCTATAAATTTAATGAGACGCTGATGGCATGATGATTTTTTTTTTTCTTGCCAACCGTATACTGTATTCTGCCAGTCTCAACAAAGCTTATCTTGTCTATTCAAAACACCTGACATACTTTTGTTTGTATTTTGGGGACGTGAAGATGTGAAGTGCAAATGGTAGAGAAGTGGTGTTGGGATGGCAGCAAATCTGTCTATGCACATGTTACATGTAGAAGGCAATGACTAATGGAAAGAATTGTATGTAAGCCTTAAGTAACAGTTTGAATAGTGGAATAAAGATGTTAGGAAAAGTCATATCTGTATTGTCATATTGAAAGTCTGTTTCTTTTTGATTTATTAGCAAAAGTATCCACTTAGTGGTCAAATTATATGCATTATATGTGATTATGTTCTGTTTTTCTGTGGCTTTTATGTGAAATTGCTTTTATTTTAATCATGGCATTTGGTCAATGCAGGATGGTGGCTCCTTTGGATTTGGTATGTTTTGCGTGTGATTACTTTTATTCTTGGGTGGTTTAACGCCAATTTATACAATATGCAGAGAATCTGGCTGCCAAACACTAATGCTGTTTCCATGTCTTATGGGAAATACATGCCCCACACTGGGCATTTTTACATGGATGCTATTACACGTTGTAGTTTTCTTAGCCGATTTAGCTGTGGTTACAATGTATTACTGACGTTTCATCTTATTTTGTTATATAATATTGAAATAGTAATCTCAGCCAGAAATGGTATGTTGATATTGATTTGTTTTTTCGACTAATCCAATACATCTTTAAAATATTTAACTTTCTTTTTATTTTCATTAAAAAAAAAAACATCTAATCTTTGGTTGATTTTTTTTGGGTAAATTAAAACAGCAAATCAATATCATCCTCAGATAAGATCCTAAAATTCATGCAAAAGGATGAGGAGTTAGGGTGAGATGTCACAAATGATAACTATGGAAATTGCTGTAGCATGTGAATACACCATAAATGACACAGCATTCATTTTATTTTCTGAATTGTTTGTCTACACCAGTGTTTTTCAACCTTTTCGCTGGAGTGGAACCCTGCGCGAATGGTTACCTTGCTCACGGAACCCTGTGCAATTATCCACCAGTATGTCCTATATCATGGGACTTTTTCGGGGGAACCCTTGGCTAGCACTCATGGGGAACCCTGGTTGAAAAACACTGGTCTACACATTATAAATATTTAGTAAAATGAATTGCATTCCATCATTTCATTGTCATTAATAGTACTTTTTGAATGAGACTTCTAACACATGAGGCATTTCATCATTAATGGAGGTTTTACACAAATTCTCCTTGTCACATCACACCAATTCTGAACAATTCTTACTGAGTCTCTTCATGAAGTATTAGGCAAGTGGAAGTACATGACTAGGCACTTTGGTGTAAAGGTTGGTCCTCCATTCCAAATCACATAACGGGGCCTGCAGTTATATGAAGGTAACCAGAGAAAGTTGAATCATTCAGATTAGCTTTTAGTATTCATAGTGGAGATAAACTCAAATACATGCTAAGCTCAAATAGGAATGTAAAAGCCCTACTGGGAGAAACGTTCTTTCCCAAGGATAAGCCTGACAAAATACAAGATTTGTACACATTGTGAAATCAAACTAGTATGAAGATCCTATGTGTGCAAAGAGACTCATTTTGCACAACTGCTGTCCTTATCACCCTCTCACTAGATTGTTGTTTTAAGTATATAATGTGCCACTCAAAACTTCTTACTGTGCCAGACGATCCATGCAGCAATGATTAACAATCCTTCCACCATTCACTATTTTTCATTTGTTCAGCATTAACTTTCCCTATCCATTGTCATTGGTAGACACCCTTTAGTGTTGCAACTTGTAATGTTATGCCCAGCACCATTTTTATTGTCTACCATCTGAGCTTCATGTTAAGTATTGATCTTGTATTTAAAAAAGTCCATATCAAGGAGCTGATACAGACTATGAGCTCCTAAGAGAAGATAGTGGCCAGATACTCGTACTAATGAGTAGCATCACTGGGGAGTACTCCTAGTTTTTTTCTCAGGGTGCACTGATTTTCCACCAACACTCCAAAGAGGTTAATGTCAGGTTAATTGCCGACTCTAAATTTTTCTAATGGGATTGTGGAGTGTGTATGTGTTATTTCTGCTTTGCTCTATGTGTTTCGGGAATATGCTACAGCCTCATTGGATGATGCAGGTTCATAAATTGAATGCATTTATTATTCAATTTTCTACATTTTTAAATAAAAGCAGGCTAATGAATGAAACACTCTTATTTCAGCATTATAAAACTTTAGTCTTTTCATTGAACCTGCTGGTTTTATTGCTACGTATAGAAGTCCTTACTTTCATCCTTTAATTTTAGTTTCCATAAGGAAATTACGGGACATGTATATGCCACATTTATTTGGTTAATTATTTGTTTATTTATTTAGATTTAGAATTCATAATCTAATTTATTTCCTTTAGCTTCCATTCAATGTTAATCCAGGCATATTTGATACTCAACTGGAATTTGTTCAAGCCTATTTTACACATTATTTCCTGTCGAGCATAGCACGGCTTTAAAGTGTTTTATCCCTCACAGCCTCTTTCATATTTATTTTGTTTCACTGAACATGCTCCCGCACAGCTTATTTTGTTGTTCTGCACTCTGTGTTTATGCTAATGCCAATTCTGCAGAATAAGACGGGAGATTTAGGTTGAATTTAAAATGTATTATTTTTGTATACTTAACACTTTTGATCAACTAGCGCCTTTATGTTTTTTCTTAATCCTTCTATATAAAGATAATCAGAAACAGTAGGATCAAATGCAAGTCCTGAAAAACGGAATTTCTAGTCTCTAAGCAACAAGGCTTCCTGCAAAATTTTGAGCCACTGCATCTGACAGTGCTGAAGTTGTTATGCTTGAACTGATCAGAAATCTGCAAAAATGGAAAAACATGTCAGTAAAAATGACACAATAGAAACCGAGGAGAGGGTCATTTTGTTGAGGAATGCAAATTAAATGAATGTGAATGTCATATTTTATGAGCATTCTTTCTGTTCTTTCTATTGGTGATGTGTTTCAGTTCTTTTATCATGCAACAATTTCTGATTTTAATTTTCTCCAAGCAAAAATCAATTTATTGTATATAATATCTATTACAAATCCTAATTAAATTAATCTTTACATTTTCTATATTGTTTGGTTTTCCACTTTTTTTTATGCTGTCAGACAAATTTCACCACAAAACTATTGAATAACCCGTAAGGAAGAGGTGAGTTGTTATACAGGTTGCTCTTTGTGGGTGGGACACCTCAAATGTGGACACTGATTCAAAATGGAACCCTTGAAACAAAGTCTAAACCCAGCACACATTCCCTGATAGGTAGTGGCAGTACTGGACTGATGGGCATGAGTCCATTTCTTTGGCTGTGTTAATGTAGTGGTAGGAGCTTCCTCTTTGGCTTCTGGAATATACCAAAACTGCTAAAATTCTGTTGTAGTTTTGTGGCTTAAAACCTTTTAAGTGCTGTATGGAATGTGTGGACACTGCTTCTTGATTAGAATGGGTGCCCACTTTTTTAAAATGAAAAAATGATGTGTATGTTTCCACCAGAGAATGATATTACTCCTTGGCGTCTCGAGAAAGCTTCAGCTGGAGTGGAGGCTTTACTCAACTGATGACCCTGAAATCCAGAATGAGTAATGTAGATTACATTCTAACTGTGGACAGTGTACCAGCTTTTTGCCTTTGTGCAGATATTTGTGACATCGTGGGGTTTTCCAATCCTGTCTCAAGTAGCTTTTGAATTTGGAGTAACTTGCGTCTGCACAGAGTGTTCTTTAAAAGGTGCTCTGGGAATACGGGTTACAAGCGCCACTGCATCATTTCATTGTGTTTTGTTGTGGAGTGAGGTTTGTACTTGGAATTTTGATATCAAGCAGAACTGGATGTGCCTGGAAATCTCTCAAGAGGAACTGCTAAAGTAAATAAATATACTCCTCTGAAACTGTTGCCAAATGAATTTCAAAAATTTACTGTAAAGACTGGGTGTTTACTAACACTTCTCTAGATAGTATTTGGTCTCTAGGTATTTTCTTTTATAAATTATTATGCATGTATTTATAATTATTAGTCAGTCCTACAAGATTTGCGTGAAAGTAAGAAATGTAAATTAATTTTTGTTATTTATAAAATAAATTATGTTAATTGCATTCTTAAGAAAAAGTGGCAATTAAAAATTGATGAGAAATACAAAACACTATCTGTAAACAGAAATGTGTGTGTTATGTTTTGGGATATGATGCACATGTGTAATAAGAATAAATTATTTATAATACCTAAAATAATTAATCTAGCAATTCTTATTATAAAGTGCAGTATATACGTTTCCATTTATTATGGAGTTTATATTGAGATCTTATAGCCTGTGGCTTTAGCCCTTAACAGTTCCATTGCCTCAGTCAGTCTTAAAGTACAAGACATATCACAGGAAAAAAACACAATTTCATTTAGAGTGAAAAAATATTAAAATACTAGGGGGATTTGTCCCCTGCTCGCTTCACTCGCCAACCCCCCGGCCTGTGCTATGCGTCAGCCACTTTGCATCTCTGCTGCTCGCATATGTGGATTTGACTTTCACCAAACAACAAATTTTTTATTCTCACAGATAGGCATCTTCATTGGGAAAAAACACTACTTTTCCCTGATAGCAACACGAATCAGACAATCTACAAGTCTCCAACTTAAATTTTAAATCTGAACAATATATTCAATCTCTTTTTGCCATTCTGTTATTTCACCAAGTAATAATTTCCGTTTGTTTGCACTAATGCGATCTTTACTATTGTTTTTTGAGACTTTGGAATTTTAGTACTTTTATTATCTCAAACCTGCTCTGCATGTGTATGGCGCCAAATTGTTTAATTCTTTACAACGTTCTACTTTGTCATCTACTCTTCGTCTTTTATTTCCAGCCCCAGGCGTGGTTAAATCTCTTGGCACAAAGTCTCATCTTGCAGGATGTGATAGTATCTCTCTGAAAAAGTCACGTCTCATCCCAGGCTAAAAAGACTTGTCTCGTCCAGGGATTTTTTTTATTTATAATAGAGAGAATAATGCTACCAGTCTGGGAAACTCTTAAGGCCTTTTTAAGATGACAGATTATCTCATATCTTTCCCACAGAAATAAATTAGAAACCAAGAAAGTAGCAGAGCTAAAAAGTGAAATTACTAGAATAGATGAAGAACATGCCAGGCTTCCAAGTGAGGCTCTACATAGGAAAAGGCAGGCTCTGCATTCAGAACTAAACCTCTTGACAACTAAAGAAACTGAACAACTAATTTATAAATCCAGACATCATTACTATGAACACGGAGGGAAAGCTAATAAGCTTTTAGCTCAACAAATTCACAAGCAAGAAGTCCGCAACGCAATCCCAGTAATGACCAACACAAACGGAGACAAAATCATTGACCACAAAAATATAATGCACACATTTAGAGAATACTATAAATTCTTATATTCTACTGAGTTTAAAGAAGACAACACACAATCTAATGCATTTCTGGATACATTACAGTTACCACAAATAGACACTTTTAGTGCGGAGGAACTCAATAAATCTCTGGTGTTATCAGATTTACTAGATGCTATAAAGTCACTTCAAGGCGGGAAAGCAGCAGGCCCTGATTGCTACCCTGCAGAATTTTATAAGAAATTCTCCGCTCAGCTAGCTCCCCTCCTATTAGCAACATTTACAGAAGCCAGAGACAATCAAACTCTTCCTCAAACTTTTCGCCAAGCATTAATCACCATTTTTCCTAAACAAAATAAGGAATTATTACAATGTGCATCATACAGACCAATTTCACTTTTGAATAATGACGTTAAAATACTCTCAAGAATCATAACTAGAAGGATGGAGAAAGTGCTCCCTTCGGTAATATGACAAGATCAAACTGGATTTATCAAGGGTCGACACTTATCTTCAAATCTTCGACACCTGTTTAATGTAATATACTCACCAACCAAGTCAAACACCCTAGAAATATTATTATCATTGGATGCAGAAAAAGCATTTGACATGATTGAATCGAAATACCTTTTTACTACATTGAAGAAATTTGGGTTTGACGATTTTTTTTTATTTTTTATTTTTATTAATTTTATTACAATCCATACAAAGCAATCAAGATTTTACAAAAAGAAAAATTGAGTTAAGAACAGATCGATCCCCACCCCTGAGAGAGAGAGCAAGACAAATAACGTTAAATTTAAGGCTTGTAAACATACCTAATTTAAAAAAAAAATAAAAAATTCTCTGTGCTTTATGAACTTATTTTAAAAAATTACTGATTAGTTCCTGCCATGTTTTGAAAAAGGTATGTACAGATCCTTTAACTGAGTATTTGATTTTTTCCAATTTCAAATAATATAACACATCGATTTCCCACTGACTTAAAAGAGGAGAGTTTGGATTCTTCCAGTTTATCAGAATGAGTCTGCGTGCCAACAGTGTAGTGAGTGCAATGCAAAATGGGTTTGACGATTTTTATATAGACAACGTCTTTGCATCCTATGAACAATTACATTCCAAATTTAACATTCCAGCTACACATTTTTTCACTATCTTTAAATTAGGAACTTTGTTGTCATCTTAAACCTTCATCCATGCTGGAAAAACTATTGCTCAATTTCAAGGACTCAGACACCATCTCTGCAATATATAAAATTATTTTACAGTCCCTCCCTTTCAAAGATCCAAGAGGATACTGGGAAAAAGATCTCTCAATTAATATATCAGAAAAGGAGTGGAAAATAGCAATGCAGAGAATTCACTCGAGCTCCATATGCGCAAAGCATACAATTATGCAACTTAAAATTATATATCGAGCACATCTGTCTTGCCTAAAACTCTCCAAAATGTTTCCAGGGCAAGATCCAATCTGTGAACGCTGCAATCAAGTCCCAGCCTCACTGGGTCACATGTTTTGGGCCTGCACCAAATTAACATCATTCTGGACCAAAATGTTTAATTACCTTTCAGACAGCCTTGGTCTCACAATCTCTCCTAACCCATTAACAGCTGTGTTTGGGGTTCTTCCAGATGGGTTTAAAATGGAGAAGGACAAACAAACTGTGATTGAATTCACTACACTTTTGGCACACAGACTTATTTTGCTAAACTGGAAGAATCCTATCTCTCCTCTTTTAAGTCAGTGGGAAACCCATGTTTTATACTATTTGAAATTGGAAAAAATCAAATACTCAGTTAGAGGATCTGTACAGATTTTTTTTCAAAACATGGCAGGATCTAATCAGTAATATTTTAGAATAAGCTCTTAAAGCACAGAAGAAGCAATTATTTCGGTATTTCTTTTTCTTCTCCATTTATCTCTATTGGCTTATCAAACTCATCAATTTAGGTATGTTTACAAGCCTTAAGTTTTACTCTGTTGGCCATGCTGTCTCTCTCAGGGGTGGAGGTCGACTTGTTCTCAATCCTACTTTTTGTAAAAATTGATTGATCTGTATGGAATGATTGTAATAAAATTAATAAAATTAAAAAAAAAAAAGAATAATGCTGCCAGTTTGAATTTTTTTAACCAGATGCATATGACATAAGATTAATAGCTAGCATTAAGTAGTGTATTCTGCATAATGTCAACATTAAAAATAGGTTTCCAGTTAATCCATACATGCTATGAAGACTGGCATTCAAGAGCAGAACTTCAGATCTTGAAAATGGGCTTTTAAATTGTTACATGAACACAGGATTATCATGGCAATGGCAGGATAAAAAATCCAGGGAATGTCCTGACATGCTATTGGAAGAGAGAAGAACTGCTAAAAATCAAGACAAACTGTGTTAAAAATGAACACACAGAATACAAGTCATCCAATTCGCCTAATGGCTTGTAAAAATTAGAGAAGTTTACCAAAACATTAAACCTGTTCTTAGCCTACTTATGCCTTAGCTTATGACAATTTAATTTAACTGGAACTGTCTTTATAACTTAACATGATGCTCTTTTTGTTTAATGAGAATAATTTTGTGTCTGTATTGTTAGCAAAATTTGAAATACACCCATGGAAATCAGGAAAAGCACTAATGGCTATTTCTGCTTTTTATCTAAATATCTCTGCCCTCTTTCTTGAACCCACTCAAGTTTTCTCAAAGGATTCATGTCCTTCTCCTTCCAGGTGGGCTAGTGCCACTCAAGCATCTTGACCCACCCAGCCTATGAGGAACTTGCAGACAGCTGCTTTCCTCATCAGCCTGTTATAGCAATTCTGAATGAGACATTGAGAATTTTCATTAAAGAGGATCAGCAGATGAAGCGTACTTCAAAAATCAAGCTGAAGTCATAACCAAAATCCTATCCAATCTGTCGTCTAGAGGTGAAATACTAACCAAAATTCAAAGTCCTAAATACCATCACGTCATAAGTTCATTAACCAAGAAATAAAGTTTATTGCAAGAACCACACACCTACAACCTTGTAAACCAATCTCATATACCAGGAGTTACATGGTGCTAATCTTTATACCATGTCTCCCAATGACGCATGCAGTTTGCAGTCCCTAGAAGTCACTTATAGCAACACTATAGCAGCTCCTACAACAACAGTTAAATAAAAACTTAAATACCAAATCGTAATGCCTGTGAAGAACTTGTTCTTTAGCTGCTACGGCATTTTCTTGAAAACTCACTAATGAACACTAACTAATTAATAACTTTTAACATTTCTTTAAATTAAATTTATTTTTATTTATCCAGGAATTCCACACATTTTAGAGTTTATAATTTTGAATGCACCAAAGGGTTAATCAGAAGGTCCCAGATCCCAAGACCACTTATGTTTTGTACCTTAAATTTTAGATTTTGCCTTTCATATCGGAAAGATTTTGGTCAAATTGACAGATAAGTCAAGTTTATTGTTTGTTATTGTATGTAAGTATTCTTTGCAATTGCTATCCCTTTTCAGAATTGATTTTATGTATTAGTTATAGCAAAGCTTATCTGCTTAGCTGAGAAGAAACTTAATTATGAGCGTAAAAAATAGCCATCTGCATGTATTCAGCATATGTTGTTCTTTAGCATATGAATAATAACATGTAATCTAACTGACCATCCCATTCAAGGCATGAATTTGCTCTGAAACACCCAGGGAGTGAAACAACTGTGCAAAACCAAATTAAGATATATTAAAAACGCTAACAAGAGTTTGAATTTCCAATCTGGGATTATCATATAATTATCCCATTAGTAGTTAAGAAAGAATGATGAACCTTTAGTGCATAATTATCCTAATGTCATAATTTTACTAATCACTATGTTTTGGCCAATATTTAAATTATTCCCATTGTTGAAGCAAGTTGAACATATCTGTCCTGAAGAAAACATTAATAATGCTGATTGCAAAATAATAAGAATTCAACTAGCTTCTCATTTTCAAAGTACTCCTTTGAGAGAAAAGCTGTTGACTGACATATTGGATAGCTTCCACTTGAATATGTGTTTTTGTTTTAAGAAGGTAAAATCTTTTTAGCAGTTTGCTGTTTTTTCTTCAGCTGTCTAGTTGTTAGGACTTTTGATCTGTGAAGCTCCAACTTTTTCTCCAAAATGCTCGCTGACACTGCCATAGGCAGACCCCCTGAGGATTGGCTCTAGCTGTAGCACAGGCAAAATGGATACAATACAAAGCTCCAGAATCAGATATTACAAGTCTCAGAATTGAGCTGCAAAATACCGACTTGACAGAGAAAAGAGAGAGAGAGAGATAGAGCTGCTTCACCATCAGCTGGCGGTTCATTGAGGCTAAGTTATTGAACTTAGTGGAGCCTTTACCTCACGATTAAAAGCACATTCTGGAAAAAAGGAATATACAATATGTTTGGTAGGCAGGGTCTGGACAGGTCACATTAACTGGAAAACTCAAAACCTTAAAATAGCATAGTCTTTATTACCTCACCCAGTAACTGGTTTTTGGTATATATTGTTGGCAGATCAATAGTTGCAGTTATCCATGATCTCTGTGAAGTGAAAAATCATATTAAATCGTTTCACTGTGGAGTTAAAAGTAAATTTTCAGGGTATGTTTCTGGCATGTATACATAATTAATAAAACAAAACTATATATATATATATATATATATATATATATATATAGTCAGTCAGTCACAGGGTCTGTTGGAGCCAATCCAAGGCAGGTACAAATCCCAGGCAAGGCGCCAACCCACCGCAGGGCACACACAGACACACCAAGCACACACTAGGGACAATTTAGGATCGCTAATGCACCTAAACTGCATGTCTGAACTGTGGGAGGAAGCCAGAGCATCCGGAAGAAACCCACGCAGACACGGGGAGAACATGCAAACTCCATGCAGGGAGGGAACCACCACAAGGTTTAACGAAATTACCTTTATAACAAGCTATTTTTCAGTATTGTAAAATTTATTAAACAATAAAAAGAGGAAAAAAATGGCTGAATAAATCAACAATCTGATAATTAACTAACAAAATGGATAATTCACACACAGTAGCATGGTTATCACACAATTACTATTCTTCAGTATAATGTGTTATATACCAATGCACTCACGCATCTAAATAGTAAAATACTCTTGTCTTGAACATTTTTTTCATTATTCAGGTGTAATATATTCAGTAATTTGTGAAACTTACATTTGTTATTGATTGTTACTGTGATAATAACTCCATATACATTAAGAGCACTGTGAATTGGAAAATTCTCAGTGTGTTGTGTTATTTAAAATCTTCATTGGACTAGAGTGCTAACCTAAAAAAGGAAATAAATGCAAGTAGTAAGACCCCAACATAACATAGACCTGATATTTTTAAATAAATGATTCAGTACTGTTTATCAGTGGCCTACACAGTATTTTAATTGGAAGAAGACAAATGCAAAATTGAATCATAAATACTTTTTTGGTCTGTTACTTTTGCCTGAGCGTTGTCAGTAAATAACAAATAAGAAAATGTACACATAGCATAAAATTCAAGCGTGTTCTGGGACGGATTAGCTAATTTGAATTTTAATTTTTTTAATTACTTCATTAAAGGGTCAGTTGCCATATTTTTGTTTGTTAATTATTTTTGAAGTAATGTGTTATATTCAAAAATACAGTGATAATAGAATATAATTGCATACAATAATACACTACATTTTATTACATGCTTGTTAGCAGTACTTTACTATCTCATGTAGCCCAAATAGACTTGTGGTAGCCTAATAGCTTTCATAGAGAGCAGATTCCATTTCAACCAATGTAAAAATGTCATCTGCTAATGTCCTATTGTTACGTGGTCAATTTCGGATAGTCTATAGCTAATTGTAGTTAAAATTTAACATTTTTGAAAAACATACCCAATATATAAATATGTGAGAAATAGAGGAGATGATTATAGAAGCAGCAAGATACCAACGAGTTTTGCAAATTTCTGTTTCCTCTGCATAAGCACCACACATAACCTATTTCGTTGCCATTTTACTTAACTGCTTCTTTGTATGCTAAAATGGATTTCTTTATTATCACAGAAGTTGTGCTAAATGTGATGGCTGAAGTGGAGGGAAGACCTCATCTTTCAGATTTCATTCAATTTATGGACATTTTGAAATGACATAGAATAATAAACCTAGGTACTTTTGAGCTAGTCAGTGGCTTATATATGTTATCAAGTAAGTATAATTGATTATCCACATTATTGTGAGAGAGACTTACATAAAGCCATTTGGACATTTTGCTTGTTTAACGTGTTAAATATAATCAAATCTGATAATCACGAAGCAAAGCTGGGAAGACAAGTGATGAAAAAGTTCAAAATGACAATATAAAAGAACAAATTTCTTGTGGAGGTGGTAGATGTTGTGATGAAGAGAAATAGATTATGGTGGTTTGGGCCAGTTGACTGAAAGGCAGAAGATGCCTGGTTAACAAAGATAATCAAGATGGAGGTGAAGGGGATGCAGGTTAAACAGATGCCAAACAAGAAGTCATTGGAGATGGTATCAGAGAATATGAAAAGAACCAGTCTCGGTCCAGAGTAGGCTCAGGGCCATGGAGTGTAATGGACTGGCGAGAATTACTAAACCTGGAAATAGCGAGTAATATTCTGATCATGATGCATTTTGATGAGGCAGAATTGAGAAACTACAGAATGTTAGGCTTAGATGGGAAACTGTTTGGTCAGTTGTGCTGGGAAAATTAACTTTGTTTCAATGATTTGTTCATACGTATTTTCAGTCCAGCAATATCTGGCAAAGTGTGTGTGTCTGGAAGTGGCTATAGCAAATTCTGGAATCATCTGCCTTATTACCCACAAACTTGGTGACTATTGTACTTTTACAGGTATATATATATATAAGAAACTAAAAACCAGCAAAAGTAAATAAATGGAAGGAAAACATTGATTAATGCATGTTGGAGTTTAGAATGAATCAATAATAGTAATATAGTGAATCACTAGAAGACGGTTTGTGACTGCATCAGAGTAGCCTGGTATAAAAATTGTAATATAATGTAATTAGATGGTAAAAGAAAGAAAGGGATGTTATTTCTATTATGTTTTCAGAGGAGCAGAAAAATACACATTAGGGAAAATACAGGAAGAATGAAATATTGCATCTGCTGTTAAAAGGGGTTAATTGAAGTTTACAGCACATAAGTCTTTTTTATGAAAGCACTGATTTATTTATCAATGTGTATGCTGCAAGAATAACCCTTACTTTCTTATGCCATAAAAAGCTGGGCCTTTGAAGGACATTAGAGAAGGTTTGTATTCATTATGTTGCCTTTCCCCAGTGTGCATTGCCTCTTCTGTAGAAGTAACTATGGTACTAGTTGAATTCATTCAATGTCATGGTGGTGAAAGGCTAAATTTAATCACGCACACTAGTAAAATACACAGTTACATCAGTGACTCTTGTCTTTTAATTTAGTGTTAGTATTGCAAATCAGGGTGACCCAGATTCACATCCCACCTAGGGCTCAGATCATGCAAACCATTATATTGGTTTGATGGAAGTCAATTCTGCCTGACTACACTAGGGAGCTTTACAAGGTTAAAATAAAATCTTCACTGATACCATTTGTCTCAATGAAGGAAACAGTCTAAATATATTTTACTAACGACAGTAATGTATTTTCAAATTATACTCACCTCCTGTGTTTCTGACAAGATGACTTATGTTAAAAAAGTGGTGCAGTGTGAATTTTATTTCCCTGAATAGGCAAACATATACAATTCTAGAAAAAATGTGAAGGATATCTTTATTCTTACTGTTAAGGATGAAACTCTAAACTGTACAAGGTATTATTTTTATGCAGCCACCTGAAGAATTTTGTATTATGTACTTAGTGTCTTACCCAGGCCATACATTCCTAAACATGCAATATATTCATTTTACAAGTTATGAAGACACCTATTTTTACAAAGTGTTTTTAAAGTGCTGTCTATAGCATTTTAGGGTTTAAACTTGCAACCTTGTCATTTTGCATTTAGCTCATGAATGCTGAAATACATGTCTTTCTTTAATTTTACCAATTTTTATGTAGTCCTTTCTTTTCCCCGATAAAGTGAACATTTGCTTATAAATAGCAGCACAGCTTTGACCAGATATATTTGAAGGAAGGAATCAATTTCAATAAAGCAGAGCACATAATTACATTTCTGTTTGTGCTTTTTAAAGTTTGACAGTTTATAACTCCTGAAAACCTGAGTCTAAGAATGAACAGTTTAAAAGAACAGAGAGGACAATAAGTAGTAAGTGATCATTTTTACCTAAGTGGTAGGCTGATATATTTATTTTTGTTATAAAAAATGATGGTATTTTTCCACACACACACATACTTAAAATTATTAATCTGCAAACATTTCCAAAAAAAAGGAAATGAAAATGAAAAATGAATTTGCATTTTTTCTTACTATATAGAGAAACTGCAACTGAGCCTCAAAAATCACATAGGGCATACAGTATGGCCCAAAGGAATGTCATGCCTAACCGCAGCAGTTCAGTTGCTCCGTATCTTGCCTCATTCCTGCACTGACCAGTCCCATTATTTTTTAACTGTTCCTTTTCACATTCCTTGTAGTCCCAAAACAACTGCCTAATGTTGAATCTCTCCATGTGAAAAATCTGGTATTATAACTTACATGGGCTTACTCTCAGGGTTCCTACCATTTTATCATTTTGCTACTACTTAAAACAATTTTTGTTGTTCATTCACAAATATATTATTTTTTTTTGGAAATGCCTTGCTTCCTAGTACTTTCTTTTTTCTGACACTTTACAGTAAGCATTTTATTAGAATTATCTGTGTTTTTTGTCTTTGGCTTGTTAAAGGGTAACAATTTGGATTTGAGGAGTGAGTATGCTTTCTTTGGTTTGTCTGGTTGATGCATACATTATTTGTATCTTTTCTGCTGTTGTTCTTGGTTTGCCATTTTTTAAACCTATTGTCTAGATATTTTTTTATCTGTAAAGTATCATTGATTTTGTTGAAAAGGCCTCCTGTGGGATAACAGGAAATACACCATTAGAAGACTAGAGAGATAAGCCTATAAGTGCCAGGAGGGGGTAATGTGTTTACTCAGAAGGGGGTTTAAACCTCAAATAAGACATAAACAAAGTGAATTTAGAGTTGGGAGGTGAATTTGGGACAAGGCCTCAAGGAGAGATGGGGAGTAGAATAGTTAAACTGTACTTCAGAGGAGAGCAAACCACCTCACCATGTAGACAGAGTTCAGCCTCTTCATGTATAGACAGAATACCCGCACAGTTGTTATTCTTGTTTAATTTAAACTATTGTGTTAGATTTTTCCTGTGCTTAGCCTTCATATATAATTATACAATAAATGCAGTTTTTTCGTTTTTATGTACTGTTTCCTTTCCCTGGAATTTAGTCTGGGGGTTTTGGTTTTGTAGCTATTATATTTGTAAATATGTAAAAAAAAAATTGTAAATGAAAGATTAAGATGTGTTTGTGAATGTTATATTATGTAAATACTCAGTATAAAGTTATTTAAATGAATTGGTATTTGTTATAGAGGTTTATTCCCACCACTCAAAAAAAAAATCTTGTCTTATTTTACAAAAGTATTTCATTATTTCACAAAGATTTTACCTGCTGCTGCTAGTAAAATATTGTGCTTGCGTGTGTGCTTCGGTAGTCTGGTGACAGCTATTCAAGAAAAGAGTTTAGCACGTGTGTAGCAATCAAGTGACAAAAACTAAACCAAAGTTATAGATGCACATTTAGTTTTAACCAGTTTAAAGTTTAATACATTTAGTTCAGACGTTTTAACATACAGTAGGTAGAGTGGAAGTGCAGAGCTAGCATTCTTTTCTCTCAGCCACAGGGTCTGCATAGCATTTGCATTTGTGGATTGATTGGTATCAGTGAGTGTGCTTAACTAAATATGATTACTTGTTTTAGCCCAGACTGTAAATGTGTCAGCAATACTTAATTAATTAACAAAATATATTTAATCCTTCATGTGCTGTGAAGTAAATAATATCCATCCCCTACCCAAGCCCCTAAATTTTCACATTATGAACACTGGCCACAGCTCCATTAGATCACACGGTTTCAAAATATCAATAGAAAATAACTGGATTAAAATTAAATAGATACTTTTTACAGTTAGGGCCATAAATATTTGGACAGAGACAACTTTTTTCTAATTTTGGTTCTGTACATTACCACAATGAATTTTAAATGAAACAACTCAGATGCAGTTGAAGTGCAGACTTTCAGCTTTAATTCAGTGGGTTGAACAAAACAATTGCATAAAAATGTGAGGCAACTAAAGCAGTTTTTAACACAATCCCTTCATTTCAGGGGCTTAAAAGTAATTGGACAATTGACTCAAAGGTTATTTCATGGGCAGATGTGGGCAAGTCCGCCGTTATGTCATTATCAATTAAGCAGATAAAAGGCCTGGAGTTGATTTGAGGTGTGGTGCTTGCATGTGGAAGATTTTGCTGTGAACAGACAACATGCGGTCAAAGGAGCTCTCCATGCAGGTGAAAGAAGCCATCTTTAAGCTGCGAAAACAGAAAAAACCCATCCGAGAAATTGCTACAATATTACGAGTGGTAAAATCTACAGTTTGGTACATCCTGAGAAAGAAAGCAAGCACTGGTGAACTCAGCAACGCAAAAAGACCTGGACGTCCACGGAAGAAAACAGTGGTGGATGATCGCCGAATTATTTGCATGGTGAAGAGAAACCCCTTCACAACAGCCAACCAAGAGAACAACACTCTCCAGAGGGTAGGCGTATCGATATCCAAGTCTACCATAAAGAGAAGACTGCATGAAAGTAAATACAGAGGGTGCACTGCAAGGTGCAAGCCACTCATAAGCCTCAAGAATAGAAAGGATAGATTGGACTTTGCTAAAGAACATCTAAAAAAGCCAGCACAGTTCTGGAAAAACATTCTTTGGACAGTTGAAACCAAGATCAACCTCTACCAGAATGATGGCAAAAAAAAGTATGGAGAAGGCATGGAACAGCTCATTATCCAAAGCATACCACATCATCTGTAAAACACAGTGGAGGCAGTGCGATGGCTTCGGCGTGCATGGCTTCCAGTGGCACTGGGACACTAGTGTTTATTGATGATGTGACACAGGACAGAAGCAGTCGAATGAATTCTGAGGTGTTCAGAGACATACTGTCTGCTCAAATCCAGCTAAAAGCAGTCAAATTGATTGGGTGGCGTTTCATGATATAGATGAACAATGACCCAAAACATATAGCCAAAGCAACCCAGGAGTTTATTAAAGCAAAGTGGAATATTCTTGAATGGCCAAGTCAGTCACCTGATCTTAACCCAATTGAGCATGTATTTCACTTGTTGAAGATTAAACTTCGGACAGAAAGGCCAACAAACAAACAGCAACTGAAAGCCGCTGCAGTAAAGGCCTGGCAGAGCATTAAAAAGGAGGAAACCCAGCATCTGGTGATGTCCACGAGTTCAAGACTTCAGGCTGTCATTGCCAGCAAAGGGTTTTCAACCAAGTACTAGAAATCAACATTTTATTTCCAGTTATTTAATTTGTCCAATTACTTTTGAACCCCTAAAATAAAGGGATTGTGTTAAAAAAATGCTTTAGTTGCCTCACATTTTTATGCATTTTGTTCACCCCACTGAATTAGTGCTGAAAGTCTGCACTTCAACTGCATCTGAGTTGTTTCATTTAAAATTCATTGTGGTAATGGACAGAACCAAAATTAGAAAAAAGTTGTCTCTGTCCAAATATTTATGGACTTAACTGGAAGTTTCTGTTAGTGAATTGCATGCTGCATTTTCTAATTGGCTAAAGGACTGAGCCCTGCAGAGGTCTGGCTGACATCTACCGTGTTTGCCTCTTGCCTTACAACCAGTGGTACTGTGGTGATCGCTGGCTCCCTGTGATCCTTAACTGGGCAGATTAAATTTACCATTCTGCATATGCAGGTCTAAATGCATACCGATAACTTTGGTTCTGTTCTTGTTAACTTATTGCCTGCTATACATGTGCTTAAACTCTTCCTTGCTAGCTGTTATATGACCAGAACATGTGCAGCTATAATGTTACAGACCACAGCAGGCAATGTAATGCTTTTGAAATTTGTTTGATCGGGTCTAGAAATTACAACTCTGAACTGAACTCTTTCAATAACATTATTTATAGTTACTGCTGCATTCACTAAAGAAAAGTCTTTACTTAAAATATTGCATTTGTTATGCTTATTTAAGAAAACTTAGGCAGGTGCTTATACAAAGAAACCTTGCCCAGAACGTGTTGCAAAGTCATTAAGCTATCATGCCCACAAAATGTGCTTCTGGTAAATATGAATACCTATCGATGTTTATTCATCTGACTGACATGCTAAGTGTCATTGTGAATTGTTTTACACCATCATGCTCTATGGAGTGCAAAATATACTAGAACTGTTGCTGATGCTACTTCAATGACAAACACATATTCAGATAAAACACTGTGTGTTTCTGATTTTACGGTACAGTTTTTTTCTTTTGTTACAAAGCTTCACATGGGTAGTTGGATAAATGAAGATGTTTAGGGCAACATTTTTTTTAAACAGTCACCACTGTTTAATGTAAGTGCACTGAAGGAAAACAGACTCAAATGTTTTATTTTTGTTGAGATGCTAGCAAAGATAAAATCAGCTGTCAACCAAGTACTCAACATTTCAGAACTCAGAGTGTTCAGCAGTAGCCTTTTGTTAGTATGCAATGTGAGCAAAATGATTCCACATACTGGATGAAACAATAATATTTGGAGGAAAGCTTGGAAATTCACAATTGGGATGGGAAGAACTAGAGAGAGAGAGAGGTTAGAAATCATAATCCTATATCCGTCTATTCACCAAGCATACTTAATCCAATGTACTTTTTAAATACAGCCCCATCCTGGCAGCATCATGTGTAATACAGGAGCCAGTCGTGGACAGAATATTTTTTCATTGCATAGAGACACATCAGCACTCACTCACTGCACCAATGTAGAGTCACCAGTTAGCCTAACATATTGGTTTAAGAGAAGAACTCAAGTACTGGAGTATAAAAACTCCAAACCAATATGCCAAGAAATTACTGACTCCACACACAACAACCAGGCTGGGATTTGAATCCAGTGTGATGGATATGTGAGGGAGCAAGGCTAACTACTGTGCCACCATGCTGCTTATGAAGCGGCCTGTAATAAATTGAGCAGTCTGTAAACTACTTTACAGTGTTAAAATGCAATTTAATTATGCAAGTACTTCAAAGTGCACATCACATTGCTGTTGACTGAGTTTTTGGAAAGTCAGTATACTTCCACTTTTTCTGTATGTGATTTTTCAAAGTAGTATGTGTCAGTGACTCAGAGCATTATATCATAAAAAATCAAAAGCATCAAAATGTTCTTTAGATACCTTTAGACTACTTTAGTTTGGATTGCCTGACTGATTTAAAATATTTTCCTTGCATTCTGTAGCACTACATGACTTGTGTGATATGAATGTTGGATCTGTCACTGCTATCTTAAACACAAGGCATGCCATTTCGGTTATCCTACATCAAAATAATTCTCTTCAAAAATAAAAAAGCATTTTTATTTGCTACATTATGTCTTTTCAAGTTTACATTTTTTGCACTGGAACTTATTGTATATTTATTTATACTCCTGAGAAGTATTACAGCTTAAATGGAATATTCTGCAGGGACATTTACGGCCTGATCAACAATGCAATGTATATATATGATCTTACTCTGCCAATAAAAGAGCGCCATACAGAGCAGTTTTTGTGTTCAAAAACATTTTCTGACTCAGAGACCCTGCATTCACAAACAACATCTCTGTGTGAGTATGTGAAACGGAGAGAGATGTGACACCGAGCAATTCTTCACCTGTGACATTGTGCCAGAGACATAGAGTGATAGATATCACAGCAAAAATGATCAGTTTGTGTTTAGAGATGCATAAATCATATAAATCTGCCAAAAAATGGAAAGTGAAATTTTGAAACCATTACAGATTGTTTTCTCACACTACATATTGAGAAAGCCACATTTTAAATTGCTTGCAAGACTTGACTTTCCTGCTTATATTGCCATATTTCTTTAATTCCTACACCTCTTTTATATGACTTTAAATGTTTACATACTGTTTTTTGGAAATAAACCCATTGGTGATAATGTGTTATATACAAAGTTTGGCAAAAGTGTATAGACCATTTCCAAGTTTTTTACTGAATTATAAATGTTACTTCCATATTTTGTTTCATTCTTGTAGTTTTCATGTAAATTTACAAACTCAATAAAACTAGTGAGAACATGTTTTCAAACTAAAATGATGCACACATTTTTTATCCCACAAATGTGTGTATCGGTGAGTGGCATTTTAATTTACTAAGATTTTTGTTGTAGGTATCCATACACTTTGCACACTGGTTTGGAGTGTTTTTGGGCCATTCCTCTTCATAGTTTTCAGAACAGTCTAGAAATAACTTTCAGGCTCAGACAGTCATATACCTGTATGTGCAAGGTCAAGTACATAGTACTTAGCATTTTTTTCAGTCCTTATTTTAGCAACTCTTAATCTGATGCTGTCACCATGACATACTAGAAGGCACATTTCATGTGAAGTTTAGTATAATCAGGTATTTCATACTGTGAGAATTCTCACAAATTATCCAGTTAATAACTGTCAATATATATATATATATTTTTTTTTTTCCAAATTAGACGTGTGGACACAGAGAATGCAAGGTACAGTAGTTCCTCAGTTATATTTGTCCTGGTAGTGATAAATAATAGGCTCTAATTTTATTATTCATCTACTTTTGTATGTGTGTGTTTTTTTTATGTCTTTACTGGACTTTTTATAAATAACTGTTCTTTAGCTTTTACTTTTTTGTTAAATGTATTTAGCCAGTGTTATTGTAATAAGAACATTGACAAACAAGAGGAGACCATTTAGTCCATCAAGCCCATTTATTTAGCTAATTACTAAGCTGTTCCAATACCTCATCCAGATTTTTCTTAAAGGCTGCCAAGGTTTCTGTTAAACTACATGTCTCGGTAGTTTGTTCCAGAGTCCCACAATTCTTTGCGTAAAGAAGTACTTCCTGCCTTCTATCCTAAATTCACTTGCCCTTAATTTCCACTGATGTCCTCAACTATGTGATTCACCATTAAACCGATAAAATGTTGCAGGATCTACTTTGTCAATGCCTTTGAGGATTTTAAAAACTTGGATTAGGTCCTCCTGTACTCAAGGCTAAACAGGTTTAATTCTCTGAGTCTGTCAGAGTAGGACATGTCCTTAAATTTGGGCAAATTCTTGCTTTCTCTCCTCTGCAAAACTTCAAGTGCTGCTATTTCTTTCTTGTAGCATGGTGACCAGAACTGCACATATTACTCCAGATGCGGCCTTACGAGTGCAGTATATAGTTTGAGCATAACCTCCTTTCACTTAAATTCAACAGTTTTTATGATATGAACTAACATTTTATTTGTCTTTTTAATTGCTTCTTTGCATTGCTTAGTCAATGAAAATATTATGTCAACATAAACTCCTAAATCCTTTTTCAGAGATTGCTTCCTGTAAGACAGTATCTCCCACTTTGTATTTATATATGATGTCCCTGTTGTTCATTACGTTTCTACATTAAATTGCATTTTCCAGGTGTTTTCCCAGCTTTTGAATTCTTTTTGCTGTGTTCTTAGTGTCCACCATCTCCCCAATTTTAGTGTCATCTGTGAATTTGACAAGTTTGCTAACTACACCAGAATCAATGTAATTAATACAAATCAAAAAAAGTAATGGTCCAAGGACAGACCCCTAAGGCACCCCACTGATGACCTTACTCTATGTGGAGCCTTCTCCTCTTATTTATACTGTTTGTCTGCTGCCAGTTAACCATCTAGAGATCCAGTTTTGTAGGTTACCTCTGACGCCTACAGCTTCTTAGGTGTAGGACTGTATCAAATGCTTTTTGAAAGTCTGGGTAAATGATATCATATGCTTTGTTTTTGTCAACTGTTCCATTTGCTTCTTCAAAAAAATCTAAAAGACTGGTTTGGCAGGAATGTTCTCTCATAAACCCTTCCTGGCTGCTGTTTAGAATATTTTCATTTAGGTAATATTATCTTTATTTCTTATTACAGTTTCCATAATTTAGTATGGCACAGAAATAAGACTAATTGGTCTATAATTACTGGGATCCATTTTGTTTGCCTTGAAAGCTGGAGTCACATTTGCAACTTTTCAGTCCTCAGGTATTTATAGAATATGCCTTTTAAGGGTTTATAGATGATGTCTTTCATTTCCTTCAATACAAATTGGTAAGATCCCATCAGGTCCAGGGATTTTATCAGTCTTCAACATATTGAAGGCTTGAATCACATTTGATTCTTCTGTTCTTCTAAGAACTCAGAGTTTGTTTTTACTTCTGCATGTGGCATTACACTTGTTTCTTCCTTTATAAATACTTGGGTGAGATACAGGGTGAGCCAAAATGAAGTACCACATTTCAAACATTTATTCTACAAAAACGCTACAAGATAAAATAAGTTTTGTTACGACACAAGACAGGGTATACAAAATAGATTTTTTTCACTGTGTTTTAAAAATGATTTCTTTAAGGTGGCCATCATTAGCGATACACTCTTTGAGACAATTTCTGAACACTTGCATGACTCGTTCAACCATTTCAAGGGGAATAGTGGCAATTTCATGGTGAATAGCGTCCTTGAGGGCTTCAAGGTTTTGTATACCTTCAACTTGAGATAGCCCCACAAGTAGAAATCACACAGAGCGAGATCAGGCCATCTGACATTGCCGCGCAAGGAGATCAGCTTCCCCATAAACATCTACAGGAAAACATGCATGGAGCTGTTCCTCCATCCTGTTGAAACCAAACATCCACCACATCCATTTCTTTCAGTTGGGGCTGAAAAAAGTTCTCTAGCATTTCAGTGTAACATTCTGAAGTGACGGTGACCATTGCTCACCCTCCTCAAAAAAGTAAGGGCCTATAATATATAATATAATATAAATTCTGCAATGGTGCACCAAACCTTAACATGCTCACTGTGCAGGGGTCTGATGAAGTTCACGATGGTTGGTTTCAGACCAATAGTGAACGTTTTGCTTATTTACACAACCATTCAATTGGAAATGTGCCTTGTCGCTGCACATGAAGATGGCATGTCGATGAACAGTTTGCAGAAAATTTGCACACAACTCTCTATGGCTCTTCCAGTCTCTCTCAGAGAGTTTATGCTCTATCATCATTTTGTATGGATGGAAATTAAGGTCCTCATGCAAAATCCTCCTCAAAGACTTGTTGGAATTGCCTAAGGCAGAAGCATGTTTGCAAAAGTGATGCCCTTACAGCTTGGATGTTTTCAGTCATTCGTACAGTCCAAGGATGGCCTGGAGATTTTCTGTTCAATGTTGTACCTAAATTTAGCCACCCACTGAAGAATTATTTTCCGATTTGGGACATCACCATTAGAGGGAATGCTGAAGTGCATTTGGAATGTGCGTTGTGTAGTGATGATGAATTTGTTGTTTTTGAAGAATGCTTCGACAGCGAAAGCACAGTGCGCACCAGACCAAGGCATGTTGCTGACTGAAAACTACAAGGGATCACCTATCAAACCCCCCACCTGAACTCACTCGGCTGCCTCTACCTCGTGCAATGACCATGAGAACTGTGGCACTTCATTTTTGCTCACACTGTATATATTCAGTTCGTTTACTATTTCCTTCTCATTTTCAATGATTTTTCCGTTTGTGTCTAAGGTTTCTTAAATTCTTTTTTATCGTCTTTTTTACTGGAGTAGTACTGAAAAAATGGCTTGCTGTTCGTTTTGGCTTCTCTAGATGTTTTTATTTTGGTTTCACTTTTGACATTTTGAATGCCTTTTTTGTGCTTTTGCTGTAGTTTCTCATTTTCTTCTATGTCGAAATTATCTTGATTTTTTTGTACAGTGGTTTTTTCAGTTTTAATTTTTAATAATATTTCTATTTATCCATTCTAGCCATTTTTTATATTCCCGATAGAGGCTTCCGAATCAATGTTTGGAAAGTTAAATATCACCCATGACCATTAGATTCAGTTTGTTGCACACTGTACAGTAATGCACTTTGAGCTACATTTATTATGAAAATGTGCTATATAAATAAATGGTGTTGTTTACATTTTGCAATTTGTGACTTATGTTTTCAACAAGAAAATCATTATAAATACATTTTCTCTTGAAATAGTTGTGTTGAAAACTTTCTTTCATCAAACTGACAACATAGGAAAGTTATATGGTTCATGTCACTAGTATGTGGGGCTTCTTAACATCACGTGTGTGATTTTGGTCCTTTCAGTTGTGGGACCCTTAGGCTGTCCAAATGTTGAGTATGGCCTTCTGCGCTTGCTATATTTTATACAGCTATGCTGTGTGTAAGTATAAGTTGTTTAAGTATAAGTCAATGAAGCTAAGTGTTTCCAACACTGAGAATATAATCAAATGATTTATTTGAACATCCATGTTCACATATTGCTCAGTGTTATTGTATTGCTTCATGGACCGTTATACTTTAAAGGATTGTCTACCAAGATCAATTATCTGAATACCCGCTTCAAAGAAAATGACACAATCTTTCAGAAAGCTCCTGGCCTAACTTTGACCAGCTCCCCATTACAGTTTCCTCTTAGAGGAATGACAGTGTCTATTAAAATGACTTACTAGTTAAACATACTTTTTGCAATATGTGTTAATTTGGTGTGGTATTTATAAGGTTGTTAGGTCATGTTTTCCTTCACTATGAATAGTAAGAGAATTAGAGGTGCACTCAATTATGCTGCCTTGTTTGTAAAGATCACAAGTCTATCAAACTGATAGTCTGAATAAATTTGAATTCACCTTTGGCACAATGTTGGAAAGATCAATATAAAAGCCTTGCGCATTGCAAGTAGTATAGGAATTAGATTAGGTCCCCCATTGTGCTGATTCAGAAAGTAGAATTGATTTGTTGCCCATAAAAAGTAATGTTTTTCTAAAAAGGGCAAAAGTGCATGAAAACTTGTAGCAGCGGTAATGTAATTACATCATAAGGGCACTTGTCTGGTATTCAGGTGAAGATTATTTAGTTTCATTCATTCGTAACGATTTTCACCTTTTACCAAAGTAAAGCAATAATTAGATCACTTTGACATAGCCCCACATGGTTTTCAGTCATTTTTTTTCCAAGACAGCTTATTTTAACTAATGGCCAGGAGGATCTGGAGTCTATCCTGCCAGCATCAGTGGGCTGTGCTCACACCCCAGGTCTTTGTGGAGTATACTGGAGAAAACACATGCGGACACTAGGAGAATGTGTAAACGTCACACGCAGAGAGTCTTTCAATACAAATCCGAATATCTGATCTGTTTTCTTTTTTTATTTGCAATCTAAATATAGAAGGTGTATTTGAGACTATGACAACATTCTAAAAAAGTCATGAGGTTAACATTTTGACTACATTTTATTTTACACACTGCAGTGAGAAACATCTCCCTCAAGACAGATTTTCCTGCTTATTCTTGCTTTCTTCAGGCAATGTGGTAAATTTAGATGAAAGGAGTAATAGCTAGCACTGGTTTGAAGAGCTGAATGATGTAACTGTGTATCTCTTGTTTTTTCTTAAAAAATACATTGCTGTAATTTTAATGAAAGTTTAGCAAAAAAGACAAAAAATCATTCAGGATATGGTAATATTTAAAAAAGAACTACAATTAAAATCCTCAATGCAGACATATTCATTATGCTTGTGTGGATATGTGAACCTTGTAAATGTGTTTTGTTGTAAGACTTGGCAAGCAATTTAGAGGTCAGTTTGTTAAATATTAGCTGCATTTATAAAAATGATTGTTTAGGTTAATTGATTTGGTAAATAATATATATCTGTTTGCAAAACCCTTTCCAGTGAAATTACATTTTTCTGTATAAACAAGCACCTCATTCTTTTTCTACACTGATGTTAACGACTTGCTAAATGCTAATTTATCACTCTGGAATCTCTGATTAGGCTCCGTGAAATATTTCTTATTTCTCTCATTATCAGAAATTTCACATTGTTCACTCTTTCTTTGTCTTCCAAAGTTCTAAAGGTTTTGGCTCATTGGCCCCTTGACCAAACACTTCAAGGTACTAAATGACTTTCTTTTTTTGCACACAGGCATGCTGAGAGGTAAAATGGATGTGTTCAGTAAACTGTACTGATCTTGAAAGGTTCATGGAGTTGGCATTTTATGGACTATAAACTCATTTTTAAAATACGTCCCATATGCAGTCAAAGCGTGCCGTGGGCAGAGGCTTTTGCACTATGAAAAAATGTGACATAGCTTTGCAAATTATGGCTCAGGTGGTACAAGACAAGCCAACCAGTAATAATAATCCATTTTTGTGTATAATGAAAATGCATTTCTTCAATTCCAATTGAAAAGGCACCCCTTTAGTGGATTTCATGAGAAAAAGAGTTTCTTTTCACAGCATTTTGCTTCTCCTGCAATCTGCTGAAACATTTTGTCTCTCTAGTGAACTGACCTCTTGCTACATATTTTCAGGTTGTCAAGCATTCACAAAGCCATGGTTATTACAAGTCAGAGATGAATATAGCCTCCTTGTGACACTGGTTTATGTTAGAGCCTTGGTAAAGAAAATGGAATCTATAACGGTGTTATTGAATTGTGATGAATCCCCATTTGCAGTACATTTAAAGGTTGAAGGAAACCATGACTGTCTTTAATGCATTCAAGATAGAGAAAGGGAATTTTGAACATAGAAATTGTTTATGCCTTTGTGTTTACAAGGTGCCCATTATAAATGAAGGGAGACCAAAAGAGGAAGTGCCTGGAATGGTACAGGTTTTCTAATAAAATAATAGGAAATAAATTGAAATATGAAAATGAAAATTTACAATGTAGATAAAAAAAATACTCTTATCTGGTTTGTAACCTTTAGAATCACCCTAGCTTTCACAAATGGGAGATATCAAGTCAGTGTAAAAACATATTTTTAATATAGTTAATGCAGCCCATTTAAGGAGCTGTTTTTGGAAAACAGAAGACCTTTAAATGCCACAATGTTCCTTTATTCATGATCTTTAAATTAAAAAGAGTGCAAATCACTGAGGGAAATTTGAAAATAGCTGCTAGTTGTGGCAGGAGGTGCAGACAATCCTGTCTTTTGTCTCCATTCTCAAATATCTCCAATTATTGAGTAGGCTTGTGAATGAATCAACAGCTCACTTTTAACACTGTAGGAACTCTTTAATACTGAAATATTAAGACCTAAATATTCAGTTTTATTTTCGGAGAAGCAAATGTGTTTTTGTTTTGCAAAATTGGCAAATTAACATTTTCTTCATAAATTAATTCTTGATAAAGCCAAATGGCAGCTGTTATTAACTTGATACTTTCCCCTTAATTGACCATTTAAAGTTCAATACTGAAGTAATCTAATGAAATATCCTACCAATTTCAGAATGCATATTTCCCTTGACAAATCAATGGGGAGTTGGGGTTTAACATCCAAAGACAAACTCATGCATAAACACATACCAGCCCAGTTTAGGGTGCCTTTGTACAAGTGAAGAAAAAAAGATATACTGGGGAGAAAGTGCCAAATACATGTGAACAGTGACCTGGTAAACTACTAAATGCTGGTCTCCGGAGCTGCAAGAGCAAGTAATGCAAATTCCTTAGCATAAAGAAGGTGTAGCTGGATGCAAAAAGAATCTCATAGGTCATGGTACAGAAAAGCCAAAGTAAGTTATTTCTATAGTGTCAAAGCACCTTAGCTCTGGCGCGAACTGCATCGGCATCTGTTGTGTCTTACGGTTTTACAAAACACATCCCCTCAAACAACTGAAGTCATCTTATTCAGTAACTAGCTGTGCTACCCGAATTGCTCAGAACATTTCCAAAGACCAGTGGGCCTCAGTTATAGTGCTGTTGGTTAATTGTATGTATCAGAAGTAATTTTCTGAATACAGTAGTTATTTTTAACCAGGGGCTAATATTATTAGTTCACTAGAGCTGCTTACTCTTGAATATGCTACATGCAATTGCCTGAGAGCAATCTGTAGATCAATTTCTGCTTTTCCTAATGACTGACTGGCTTCTGTGGATGATCAATATGAAACACAATTTTGCAGGAAACTGTATTGTTTTGAATTCATACAGGTTATAAGTTGAATAATGGAAATTTTGAGTATTGATGTCCACTTGCCTTGCACCCTGTGCTTGCTGGGATAGGTTCTAGCCTCCCAACAACTCTACTTGGAATAAAGCAGGGTTAAAAAATTAATTGATGGATAGATTATTTTTATCAATATATTATATGTTAACAATTTTCATTTGTTTACTTTGTTCACTCAAGCATTACTTTTTGTGTTTTTTGTAAGTTCTATGTTTGCACTTTTGTTTTTTTACTTAGGTCAGGTCAGGTCAGGTTGGGGAGCATTCACTGGTTCATTGCATTGCCACATGCAGCACAAGATGCAACGGCTTGGGATCCTGGGCATGGTCCAGTCCCACCGCACAACCCCTCCTCCCCGGGAAGTGACCATCTATCAGATGCAGCCAGGTGTTACGTGGGTGTCCCCTTGGCCTGGTCCAGCCATTTGGGTCCTCAACAATGAGGATCCTGTGATCCGGATCACCCTTGGGGAATCGCAACATGTGGGCATAGTGTCGTAACTGACACTCCCTCACAATGCCGGTAATGTGCCTCATTTGGGACTCCAAGATCAACTGCTTGTTTTATACAAAGTCAAACCAGCGGTACCCAACAATTCTCTGAAGAGACAAAGTACCGAAGGAGTCCGATCTTCATCTCAGGTCACTAAATATGGCATCCATGTAGCAAAACATAGAAAGCCCAGGACTGTAAAGACTTGGACTATAGTCCTTTTGCATAAATATTGAGAGCGCCACACACCCCTTTCCAGTGACCTCATGAACCCCCCATGCTCTCCCAATCCGTCTACTGACTTCACAAGAAGAGTCATCATAGACATGAATGTCGCTGCCAAGGTAAGTAAACCTCTCGACAAGGTCAGCACTCTCTCCACAAACAGACACACTGCTGATGGCTGTGCCCAAGAGGCCATTAAAGGCCTGGATCTTGGTTTTTATCTAGGACACTCTCAAGCCCAGACACCTCACTCCCTTGCTCAGTCTCTCAAGAGCACCAATCCGAGCCTCAATTGACTCCGCGAGGATCACAACATCATCCCAAAGTCAAGATCGTTGAATCTTTCTATTTGACTAATCCAAACATTAAAGTTGTGACGTTGAATCATGTTTTAATTTAGTTTATTACAAAAAGCAATGACATTTTCAGGCTGCACATTTAGGCAACCCATGCAATTAATTCAATTTTTGAAATACATATATTATATACTAAAACATATATGGCATAATGATATGCAGCCCCACACCTTCTTAAGGTTGGAGGCCAGGAATTGGATTATGTGGTTTTGATAATGGAGTAAAATGTAAAAAAGCAATAATAAATAAATCTACATTATTTCTAATGGAATCTATCTGTAAAAAAACAATGAACAGATTTTTCTGTGGTATGAGAAGAGTAATGTGTATCATGAGATTATCAATATAGTTGAAGTATTGCTTATGCTCAGCTGGAAGTTTATAACATAAAACACACAATTTCACAGCCTTCTAAATTTTTTTTTTTTAACTGTTATACGTCTGTTACAGTCAGGTCAAGTGTACTAGTGTCATCGTTTGGGATTTGTATTGGGTGTGAAGAATCCAACTCTTCCTGTATTTCTCTCTCCCTTCCCAGCAGCTAGACTGAAAAGTGTGTGACCATGCTTTCAGCTTTAGGGAACCTTCCTTCTTGCCACATATCATCCTGTCTCTTTTCCCTTTTCATAACACCTTCGCTTATTCAATCCTCTGTCCACGCTATTGGTGAGTGGCACTGTTGTGCTGGCGGCATTTAACTGGCAGCCTGTTCACACTGAGTGGGAAAAAGAATTTCAATTAATAAAAAATGTGTATCTGGTTAATTTTCTTTTTTTTTGTATTGTCACCAAATTTCAATCAAATCAGTCAAAAGTGTTTTTCGGATTTTGGGGTATTTTTTTGTATTATAGATTGTTTTGTTTTACCCTTAAATACTGATATATTGTCATTTCTTAGCTGCTACCTAGTGCCCTACCTAGATGTACCATCTTCACAAATTTCTACTTTTTAAGTAAACGGGAAATAGTGTTTTTGTTGATGATTAACTAAGTGAATTCTGCATTAGTATATGCATAATATAAAGATTATTTATGTTTACTGTTGCTTACTGTCTATGCATGACTCATTTTTAGAGGTTTTGCACTCAAAGTACAAGGCCTCCTGCTGCTTTTGTAATACTTTGCCATTTTTAATAGTTAACTTCATTTGGGGTTTTGGAGCTATGGTTGTGCTTTTATCAGTCAATTAACAAATATACTGTATATGAAAACTTTAATTTCCCAAGAATAGATTCTGAAAGTAAGCTATGGGGTGCAGTGTCATTTTGGACCATCAGACTGTTTAAGGGGATAGCATGTCACCTGTTAGCTAAACAGTAAGAAATAAACATGCATTAAATTGACTTAAACTAAAATAAAACTGTGCCTGACTAGGTTAGTTGTCACTCTCAATTTTATTAGTGAGGTAGCTGAGATGACTATTAATCAATAACACACTAATATATTTTAAAGTAAAAATTGCTGTTAATGGGGATCTCATAATGTGGACAATGTTAAAGCTCAGTGATGTGTGACATTCAATCCAAATTGAACATAAAGTTAACTTGATTGTTAGCATGGTGTTAGAGATTGGTGACATATTGCATGTTACTTGAGCATACAAGTAAGAATTTCACTGTACTCTGTATAGGTGGCAATCTTCTACTACTACTACTACTACTACTGGTATTTTCAGCTGTGCTGCTGAATTACTTCTAGTTTTCCTCTCAAACAATCCCTTGGTTAATTCAGTCTCTAAGCCTGAAGTTAATTTTGTAAGGACTCCATTTTGTATTGATTTCAGATGTATAAATCTTGCACTTCACATTTAATTTATATAGGCACCTGTCTGTGATTGGTTCCTGTTTAACAAAATAGGTGGACATTTGCTATTATTTACATTATTTTTCCAAACTGCATGGTTCATGAAACAGTATGGTAGTGCAGTGGGTTGTGTTGCCATTTCATGGAAACAGCTTCTGGGGCTTGAATCCAATGTCCAGACATTGTCCATGTGGAGTTTACATATTTCTCCATATCTGTTTTCTTCATGGTACTCTGGTTTTCCTCCTCAAATTCTCAAATTCATGCTGATTAGGTTGTTGGTGATTTCAGATTGGTTCATGTGTGAGCATAGGTCTGTGTGTGTGAGTTTTACATATTTTTATCAGGGTAATATGGTTTGATAATTTATGATATGTGTGTGTTATCCATGGTTCATATAGAAACAGATATTCTGCTGCTCTCTGAAGCTAGATATAATTCTTATGTGTCTAGTTTTTCATTTTGCTTAAACTTGAGTAGCAACATTTTTGTTTATCCCCTGTCTTTGTAAGCAATGCTTCAGCTAATATGCACTTCTCACTACAGATAGGTAGCATGCTGTTTCTATATATTGTTATCTCAGCACTGTCTTCTCACAAGTGAGTCACTTGTTTTGGATGCCTGCCTGGACAGTTATATCTGTTTATTGCTAGAATGTCCAAGCTGGCTTAGATTATGTGGGTGTTTACCTTATTCAAGAACAGTAGGCCATAGTGGTTTGTTTCCTCTAAATATCAGATGACAGTGAAGTTTTCTTGTTTACCATTGAGCCTTTGGCATGTGCTCTACTTCTGTGCCTTAATACATATCTGTTTGTGTGTCTTTGTACTATGGATGATTTTGCATTATAAAACCTGCAATAAGGTAATAAACACTTTAAAGAATGAACTTTGATGTCTAGAGGAGGGCATTGCAATTAGTAATAAATATAGAAAGTATCATTAGTCTACTAAACCAAAAGAAAAAAAATGGTTTTTGAACATATAGTAGGGTGATTTTGAAGAAGGAAATAATATAATTTATTTGGGATAAACAGCTGAGCCTGCAGGGATAATAAATTCTAAGTGTGGGTCAGAACGGAAATGTTATTAGAGAGTTCTTGAGAAAGGTTATTGGAGATTCCTTGTTAAATGACCAGGTGTAAAGTGCTAGTACCTTTATTCTTTTCATAGTTTTTTTGTTGTTATTTCATTTTATTTTTTCTTTTTCACTATTTTTATGACTTCCCTCTGTCAAAATTATGGGCAGTCGAAAATTGACACAGAAATAAAATGTTTCATATGCATTAGACCATTATGAAGAACAGCTTTTTTATTTTTTGTTTTCCTGAGTGAAGAATAAAATATATACATTGTGGTGGATGGCTGGGGATCCTACCTAGCCAGGACACCTGAAAGGACCTAGAGGGGGACCATACCTCCCCTGGACCATGAGAGGGCAGCCACCCTGGTCTGTAGGGGGATCATGGGACCAGAGCATAGAAATTCAACCCTTTTGGGGTCCGTGGCCACAGCCAGGGAGTGCCCGGAGGATCAGGGAGCCTTGGAATGCAGCACTTCTGCCACAACCGGAAGTGCTGCCAGAGGAGGTTCCAGATATACCCAGAGTGCTTCAGGGTGCTCATGCGCCACACCAGCAAGTGCCACCGGAAGATCATCACGGAGCACCTGGAGCACATCCAGGACATTATAAAAGGTGCCACCTCACTCCATTGGATGAACCGGAGTCGGGAGGAAGAAGACGGAACTTGGGAGGAGAGGAGTACAGGTGTCAGAATTACTGGAAGAGTGAAGGAAAGAAGGGGCTGAGTTTGGCTGGAATGACATTGTGAGGTGCTGTAAGAAACAAAAGAAAATAAATAATGTGTGTTTCGGACATTTGAAGTCTGTCTGTGTACAGGGGGCTGTCTTATCATAATGTCTATTAAGAGGGTTTGGGACTCAAGGATTCAGAAAATAATTTTAGTTTTTTGTTTAACAACAATTTGAAAAACGTATACATATTTGTAGCATTATGGTGTTACGCCAATTTTCTTTTATGAGCACCATCATTTCAGAGCAATGGATATTTCTATGGCAGTTCTACCCAGAATTCCATGAATGTGTCATGCCACTGGAGAATCCATAAAAAGGTTTCCATGTGCCAATCAGTTATCTCCGAGATTGCAGATAAATCCTTGTGTATCATGCAAACAAAAATATTTTGATCATTGTCTTCCTGGTTTAAGAAATTAGCTTTGGTTAAAGGTCTTTGAGTTATGTTATATTTTAATAATAGATCGATTTCACGTTTGGGATAGACCATGGCATGTTCCTGACAGCATTCTTCTGATTATTATAATTCAAAATATACTGTCTTAACCAGAGTCAGTAAATTAACTGTACGGTATTTTTTATTCCCCCCCACCCCCTAATTTTAAATTGTCAATATTTGCACCTGCTTGCAGGCTGCATTTTATTTCACCATAAAAAATGCAGTTCTACCTCACATTAATAAATACTAATCTTTTAATCCTTGCACTGCTCAATTCATAAAAGCAAAAAAGTAGATGCGTCTAGGGACTGGATTTGAGGCATGGCATTCATAAAAGGAGATGCTGGCACATAAAGAAACGGAGTCCAAAGGCTTCTAACCCAACATGTACTAAGATTCTGCAAAGCTAAATGCCTTGAAAAATAAATCGGAAAGAGCCTGAGGGAAAGAAGCATCTTGCTGCATTTTGATCATTCCACCAACTGTGCACCAAATATCAGCTAATGTATTCTCTATCTTGGTGCTACATGAAGTAAGATATGCTGCCATCCTTTATTATATTCCATTCTTTACTGTGGTTCATTTCAATATATTTGAATTTATCACGGGGCTAGGGAGTGTTTGTTGGATGTGCAAGTAATGTTCCTTTTACTCTGCACATGTGAGTATCAACCACCACTCCTGCTTCTTGTCAGTAGCCATACCACAAGCATTTCAGAACAGGTCATCTAAGCATATTTAGTCCCAGCCAATACTTGGATGGGAATTGCATCCAGAGAAAGCCAGGGTTGCTGTTGGAAGGGTTGTTGGTAAGGCCAGCAGGGGGTGCAAACCCTTCTTCTGTATGTGGATTCCAAGGCCTCAACGCAGTGACTGGGACACTGTGCTGTAAATATGGCGCTGTCCTTTGGATGAGATGTAAAACCGAGGTCCTGACTCTCTGTGGTCATTAATGATCACTGGGGTGTCTTTCAAAAAAGAGAAGGTTGTATCCCGATGTTCTGGCTAAATTGCTCATCATGGCCTTGTCCATTCTGACCCCAAATCATCCACTGTCCCTCAATGGATATCTTTCTCTCACCCACACACCACCTAGCTAATGTGTTCTGAGTGTATTGGAACAATAATGGCTGCCATTGCATAATTTAAGTGGGTACTACACATTGGTGATGATTAAAGTAGTACCCCTCTGTCTACATAAAGTTTTTTGAATAGCAGAAAATGTGCTATATAAATGTAATTAATTATTATTATTATTAAAAAGACACTATCCTTTAGGCCTCTACCCTCTACCAACTCTCTAGCTTTGGAGAGATAGTCAGCAAACTCTTGGGTCAGTTTATCTGCTGAAAACGCATTAAACTGCATCCTCCAAGACTAGATGCAAATGTGTTTCTTAGGTGATCATTTTTGCATTTATTTAAAATGTATCTGTGCCCAATTTACACATCACTCTGTAAAAAGATGGTGGCCATTTTATATATCAATATACTGCCAACATTTTCAAGAAAGAGTGTTAGGAAATTAAGCCCTGACCCTTGAACTCATTTGTTTAAGTAACCAGTTTCCAAGGGCAGCAGCCCAAATGATTCTGACATTTTATTACTGATATTCCTTTATTAGCACACTAAATCACCTGACAAGTCAATCTTAAATGTAAATTAAGATGTTTTGTTTCATCTTTTCTTTTGTGTTTGTGTTTATTTAACATGTCATTTGTTCTCATATAACTAATCTTTTTAAATTATACTTTTTAACATATGTTAATTCTTATCAAAATAGGATTAGGTTACACTCATAAGGTAACTCTCATTTCTTAATTTTCTGCTGATTAAATCTGAATATAAAACTAATCCGTAAGAGGAAATGAAGACAGATCTTGGTTCATTAATTATGGATGCGTTTCTTTGAATTGCTTGATCTGGTTTAAAATGTTGGTGTGTGATGAACTCTATCGACATATTATTTCTGAAGAAACAATATTATGCAGTTAGAGCTAGCGATAATACATATTGGTCTGCACTGGTGATACGTGGTAACATGCCCAGAATATGATTTGCAGTTTTGTTTTTTATATACTATGGTTTGGTTGGATATTAAATAGACCTGCTGGATCAATCACAGAAAATGTTGAAAGTCTGCTAGTTACACTAAGATTCCAGTGAAAAGCTGTTTGTTTAAACAGGCAATGACACCATTAGCCACCAAAGGAGACTGAGAAAAGAGAGAAAATTAGAAAATCATAGCAACAAATGATTGCAAAAATTGACACAATTATTATAAAGCATTACAAACAGCCTTGTCAGCATCTCTGTGCTCAAGTAGAAAGTGTGGAGCCTTGATTTAAAAGCTGAGATCAGTAGTGTCTCCCTATTATTATCACATGGGTCATTCCGCTGACTGGAGGGGTTTATAACTGAAGGAACTCCATCTATAAAACACTCTGAATCTAACTAATATGAAGGACACTATATAAAAGTAGAAAACTGAAAACTGTAAAACTATTTTTATTTAATTGCCTTCTTGTTCAGACACTTAATAAACCATCCTTTCTTCTGGTAATTTGTTAGAGGAACCTCCTACTATACACTCTATGTTAAAAGGCTCTTCGCTTCAGATTAGTGACAGAAAAAAGTTTTCTGAATCCCCTCTCACCAGGAAACTTTCCTCTTTACTATGCTAAATGGTGGGGAATGGAATAGCTCCACTACTGTGGCGTGAAATGAGCCGCTCTATTCGAAGAGTAATATGATCTGTCACAGACAGTTGGATTGAAGCAATGTGGTACAGGATTGCTTACTGTGATAAGGAGAAGAGCCTTTCTTTCTGTAAATGAAATATTTATGATAAAAAAAGAGTATAACCGTGCTGTTTTTTCTGGGGTTTTTTTTGTTAACATTCTTGGTTTAAAATTAAATAGTATATTTTAAAAAAATATTGAATTAAAAACTCCTCAACTTATCTACCAAGGCCAGTCTTGCTAAACAATCTGAAGACTTACCATTTTTTCATTTGTTCTTAAATTATTGCAAATGTATAGCATGTAATTGGAATCTTTAGAAAACCAGCTAAGCTTTGCCATTTTATTAACTCAGCAGCTGAACGTAAATGTGCTTAATTATAAGGCAAAAAACGAATACACCATAACAGAAATCCAGTCTATTAAACATAGGCAAGGCCTCAGTCCATTTCATTCATATTGCAATTGGCCACCTAATTAAATATCTATCCATTATCCCAAGCTGGCATCAGAAGACAGTTAGCGGGTTGGCCATTGAGTTTTTCACGAGGGAGGTTGCAATAAAAAATGTATAGAAATATGGCAAAGAGTGCATACACAACACACTAGAGCCAAGGGAACCTTCTTCTACACAACATATGCTTGGGTTAGTGCAAATCCAAACACATGAAAAGTGCTGCCAGTAAGAACAAGGCTTCAGGCACACAGAAAACACAACACACAGCTCTGAATACTTCATTCAGTGCAACGGAAGATCATAAAATACAACAAAACTAAGTATAAAAAATAGCTATGCATGCAAATTCAAAAATTTGTCCTCTGTAGCACAGATTATTACTGCATTCAGCTAATACAATTTATAAACTAACACCGTTAATGTACTGTCAACTTAATATTTAGTTTCCAAAACACTTTACCACACATAAACCAAAACTGTACCAAGGCTCATGTGTTTTGCTTCCTGGTTAAAATACACATACATAAAGGCAGATGTTAAGCTGTTAAACTGCTGAACTGCTGTTAACTAATTGAGTTTGAAATCTGAATCTATGCAAAAAGTGCACTATCAATGAAAAGGTTTAGTATACCTCGCCTCACACCTTTTTCCAAAAGTTGCTTGAAGCTGTTGTGCTGTGAGGTGCCTAGCAGACAACCTAGAGACCCACAGAAACTTGTCTTCTGATTGGGTTATGACTTTTGGTCTTCCAGATTTCTTCCTATCAGAGTTTGTTCCAGTTTCCAGTTGGCCTTTGGATTGTGTAGGACACCGTACTCACTGACACTTTTTTTTTTTCTTTTTCTCTAAATGAAAGGCCAACACTTCTAAGGGTAATAATGTTCTGTCTCATTTCATTTGTTAATTGTCATTTTCTTGCCATTATCACTGGAATTTACAACTTTTTACAGTATAACATTGTCCAAGTAGTACTACAGAGGGTGTATTAACACAGTCTGTTCCATCTCTGCTTTAAGACAGACAGAGCATTTTAAGTATTCAACACAAGTTGGAACAACTGTGCAAATTGTTTGTTTCAACTTGCAAGGCTTAATTTACTTTAATTGCTGCAGAATATCAGTAGGTTGTAATCAATTAGATGTTTACTGAAGAAGGCCCATTTGTAATATTATGATATTTTCTTTCTTCCAATTTTGCTACACTAAAATTTTAATTTAAAACTATGGCAGTTTATTGCTTACAGTTTATTGGGCGGAGTGGTTGCTCTGAGGCTAGGGATCTGCGTTGAGAATCAGAAGGTTGCCAGTTCAAATCCCGTAAATGCCAGAAGTGATTCCATTCCTTTTGGTGCCCTTGAGGAAGGAAGGCCCTTAACCTGCAATTGCTCTGCCCTTAGTATGACGCTAACCTGCATGCAGTCCTGTAAGCAGGTCCTTCAGGAACCTTGCAAGGAAAAACTCAAGGGTTGGTGGCAGAATTTTAGATCAGGAGGTGGTTCAGCATGTGGTGGGTACAGCAACGCACTGTATCAATGCATTCTCCCAACCTCTTTGTTGGGGGACATTTTTTTCGGGACGTTGCTGGCCATGCTGATAACTAACCTGATTAATTCAGTTCTATATGGCAACTCTTTCAATTGAAGAGTACTAAGTTCAAGAGGTTGATCTCAAAGAGCTGGTTAATGAATTTGTACACTGCAAAGTGTGAAAAGTATTTTTGCTATTCCAGTACAAAGGAAAAATGTACTTGACACTTTATATACCTACCAAGTACTGTACATAATAAGTGATATTACTTTGTAACTCAAATAAAACCGTATGTCGCAGCACTAACTGGTATGTGATCTATAGATAATATGAAAATAAAAAAAAAGTATTTTTCTGTCAATGTCTTCTTATTTAGAAAATTCAAATAAAGTATATGTCTGAGAAGTTCAAATGCTTTCAGAAAGCTTATAAATCTTCAAAAAAACCTAGATGGGGCAACTTGCCTCGCTTTCAGACAGACTGGACCCTTTAGCTATTCTGGAAAAAATGTGGATACTCCTTCTCGATTGTGTGAGCCTCATGCATGCTCTGTTAGCCACCTGGATATCGCCCTCATTAAATTACAGTATCTTCCCTTGCTGCACTAGAAACCCTTGGCCTGGCCCTGAGTATATTGCCACAGCATATCACACATAGTGCCATTGTCAATCTTAAAATATCAGCTAGACCAGCTCAGTACTATTCAGCACACAGGGAACAATACCACCTTGGCTGAGGGTTGACTCATTGTAGAGCCTGATGTCTGAGCGTAGAAATGACCTGACATAGTGCTCTTTAGAGCAATGCAGTTGTCTTAGTCTTTTGCTGAATGTGCTACTTTATTTGGCCAAAATCTCATACAGGGGATGAGAATCTTTGTCCAGGACAGCAAGCAGCTTCCTTGCTGACCTCTGTTCCACCCATTCCTTCATTGTGTCCAAGCGGACTCCCAAGATTAAACCTTTTAATCAGTTTATTTAGTCTTTTAGTATCACCTTCACTAACGCCATTTCCCCATCACACTACCATGTAGAAAAATACACTGTCTATTACAGACTGGTAAAAAGCATGCAAGAGTGTCCTGCATACAAGGTTTTCAAGGCCACTGTGACCTTTCTTTTATACAGTCTCTGTGTTAGTACGCCACTCAAGTCTATTGTTCAAATGAACACTGAGGTACTGTATACCCTCACCACCTCATGGAGGGAGGGAGCAATCACGCATGTGGGCAGTCCCTCACCTGTGCACTCGTTGAGAAACGCCCACACTACGGATTGTCCCGCGGCCCGCTACGGTCCAACGCCCCCTTGCTATGCCGCCGTGAGAGCGGGGATTATTTATTTAAAAATGAATGGCCTTTGCTCAATGAGCTGTGGACCCGCTATACCACACACCATCAATGAGAAACAGGGGTAGAATGGGCTTGGTCATCCTGAAGTCTACGAATATAACTCCTTTGTCTTAATGATGCTGACGTGCAGGTGGTTCAATTTGCACCATTCAACAAAGGCCTTCACTAGTGTCCTGTATTCATTCTCCTGCCCTCCGTTGATGCACTCAACTATAGCCATGTCATTGGAAAATTTCAGCTGATGACTTGATTCAGAATTGTATCTGAAGTCTGAGGTGTACAGGGTAAATAAAAAGAGAGTCAGTACAGTACAGTTGCCTGTGGAACTCTGGTGCTGCTGATGAATATATCAGATACGGTTTTACATACATCTATCCATTATCCAACCCACTATATCCTAACTACAGGGTCATGGGGGTCTGCTGGAGCCAGTTTTACATCAAAAAATGCAAATATGACATTTTTCACTGCAGGGCAGGTAATAGAATTCTCTTTTGTAGGCCTTCTGTGTTTAGATCATTAAATGCAACATATTACAAACTGATACATTAGCTAATATAAAATTTCTCAGCTCCCTTGATCCCATTCAGAATTACAGAGGGATGACATTTATCACAGCAGCACCAAGCAAAAGACATGAACCATCCCTGGACCTGGTGTCACTTTGTCGTAGGGACTTAAACAGACCCACACGGAGCCTGTTAGCATAACACATTTGTCTTTGAGGTGTTAAGGAGGTGAACGACATGGGCGGAGTTTGACATTTTGGTTTGGGTGGGGCCGAATGAACCATTTAAATAACTGCATTTTTTGAGTCTCAACTGTACTGCTATATATTTAACGTTAATGTTAACACATTCAAAATTTCAAAATGAAAAAAGTACATAAATACCATTAACAATATTTAATGTAAATGACAGAAAATGTTGCTTTTTAAAGGTTGTTCATCTGTGTTTTGTAATTGTGACAAAATGAGCACTTATTTTAACAAGTTATAAAATGTACACATAGCATAACATTCTAGTGCAATCGGGGGACTTATTTAACTGAATTGACTTATTTATTTCCTTCATTAAAGAGACATATATTACATTTTTGGTTTTTAAATATTTTGTCTCGGGGTTAGTATAATGTGTGTTGGAGAAAATCCAATTAAGTGGCTGGCGAATATGTAGCCAACTTCAGTCTTGTCCGTACAACAAAGTTAAAGAGTTTGGGCACCACCTTGGTAATCCCACATAAATGAAAAAGTTGAAAATGATAAAGTTTGCAACAAGTTGAAGAGTGCATCTTTTCAGACAGAAGCTCAGAATTGAACTGGAGCAAGATGGCCTGTTCCAGGTTTATATGGTGTCTCGATAGGAAAGGGTGGATTAAGGAGGGAAGGAAATAGAATTGATGTCAGTGATGGAGTGGCTGTCAGTCTTCCATTCTGCAGAGGAAGGTTGAGACAAGGCATTAGTCCACAGTGCCAGCCCCTAGTTCAGCAGGTATTTACCATCATCAGAGACTTACGCTGCCTCCCATGCACATGCTTAAGATAATGTTTATTATATTATAATGTTTGAAAATGGAACTGTATCTTGTGAACTCCAGTTACATTTTTTACTAAGTGATCACAGCTGGAATATTCTCCCATTGATTTTGTTAGAATAATTATTACTCATCTTTGAGGCAAGTGACTTTGCTTTAGCCGTTTCCTTTGTAAAAAGCTACAATATAATCATGTTTGAATATGGACATATAAAATATAGAAAATTGTTTTAAAGTGAAATCTCCAATGGAAAACAGTAATGTAAAGATTCAGAATAATAATCAAGAAAAAAGGCTGTTGTCTCTGCAAATGTTTAATTTAGTTGCTTTGTTGCCATTCATTTATTGCTTGCTTAGGAATCACATAAAACATAACTGACTTTTTCTGAAGCATATGCTTTTCCTGCCCTTGTGGGTGATTTAAAATAAGGTGATCCAAAATGAAACAAGCCCTAAAATAATTGACATTTTCTGACAAGAACCTTTGTGTCAAACCATGGCTGCTTATAAGTGTTGAAACCTACCTGTTAGTCCCTAGTCACTTGCCAATAAAAAAATAAACACAGCCAGGAAGAGAATTTCTTCTGTACGGCTGATGCGGTGTAGCATGGCTATAAACAGAAGTTCAAGCCTGCAGAGATGAATCCATTACCTATTCCCGGTAACCTCACAGAAAGAAACCAGAAATGGTTTGCAGCTACTAATAGTTTTGCTGGCTTTTGAGGTTACTGAAAATGTATTGCGATCACCTCTGTGGTTTCAATCTGCCTTGGTTAGCACCTTAAAATGATCTGATTATTATAATGACGGCCTTTGACACTCATCAGCTAAGGTTAGAACCAAGAAGATGCGGTGACACTCATTTTAAAAGGCTAACCTTTTTTATTTAAGTGTCAAGAGGCACAAAGCACTCAGGGTACAAAGTTCAATAGCCTGAGTCCAAACACTGGCAGAGAACAGCTACTAAAAAATCACTTTATCAGGCTTACAAACTAAAAGCTCAAGCCATAGTTTCTGAATGCTCCACCTTGGTGTGTGCACTTTAAAATATTTCATTAATAGAGGCAGTCAAGCACACTTGCTGTATATCATATACTGGGTCGAGTCTAACCAATTTGTGTGTTGCACCTTAAGGAGGGTGAACGAGAAAAAGATGAAAGAGGAAAGCATCCCAAAATGTGCATTAAAACCAGAAATAGAGGTTGCTTTTTCAGAAATGTTTTGTGGCCAAGTGGCTAAGTTGCTGACTAAAACTCCCCAATTTTGTTGATTCATTTCCCTTGCCTTTGACTCACTGAGTGTTGTTAAGTAAGTCACTTAGTAGAGTTGTGTAACCATTACAGTTCTGTTAGTGCAGAATATCTAGGCTTACAAAGTGAATGGTAGCATCACTAAGGCTCATTTTATGGTATGAGCGTATGGTGGTGGAGACCAGTGTCACTAAAAACACCTAAGAAATGGGTACACTTTTGAAGTTATGCTGCCCTTACTAAAAATTGATTCATAAAATTATTCAGTCAATCACGCTGTGCTCTTCTAGTAGGATGGCCATCAACCCATCCAGTGGGAAGTCAACTTCTTTAATGAAGTCTTTATGCAGTCCTACCTTTTTAGCCTTACTTAGTTCACTGGTTTTCTCCTCTGTAACATTATATTTTTCACCTACTCCTTTTGTTTCTCCTTCTCTACCCTGTCTCCTCACCCACCATTACAGCCACTTTACTAATCCTTTTTTATATACTGTAGCCTTTCTTCTCTTTTTTTATATACCAAGTTTGGCTCACCTGCTGGAAATGTTGGCTTTGTGCTGCATGGCCCTTATAAAGAACTCCTGTTAGCAGGATTTTCACAGTCCCTGAGTTTGCTTTTCAAAGCAGTGATGTGAACTCACTTTCTACAGGTTTTCAGGGAAGGTTTTTTCTCATTCCCTCTGCTAATACTTCCTCAATTTACCTATTATCCCTGCTGCTTTTGTTTGGCTTCTGTTTGTTTATGGACTGAGGTCCATCTGCTACTGTACCTGAACCCCTCATATTCCATTATTCATGAAACAAGTCTGTGTTTTCACCCTGGGATGGACAATCCAAGGGATTGTTTCTGTCTTGTGCCTTACCCAAAAAGGACATAAATCATTTGCAACGAGTGCAGATTGCAGCTGCTAGAATCCGAATTAGGAAAAGAAAATCCAAACACATTTCTCCAGTTTTAATGTCACTACACTCGTTACCTGTGTCTTTCAGAATTGACTTCAAAATTCTGCTTATGGTTTATAAAGCCTTAAATAATCTCGCTCCATCTTATATATCTGACACCTTATATTCCAAATCGTAACCTTAGATCTTCAAATGAGTGTCTCCTTAGAATTCCAAGAACAAAACTTAAAAGAAGTGGTGAGGCGGCCTTCTGCTGTTATGCACCTAAAATCTGGAAAAGCCTGCCAATAGGAATTCGCCAGGCTAATACAGTAGAGCACTTCAAAACACTGCTGAAAACACATTACTTTAACATGCCCTTCTTATAACTTCACTTTAACTTAATCCTGATACTCTGTATGTTCAATTCATCATAATAACTATTCATAGTGGCTCTAAAATCCGTACTGACCCCAACTCTCTCTTCTGTTTCTTTTTCCGGTTTCTTTGTGGTGGCGGCCTGCGCCACCACCACCTACTCAAAGCACCATGATGCTCCAACATTGATGGACTAAAAGCCAGAAGTCTACGTGACCATCATCATCAAGTCCTTCCGTGAGAACCCTAAATACAAAGAGGACTGTTTCATTTATATGAGGTAGGTTGCCCAGAGGGGACTGGGTGGTCCCATGGCCTGGAACCCCTGCAGATTTTATTTTTTCTCTCCAGCCGTATGGAGTTTTTTTTCTTTTTTTTCGTCCTCCCTGGCCATTGGACCTTACTCTTATTCTATGTTAATTAATGTTGACTTATTTTATTTTCTTACTGTGTCTTTTATTCTTCTATTCTTTAATATGTAAAGCACTTTGAGCTACATTTTTTGTATGAAAATGTGCTATATAAATAAATGTTGTTGTTGTTATGCTTTCTGATATGAGCTCCAGCTTAATTGGGAGCCTGGTCAGGATAAAGTGAGTTTAGAAGATGAATTGGATGGATGGATGATGGGCCTGCAGTAAGAATATTTCTTAGTAACATCATTTATGCTTTATTCAATTTCATCAACAACAACATATATTTATATTGCAAGTTTTCATACAAATGATGTAGCTGAAAGTGCTTTACAAGATGAAGAAAGAAAAACATATAAAAATAAAATTAGGCAATACTACATAAAAAAGAAAAAAGTAAGGTCCGATAGCCAAGGAGGACAGTAAAAACAAAACAAAAAAAAAAAAATCTCCAGAGGGCTGGAGAAAAAAACTAAATCTGCAGGAGTTTCAAGGCCATTAGACCACCCAGCCCTCACTGGGCATTCTACCTAGCCTAAATGATCTCAATCAGTCCTCCTGGTTTTCAGGCTTCACATGGAAGAATTAGACGATGATGGTCATGTGGAACTCTGGCCTTCAGTCCATTAATGTAGGGACTGCACGGTGCTTTATGTCATGTCCACATCATTGTGGTAATTTACGATTTTTCTTATGAATTCTACCTCTGCCATTTCAGTGCTCTCCACCATCTGTGCTATTTCTTTCATTTAATCTCTTGATGCTCAGGGGTTTCAACGCAACTACTGAGCTGCTGTTTCAGCATCAGGACTGTACATTTAGGACAGTTAACAGAAACTGACCCTGGAGGACTTCAAGGGTTTCATTCCTTTTAACTTCCTATAGTTAACTAAAAAGCCTATTTAATTTTTGCAACCTGGTCTTTTCAATTATTCTGCCTTTTAACATTCCCAAAAGGGTATATTTAAATTCCTTGGAAAAAAAACAAGAATATGTTTTGTGGACAGGGGTAAAATGGAATTTCTCAGTCCAACAGCTTGTTTTTATTCTAATTTTTTTTTCATTTTTTTAAATAGATAGTATACAAAGGTACACATGCAGATGTGTCCAACATACTCTAGATGGTTAGATACAATCGCAGTCTGGGGGCATTGGAGAACCCTGATATATTGCACTCAGTCCCTTTTTTTTAGAAAGGCAGAAGATTAATACAGTTAAGCTCTTGATTTTTAGTCTGCCCTATTTGATTCAACCCCTGATTATTGTGATTGAGGCCAAGCCCTAACCGCATTTTGATTGTATATGCCAGATAGATAATTGCGAAACTTCAAGGTAGGCAAAATTCACGCAAAATCACAATGGACACTAAGACCTTAAAACATCTTTTCATATCCTAATGATGCCTCTGACAGCTAATTTGCTATTTGAATACAACTGTAATTGGGTGGTGGTTCAAAAAAGAGAAACATTTAACAGCTTTATATTTTTAACAAGCAAGAGAATTACAACAAAAATATAAAAATGTGTAGATTACCATTATGTGAAAGCTACAGCAGCATTAAGCACTATTATTACTATTTCAGACTGCAGACAGACAACTGAGCATTCTGCTTTAACAAAAGTATTTTCTTAATGATAAGGGTTAACACCACATTGAGAAATAAGAATGACTGGGCACTACAACTACCTTGGAGGCTCCGACTTGGCCATCATCCTTTCTAGCTGTCATTTCAATTGTGCGCCCTACTGAGCCAGCCCATACTACTTTCCAAATCACCACTTGAAATCTTCAACTCTACAGCTTTACGCTTTATTTCCGCTGTTTAAACTTAATTTCTGGCAGTACTATAAGTTCTGCAGCTGCCTTGCTTCAGTGAGTTACACCCCTGTCAACATGGGGTCTTCAATGCCACCTGCTGCTCTGATCTGTGCCATTTTCAGCTAAATGACCACTGGTCTTGCCATTATAAGCTTTTCTTCTCTGTTTCTTCTTATTATTTTGACTTGGCCATCTTCTCTTTTTGATGAATTATAGAGGTTAACATTTTTGGGGCCCGGTGGTGCAGTGTTAATCATCTCTAAACAAGTACACTACTGTATTTAAACATTGTGACTTCACACCCTCATGATGTACTGTGAGGCCTCTTGAACATCCTGACAGAAGAGTCTAACCATTTTGTACATTTTATATGATATAAGTCCAGACTAACTTCAGCATATCACATTTCAGAAGGTTAGAAGGATTTTCTAAGCTTTTTGATCTCAGTTTGAATTATAAAACAAGGTAAAAGATTACCATAAATAATTAATTTCAGTACTGTAATCTTGCATAAATTTTCTAATGCCAAAATCACAAAAATTTAAATACAGTAATCCCTCCTCGATCACGGGGGTTGTGTTCCAGAACCCCCCGCGATAGGTGAAAATCCGAGAAGTAGAAACCATATGTTTGTATGGTTATTTTTATATATTTAAGCCCTTATAAACTCTCCCACACTGTTTATAAATAATCTCCACACAGTTATACAGTAAACCCTCGTTTATCGCTGTTAATCTGTTACAGACACTACCACAATAAATGAATTTCCACGAAGTAGGATTCTTTATTTATAAATCTAATATTTTCAGAGTTAGAGCATAGAAAACCTGTTTACGACCTTCTAAATACGTTTATTAACATTATTAGAGTCCTCTAGACATGAAATAACACCCTTTAGTCAAAAGTTTAAACTGTGCTCCATGACAAGACACAGATGACACAATTAAAAAAATGCAAACATACTGTATCTTCCTCTTCAAAGGAGTGCGCGTCAGGAGCAGAGAATGTCAGAGAGAGAGAGAGCAAGAAAAGCAAACAATCAAAAATCAATAGGGCTGTTGGGCTTTTAAGTATGCGAAGCACCGCGATAAAGCTGCCGCAAGTAAGGGTGCAATGTGAAGGTAGTCTTTCAGCATTTTTTAGAGGAGCGTCCGTATCCTCTAGGCAAACAGCCCCTCTGCTCACACCCCCTCCGTCAGGAGCAGAGAATGTCAGAGAGAGTGACTAAAACAGAGAAAAGCAAACAATCAAAAGTCAATACGTGCTGTTAGAGCTTTTAAGTGTGCGAAGAACCACACGGGAAGCATATCGTATATCATTTAGTAGTTTTATTTAATACGTAATACGTGCTCCGATTGGGTAGCTTCTCAGCTATCCGCCAATAGCGTCCCTTGTATGAAATCAACTGGGCAAACAAACTGAGAAAGCATGTACCATAAATTAAAAGACCCATTGTCCGCAGAAATCAGCGAACCAGCGAAAAATCCGTGATATATATTTAGATATGCTTACATTTAAAATCCGCGATGGAGTGAAGCCGTAAAAGTCGAAGCGCGATATAGCAAGGAATTACTGTAATGTTAAATGCTGCATCTCTTACATAGTTGCGTGAACTAGAATCTTAAAATCCTGATAAATAGTTTTGTTTTTTTTAGGCATATTTGAATTTGAAATCTGTCCATCCATGTATTTTATAAACCTGCTTAATTAATTACATGCTTTCAACTGTAAATATAAAAAGTTATGAGTACTTTTAAGGGATTAGGGGTCCAAACAGGAAGTCTCATTGAATAGATGAAAAAAAAACAACAGGGAAGTTAGCACAAGATTTGTCCTGAAAATAACATGTTCTTCAGTGGAGTGGAGTGCATGAGTCCAAAGACTGATACTGATTTACTGGTTTGGTCTCTTTTGTGTTAAAGAGACAAAGCTGAAGGTGATAGCAATGTTCTTCGGACAGACCATGGCCATGCTAGGGAGTGGAAGCCAGGCTAGTGACTATGTTACACTCTCCCCAAACGTACCCTCAAATCATCACTATCATGTGTTTGACACTGGGGATTGAAATCCTTCCTCGAACTGAACCTCATCAAAATGTCAGTCTGTAACAGCACACACACATACAGCAGAACATTTTAGAGTCACTGTCCAATGTAACAGACATGTATGTCTATGAGATGTGCACCTCAAAAAAAATAATAAAGTAACTCATACAAACATCATTTAGTGAGTTTGAGATATGAACCCAAGTCTCTGGAGGTATGAGCCAGTGGCAGACATGACAATAAAATTAAAGAATATTATTAAGTGCTTCATTTGTATTGGTATCATGTTTAAAATTGTATTTCAAATGTAACCTTCAAAGATAGCCCACTGGTAAATCTGATATTTGTTTATTAATGGGTTTGCTGTCCTTCTTTATTTTAATAGTGTAAGTAGACATGCATACATTTTTTTAAAAGTTGTAGTCTGCTTCTAGCATGTGTACCATTTAAAATTGCTGAAGCAACAGTGAAGTGCCAAATCCCTAGAGATGCTCCTAAGCTGTTGGCTAGTAAATGTTTTTCTGGTGTGTGCCTATTTTTGAAGTTAACATCACATTTCCTGAAATACATCTTTTGTTTTTGAGTTCTTTTGGTGGTGGTCATAAAACTCAATCAAACCATCTCCAATAATTTAAAGAAAAAAATTAAGTATTTTAGATATTGAGAGTTATATAGTAACAGACAGCTAAAATCATTCAAAATAAACATCTCAAGGGTTTTGTCAAGATGGCTGTGACTTGGCTGATTTATCTTTTTTACAAAAATGTTTTGTTGCTCAAATAGAGACTTTTGTGAGTACCAGGAACATAACATTTGAAGGTGAGCTTGTGTTTTGCATCCCATTATTTGATGAATGAGGAGATTCTTCCAAAAGCAATGCAAGAATGTAGGGTGTGGGCATTGCTTGGTGCCTGCTTTGGTGTTTGAAGATGGGGCTCAGTTGGAGAGTTGCGTGTTTAATTACATTTTATTTTTAAATTGTCTGCTCTAATGCCAATATTAGAATAGATACCACATCATTATCACTACTGACACAAATGACAGCTCCACAGGCTACTAAGAGACCCTACACAGCTTCTCAAATATATTAGCTACCTTATTACTATACTGTCAACAATGCATTTTCATATCAAACCAACAATGATAACAAACCAAAAAAATAAAAATAAAATAATGAGGTTGACTAACCCATATGATGCACACTTTGAACCACAAACTTAGTCAAGCAAGTCAGCAATATTTTTGACAGCATCACTGACAGCTACACTGTAATTTATGAAATCAAAATTTTTCAAAGCTATTCCTCAGTTGGAGATTCTGGGCTGGTTATTCTCAGTCTTGTTTTTACACATGAAGCACTGACTTTCTCTTTCAGAGGACTATATTTTTTACTTAAAGTCAAATTCGACCAGTACATAAAACAAGTAGTCTTGCCAATGTATGCATTGTCAAAGCCATGAACTTGGAAATCATGACATGTCTGATTTGTCAGACCTTATGTCTTTTTTGAATAGAACTGATGGAATTGTGGGAGCATGGTGACAGAGTACATAGTGCTGCTGCCTCATGGATCCACTTTAGAATGCTAGGTTAAAATTAAGCTTTAAGTCCTTAAGCTTGTTGTTTATGCACATTCTCCTCATGTGTGCGTAGTTTGCCATTCCCTAACACATGCAGGCTAAATTATTTGGTGATTCAATTAGGCCCTGTGTGAATATAAGTGAGCCTTGCAATGGATTGGTGACCTGCATGACCAAGATTGGTTCCTGTCTTGAGCCTATTACTGCAAGAATTGCATTGAGAAGGTTGGACAATGATATGTTATGATGTGGTTAGTAATTAAACATAGTACATTGAATGAGAATTTAGTTGTGTCTAACATATGGCATGGATAAAAGTTTTTTAAGAATATATTGGGACACCTAAATTGGGGCTTAAATAAACAAGTGTGATAGGACATATGGTACATTTGGTCACATTAATTAAATGTTAAATGGAAGCTTGGAGATAAGTGAAATATATTCAATTTACATGTTTCCTTAAAAAAACTTTGATAGAGCATATGAAAAGTTTTTGACGAGAACAGGCTGTTTAGACCAACTTATTCCTAGTCAGCTTTTTCAAAATATTGTTAAGTTGAGACGTGAAGATTACTAAAGTACTACTACCTATGAAACTGCTTGTTAACTTATTCAGTGAATCTGTGATTCTCAATGTGAAGAAAAACTATTTAAAATCAATGCAAAATTTACCTTTACACTCAACACTCATTGGTTGTCCTATACCATACTCACTTGTTTCATTTCTGTCTGCTAAAATGTCATATCTGGATATTGAGAATCATCATCAGTAATTTAATGAACAATACTCCTTTCTTGGTAAATTGAATATGTTTGGTTTGTTGGAGAATGGTGATTGCTACTTTTATTATGTTGTTTTAGTTATAACAGCATCTGCCAACCAAGCTCCATTCTGCTGATGTAGTTATGGCAATAAAATAAAGTGTACAAGCTCTTCAATGTTTCCACAGGACTCATGCCCTACAGTCTAGGAGTCAATCTTTATGCTGTTCTTCTTGATTTATCTGCATGTATCGCTGAATGTACAGTATAATCTAAGTGATCTGAGGTCCACATTAGATAAACAATTAAGCTGTATCACAGTTTCTCTTGGGTTATAATAAGATACTACATGAGGAGTTGTGATCTTTTAATTTTAGATAGATTGATACTTTATTAATCCAGCAGCAGTATACTGATACAAAGAAACAATATTAAATTAAATAGTAATAAAAATGAAGAAAAAAAAATAAAAAATAAAAAAAAGCAGACAATAACTTTAAATAATGTTAGCATTTACTCCCCCGGATGGAATTGAAGAGTCGCATAATGTGAGGGAGGAACGATCTCCTCAGTCTGTCACTGGAGCAAGACAGTGACAAAAGTCTGTCACTGAAGCTACTCCTCTGCCTGGAGATGACACTGTTCAGTGGACGCAGTGGATTCTTCATGATTGACAGGAGTTTGCTTAATGCCCATCACTCTGCCACAGATGTTAAACTGTCCAACTTTACTCCTACAATAGAGCCTGCCTTCTTAACAAGGTTGTCCTGGCGTGAGGCGTCTTTCATCTTTATGCTGTGTAAAAGGCGCTATATAGCGCCCGACCCGGCACAGACCATGCAGAGGCAACGTGTACAAAACACACAGGCTTTATTTTTCTTCAGCTGTGTGACACGTCTTCCCCGTGCCACACAGCCCAAACACAGTCACAAAGCACAAAACAAAGCACAATTCTCCACCACTCCTCCCAGACAAGCTTCGTCTCCTTCCTTCCAACTCTGGCTCTCCCTTTTATAGCCCACCCGGAAGTGTTCCAGGTGAATAACCACCTGGTCCTAATTGCCCTTCCGGGTGGGGCTGCAGGCTCGTCCAGCCGGGCTGTGGGAAGCAGGCAGCTACCCCTAGCGGCCACGCCGGGCCCCAACCAAGCTGTGGAGGACTCCATCTCCCATGGAGCCCTGCGGGTGGTTGGGAAAACACCGTCGGACAGGGAGGCTGCCACCAAGCGTCCCGGGGAAGGTACTGGACGGTCCATGGCGGCTCCCCCAGGACATAAGCAGCAGGGGCGTCCCTGCCGGGCATGGGACCCGGCTGGCCTTCACAGCTGCCACCCCAGCGCAACACCGCGTAGAAAAGGGCACTTGCCACAACCGTCTGGTAGAACATCTGCAGCTTCTTATTGCAGATGTTGAAGGATGCCAACCTTCTCAGAAAGTATAGTCGGCTCTGACCTTTCTTACACAGAGCATCAGTATTGGCAGTCCAGTCCAATGTGTCATCCAGCTGCACTTTTAGATATTTATAGGTCTGCACCCTCTGCACACAGTTACCTCTGATGATCACAGGGTCCATGAGGGGCCTGGGCCTCCTAAAATCCACCACCAGCTCCTTGGTCTTGCTGGTGTTAAGATGGAAGTGGTTTGAGTCGCACCATTTAACAAAGTCTTTGATTAGCTTCCTGTACTCCTCCTCCTGCCCACTTCTGATGCAGCCCACAATAGCAGTGTCATCAGCGAACTTTTGCACGTGGCAGGACTCCGAGTCATATTGGAAGTCTGATGTATATAGATTGAACAGGACCGGAGAAAGTACAGTCCCCTGCGGTGCTCCTGTGTTGCTGACCACAATGTCAGACCTGCAGTTCCCAAGACGCACATATTGAGGTCTGTCTGTAAAATAGTCCACAATCCATGCCACCAGGTGTGAGTCTACTCCCATCTCAGTCAGCTTGTCTCTAAGGAGCAGAGGTTGGATGGTGTTGAAGGCGCTAGAGAAGTCCAAAAACAAACAACCTACCTGTTTCATTCCCATCATATGTGAATATCTAACATTACATATTTGTGCTATGCATTGAATTTCCATATATCCGTCCATTTTGAATTAGTTCAAAGCTGAAAATCCAAAGTCACCTGAGACCATTGGTAAGGGTCATCTGTCTGCTGTAGAGAGAGTATACACACTTATCCTCCCCCACAAGCACAATTTCCTTCTCTTTCTGTAAATATATATATATATATATATATATATATATATATATATATATATATATATATATATATATATATATATATATATATATCAGTGTGATCAGGAGGGGGGGTGGTATTGGTTGTAAAGCTTTTATTTATTATGAACATGTTCTTCTTAAGTTTGCATATGCTGGATTTATGTCCAAGTTCCTGTTGATGGCATTCTCATTTGATAGCCAAGATTCAGCCAGCTCACTGGCACTTTTAGTACTGGCCTTAAATCTTACTTGTACATTGTCCCAGTTAAATGTATGTCCTGTTGATTTAGTGTGCGTATAGATCAGTGATCGTGAGTCCTTTCTTCTGACTGCGTTGCAATGTTCATGTATACGTGTTGCGATTCTTTTTAATGTTTGTCCTATGTATACCGCTGGGCAAGAACTGCATGGAATGCTATAAACTGTGTTTCTGCTGTCGATTTCTTGTTTTTAGCATTAAAGAGGACTGTGCGCAGATCGTTTGTGGGTTTATGTGCTATTCTGATGCCTGACTTGACCAGGATGCGTGCTGCACCTTCAGACACCTTGTGGTGATAAGGAAATGAGTACCAGGTGGGGTGGGGGTTCTGGTTCAAGTCGATTGTTTACTGAGTTTTTTGGCATCTTCTGTGTAAGCATCGATTAATGAAAGTTTTTGAGTATCTGATTATCCTCTGATGAAGGCAGGGGCTGAAAGCTCAGGAATAAAAACTACATTATGATACATGATTCAGTTTCTCCCTTTGTGGATCTCCAGCTGCAAATATATATATATATATATATATATATATATATATATATATATATATATATATATATATATATATATATATATATATATATACATACACACACTCAATTTAGTTTCTTCTGTTAATCTTGCTGCAAAATCAGTGAGAGTGATGCAAGTACTTTTTATTGAACTTAGTGATTTGTGAGCCATTTTCTTGTTCAGTTCATTCTAGGTGCTGAACTAGCAGGGATAATTATTATAAGTGCCTCTCCTAAATTTGAGGATCAAATGCTTTCACCTTCACTGAACATTCCTTATCAATAAAAGGCTGTTATACATGTAAAACTGTGAAACTGTACTTTTACAGTATTGCAAAGTTCTGAGACTAAAACCTTGCCAATTTCCCAGGAGAATATTTCATACATGGCCAATTACTTGCTTGATGTCAAGTGATATTACAGAAGTGAGTGAGTGAAGTGATTATAGAGCTTTGCAAAGGATTAGCCTTGTCTAGCTTATTTTAATAGTCCAGCATGTATCACCTATACAGTGTAGCAGACTTTTCCATGAGCTTTGCAGTCTTTGTCCAAGAGTTATCGGAAGTCTCATTGAGCACAACATCACCCCTGTGAATTTACGTCTGGCTTACATTTCATAATTAAAAGCCTTAATTTTCTGTCCCACTGATTTTAATTTTAGATGCAATTTAACTGTTCAGAATCAGCCATGATTTGCAGCTCGAATTAACAGTGGACCTTTCCGCCTTTGCCTTTTGTCACATTTTGGATTTACAGAACTATTTATGTGTTTTTTTTTTTTTTTTTTTTTTTGAGAATCAATTGTCAATTAGGGGTTTGAATTCCCTTCTTAATATAATACTTCAGTGTCTGAGAGGCACAGTGTTATGCATTTCCACATTACTGTAAATAACATGTTTTGTTTGTAAATTTTTATTTTTCTTCATCATTTGCATCTTTGGATGGCATGTTAATACTGCTGACACGCAGCTCAAGAATTATGAATTAGAATCTTGGCTGGGTTATTTTCAATGTCAAGTTTTCACTAAGTAGTCTAGTTTTTTTTTAACCGTGTCACAAAACTTGAAAACTGAGCCCAAACTTGCCAGTCGATCCTCAACTGAATGAGCTTGGTTTGGTGATGCATGGTTGTATAACCTTTCTACAAATAGGTTTTGCTGTTTGAGTATTTACATCTTAAGCATGTAAAAATAAAAAAAAAGATAGCAAATGTATTATACTTTTTTAAATGCATGCACCATAATATAATATTCTCACACCTATTTAATCCAGTTCATTGTCACAGGGTGGCCACAACCTATCCCAGGAGCACTGAGGGCAAACCAGAAAAAAGCCCAGTGAAAGGCCCCAGTCCTTCTTAGTGCCCACTCACATCTTCAAGGTTGAGGAAGGAAAACCCATGCAGTTACAGAAAGAACATCAAAACACCACATGTACAACAAACTGACATTATATTTGAACCCAGGACACTGGATCCACGAGGCAGCAAAGATACTTGCCATGCCTCCCTGATTTAAATAGTAAGATTAAACTTTTGGGAAGGATTTAAACTTCATACATATTATTTTGACAGGGTGGTCTACTGGCTACAATGTTAAACTTCAAGCACAAAGTTACCCTCTCCACACTGACATTGATCAGGCAGGGGTTCTGGTCTCCAAGGGTTCAGCGATAACCATGGCACTTCTGAGAGTCTTTTATTTCCTCACCTTATTTTTGGTAGACCAATTTTTACCATTGAAATATTTGAAGGTTTGCTGTAACTTCTTCTTGGGAGCATATTTCCTACTTTACTGTATTTAGGCTTGCACAGCAAAATTGCTAGTGTTAAATTAAAATTTAATATGGGAATACAATTTCTATATATGCACTTTTAAGGGCATTTTTAACATTATAAGAGATCATTTTAAACTGGTGATTTTACTATATGCCCTTCATTGCAAGCAGAGTTGTGTACAGTACGTGAGTGTTAAATTAGTTAAATTAGGAAATATCTAATGATCCAAGCCTACCAGCCTCATACCATCCATAATCCCAACCCCAAGTCAGCGACATGACAGCTAGCCGAGGCTTTCTTAGTTTCCTAATTGTATTCTTGCAGAGACTGTCACAGATTTCATTCATCAGGGAGCTAACATTCCTATTTGCTAGGCTCCTTTAAATGCAAATATCACTTTCATTTGATTTTACTTTCAGAATCCCAGATAATGAAACATTTTATCTTTGTCAGCTTTCTAGGTTACCCAATTTAAAGGGTTATGTGTTTTTGCATTCCCTATTCGGCTAAAGCTTGGGTGCAGCTTACTATTATCATATGTTGGAAGAATGATAATATGTTTCTGTACATCCAAATAAAAACCCAGCCTTGCAGAGTAATTTATGATGGTTTTGTTATTTGATTCTTTTGGTGACTTTCATCACATTACAAACGTATGTGTAAATGAAACATAGAAATAATAAATCATGCCTATATATTAAGGTTTGTCCGTTTATTTTATAATCATTTGCAGCAGTCACCAATTTCTCTTTGCGAGTGAAGAAAAAAAAAACAAAACAGAAAGGCAACAAGAATGCAAGTCTCTTGTGATATAACAAAATGAACCAGGCACCAAAATGCATATTTGTTTTAAATAAGAAGTTCAGAACCGGAGGCAATGACCTCATGTCAGGCCTAGAGGGGCCTCTAATTGGAGATCTCTCAATGGAACTGCAGGTTCTACTAAACTACCTGCTTCATCCCCTCCTCAAAGGCTTCCTCCGTGTTAAAAAGCAATTGAACAGACCTTCTAGAGAAATGGGAACACAGCTTCTGCTAACTTCAGAGGTTTTCACAAAGAAAATAAACACACACAGAATAAGGAGTGTGCTGTTGTGAATTATGGGAGATAAGCAGCCTGCTTGCAGTAAGTGTAAAAAAGCAGTGCCATCAACTTTACAGAACGCTGAGAGTTTCATTTTATATCTGTGTTTCACTACCGAGAGTTACATTTTTTCCAGGTTATCTGACTTATTCAGGAGGTTTGATTTGTTAGCCATTTTGGTGAGTGTTATGCATGATTTCTAAAACTGGGTATGAAGGTTGTGGGGGCAGTGAATGAGATCAAATTAAAAAAAAATGAAGATTGTGAGATGAATTTTATAGTTTATACATGGGGTATGTAAACGAACAGACAAATATAGGATGGAAAGACTACATTTATTATATTATTAGCTTGTTGCTTTTTTGTTTATTAAAAGTCTTCAGATTTGTAAAAACTGCAAACAAGAAAAAATAGTCATCTGCAACAAAATACGTTATTTAAAAAAAAACAAAACTATTCTAGTAAACGTATAATTAATTACCACATAGTCATTCTGTTTCTCGACATTTGTTTTGAATAGACTGTAATAGTAATGTAGTAGAGTGTCTCATGATATATGCCCCATCCAATACACACAGAGGTTTAAATAAATCCAAAATCAGTGAGTTTATTATACACAAATAAGTAAAGAAGAGAAACAAGCAGATGTATGTCTCACAGCCCCAGACTGGGTTTTGATTGGGTTGTTTGCACATTCGTCTCATGTCTGTTAGAGTCGTTTTGTTTACTCTATACACTGCAACAATGTATGAAAGAATGCTTGTTACAAAAATAAATTATAGAAATGGCTCATCCATTTAACCATCTTTAAGCTTTAAGTATTAACATATACTCTATGTCTCCCACAATTTGAGGCTTCATTTCCACAGTTCCTCCCCTGTCCCATCCATTCTCAACTTCTGACACATATGCCTACTGGATACCCTTTGGTCACGACACAGGATTCTCATGCAGACCTTGGAATCATTGAAACCTGGCAATATCTTTTTGGCCTGCTACAGTGGTGAGCAGGTTCTTCCATATCCCACAGACAGCTAATCTCCTGATACCTGCAAGCCTGAGAAAGAACAATGTTGGTGGCCAGAACCTTTGTTTTACTCTAGGGTATTCTTCACGTTCACAAGTAATATTGATCTAAGATGGCTCCAGTTCTAGCTTATATTGAATATTAGTTGGACTACTGTAATTTCCAAATTCATACTTTTTTTCATGAGTTCATTGTTGTTGAACCTACAAGTGAAAATGACCAGTGACTGAAGCAGCTCTGCTTCTTAAGAATCTACTGTCATTTGCACATCCTAGACAAAAAAAAATTTAAAAGAAGATGGTGAATAAAAAGTAAAAGACAAGGCCAAAAGTGCAAAGCGTTGTGACCTGTGAGACAGGTCACAAATGAAAACTGGACAGTCCAGGCATCCCTTTCTCAGGGTCCATTTTGTGAATTCCCAGCCATTGCCAAGTTAAGGACCTCACTCCATCTTTCCAATGAGTCCTTGCATCTTCTGCCTGCTACTCACTAAATGTAGAGACCACCTCAACGGGCTTCTCTTGATTTAAAAGTGGCAGTGGCTGTACCCTGATGAACTTTTACAACTGTCAATCTCGCCACTCTGAGAGTGACCCCTGCAATATTACAGAGGGATTTACAGCCTGTGCCTTGCACATACAGTCTAATTTCTTTGCATTTTTCTACTGCACCTGTATGTTGTAGATGATACAACAGCAAGTTGACTACCACTTCAAGAGCATTATCTGAGCAGTTTGTTCCCTCTTCACTATTTTCTGATATAGTTCCTTTAGTAACATACTAATCTACCTCGCTATCTTTTCGTTCCCCTCCTAAGTAAGCATATCTCCAATTGTAGAAGGTACCTCTCTTAATCTGACTCACACAGTGGTTCAAACTAAAAGATACTTCACCCAAGAACTGGTTAAAATCAAATCCAACCTGCAGTCCTGCATAATACATTTATAAGCAGGATCAGTAATGTGAGAGACAAAGGGAATTTGCCTCGGACTTTTAAGTTGGACATTTGTAATGGTGTGGCTTGCTGGGCTGAAGTTTATTGCAAGCTGCCTGTCAATAGCATATGATGTCTGTGCTTTGACCCCTACTCTCAGTAACTTTTCAGCTGACTTTTATGACTCATGCAACATTGCTGTCGTTTAAAGGCTGATGCCAATGTAGAGCTGAGTGGGTGCAAAAAGCATGTTCAAATTGGTCTGGATAGCAGTACAGCAAGTACCAGTGGTGTGGACCATGGTGACCTGTTATATTGTGTGCTTCAGATTATATTATAAATCTTTTAGCAGTGACATACAAGTCTTTTTGTTAGACATCTGTGTGTAAAGTGCATATTTCTAGTTTTTAGCAGAAAAGTATTCTTTTCTGATGAGTCACAAAAAGAAAAAAAAAAGTAAAAGCTTTTACAGGGCATTACAGCTCGCATACTGTACCTGTTCTTATCCATGCTTTTTACATTTTACAAAAGCTAAGGCAAAATGCAAGCAACTTCTCAGAACAATATTAGGCATCTTTGAGTACATGGGCTATTTGGTTGCTTTTGCTGCTAAATCCATCATTCAGTTTATTTTCTGTGCTTTTTTACCTCGTTTGTGTGCTTATTTGTGGAGGTAATGCCAGATTCATGAGTACAGATCTTCAACTGTGTTTATGCTAAGATGCTGGAATATTGCTTCTCCTGTCCAAGTGTTGTTTAAAATGCTCTAAATGTGTAACCGTCCGTGATGCAGTGGAGGAAAGAAAATTGCATTTAAATGCATTTTAATACTTCTTTCAAACAAGTAGAGCATAGTTTGTCAGAACAATATTTGCAGAATTTTATCTGCATGAATGGATTGAAGCAGTAGTGTAGCTGGGGTCGGGCAGCACATTTTTGGGGGTGGCATTATTGGACAAAAGGATTAGTACAATTCGTGTGTAAGCAACAGGATTCAGAAAAATGTCATTCATAAATGAAAAAAGTGAATTCTCTGATTTTTATCCACAAATGCTTCAAAAATAGTTTTCAGACTGTCCTTCTGTGACGGCATCAGACACAGCAGTGAAATTTATGAGGCAATAACAAAAATACAGTAAACATAAACGTCATACCGATAATAATTTCTAGGAAGATGAACTAGTTTACTATTAATAATTTCGTTATCAATCCGAATGCTCTCTTGCTCTGCGCATTAAACATCCCCACCTATCACCTGTACACTACACTGGTGTTATTATATTAAACTAATAATTAGAAAACGGCTTATCAGTGCAGCTATACTATGTTCTTGTCATGTTGAAGCTTATAAATAATTATATGCGAAAAATTATTGCTGTTTCTCTATATATGAATAAATATATGCAAACTATATCTTGATTTTTCTCTATAAGTCATTTAAATTTTTTATTTAAATAGGTTAACATATTCAGATATGTTGGAGGGCAGCAAATTGAGGCATCACCCCACCCTGAGCGGGACGAACTCTCGCTACTCCACTAGATTGAATGTGTGCTTTGAAATGGTGCTGCACCACTGTGCTACCCTATTTCTTTTGTACTGTACCACATTTTCTGAACTTCAGAACAGTTAGTAGGAATTTGACATTAGAAGAGAGGAGCTGCAATTAATTATAAAGTTTAAGTTAAATGTCTTCAAAACAGTACAGCGATTAGACAGAAAGTAGTAAAAAGCACAGTTAAAGTACAGTAGATATTCAGTAGTAATCACATCAACATGCATTTCACTGAGTAAGTATGTGCACCTTTCTGGTTCATTACCTCACACAGTTTTATACTTACAGTATTACTTTACTTTTTTATTACTTCCCTCTTTCAATTTCCCTCACTCTTTTGCAAGATCTCCAATAAACCCTATCATTTTACACATTTTTATTTTTTGCAGTGTACACACTATCCCAAATTAAGTAGATAAATGGACAGACAGACAGACTTTATATGTCCCAAGAGGGAAATTAAATTTTTTACAAAAGTTCTTTAAATAAGTAAACAAATAAAAAATTGTTCTACGCTTACATGCTACAGTCTGAAAACACACCAAAATACCAAAAAGGGAATCAAATTAAAAGGTAAAGAAACTTTTGACTTGGCAGTCACAGTCACAGTGAGGCAGGCATGTTGCAGTTGATACAAAAAATCCCAAGTAGCGTTTCATAACACACTTTACTGAATAATTTGTTTGATAAAAGTACCGTAATCCCTCGCTATATCGCGCTTCGACTTTCGCGGCTTCACTCTGTCGTGGATTTTAAATGTAAGCACATCTAAATATATATCACAGATTTTCCGCTGGTTCGCCGCTTTCTGCGGACATTGGGTCTTTTAATTTAGGTTACATGCTTCCTCAGTTTGATTGCCCAGTTGATTTCATACAAGGGACGCTATTGGCGGATGGCTTAGAAGCTACCCAATCAGAGCATGTATTACATATTAACTAAAACTCCTCAATGCTAAAAGATATGCTTCCCGCGTGGCGCTTGTTTTGTTTGCTTCTCTCTGTCTCTCTCACTCTCTCTGCCTGACGGAGAGGGTGTGAGCAGAGGGGGCTGTTTACACAGTGGCTGTTTGCCTAGAAGATAGGACGCTCCTCTACAAAATGCCTCTTTATCACGGTGCTTCTGTATACTTAAAAGTACGTATTGATGTTTTGATTGTTTGCTTTTCTTAGCGAGCGCTCTCTCTGACATTATCTGCTCTTCACGGTGCTCCTTTGAAGATAAGATATGTTTGCATTCTTTTAATTGTGAGAAAGACCTGCCGTCTCTGTCTTGTAATGAAGCACAGTTTAAACGTTTGACTAAAGGGTGTTATTTCATGTCTAGAGGGCTCTAATAATGTTAACAGTGTGGGAGAGTTTATAAGGGCTTAAAATATATAAAAATAACCATACAAACATATGGTTTCTAATTCGCGGATTTTCACCTATCGCTGGGGGGTCTGGAAGGCAACCCCCGCGATCGAGGAGGGATTACTTGTACTTGGTGTTAGCGTGTCAGAATTACTCTAAGTGGTTTTGAAATTACTAACCCTATCCAATGACCTGCAGGATAGGTTGCACAGTGATACGAAATTGTCCCAATATGTATGTGTGTTTTCACCCTGTGATGAGCAGATGCCCTGTCTGGGGATTGTTCCTGCCTTAGGTTAGCAGGTTTAGAAAAAAGATATGATAAAAGATTGTGGACCAATGATGCTGCTATTTCACACATACAGTCACCAAGCATCAAACTGCCCATTTGTTACCTGTAAGGAGTTGTGTCCATGTTGGTTTTCTTCCATATTCTCAAACATGTGCATTTTAAGGTATTTGATATATTAAATTGAACACCCAGCACATGAATGGACCATGAGTTGGTCTGCCAAACTGTCCAAGGCTGATTCTTGCCTGATGCGCAGTACTGCTGGGTAAGGCAATCTCATCGATACCCTGAATCAAATTAAGTTGATCTGAGAATGTGATGTGATAAATGATTGCTATAAATTTTGCACCTTGTGTATGCTTTATAATAGTATTTCAGCAGCAAAGAATTCATGTATTTTTGAAAACTTTTCACAGACACTTGAAAATAATTAAAATGCAAGGGAATCTTTGGTAATTTACAGGACATAATTGAATCATACAGCAGAATATTAAATGCCATTTGAAATAATGTTGAGAAATTTTCCCACCCTAAATAACCACAAAGTGATAGCTACTAGCATTTCTACCTTAGTTTATGCCAGACCCACTCTTTTATAAGCAAATTTTCATACAGCATCTCCAGCTTATAAAAATAAGTGCTGGTAAAGTAAAAGTTTCTAAAGAATACTAAATTCATTCATCCAATTTTCTAACACTGTCCAGTCCCAGGAAGGTCTACAGCAGGCCTCAGACCTGAATGCGAACCATCAACAAACTCACCTATTCTCACCATGGGACATATAGAATCACCATTTAATGCAACATTTTTCCTTGTGGGATGAAACCATGTATCTGTAAACATTTTGCACAAACACAGAGACAATGTACTGTAAATCCAACCCAGGATCTTGGAATTAGGGCTGTAATAAATGTGCCTTCTCAAAATGAACAGAATGCTTTATGTTGCTCACTGCCACTAAGTGTGGGTCTCCTGTGTGTTTATGTGTAGTTTAAGCACCATTTACTCTAGTTTGTTGCTCTTTTCCTCTTTGTACTCCTTACCATTTCTTCAAACCAACTAAGAAGAATTTCCTATGTGGTCTGTGCTACTACTAAATAAACAAGATATACGATTAAGGGTTTGCATCCATATGCATCAATGTCAATTTTCTTGATTATGCACATAGTTTATCGTAAATAAATAACATATTGAGATGATTAAGGCACAACAATGGCATGATTGTTTAATAAAAAAAGGTCTACAGAAGGGTGAAGGGTCTACAGTCACCTCTTGATGTTGAAGGCATGAATTACGTGGCAATAATTTCTCTGAGCTGACAAAAGACCCATGTTATTTGTATAGTCTGAGGCTGCCCCTAAAGGTTTCACGTTTCTTATTCAGGCTTCAATGGTAAAAACATTACACATGTGCCTTTAACTTTACAGCTCACTGAATTACATCAATAATGTTTTGAAATTCAGAGCGAGACATACTAAAGTGAGGGAAAATAAAGGAAAATCAGCTTATCAGATATGAGACAGCTTTGTGTATAGAGCTATGAAAATTCTAGCAATTCATTAACATTTCTCTTGTATTAACTGGAGATATTATTGTGCTAGCAGAATCTCTCTTGAAGCAATATTATGCGCATTAACTAGATCCTTTATTAAGCTTACTGCCTTATATCCATCTCGCTCCTTTTCTGATTCCCAGTGCTCAGCCAGGTGATGTCTCTATTGCAGTACCCCCTGCTCATCTAATATAAGTCAAAGCACCTGTCTTCCATTCTTAAATAATTAGTCCCCTGTTGTTCCTGCACCTCTCAAATAAAATGACTTACAACACTAATTACCAATCAATTAAACAATTTAAATTCTTTTAAGCTGCTCTTCCCATCATCTGCCTCCTCCATGTTTTTGTTGTGGAATAAAAATGTATAAGAAGGCAAATGTGGAACAGATAATCTAAAATGAATTTCATTTAGGTGTAATGATATGCATTTAGAAAATACAAATCTTATTATTTTATGGTGCCTTAGATTAATTCGTTGCTTGGTGTATTATCAATTAGGAATTGGTAACAAATAAACACATAAATTACATGCAGATATTCAGTTAAAAGTTACAAATTCTAGGCATTCATTGTGCTTGGAAAAAATGTACAATATAGTTTAAAGGAAAATAATCCAATACTAAAAAATACAGTCCATAGTGAGAGAATCTTATACCCATAAAGCTTGTGATGATTATGTCTTTCACCAATGGGCCCTTGATCATAAACCACTGAATGAAATACAGTCAGTTTTTACGCATTGTGCTTGCTCATCCAACCATCCATTTGCTTTCCCCACTTTATTCAGTACAAGGAAGCCTGGTAGAATGCCAGCTTATCATAGGTCACACTCAGCTACTGCCTTTATAAAACTACTGCATGTAATTAAGTCATATTATAGGAATATATGATAAATCTGTTGAAAAAAATAATGGTGGAGGCTAGGGGATGGCACATTCAGGATGAAAACCAGATCTAATACCCAGTCAGCAATAAATGCTTTCCTGGTGCCAAATAAATAGCTCTTCCGTATTACCACTTTTTTTTTTTTTTACTTGAATCCACAAACTGAACAGCAGGAAAAATTATAGTGAAATGTAGCCTTTTTCAAAGAGGATGCAAAATGAGAGGCGGACATCCCTAGAAAAAAAAGCCATGGTCACAATAGGTGAGGGGTTAATAGTTCAGGCAAATAATTACAAAGCTGTGCACTTTATTATTTTTTTTCTGGATCAGAGTTTAATTTTGTAAAAGCCATTTTCTGGGATTACCCAGGTTAGCCAGTTGCTCCCCAGATCTTTTTCCTCCACTCTCCAGAGTCCTGGGTATCCTTTGGGGTGAGACCAATTCCTTTTATATAATTCAAGACCTCCTCCAACCACCTCTTAGTCTTATCCTCTCCAACTCCATCTTCGTATACCGATTCACTCCGTCATCCTGTGCCTGCATGCCCAAACCACCCTTATTTTCTCCTTAGCACAACACCTATCACCTCCAAATCAATCCTTTCTTAATTTAGCATTAATCTCCCTGTCAACTGGCAACACCCCACGGATCCATTTGATCATTCTTATCTCTGTTCTTTCCATATTTGCTTCATGTTCTGCTTTTATCTGCCATGTCTCACTCCCTTAGAGCATGCTGTTCCTTCCAAATGTTTTCAGATTTGTTTTCACAGTTGTATGCCAAAGAATCTTAAAAAAAAAAGTCCTCACTTCGATTCTTCTAAATGAATACAGAGATGTATAATTCTTTGCTTGTCAATAAATGTTTGTGTGCCTCATTTAGACTATTGCTTGATGTTTAGAGGCATGGCCATCAAGTGTACATTATAAATTTATTAGATTGCTCATTTACAGATAACGGATTGTAGGCCTTTAAAACAAACTAGCTGTAAAGTGGTGATGTAGTTCATCTAGTTACTTCCATGAGACACCTTGCTACACAAGCAAACTCAGCCCAAGAGGATTCTTACATCCCACAAATTATTCCGTAAATGTGGAGCACCAAATCTGCCTGGTAGTTCATTGACACCCCGAAAGCAGAGGCAAGCAGTGTTCTCGTATGCTCCATGCGAACAGAGAAAATCTATTCTGCTTTTCCTGTAACTACTCAACCTGTGTGACACATTTTGCCACTGAATTAATAGGACAACACTTTTTACATTTCCCTATTTCATTATGGTTAATACATCTGGTGCAGCTCTTAATTTCATTCTAAGAAATAATAGAATTAGTTGGTTCTAAAGACCATTACAAAATAGAAAAACTTTTATCTATGTTTTAGTTTGAATATAATAATGACCTTCTCTTTTTATGACCACCATTATATACACTAAATGCAAATACAGTAGAGTTAAACCAAACAACAAGATGTCATATACAAAATCAGACAAAATAATGTTGAAAAACTACTAAGCAATATATACAAAGGTGTACACACGTGTATACTGTTATTTTCAGACGTTTTTGTCTTTTTTGTGTACTGGCAACTTTCTTTGAATATCAAAGTTTCACTTCCAACTGTCCAAGGTCACCCAGCTTCAAAGTGGCCATATGTTGTGCTAAAATAGTTTGTCATTAACTTTGCTTTAGGTAGGTACTGTAGGTAATTTCTGGACTTTTTGGGGATCCTAATCATTCAAGTTTCACATTATTTTTTTAATATATTGATTTCTGGGTGATCACTAAATTCTGTTTAGCCTGGATATTCAGTGCTTATAAATAGTTCTCACCACTTTCAAAGTTTTCACATTTTATTTTTATACAACACTGAATCACTGTGAATTTCATGTTTTTTTTTATGCTGATCAACAGAAAAAAGACTTCTCAATGTTAACGTGAAAATAGATCTTTGCAAAGAGGTCTAAATTACAAATAGAAAACACAAATAAGTATTCAACAGCTTGAATGTAACACACCTTCGTCATGAAACCATTTAGTTCTTGAAGTGATATCATTAGTTAAATGGCGATCACCTGTCTGTAGTGAAATGGTTTCAGCTGAATGCAATATAAATGTAACTACAACTGGAAGATCCATCTGATTGTGACTCAGTATTGTGGACTAACCTACACAATGAAGGCAAAAAGAACACTCTAAGCAACTCCTAATGAGAAGAGTTTGGCACAGTAGTACATCTGCCTAGAGCAGGCTGTCCACAAAAACTGATGTTGCAAGAAGAAGACTAGTGAGAGAGGCCACCAGGAGACAGTGATAGCTGTGAAGGAGCTGCAAGGTTCAGTGACTGATATTTTAGAGGCTGTGCAGACAACATCTGTTGCCCCAGTGCTTTGGTAGATGTAGCCTTAAAGGAGAATAGCAAAGAGCAAGAAAATGTTAAAAAACAACATGTACACATGACATCACAGTAGAGGGCACATGAGAGACTCTGAAGACAGCTGGAAGAAGGTTATATGGCCTGCCGAGACCAAAACTGATCTTTTTGGGGTTGCTTCCCTGCAGCAGGTCCTGGAAAACCTTTGAGGGTAGAGGGTAAAATGAATGGAGCAACATAAAGGGAAATCCTGGAGAAAAACCTCATACTGTCAGCTAGAAGCCTTCATGTTAGGAGAAGACTTATTTTCCAGCAAGATGGAGATGCCAAGCATAAAGTCAAAGCTACATATGAATGTATTAAAAACAACAATGTTTATGTCCTTGAGTGGCTGAGTTAGAATCCAGACATCAATTCTATTGAGAATTTGTAACAGGACTTGATAAAGGCTGTTCATTCACAATGCCGATGAAAACTGACAGCTTGAGCAATTTTGCAAAGAAGAATGGGAAAACAATTGCTGTTTGTGGATGTGCAAAGCTGATAGAGCCCTGTGGACACAAACTGTAGGCTGTCATGACTGCCAAAGGAGCATCTATTAAATACTGACTTGAAGGTGGGGAATATTTATGTGATCAATTATTTTGTGACATATTTTGGCATTAAAGAGTGCTTTTCTGTTGATCAGTGTAAAACAAACACATTAAATTCACTATAATTCAATGTTTTTTAATAATAAAATATAAAAAGTTACACAGGGTGAGTAAGTTTCCTACACACTATACTTTCCTAGTGTGTGTGTTTCTTGTTATGTTCATTTTTCTGGTTAATTTTTAAATTATTTTATGGGTAAGTAAAGAAGACAGTTTATAGCATAAGATCATTTTTCTTTCTTGTGAGCATTTGTGACAAATAGAAATATTATAAAGAGCAAGCTGTGTGAATGGCCAGAGTGAGACAAATGTTTCATGTTGCTGCTAACACATGAAGATGGCTGCTTAGGTTAATTCACTAATGTCAGTAAAAGTAAAAAAAAAAAAAGTCCATTTTGTTTGAAAAATTTGACAGTCACTTCTTTTCGAGTAGGAATGTGATGTGATGTTGTTTCTACCAAAAAGGTCATTTAGATGGTGAATCATTTAAAGCATTGATCAAGGGGCTTTATGAACAGTTTGAACACAATAACTTCAGCAAAGAAAAATATACCTGCTGTAGATATAGTGAAGAGAATCAAAGATAAATTAGTCTCAGAACCGCTAAAACTGCAAGGAAAATGCTAGTGAGAATATTAGAAATGACAGGAATTCATGAAATGACAAAAAGTTGTAACCCACCATAAAGCCTTTAGAAGTGGTTGGAATTATCCAATGTTGTGGAGTGAAATGATGTTTGCAGGAAAAAAAGGATGGTTGAGGTGCCAACTGGGCAACAAAACCCTTTTATTTCAGCAAGAGAAAAACAGAAAATAACAAAAAATATGCACTTCTCTGTGCAGATTTCTAAAGAGATAATTGTCATCTTATTTGGACAGTCAGTAAGGAAATTGGGCTTCAGTCAACATGAGCCAGGTCCACAGCAAAATGCAACACATTTTCTTTGGCCACTCAGTGCCCTCAAGGGGTGGTTTCTCCAGCCTAAGAGGGAAGAAAGAGACAAGTCTGCTAGTAACAATGCCCTCTCTCATCCTGGGGTGGTATTACTTACTTCAGGTGATCCTGGAATGTGACACAGTGTCATGTCTGCATGACACATCCGCCCCTCCTTCAGCTCAGCTCCAGAGGGGTGAGTAGTCCTTACCGAGAGGTAATGGACCTGGGAGAGGGCATCAGCGTTGGCGTGAACGGAGCCCTTTCAGTGTAGAACCGTGAATTTATGTTTGTAAAGTGAGAAACCAGTGGGTGACCCGGTGTTGGAGTCTTTATGGGAAAACAACCACTGTAGAGAGACGTGGTTAGTCAGCAAAGTAAATTCACTTCCCAGAAGTTATAACCACAGCTATGTAATTACCCATTTGATGACGAGGGATTCCCTTTCCAACACCACATACCTCATCTCCTGGTCCATCAGTTTCCAGCTAAGTGATTGGCTCCATCAATGACATGGCTAATCACTGCATCTGAGTCTGAGGCATCAGTCTGGAGAACAAAGGTCAAAAGATGTTAGGTGAAACAAGTACAAGAGCCGTCATCCGGGCTGTCTTTAACTCACAGAATACAGCCTCAGTAGAAGGAGTCCACATTGCTTCTTCGTAAGAGCGACTAAGGGTGCACCCTCTCAGAGATATAGGGTACAAACGTTTAGTATTATTATTATTAGTAGTAGTAGTAGTAGTAACCAGCAAGACCCATGACAATGTCATGGCTGATTAGGTAGGTGCACCCCAGGTAGGTGTCTGCCACTCCTGTGACAGAGATAATCACATCCCCCAGTTCTCTCCTCATCCTGGAAAGGAGATCATTCCCAAAGTTTAACTGTGTAGCATCTGTGAATAGTGATAGGGTGGAAGTAGCCATTCGGTCCCTGATCTCTCTATTGTGCCAAGGTTTAACGAGGTTAACGTTATATACACTGGGTCACCGACTGGGTTGATACACCAAATACTCTATTCAACAGGGTCCTTTTGTTCTCTAACCTAGTAGGGACGCTGTCAGTGAGCAAGGAGTTTAAAATGGGTTGTGAGAAAGAGAAGCATTACTCTGTCTCCAGGTTGGAATTCACAGAGAGTAGAGCTGCAATTATATACCTGTGCCTGAGATGTTCCTACACCAGGGGTCGGAGATTTTCAAAGCAGCTGAGGAGGTCGGAAACATACTCAAGGACATTATAGGAGAAAGATGGGGTCTCCAACTCCCAGCCCTCTTTAATCAGATCCAGCAGTCCATGGGATGGCTGAATGTATAGGAGCTCAAATGGGAAAACCCCATTGAAGCTTGTGGTACCTCCCAGAAAGGGAAGAGGACAAGGGGTAGGAGTTGGTCTCAATCCCAGCTGTCTACCTGCACCACCCTCCTCAGCATCTGTTTAAGCGCATAGTTAAAGCACTCGACTAAACTATCGGTTTGGAGGTGGTAGATGGAGGTTTTGAGGTGGGTGATGCAAAGTAGTTTGGCGACCTCCTTGAAGATCCTTGACATGAAACGTGTCCGCTGGTCCATGAGGACCTCTTTGGAGATGTTAACTTATCCAAAGAAACCCACTAGTTTCCATGCAGTTAACTTCATAGTAGCTGCCCATAATGAGTGGCGTAATCCACTATGACGAGGATTTATTTGTGTCCTCTGAGCCAAAGGGTTGAGTGGACTGACAAGAGGTACATGGTGTTGCCTGGATATTTCAGTTATTTGACAATCTGGGCAAGACCTGCAAAAGGAGCACACATCTTATTGCATGCCTGGCCAATAAAAGCACGCAGCAGTCTGTTCTTGGGCCCCCAATATGTGACAGTGAGCCAGGTTGCATTTCTCATGGTGACACACCTGTGGAACAAGGAGCTGACTCCTTATTTCTAAAGAGATAATAGTTGTCTTATTAGGATGATCAGGAAGGCAAAAGGGCTTCAGTCACCACAAGCCAGGTTTAATATCAAAATGCAACTCCATTCTCTGTAGCCACTTTAATTTTATATCCTGTGGACCAGAATGGGGTGGGGCTTCTTTCGATTTGGTGCTATCAAGGGGCGGTTCCTCCAGGGTGTGAGGGAAGAAGGAGACAAGTCTGTTAGCGGCAGCACCCCTTGTCATCCCAGGGTGGTGTTACAGATGAGCCCGGAAAGTGATCATCAGGTGCGTCTGCACGACACCAGGCTCAGACAAGATTGGGGCTACCAAAAAAAACACAGAGAGAAACAAAAAGACACAATACAGTGAAAGGAAGAAGAATATAAAGAATGTGTACTGTTGAGTTAAGAGCACTGCCAGAATGAATATGACCTACATGCGCTAGCTGAATGCAGAATATCAAATGATGGGACATTTTGCATTGTGTTACTACTGGTCCACTAAAGAGTAGCCCCGTTCCCGTTTATGGTTGGTTTTTATGATAGCAGGAGTGGGAGGCATTTTTTGAGATGTATCGATTTGATTTATGGGTAAAGAGGAACAGTGGTAAATCTTTGTGCCACTCCCAAATCCTTCCCCTCATGTACAATTAAAATGCTTCTGTGGTATTTTGTAGACTTAATGTACAGAATTGACAAAATGTATCTTTATTATGAGACTACTTTCAAAACACCTGATCTGACTTGAAAATTATGACAAAATTGAAGAGTGCCGCAAGTATCCTTTAACTTCTGTTACATTATCAGTATATATCATGTGGCTAACTACTATTGTATAATAAGCAATTCAGTTCTTGTAAATCTCAGAAAAAAATGGATGGGTGACTTCTATAACAACAGAAAAACAAAGTACAACAGGTTAGATTATGTGTTGTGCAAGTCCTAAAGAAAGAGGAAAAGTTAAACTTGGTAGTAGTCAAAACAAGGATAAGTCTGAAACAAATGACATCAACATGTGCATGTGACACATAGTTCATCAATAAGCTTATTTGCCACCAGCTTGGTTAGCTTCACAGAGCCAGAATGTATAATATGTACGACCAGAGACAACCATGAGTGACTTTTGCTTAAAACAGGGTATGAACGATTACAGCTTACTGAGTGTCACCTTACTAAAATATTCCAATGCCTCATGAAGTGGCCCTCAAAGTTTGGGCAGTGATTTTGAACTGCAAAGAGCAATGATGCTCTCATTAACTTGACTTAGCACAGCACAAGCTTCTGATTATGATTGAAATTGATGATAAAAAGACCCCGATTAAACATATAAACGCAGCTACATTTGTGAAAATATGAGCTGCAAAATATTGATTCAAAGCCAACAGTAAATTACACTGCCATTAAGAGAGCTGAAAACAAAGTGCCAGAGGAGATGCACATTTTGGTACTCAAAACATCCGAATCAGTAAATGTGCCTAATGACACTGACACAATTCCAGCAGAAGTATGGATGAAACTACACAGAATTCACCTTCTGACTGCATGTCTTAACAAATAACTAAAGGAGATTAACCTTACTGCCAAACATGCCTTGCTAGAATATACCCACAACAATTTAACACATAATGCATACATAGACCACATCTGATCTCTGTTTTCTGTTGTTGTGCCATATAGTGACTCAATAGTCATAATGGCAAAAAGATATTGTAACCAACAGAAGCACCTATAAATCGCATGGGGCCAAGTACCTGCAATGGTGTATGTGTCTGTCTCTCCTATCACTACGCACATTACAATGTACAAATTAATCATTAAGCTTCAGTTACTTTGGGCTGCTAATCTCCTGAATTGATATCAGCAATTTTACCTTTCTGTTTTCTCTTAGTGTCAAGTCTTTTGTTCAGTTTCTTTTGCCCTCTTGTTCTCTATCCATAATTATTTCACATACTCCTTTAACACATGCTGCAACCCCGGATGTATACAGTGAATGGACTGGAGGAAAACTGGAAGTGGGTTTTTAGGAAGAAACCATCTGAGAGGAACGTTTCAGTGATGGATTTTGCTGCCATTCACTACAGACTGTTAGCGAGCTGTCTTCCTGATGTTTGGTCTTGCTTGAGAATAATGTCTGACCCCTTAAGACTAACTGGAAAGAAGTCCATTCACCTCAAAAGATTAAGTTAAAATTGTGAGAATCATAAAATAAAAGTGAGTGAATCCTAAAACAGTGTGAACAAGCTGAAGTGTAAGTCACAAATAAAGCTTAATGAATCTCAAGAGTTGTGATTTTTATAGATTTGTGTGGCAGAAAGATACCAGCATCACTATGTTATGCATTATGTTCTTTCAAAATTGCCCCGTAAATGGAGTCAATTCAATTTTCCTTGCATTCTCTTGCATACTCTTGTAATAAGAGTAATTTTAAATTATGCTTCCTTTTTTCCTGCCATCTCCTGTAGGCAGTTCCTTAAAGCAATTATGTGATCTAATCTGTGTGAGGAGGTGAATTAGGTGGCAGTGCAATAAAATGGTTGATCTCAGTATGTGCTTCCATGACAGTGCCCTAAAATATTCCCACCCCATTACATCAGGAAGCTAATTGCTTTCCTTTTACCAACGCTATGACCAGACACCTGGCTGGCATTTGTCATTTTGACATTTTTTCTTGACATAGTCCATGCCTGCTGTTATTAATTTCTCGTGCTTCAAATACTGTTTTAGCAAAGGCTGCCTCTCACAGAGTCGTTCTGTGGAGTGCAGAAGAGCTTAGAATCCAGCAGCAAGAAGCCATCTTTAACAACCTAAATATCCACTTCTTACTCTTTCTTAAAAGGTCTTGCTGGGAGGGAGAGCCTCAAAGCAAGGAAGAGATTGCGATGACACTTCCACTAAAGAAAATAAAGGAATTCTTTTAGCTTTGCTTCTGTTTCTACTAAACAGACTATGGCTGCTTCTCTCAGATAAAGACTGGTCTGTGATTGTGCTCAAGTCTTTCACATGCATTGATTACATTGAGTTTCTGTTAGTGACATGAAAGAATCTGCAACATTTAACTCCTTCTTATGAACAACACTCCTGCTTTGTTATATTGTAGTTCTCTGCAAATAAAATTTGTGACTAATTTACCGGATGAACAGTCTGAAAAATGGTCACATTGCTGTGATGATTTTCAAAAGAGGATCTGACTTTCATTTTTATGTAACATAGCAGTTCAATTCAGGGCCTAATTTATCACTTGTGCATATGCACAGATTTTTGCATATCTTATGCCTTCCCACTTTTTAAATTGTAAGTATGACATTTATCAATATGAATCATTAAAATGAAAAACTGTGCAAATGTATGCAAAACGTTTACTATGGCAATGCATGTTTTTTATAAAAAGTACAATTAATCTGTAAGATCTTTTGAAAGTGGAAATGAATGAAACTATGCACACCCTTAACCCTGTGTTCATCAGTTATATAGCCATTGTATAATAATGTTGGTTTGCAAATAAACTTTTAAGTACCAGTTATTTTTTATTTAAATCCATCCATCTGTATTAAAGTCACTCAATCTAATTCAGGGTCATGTGCAATGGAGCCAATATCAGAGGCATCCATTATAAGGCTGAAGCCAAATCTGGATGGTGTTCCAATATTGATAACTGATCTGACAACAAAGAAAATGCAGATAATCACTATAGTTCTGTTTTTGCAAAGAAATAAAGTCCCATTTTCCCTCATTCTGCATTAAATACACATCATTTCTATTTGTGTAAAAATTCTCTCATTTTCCAATACTTTGGGTATATTGTTTTCACATATGGACTGTTTTAGAATGATATTTTTCAATTTACTTATGTAAAATTTGCTTATTTTTGTCCAGAAAAATAAAGCCATTATTCAATTCCCTTGAGCATGGGAAAGGCGCTATATAAATAAAGTGTATTATTACTATTATTATTAATTGCAAAAGTAGTAAAAGTTAGAAAAGTAATAACAGAGTATAAGAAAAAGCTTTTTCATTGTTATCGGTTACTAATGAATGAGCAAAGGATGTTCAAGACAACTAGATTAGATCAGATTAGATCTGTAAGAATTTACAGAACATTTCGTTGTGGGAGAATACAGAAACTGTCAAAGTCCTTTGAACAACAGACCTGTATTAAAGGGTCATTGCTTTCTGTGCCACTCCAAATTTACTTGACAGTTTTAAAAAAACGGCTTCTTAGAATTCTGCAAAATCTATTGCTTGTTTTGATCGTGTTAGAAAAGAGATTAGTGATCTGAAATGAAATGCGTTCAAAAGGGAACAACCAAACATGCAGTCTTAAATCTAGCCAGTGTTGCAGCATGATTAGGACAAAGCCAAAAATTATTAAACCAAAACAGATTCCTAAATTTAAAGTCTATGCACCAAAATAAATTGTAGCCTAATTAATTACTTCAATGCTTTGTGTTTATAGATGTGCTTTTTCTTGCTTTTACCTTTGGTGGTGTATCAAAGTTCAGACTTGGTTTCCGCCATCTTTTATAGTTGCACTGTGATGACATCAGATGTTTTAACTCCGATGGGTCATATAATACTGATAGGCATTGTTATTGTCAGCAATGTGAAAATCACAAGAAAAAGGACACATCCCATTAAAAAAAACAAGCTAGACAATGGCAGCATGGTGATATGCATACCTTTAATCTATACTAATAAAAGGTCCTCACTGACTGACTGACTGACTCACTGACTCATCACTAATTTTTAAAAGTTAAGCAGGTTTTATTTCGAAATTCTACACATAACGGTCATAATGGTCGACAAAGTCCAACATGTTGAACTTTCTTATTTATGGCCCCATCTTCACAAAATTTGGTAGGCGGCTTCCCTGCACTAACTGAAACCGATGTACGTACTTATTTCGGTGGTATGACGCCACTGTTGGCCGCCATATTGAACTTTCCAACGGTCTTTGTTACTTATGGACCCATCTTCAAGAAATTTGGTACGCGGGTTCCCAACGCTAACTGAATCCTACTTACGTACTTATATATGTCCATAGCCTGCAGCTCGGTCACCGTGTTGTTGACTGGCTGCCTATATATGGCTGTCTGTCTCTCTGGTCTCTACATTCCCTTCCTTGCTTCGTCACAGGGTTCACGTCTCTCTGCTGATAACCAAGGCCTTTTTATTCAATCCACGGCTTCTCTGCTGTTTTTTTGCTCGTTTATTACGATTATAGTTATTGTGTAGGTATTTTAGACTTACTTTACATTGTTCAGGTACCCATTTCCTTTATTGTTCCATCCATACCCCCATTAACATGTCTATCGAGGTGATCACCATCGATCAAAGAACTGTCACTTACTGAGTGGTTTCCATGCCTGGAGATGGCACCCGCCTTTTCCATTCTCTGTGTTACATATTGCACGGTCATATCAGGCTCACTCTTGATATCCGGAGGAACATTGTGTCTTATTTATTGAATGACTGGGACAGGTTCAAGGTGTGGACTGATGATGGTACAGGAGATAATTATACTACACAGGGGCACTATAAGAGTGAAATGCTTAAGCCCTTCACCTATGGTTCTGCATGTGAGTTGATGGCTGCCGCTGAATTGTTCGGTTGTTGCTTTCAAGTGTACCGAAATGGCCAAATATTTTACACCTTTCTACAACCGCCAATGCCTCTTAAACATCTTAGATTCACAGGTGACGATTTCAGTAATGGGCACTTTGATGTTTATGAATGTTTAAACTCTCAAAAGCTGAATGTGAAGTTATCGATGAAACTGGTTGTATGCTTACAATGCTTGATAGATGCTGAATGTCATTTCAACACAAGTCCTGCAAATACTGTCGTAATTGAAACAAACCATGAAACAAACCGATTATGACAGCAGCAGTCCAAGCTGTGAGATTTGAGACAAGATTACTGTTCACATGGCCAACTGTACGTTGCATGCTCAAGAGTAAGCTCAGCGCACAGCTTGGTCATATTACAACCGGAGGGGCGAACTGACAATGTGGTATACAAAGAGATCCTTAACAAATAATTATTGGTATATTTTCTCTCATTTTAAAAAGGTTTAATTTTCTTCTTAATAAAAATCTTAATGCAGTACTTCGCCGCTGAGAAGCATGGGTATTTTGCTAGTATAATGATAAAATGAAAAAACAATTCAAGCAAACGCCTCCAAAAATTATTCTAATTAAAGCAATATGTTACCAAACTTGATCTTCACAGTTCTCAAGCAGTTCTGCACTATGTATCAACCTGGAAAGTGATATGTAATGGGGAAACTGTTCCAAAATTATTGATTTTCCATTATTGTCTTTCATTGTCTATCACATTTCCTTTACCAATCCTTGAACTAGTTTTTATCTTTCCCATCTGCACCCTGTGCCAAGTATTTTTCAGTGTCGCTTAAAGCAGAAGTAAGCAGCAGGATTGCTAAAGCTACAACTGCCATGGCCAGATTAACTTCCTTAGCGCTAGACCTGCGTGTCACTCGGGCTGTAAAAATAGTGCTAAAAAGCATTAGTCCCGAGCTTCACTCGAGCAACTGTATAGACATGTCTTGTGTAAGACCCAAGGATTACTCAGGCTGTAAAAGTGCCAACATTGCTAGTGACAAGCGTTACTTGGGCAACGGTATAGGAGTGTCTTGTGTAAGTGTCAGACCCGAGCATTACCCAGGCAACATTGGAGACGCATCTTCTCATAGCCTCATAATGGCGTCTAGTAATAAACGCCTCTCATCAGCAGTGATGGCGAAGTGATTCTGTCTTCAGGCAGTGAAATTGAAAAGGTCAATGAAACTGAAAGTGATTCTGAGAATCTCAAAAGTGACACGTTACTTGCACATGTGCATTTTGCTGTTCATATTGTTATTATTATTATTTGTATCATTACCAAAATGAGATTTAATAAAAATGTCATTTTTTAAGCTGGGTTGCACGGTGGCGCAGTGGTATTGCTGCTGCCTCGCAGTTAGGAGACCCGGGTTCGCTTCCCAGGTCCTCCCTGCATGGAGTTTGCATGTTCTCCCCGTGTCTGCGTGGGTTTCCGCCGGGCACTCCGGTTTCCTCCCACAGTCCAAAGACATGCAGATTAGGTGGATTAGCGATTCTAAATTCACCCTTTGGTGTGTGGGTGTGTTTGTGTGTGTCCTGCAGTAGGTTGGCACCCTGCCCAGGATTGGTTCCTGCCTTGTGCCCTGTGTTGGCTGGGATTGGCTCCAGCAGACCCCCGTGACCCTGTGTTTGGATTCAGCGGGTTGGAAAATGGATGGATGGATGGATTTTTTAAGCCAAAAAATGCAATGCTTTTTACTTGTTTTTTTGAGAAAAAATTTAACGTTAAGGAGAGGAGGGTCTACAGATGAGGCTGTCGAACAACATCGATCCAACACAACACACCAAAATGGTGGTATACCAGGCCTGTGTGCTCAATGCACATCTATATTTCAGCAGAACGTGGAAAGTCCAGGGCAAAAGGTTCCACCTATATTGACTCAAGTGCGTCTTACACATTACTTGGGAGGACTGGGTGAGCAACAGAAAGATCTTCAAACATGCCCGCTTCCCAAGCATGTTCACCTTACTCATCCAAAGATGCCTCAGATGGCTGGGGCCATGCACACCAAAAGAAATCTGGCTGCATTCCCAAAGATGTGTTGCATAGCAAGTTAGGCAAGGGCACTCATTCAGCTGGGCAACCTTACCTCTGCTTCAAAAACATCTGCAAGCTGACACGAAAGTGCCTAACATTGACTTCAACAACTGGGATACCACAGCAGACAACCTCACATTATGAAAGGCCACTGTGAATAGTGGAATGCAGAGGGCAAAGCAGAAAAGGAAAGAAGAAGAAAGGTATGTTATTTCAAGCACCAACCTTATTCACTTGTAGTTGCTTCACAAGAGACTGCCAAACTACAGTCACTCAAAGAGATATCTCAGCAAATGACCTCTTTTGTTGTTGCTGCTTTACCATTGTCTTTCACGACACATGGATATTGACAAGAAATGTTATTTCTTTCAGTTCTGTCATTTTGTTCCTTTTGCACATCTGCTCAGTACTTGTTCTCCTTCTTTTCCCCAGTCCGACTCCATTTTCCTTAACATCTTAACCTTGGATACCACAGACACTTCTTATCATGTCCATCCAAACATGTTTCCCTTCATACTGGTCTACTGTAAGTCTTCTTTTACTTTATTAAATATTTCCTATTCTTCCTATTTCTTTTGTGTTACTTTTTCAGTATTTTCCACACATGGCCATTTCTGTTAAAACATTTATGCTCTTACTTTTCTGTCCCCAACTTGTGCCATATTTCTTTTATATTTTTTAACATTCTCAAAATAATGAACTATTGATTTTTTTTCTCTTTGCTTCACTCTTTGGCATATTGGGGTTTTACTTGTCTTCTTTTTTATGATCATGTAAGCCATTAATGCATTATAAGCACATAACCATCCTTTTCAGTTTGCCCTGTAAACAAACTGTTGTGCTCCATTTGCTCGTCAAACTGGGAGCCACATTGGAGTCGGTCAGATACCTTCAATACGACATGTGTCAAGGCAAAAGGTCTGTGAACATGGAGGCAATATGCAATGAATGTCTTTGGAACATTAGAATGGGGCCCATGTTTTTTTGCTTTTATAAAACATTAAAAATAGCTATAAAAATGGATCCAATCTTGCAGGGCCAAATTCTTTTTACTTTTCCATATACAAAGAATCCACCTCCTATCTTATTACTGAATGGTTTAAGGCAGTTGTCTCAGTGTAATCTGCTGCTTTATGTAATTTTGTGATTCAAATGTACAAATACAATTTATATTTGTATGAAAAAGTGTTACAATGTGTGCAGTATCCTTCTGCTTGTAGTTTTTCACTAACTGAAGGCCTCTGCTTCGTGTTGACTGCCATTGGCACTTATTTTTTCACAAGTTCCTCTGTTCAGCTTGATTTGTCTTTACTACATGTTGGAATTCATATTTACTGGATTTGAAATTACTCTATTCTTCTACCTAATAAACTTTTTTTTCTTTTCCTTCTTGTTCCTTTGTTTTGTTTTGGCTGCATTAAACCTGGGCCTGGCCTGAGCAACACAGGAGGAGCACTACAAGTCCACTTAGGCCAAGAAAAGTTTTCACACAATGATACCAGGAAAAGGCCCAGGAACAGTAGAAAAAGTGGGCATTTATCTCCGTCGGTTAGTGTAGTATGTGGTAATATTGATCTTTAGTTTGATTCAAAAAGATTTTATATCTATTTTAGAATATATAGCCTACATCTACTATTCAATAAGTATGCATTGTAAATTGTTACAAGATGAATGTTATTCCTTATTTCTTTTTTGTAAACAAAACCTAGCTTTGCAGCACTCTTAACTATAGCATGAAAAATACCTTCTAAATTACTACTGTGTATTAATTAAGTACATGAAAAAATGAGTCATGAGCTTGTTTTGTTTAGTTTACATAAAGTTAAATGTTAATTGTAAATCATTCCTTTGCATAGTTATATTTGGTTTTCTTTTACAATTATTTTTGTTTAATTATATGTGTATAATAATGACAAATATTTGATTCTTATTCAAAGCTTTCTTTATCATTATCCAACTTTTTTAATTGACTTTGAGAAATCACAAAGACATGGTTGTTGGTCAAGAAGGCAGGTAAACATGTCTCAGGTAAAATACAAATTAACTTTATTAGAGACGAAGGAAATAAAATAACAAGAAAAAAGAGACATCCATTTATTAATGAGCGTATGAGGGAAACATTTAATGAGCAACCAAGTCCACCTATCATAATTAGTTTGCACAGAAGATAACCTCAGTGTAAATTATATAGATACAGAAATTTATTTTCATTAAAATGTGTTTGTAAGAACATAGCACATCATTTCTCATAAGAGAAATAGTTCCATTAACAATATTTCTTTAGATCTTTTGAGGTTTGTTTTAAATTTTCTGAATTAAAATTTTTAATATCATTGCAATAATTTAAATAGTAATTAGGTAGCATATAGTCCATGAATGTCTATCATTTTGCATGTTTAGGATGGCTCAGTGCCACAGTGGTCAGTGCTGCTTCCATGAATACAGAATCCAGAGTTTGAATCCACACCTGATCAGTGTCTTGAAGATTTAGAAGATCTCTTCTGTCTGCATGATTTTCCCTTTAGTTACACCATAATTCCTTCTTTATCACCAAAAATACTTGTGATGGTGCAAGATCATAAAGAGTTGGGACACTGACAAGTGATCCCTGTATAACCCATGACAAAACAATAGACACGAGTAAACAAGCAGAAATGAAAACGTCTATCCAGACACAAGTGCAACACTAGACTGCCTCAAGATGGCAGCCAAGCCGGTTATGACGTGGTCGAGGTGAAAGGGGCGGGCTGTAGTGGCCAGAATCCTGGAAGTGACGTCAGATGTCAATGTGTTTCCAAATGTCCAATCTGCAGACAGAAGAAGAGGAGAAACATTAGGTGACAGTGCCAACCCTCAACTTGTGGCGGAGTTACCATTTGATGAGCCCTAAAGTTGTCTCACAAGCACATGTATGTGACACATATAGATTGGTGATTTAACATGTTGCGCCTTCTGAAGCTCCAAACAAGTCTGGTAGCATCATTGGGCCACTATTTTTTGACTTTTTTCCCTGTTATTTACATACAAAAATACATCAAGTATCAAAATAACAACGCAGAAAATGGTTTTATGCATGCTTTGAGCTACTATGAATGAAGGTAAATGGGAGCTCTAAAACAGTCTGTTCAGCTGTACATTGAAACCACATATCTAGACTGATGATTTTAAATTAGCGTCATTTGGGTTTCAGAGGATGTGTGGGCAAAGGGGCACTGTGATGGAATGGCATCACGTATTTTTAATCAATGCTCCTTTGATAGCCTCCAGCCACCTTTGCTAAGTATGTTTCAGCATATTATTAACTGTATAATAAAACACTACTGTCTGTTTTTATGTTTCTTGTCCCTTCGAACAATGTGATTGATCAGTTTGGCTTTGTTGCCTCAGTGGTAGGTGTTCCAATATAAATTCCTGATTGTGACCTATTTTATATTAAAAAAAAAGAAATAACTGGAACATTTCAGTAATAAGAAAGCCAATAACTTACTGAGCTAAATACTAATGAGGCGCAACTCATGTCTCCCTTAAGAATGGGAAGTATTTACAAAATTACAAATAATGCTTTCGAAACTTTATGGGAACACATGATGCTGAGGAAAGGCATTGAAGGAAGGCCGAGGGTACACATGGACAATAGAGGCTGAGGATACAGAGAAGAGGTGTAGGAGGAATGTTGAAGGAACATGTAGGGTAATGGAGGTTGAGGCACACGAAGATACTGAGGAGCAGCACAGGAGGAGCACTACAGGTCCACGTAGGCCAAGAAAGTTTTTCACACAACAATACTAAGACAAGGCTCAGGAACAGACGTTAGAAAAAGTGGGCATTTATCTCCCTCAGCTTGTGTTTGCACATGATTAGCTATGTGTGGCTCTATTAACAGTCAAGAGAACAGAAGATGTGAAGGTGATTATAGCTGGAGAGAAAATTAATAGTGCTACAAAAAAAGTAGTGAATGGAGATGTCCCATAGAGTTACAAGTAGAACAGGGAGTGGGGTAGGAGATGTGATAGCAGTACATTTTGGAGTCACTTCTGTTATAGTTGTACATACAGTAGATTAGTCTGGTATAACAGTAGTTATACATAATGTATTTCATTATATTGTTTGGTAGGAAAAAATAAATAACAATGGAATAATTTATGTTTTTATTATTTAAATTACACTTTTAAAAAAAAGTAAACTATTAAGTAAATTATATTTTACTAAGTATATCCATGTTAATCATTTAAAACTTAATTATATTTGCAACAATTATATTGTTTGACAAAGAAAAATAAAAAACGAATTATTTATTTTTTATAATTTAAATTATACTTTTTAGAAATTTGTTATTAACTACAGTAAATTATTTTTTGCTAAGTATCCATGTTAATTATTTAAAACTTAATTAAATTTAAAATTAAACATTTTATTATTTTTTTTACATATATCATTCTTACCATATCAGACATTTTTACTTTCATTCTATAAACTTCTACAGGTAAGCATAGCTAGTATTATATAATTTGTCATGTTTAAAATATTTTCTTCTTTTAACATAATAATTTAATATAGAAATATTTGTTTTAAAATGTTAATGTTCTGCAGCTTCTCCCTAAAATGCTACTGTAAGAGTTGCATTACTGTTTCTTATTTTCATATGACTTTATCTGAGAATTGTTAACTGTGGCTGGAGTACACAGACTTGAAGAGCTCGGAACCAAGTAACATTAAATGCTTTTAAGAATGTTAATTTTACTCATTTCTCAAATGCTCTGCTGTCTTTTTGTCTTATTTCTATGAAAACAGTCCACCTTCAGGAATGATTGCTGTCATTTATATGTGTGCTAATCATAGTCCTTTCTTCTTTGGAGGGGTTGGTAGCTATGTAATATAGAAGCATATCATGTAGTCTAAATATTATTACTTTTTTCAAAATGTGAGATATGAGTTAAACATCATCCTAACTTTTGTTCCCTTATTAGACCTTTAAGATGGAATGTGAAATTTAAAAAAAAATGTTGGTTTTTTGATTACTTCAAGCTGAAATGAAAATTAAGGGAGAATACATTTAATACTGAAGCCAGGAAAGACTTCTTTATTCAGAGAGTTGTGAGAATTTCGAGCAAGCAAACTACTGAACCATGTAGATGAAGTAAAAACCTTGACAGCCTTATAGAAGTATCTGGATGAGATATTGGGACAGCTTAGCTATTAGCTAAACAAATGAGCTTGATTATTGTAATAGTCTCTAATGTTTTTCAGACTCTTATAATCCTGGTGGGCTATTTAACTTTAAATTGATGTGCTTTTAGGCTTCTGACAGTTTAAAGGTAGTGGGGACCTCTGTCACTCAGATGGAGAATTAATTTCCGGGGTTCAGACAGCACATACCACTCTCTGGGTTTTCATGATTTCCACATTGAACATTTGGCTTTGTGGATATCACTCTCGCTCTCATTCTTGCTCCCTCTGACCCATGATAAGCCCCATATTGTTCCCTACTTCTGTAATCTGTTTGCCACTGAAAAAACTTGTAAGACAAACGAAAAACTATTGTATGACTTTTGCCACTGTAGTAAGTTTGGCAGTTTCACGAGTACCTCTTGCCCTATTTCCAAACTCAAAATAATGCCAAGAAAACAAAGATGTTTTTAATATATGATGTATTATGCTGTATCTACTATCAACTATCTCTCAAGGCAGAGATTATTTTAGAGTACAGTGAAACCTCGGTTCACGACCATAATTCGTTCCAGAACTTTGGTCGTAAACCGAGTTGGTGAACCGAAGCAGTTTCCCCCATAGGATTGTATGTAAATACAATTAATCCGTTCCAGACCGTACAAACTGTATGTAAATATGTAAAAATATGTAAAGATTAAGCACAAATATAGTTAATTACACCATAGAATCCACAGTGTAATAGTAAACTAATGTAAAAACATTGAATAACACTGACACAAAACACCAAGGCTCTCTGATCAGCTACACGAGCTGGCTCGCTCGCGCTCTCTCTCTGTAGCACACACACCACCAAAGCCCCTCCTTACCTCAGCTACAGGAGCAGGCTGGCTCACGAGCTTTCTCTCTGTGTAGCGCGAGCGCACAAACACACACACACACACACACATCTATCCGTCCCCCCAATCCCTTCCCTGTCAGCTGCCCGGCTCTCTAATCTCTCTGTAGCACGTGCTCGCGCAGCATTTTTTTTAAAATGACTTTTAAGCACAGCAGAAAAAAATCCAAGCGCTTGCAAAAACCAACTCACAAGCAAACAAAAAAGTAAGATTGCAGGAGATCACGCTATTAAACCTAAAGCCTGATTGCTGTAAACAATGTTTTTAAAATGAGTTTTAAGCACAGCAGAAAAAAAAAATCGCACAAATCCGAACTTCATTTAAAACCAACTCGCAAGCAACCAAAAAGTAACATTGCAACAAATCACACGATGAAGTTCTCCATGTAAACAATTTTTCATGAGTTTTAAGCACAAGGAAAAAAGCGAACATTTGAAAAAAGAGAAAAATAACATTGCAACAATCGCATTATGAACTAAAAAAATTACTTTTGAAAAATCCTTAATACAAAAACCACCAAGAAAACTAACCTTGCATGAAACGAGTTCTGGCATGAAGTGTTTTCCTTCAGGTGTTTTCTCTCTTGTGATTTCTTGGGTTTCTGGTGCTTTTAGCTGTTTAGCTGGTGGGAGTGAAAGCCTCATGCAGCCATTCCAAAAAGAACGTTCTTGTGACCCTGCACATTACTGGCAGTCTGGCTTTGTTTACATTATGCTGCTTGAAAGCACGAGGGGTCTCAGATTGGTAAATGAGTAAACTGGTAAACATTTTTTCCACCTTTTGTAATTTCTTTCTTTACTTCGATTTCAATTTTCTTCAAAACTTTCTTCTGACCACTCTCCACTTGCTTAGAAGCCATAGTTAACTGCAAAAGCACACAAAATACTGTAGAGCACAAAGAGAGTGCACGTCTTATTGAAAACAATGCTCAAGGAGCTGCTTTGCTTAAATGAAAAAGCATGGCAGCTCTCTTTCTCTCTCAGGCTGCCTGTGGGGGGAGGGGGATGTTTTCGCTTGCACTACAGCCTACAGATAGGCAGGCAAACACGTGAAGCAATCTCCTCCTCCCCCTTCCCAGCAGGCACGTGCTCGCTCGCTGTTTCTCTCTCTCTCTCTCTCTCTCTTTCAGCTCAGCTTGCAGGCAGGCAAGGGAACCTGGCTTGTTCAGTATACCGAGTGTGTGGTTGTGAACCGAGGCAAAGTTTGGCGATCTTTTTGGTCGTGAACCGAGTTGTACGTGAACTGGGACGTTCGTGAACCGAGGTTCCACTGTATATGCAAAGTACAAGAAAAGTGAACATGCATCAGCCAAAAACTTGCTACCCTCCCATCTCACAGTTCCAGAGCATTGCTCTCCCTCATCCCTCTTACTCCCAAACAGTGAACCATTGCTCAGTTTAACTGGAGGTCCAAAAGAGTTTTATTGTCTCTTTTTAGTTCTTCTTGTCATGTCACTTGCTCTGTTACCATCAGAGAATATTCTTTCAGGGAATGCACAGCACATGCAGAGCTTGCTACTTCTTGCCAGACCATGTTTGCCTACTTTGGTGAGGAGAGGAACTATTTATCTGCAGGTGAAGGTTTTCTCTTTGGTTCTTAAGGAGTCTTTTCTGTACCTGCTCGATGTCTGACTGATCAACCCCTTGAAACCTGTACATTACCAAGATTTATTGTTAAAGGGAAATTGAATTATGAACTGAAGCATCTGGTTAAAATCAGTAAGTCAGGAGAGGGTATATCAATAGTGTCTGATGATAACTGGCAGCTGCAAGCATTCCTCAAGTCAGATGCCAAAGTGTTAGTTTGCTAGAAGAGTAATGTGTTGTTTCTTTTTTTGTTCATTAATAGTAATCTGCATGAAATGATTGAATGTTAGATAATGGGGTCTTGGCAAGGATTTGCTAGGATCGATGCTTAGCTGTTTGTCTAAGGGCAAACAGACTACTATGATGCATTCCCTCAGTTTCTTTACTTTTGACTTCTCAGTTCAATGAACAACATTTCCCTGGCTCCTTTCAACAAATTGAAAGGAAATTGAACTACTGAAGATTTTGTATATTTTAGATGAACGGTTAAGTAGCTTTCTTATGTCTACTTTGTAAAATCTATTTTGACTATTATGTTGATCAGCAGGTAAATTTGTAGGGGAACAAAAGAAACTGAGCAAGCACAAAATTAAATTCCTTTATCAAACTTCGTTAAAATCATATCCATTGTCTGACGTGATACTGATTGCATCTCGTTGCTACTCGTGTAGTGCCTTTGTTAATACACCAGTGAATTACACTGGATGAAATTGACTTAACTCTGTAGGTACTCACCAGAGGTAATTGTGGAGCCTTGGAAATTAAATGGATACAATTTAATATAGATTTTCAAGAAATCAATTAGTCTTTGGCAGTACAATCTGAAATAAAAGAGAGCATTTTTTTCTACTTTAGGGACCTTTTCCCCATGTGAATATTTGCATGAAGAAGCTTAATCGGATTTTTGCAGGCATCTCACAATTAAGCATAATTATAATTAAAAATTTACTGTGTAGGATAGAGAATTCAATTGTTTGCTACATTATCTGTGTGATCCTGGAGTAGTTTGATTTAAATGTATTGTTCCATTCCCTACTGGACAAGACAGAGAGAGACGAGAGAAAAGAACAAAGCAATATATTATATGTGATTTTCTACATGAGGATATTGATCACAACAGCACCACTGTTAAAATACTGTATATTATAGTTAGTGATTGGTTTATTTTTCTGTGAACCTGATACCTTGTGATGACATTGTCTACATACAGGATGTCATGATATATATGAAGAAATGTGAATGCCTCTGCATGGTAAATGGAAACTCTGTTTAAGCAAAGCTAGAAAGAGTAGACTGTGGTACATTGTTAGATGCTAAACAGGGCTGTGCACTTACAATTTCACTGTAGCTGAACTCATCTGAAATAAGTGCTGAGCTGAAAGAGACTTAATAAAGCGGTTTTACTGTGGCTGTACACTTACTGTGTCCAGCCATGGCATTGTTTTCTATTTTTTAAATTCTTTTTCCTTCTTTTGTTTAAATGTTATTGCTTATAGAACCTTATTAAATTTGAAATAATTATTATTACATTTTTTGCAGGCATTTGATGTCCGCAGAATACTTTTACTATGCTTTTCTGGATATATTACCCATTAAATACTAACAGTGCTACATCAAAGTAGAATTTGGTCTTCACTATTGTATGGGACTGTGCCATGCTATGGACTAACACTATGTCAAGAATTGTTTCTTGACGTGGGCCCAGTGCTACTGAGACAGTCTTTAGATTGGACTAGATTATAACTAGACTAGATTATAATTTCAGTGCGTTTGAAAGAGTATGCATGAATGTGTATTGGTGTAATCTTAAATGCAAACTATTACTCTTTCCTTAATATATGGAAAAACTGAACCATCATTATCATGATATGTCCAAGCTCATTCTTGCACCAGTAGTTCCTAAGGAAGTCTACTTTTGTACGCTTTTGTATGTAAATTATGACAACAACAACAACAAACATAATAGTACCTTACAAACAACTGAGTAAACTTTCAACTTTGTTGTTCTTCATTTATAATCAACATAGATTGATTTTTTTTTTCTAATGCATGTACTATCATTAAGCCTTTTAGAGGTTATTTTAATACTTTTTGTTTTAAGGGGAATTGTTTTTTCTAAAGCCTGTTTCACATATGAGTTGGAGATATTTATTAACTGATATAAATTATTAATACTCTGTGATTTCAGATTTGCTATTCACAAAATAGCAATAAATCCTGAATGTTTTAAAATCATAAAATCAGTGCCTCTAACATTGATACTTGTGAATAGTATTCAGAGTAGATAAGACAAAGGATTTAATGGACTTTTTCATACTTTCACTCAATGCTGTTTGGTAAACCTTCAATTTAAACAGCTGCTCTCCATCTTCTTTCTCGTCTTATAAAATAAGAGCATATGTGCTATTATTAAGCAAAGCTGAGTTTCATTATGCTTTATTTACTTTGTGTAAAGTAAGTAGGCCGTTTATGAATTTAGAGAAGTCCTACAGAATTAATTTGGGCTTGTAAATTTGCACCAAGCATATTCTTTTTAACGTCTGTAACTGCCTCTAATATGTGATTTATGAAAAATATAAAACCATCAAATATAGCTTAAACTAAGGAAATGATGGCTGTGTATTAATGACAAGTTTCAGTAAGAAAACAAATGTTCAGACTTTGTGTTTAAAATAATATCTACATATAACTAATGACGGCATGTTTAATAAACGACATTTAGTATTCATTGGAGTAAAGGAATTATTGAATTATTAATATTAATAATAATTTGCATCAATTTCATAATTAACACAGAATGGTCCATTTTTTTAAACTATGTCGACACAGAAGAAATCTCCATAGAACCATTTCTGTGCCACTATTTTCCTTGTTTACTTTATTTTAGAAAGTGTCCATGACTTACAATTGTTATGTAGAATCGCAATATATGGAACTGAGGAATACATTGTCACCACTCAACAAAATTATAAGTACAGTACATTTTCAAAGATATTCAAGGTAATTTTGCAGGTGAAGTGTATTCACCCATAAGTGTTTTTTGAGGGAATTATACATTTCCAAGCAATGAGATTCTTAATTTAGTTCTCTTTATTTTTCTCTATGAGGCATTCGATCAGAAGGCACACATTTACAAACATTACATAGTTAAATAGTTAAATAAAACTATATATATATATATATATATATATATATATTTAGTATATGACAGGATGATCCAGATTTTTTTTATACAACATACATTTCTTCCAAAAATACAGTCCAGTGAAGGATTTGCAATTGGTTTTATTAGTTTTATGCTAACAAAAGACAATGGGTTTCTTGCTACACCAATAAAACATTCGTTAAGAAAACTTTGTTAAATAAAGACCTTATGTTTTAAAGAAAAAAATATTAGTTCATGCCAGAGGGCCAAATAGGCATTTATTTCAAAGTGTAAGTCAAAAATAAATAAGATAAATACTACTGCTTATACATGCATTTTCTAAAGAGATTCATCTGGTTCCATGTTATGGGGTGTCGGTGTCTATACCAGCAATACTAGTACAAATCCTTTGTATGCAGTGTAACAGCTGTCAATTATGTTCAATCAAAATCAAAAAAGCATAATAGTAAAATTTTCATGCTGTTGAAATGTACAAGAGAAAACAATAAAGAAATGTGAATTATTTTTAAACTTAAAAATGTACACTGTGAGGTTTGTGCTATACCTTTTCCATGATAATGAGCAAATCTCTGTTAAATGGCTTGAGCACATGCTTGAATTCATCTCTGTATATATATAAAATGGCAAGATATCGGTCATCAGCTCATTGTTCATCCGAGCGTCCGCAAGTGGCTTGAATGTCCAATGAACAAAGACAAGATGACACACAAAGAAAGCGAGACCTAAGAGCTAGCACGTTTGGTGAGCAGAGGTTCTTAAATGCACGTTGCGATCAAAACAGATGGACTTACAGTAGCATTATACCACATTTCACTGTGCTAGAATTATTAAATTTGACTAAAAGACCAAAATTAAAATAGTTTAATAAATGGTTAGACACAATTTGATTACATTTCCGATGGTAAAACACTATCTTGACAAACACGTTTCTGTTTTAAAGACCTTGCCACTTATTCTAAAATCACAAGCCACACAAAACTTGATGTACTTGATGGTTAATATACAAGTTAGTTTTGGAAGTATGCCATCATGGTCTCGTAAAGACCATGTTGACTACACCATCAACAGCTGTTAAAATTAAAATGCTGTTGAAGCTGGTGGTAAAATTATTCTTGCCCTGCTAGAATTTGGCTATTAGTTGAAGATTTATTCTGCAAAACTTGGGTCTAGGCCAATAGACAACTTGATTTTTTCGGATTCCTATTTGAAGTTTATTTACAATTGTTTTTCAAATCAATACTTATCTATTTTTTCCAATATTTATCCCCCAAACCACTCATTTGTCATTTAACTGAAACCTCTGAATCAAGTGCTAGGCTTGCACAGTGTCTTAAGTGTCTCCTTGAGCAGAGCATCAATCCATTGTCTCAAGAAGCAGCAGGAAGCTGACTTTGGCAAAATCATAACAAATACACTCTCTTATGACTTTTGAGCTGTTTTTCAACTCATACCTCTTATTATTTTACATTTTCCAAAACAAAAAATAGTTAAATGAACTGCAGAAATTATGTACTGGATGAGTATCCATAAAATGACTTTTACTTTTCAGAATTTAAATGTTAATTGCTAACCTTGACTTAAAATCTATCACAAAGTGGTTTGTTGCTCAGGGCACTCTCATGACAGAAATATTTTGCTTAGCTCAGATGAAATCAGAAAGAGAAGTTTATTCACATAGTTTAATTGTCACCTGGAAGGGTTTCTACAAGAAGGAACTACACTCAGTATTGGCTATAGGCCGATATTACTATGAAACTCTTTGAATAGCATTTCAAAATTGCAGGGGTCCAAGGCCAGCATATACATATCTTATTGACATATTATGGATTTTTGCACAGTAGAAATCACACATTGCACAAAATTTCATTATGCATGAACATTAGCTACCAGTTTGCTTATCTATTGGTATTTTCCTGTGCCTTTTCTTTGATAATTGGTTGAGACATCAAATAAGAAAAGTTTTAATGAACCAGACAAAACTGATGGACAAAATGCTTAACTAATTTTGTTTCTTTCATCATCTCTCTTTCTTATTTGTACTATCTGTCTCTATAAACTCGCCTAAATTTGCTGCAGGCATCCATGTTCATGTTCAGAACATTTTGATCACCCCCCCAAATTGTATATATATGGCAGCTGTTGTTATCTGTTATACAATTTATGAGGAATAATGAGTTTACCTTGTGTTTAACCTCATTTAAACTTGTGTTTAATAAATCTTTCTAAATAAAATTGTAACATTTTTGTTTATCTGTTTGTTTGTCAATCGTGCAAAAATTACCAATTTTTATGAAATTTTGCTTGTATGTTGTCGTTGGTCCATCTTAAAAGACAGGATATGGGGTATCAGGGTTATCATAGAGAGGAGGCAATCCAAGAACCAGTACTGAAATCGGGGCTGTAATTTCTGTCTGGCAGCAAGATTGCACTGGAGCGGATGGCAGTGATTGTGTAACGCTATAATTACACAAAAATGTTTGTACTGCAGGTACAGCATTTTCTTTTCAAGCAATTTGGATAACATCTTCCTTGCCTGACTAGTTTACAGCTTTTCTTGAAGAGTACATCTTTTTGTCTCATTGTACATTTTCTTTAGCCATGCTGAATTTCTAAAAGGTGTTTTTTTTTTTTCTTTGTTAATTTTTTCAGGACCATTTTCTGAGAAATAATATAGTATTTACAAACCCTTCAGGAACAACGTTCCGTTCTTTCCAGCTCATAAAACACTTGTAACATTCTAAAACATTCTTTTTAGTGAGTTTATATGGTTGTGAAATTACATGAGAAATTATGTTTTGCATCAATTTTGTGAAATGCTTTGGAAAAGGAAACTGTTTTGCTAACCACTACCTATTATTTTGCTATGTTATATTTTATATAACTTGTGGCTGAAGATTTGGCCCACTGTAAAAGGACAGTTGGAGTCTGGTGTTGTGTTGGTATCAGGTATGCAGGCAGGAATTTCATTGCAGTGGTGTACACATGGCAATAATGAACTAATGATGCATAATATTAGATTTTGTAAAATCTATTTTACACCTTTACTAAGTGTAACAGAGATGATCCATGATGAAACAGAAGGAGATGCAATTTTTTAGCATATACTGTACCAAGTTTCTGTTTAGAATATGGTAGAAAGAGAATGACTAAAGAAGGCGTTAACTGTGCTTTGATAGCAGACATTTATTCATCCATCCATCCATTTTCCAACCCGCTGAATCCGAATACAGGGTCACGGGGGTCTGCTGGAGCCAATCCCAGCCAACACAGGGCACAAGGCAGGAACCAATCCTGGGCAGGGTGCCAACCCACCGCAGTCACATTTATTCAAATCCCTTTTATGATTTGTAGTTTTAAACCAACATTAAATGAATCAGCTTTGAATCCTTTTTGTAACACTAATGAATACAGCTACTGATGCTGTTTCCTATAATAATTCAGAGCCCTGCAGCAATATGCGGATTCCAATTACCCAGCCACCCCTATTCAGAGAGGTAGTGTTGAATATGGATTGGTGTTGCCTTTACCACCATTTCACAATATTTGTAGTGACTCCTGATTTAATGGACATGCTTGTTGGCTCTACTCTTTGCACCCTGCCCATATGCTAATTTTACAATAAGAAACAATTATCTCACTGAGCACCCCTTCAAACATATTTATGAGTGAAAGAGACTATAACATCTCAGACAAGATGAATTTGCTTTTCAGAATACAAGATGTCTAGTTTCTTAAGTCTGTTGCTTACAATTTCTGCAACCACCAGGAGTTAAAAACGAGGCTTCCAACCTAAAATACATTTGCCCCACATACCTGTCATTCTATGTAGGAACTGTTTTTGTAATCATGCAGAGAGGTACTGTATATTATCAGACACCAAAATTATTCTTGCTGCTATAAAGGAAAGGGAAATTTGTTTGGTTCATAATATATGTGCAATTGTTCTATAGTTCTAACGCATGGTTCTCAAACTCCAGTCCTGGAGGGCTGTAGTGACATGTTTTTGCTGCTAATTAACTTTTTTGAATTCATTTTAATTGATTTACTCTTGAAGACTCTGGCCCCTTAATTGTTCCCATGTCCTTAATTAGCAGCCAAATAATAATGACATACAAAATTAGCCAAAACATGACCAGCAAACTGTGTCCATTTTACAATATTTGAAAATAAAGAAGGGTGAAGGTCTCAGGAATGTTGATCTGCTCAGGTCCTCAAAACATTTTAATGGTGCTGTTAGAAAAGAGAAAATCAGCCATTTCAGAAATGTATGCTATTGCACAATAAGAGCAGTAACAATCTTTGGAATTAAAGAACGCCTAATTAAGCAACTGGTTGGAATGAAATTGGTTGGAGTTTGAGGCCCAGAATTAGTTGGTATTCGGTTGGCTCACTCACTTCTCATTTCATTTCAGTTTGGGTGCCATTTAAGGAAAGAAATGAAGCAATTAACAGGTACAATGAAGAAATTCATTGGAACAAATCTTAAAAAAAAATTCAATTAAAATTAATTCAAAAGAAGTTAATTAGCAGAAAAAACAGTGCAAGAATTAAAAAAAGGGTTAGAATGAAAACCTGCCGCCACTGCGGCCCTCCAGGACTGGAGTTTGAGAACCCTGGTCTAACGCGATGAATGACATAAAGTTTATTAAGATATAAATGTATATGTATTCCTACTGAGTATCCAAGTTCTTAGACACTCAAGTGCCATCTGTTTAATCCACCAAATCTGCTGGAATAGAGACAAATTTTTTCAGGTCCCCATTTTATTCCTTCAGCTTCACTGCTTGATAAAACACTTTCACAAAGAGTTACATACATTTATAGCCCAAAATCCATATATTTTATAAATTTGGTTTGTGTCTTTGCACCAGACTAACCTAAATCTGCAAAGAACTGAATATTTAAGGCAGGTGTAGTAAATAAGAATTCTCCTTGAATCCACAAGGTTGCCTGTTCAAATCTCCCCCCCCACAACCCACTGTATCACCCTAAGCAATTCTCCTATATGTGGCTGTGCTCCAACGGTAAAGAATAAATGTAAAAATGTGGAATGTGGGTGTCTACTTTGGATTGTGTTTGCCATAAAAATTCACTGTGTAAAATAAAGCCTGTTAGACTGCTTGCTTTATTTAAGTTATAAACATGTTGATATTTAATTTACTGTCATTCTGCTGTTTGTCCTTTTTTCCACTGTCTGTAGTGGGTTATTTTAATGAGAATTATGAATTCTCATTTCAATATGTTGTTAATGAAAGCAGAAATAAAATGTATATGATTTTTAAAGATACTGTAAATGTACAGTATAATATTTTGATAAATAAAACGCTGAAGTCATCTCAGCATACTCTTTATTTTATGGATCTACATTTACATACAGTCACCAACCAACATAAAATCTATCGTTCATCCATTTACCAAGCCAGCGTTATTAATGTAAATGTGTCTCAGCTAGAGCCTATTCTTACCAGTTGCTCGGCCTGAACCAACACACACATTTTTGTGATGTGATAAGAGTGCTAGGAGTACACAAACCTGTGCAGATACAGAGAGAGTGTAGTCTTCACACCTTCAATAGTGGCTGGACAGCAATTAAAACCTGACCTGCTGCCCAGTATGCCCATTTATCATAAATACAGTATACTGTTTGTGTTTTAGTGAATGTCCCTCAATAAAGCATTCTCAAGTATGCTAATCCAATATCACCACTGACATACTTAAAGACTCAGTCTGCAGTTTGAAGTCAGTAAGACTCTCGTACAAATAAGTGACAGTATGAGTGTATTTTATGAGTTATGTTTTTATTTTCTTGAATAAAGCATCAAGTTAGCAAATTATTTTTTTATCACACTTCTTGTGCATTAGTTTCTATTTTAACAGTTTAGTCAGAAACTAAAACATAATAGTTACTGAGTCTCTGTTAGCATAGAGAAACTCTGACTGGAGAATTCTGTTTTGAAAAAAGCCATGTGCATTATTGAAAAGAAAACTATGTAAGAGGAACTCTGTGCATTGGTTAATAATTCAAAACAAAGAAGTAAGTTGCTGTGGTAAATTATTATTTCAAAGAAAGTGTCTGAGGGGAAAACAGACACAGTAGAATATAGATTATAGTCATCTAGACACAAGAAATGTCCTGACAGCTTAAACCTCCAAGAAGAACTTGGCTGAAGCTTTACTTGTCAGCTTTTTTTTTTTTTTGCTATACTGTGCTAAAATAAAATTGGCAGAGCAGTCTTAACTTACTTTGTCATTTGTTATCAGTGTGCTGAATGCCTAGAATGTTCCCTTTGATTCAAAACTTTTATGTATAATTAAAAATTAACAGGTTGCCTTCTGATGTCAGTGTAGCTGAATAGTACTTTGGTAATAAGCTTAAAAAGAGTGAAAGTTTACTTAAGTATCTCTACTATAGATATGGCTGAAGAAACAGCTGCAGTGTAATGCTGATTATCACTGCTGTGGTGGTGTTTCACAACTCAGTTACCCAGCAAACTGGTTTTTAATTTCATCATTTTAAAGCACTTTATAATAACACTTATAATTGTCTACATATTTTATTTAGTATGTACAGTATAATTAATCAAGATATCTTATAATTTGTCATGGGCACTATGTAGCCAACTGGAAGATGAATGAATAATGAGGTTTGCGCAAAATTTAAGTCGAGGACCAGGCAGAAACATCAGAATGCAGTTGATCAGTAAAGAAGAAGCAACTAAGTCAAAATGCAGAGAATCAAAGTCCAGTAAGCAAAGAACAGTTAGAAAAAGCTCAAATTGTTTTAGAAGAGACTTGTCTCCTTCTAACACTAAAAAGAGAAAAAAGAAGTAATAGAGTATTTTTTAATTTGATTCAAAAAGAGGATGTTTGAATGTGCATTCCACCATCTTAAATAGGGGCCCTGTGCTGTTGTGAAGTATGAAAATACAGCATGATCATGTGGCTAGCAAAGAATGTTGTGGCTATACAGAATATGGCAGCCACAGTCTGATACTTATACACAATACTGATGCTCCAGCAAACAACAAATCCAAGATGACAACAAAAACAAGTCATCATTAGAATGATAAAATTATATATATATATATATATATATAAAACACCAGAAGCATAAATCAAAATTGCCAAGAAACCCAGAAGCCCAAAACCAGAATTTGTTAATATTTGCAGACACTTTTTTATTTTGAACTCGATTGGAAATTAATTGTATTGATTTTATTGAACATAGGTGGTGTAAGACCAGGGTTTGTTTTCTTGTTTAGTCACCATCACTGTGTGAAGTTTATACATTTTCTAAGTATCTGCATATATTTTCTCTGGTTACAGGTACAATAAGTTAAAATGGTCATTGTGAACTAGCCCATTGTTAGCATAAATGTGTCATTGTTCCTTGGAGTATTATCCATTCTAAGATTTATTCCTGCCTTCAAAAGATAATTTATATCATCTTTTTGTAAAGAGGCTGAGCACTTAATGTAATGTAATAATGAAAGTCTTTTCAAGCATATTGCTGTTTACCTTGTAATTAAAGATATATGCATTGTGACAGTTTAGGGCTTTCTCGCACCCTTGTACCTTCAGACACCACGTCAGACACCCGATAAAAGTCCAGATAATTAATTTATTATTATAATAATGTGCACAAAGCACCCTCCACTCCCAATTCTCAATAATCAAATACACAATAAACAATCCTCCAAACTCCCAGACGCTTAGCCACCCTGCCTCAGCTCGTCTGTCTGGGATCTCCCACAGTCCTTTATACTCCTCGACCCAGAAGTGTTTCTGAGCCCTCAGTCCATGTGATTATCCACCACTTCCGGGTCAGGTAATCTTCTGTTTTTCTTCAGCCCGGAAGTATATCATTTCTTCCATTTCCGTGATTGTGAAATACTTCCGGGCTATAAGGAAAGTATAAGTCCCTGGGCCTCCCTGCAGCGTCCTCCGGTGGCCCCCATGGTATCCAGCAAGGCTGTGGTGAAAAACTCCAAGTTCCATGATGCCCTGCTGGAATTCGGGGCCCTTCCATGTTGCAAGGATGGCTCCATCTGGCGGTTTGGGGTTGTTGGCCAGGATACACGGCCGGCAATCCCTCACAGCATTTATTACTATATACTACTGGCCAAAACTTTTCGAACACCCTCTTTTTTAAAATGTTTATTGAAATTTAAGCAGTTTAAGTCCTGTGAATAGCTTGAAATGGTAAGTGATATGGTAAACTGCCAAAGTTTAAAAAAAAGCGTAGTGTTGCCAAAAACTGAAAATAATGACTTTTCTTTTTATCATGAGCCAAATCAGAGCTTTTTCTTTTGAGTTTCCTTTCATTTTATTCATTGTGGTATGCATTTGAGAGGAGAGGTGTTGTTGGTTATAATTATTTATTATTTATTGAGCTTCTTTCAAAAGCCCTATTTCCCTCTGGGGACCCGTAAAGTGCTATCTATGTATCTATCTGTCTGTCTGTCTGTCTTACAGCTTTTTGCTACAATAGAAGTTAATTAAACTCCTTAGCGTTACATTTATTCTCAAAAAAATATGTTAAAAGCATTGTATTATTTGGCTTGCAAAATTCCATATTTATTAAATCTGATCTTTCTACTGTAAACTGTGCAAAACACTAAAGGTACAAAATCAAAACTGTATAAAGTATAATGATACAAATAATGATGAATAATAATAAAAATAATGCTAATATCATGTATACTGTCAAAATGTGTTGTTTATGTGGTATAACTTAAAGTATAGTGAAATACACAATCCAGATTTCACAATTGGGACGATAGTAGTGTGATCCCGTGTGGATTTTCTTTCCAGACTGATTAGCTTTTGAACAGCACTCTGGAAATGTGCGATTGGCACGAGCGTCACTTTCAATTCATCAGAATCACTTTAGATTTCACTGTCCACTTCAATTTCACTGCCTGAAGACAGATTTACTTAGTCATCACTGCTTGTATCACTGCCAGGAGCATATAACACCTGCACTGCTGAAAAAATGTTTCTCATGAGGCACTATTATGAGACTAGGAGAAGACGTGTCTGCACTGTTGCCTGGATGTAATCCTTAAGTCTAATGCCTACGTGATACGTGTTTATACAGTTGCCCGAGTGATGCTTGGGCCTAACGCTTTTAGCATTGTTTTTACAGCCTGTGATGCTCGGATTTAAAGCTGCAAAGGTTAAGCCTTGAAAGTTGAAAACAATTCCCGTCTTTTGTTGATTACTTACAAACCCTCTGTCATTGTATAGGCAGTGCTGGACCAAACTGTATTGCCACACTCTCTGAAGCATTATTTGGACAATAATGTTACTATTATAATGACAAGAAAAAAAAGTCACTGACTAAAGAAGACAGACTGATCATTAAAATCCTTAAAAGTGTAGGTCTTTCCATTAGAGAAATGTCAAAGAAAGCCAAGGTGTCAGAGAGTACAATTTCCTACACCATTAAAAGGAACTTGGAAACTGGAGGTAAACTCTGACAGGAGCACGTCTGACTCAGAAGACAAGTTTTTTGATAGTTAACTGCTTTTTTTTTTTTTGCTCTTTACAGTACATTGTTGTCATGTTTTTAAATTTTTAGCGTGACTTTTGTGATATTATCGTGGCACCATTTTTTGGTTGCTTTAATGTGGACATTATCATTTTGGTTGTGGTTTTTCTTGAGCATCGTTATGTTCTTTATAGCAGTGATGTCTGTTACAAGTCACATAGATATGGTGGGTTATTATCATCATGCTACCACTGTAAAAGATAGCAATGCAATCACAAAGATGTTCAGACTTTTGGTTCTCTGGAAGGAATGACCTTACTATTAAAAATGTGGCATTTTAGCAATTTATAAAAGCAAAGGGTTATGGTATTACTTTTGCTTTTTAGTAATCACATGTTATTTTTCATTATTAGTTTTTTATTACTGATATTACAATCTTCTTCTGTCTTGTGACAATCCATGAAGAACATTTCAGACTTGCAATTTAAGATTACATTACAAGATTTGTTGAAATAAAAAAGTATGTGGCTTTGATGTGTGTAGCTTTGGAGATCCAAAGACCAGATAAACACAGATCAACCTATCTATGGATGTAAAATGTCATAGAAGGCCATTATAAAGTTCAGTGACAGCTAACATGCTTTCTTAAAAATGTTTACCCAACAAATCCTTTGAGACGGAGTACTTGCTGTTTATTTACTGTTCATTCTAAATGTAACTTAGAGTCTTTTTGAATTTCTTTAGGTGGATTGAGTATCGTTCATGTTATGTGGTTAGGAGACCTCTATACTGTAGTGTATCATGCATTATTTATACAATAGTCTTATCAGTGCACCACAGGGTTTCTTGCGTATTTTCTTCTAATCTCTACATGTATAAATTTCTGAAACTGATTTATGTTGACAAAATTGGTGCTGATTTTTTTCCCCAGAACATAATTATTGTTTTGACATAATAGTATTGTACAATATTTGTCTTTACTGTTTACACTACAGTAAACCTTGTGATTCTTCTGCTTATCCGAGGAGACAGATGAATAGTGCCAATTCCATGATAAAATATACAAGGTGGCTCAAAAGATATACAGTACAAGGTCTGCAGTTGATACAATTGAAAAATATGTAGAGTTTATTTTTAGAAGACTTCCCTATTTTTCTATTTAAAAGCATTTTTTCACACATATAGTTTAGGAAATTCCTGGGTTATCATTCAGGGAATTCACTGGGAGTTAGCTTTTTAGAAACTAATTGCACTGTATTCTGCACAATGATTAAGTTAAGTTTACTCATCATCACCGTAGTGACCTGTGATTGGTTTCTTTGCGTAAACGGCAGCACATTATAAATGAGGCTGCCTTCATGTTTTGAATGCTTTAGCCCGCAGTGATCTAGCCTTGTTCACATCTCTAGGAATCATACAGGTTCTTGACTTTGGAAGTTACTGGTTAATTGGTAGGATTGCTTGTATCTACAAATCTTTTGTTTAATTTATAGGTTTTTGACAATGTGAGAGGAGCTTTTTAGTACTTTTTCCACTTAAATTTAAAACTATATTTAGCTTTTGCCATTGCCTATAAACATAAGAATGTAGTAAATCAAGAAAATTAAAAAACACAATATGTATAAAGTGCTAGTTTTATTTTTCTCAGTGACAGAGGTTAAGTATCCATTTTGCATGACAAATTTATATACAGTAATGCCAAAATGAATCCAAAAGGAATATTAGTTTACTTTTTCTTTAGGAGTGAGCATTAGGATGCTCTTACGCCTTCTTGACACTTTACTGTCGAGCGCTTCAACGACATGTTTGGTGTAATTTTTACTCATAAATAATTTTTATCTTTGTTAATTTTTCAAAGTGTTTTGGCTGTGACACGTTGCAATGCCATTAGGTATTCATTTATTCTTGCTGCCAGTACAATTTTGTGTCATTTAATGGTACTTGTTATGTTCTTGTTGAGCACAGCACTCATTAATGTCAAAATCTGAGATGGAAGAACGCTTGTCATTACGTCCAAACTTTTAATTACAAAAGCAAACAAAAAAAGAAATCATTTTTTGGTTTGTTTTGATTGATTATCTGGATATATTTTGGCTTTGACACTTAACTCTAACTGTTGGACACACCTTTGAAAACTGATCTTAAACAGATCTGATCTTAAACGGTCTGATTACAATCCTAAAAACTAGATTTCCATTTTTATTTAGAATACCATTAAAAATATTCAAAAAACACTAGAAATTTTACCAGCAATTTTTTCCCTTGACACTAATTTTTTTTTTCTTTTCCTTTCTTTTTAACTTCTCGTCTTTCCTCATTAAGCCTCATTTTGCCTTCAATGATGAAAATACTGTCAGAACTCTTCTTCATACTACAATACATGCTTAAATTGAAAAAGATGTTTGTGACGTCATGCACGTGTACATGTAGTTGTGGTACATGTGGCATATCAGCTGCACTTCTCTTTTTTCTTCCTCTTTTATGTTTTCCCACTTCTTGTGGGGTTGATTTTTTATCTACATCTCAAAACACCAATATACAAAAATTAACATTTGCTAAAATCCAATAAAGACAAATACATTTGTGAAATGCACTAAAATACCCTGGCATGGATCTGTATGATTCTTGAAATTGTTGTAATTAATTTCTGCTTATTTTTTGCCATTATTATGGTGCCTATGTATGACTTCATAATTTTCGCCATTTTGTTGTTGGAGTTATTTCTCGTACCATTATGAGGGAGCCACACATTTAAGTGGGATGTGGTTAAACATGTGTAATAGCGTGAACATGGGAAATCTCATAAAGGAGTGCATGACAAATTTGATTGTATCTGAAATGAGTCTGAAAAGAAATTAAAGACTCCCTTGTTAAAGAATGTTTTCTTTAGCACATTATATCTCTGATGTCACTATAGTCTTCCTGATCCCTTTGTCCATAAAAGACTATGAATTTTCTTAAGTCCTTTAATTTTTGTTAAAGCAGTCCTTACCTATTTGACTTCTTTGTTAGTTGTTACTTTTACTCCCCGCTATTCTAGAACCTCCAGCTCTGAGTAGTATTCGTTCTCTCTTTCCACCAATCAGTGCTTGACAACCCCCAGATTCTGACAGTGAAACAATGTCAACCTTGAGTTTATTTTAGCAGTAGGAAAAGGAAAATACCACTTTTAACCTTTGCTTTACTCTCCTCCAATTTTTTTTTATTCTTTTCAAAAATGTTAACTGATTAAAGTGACTGCAAGCAATTTCAACATCTAGAATCCAGTCTTGCATCTGAAAGGGAAAACTGAGATTTGCTAGTGGATTGTTGAACTTTGTGTTTATTTTTACACAGTATTCATTATCACACAGTTCTGTTGTAAATATCTATACCACTCTATTGCAATAGGTCAAATGGTTTTGTCCGTTTATTTGTTTTATTTATATGTTAGATTGCTATTTGACACAAGGGTTCTACAAGTCAAAGTGTATAACATATATTACTTTATTTTCTTTAGCTGAATGCTGCTTACACTCGAAAATGAATGGAAAAAAATATTTACACATGAGTGGTTTTTCTTATTATCTGTTCAATCCATTACTACAGCTATGTTACAAAATTTACAAAAAGCATATTTCTGCTCAAAGTAAAGCATCGACATTAACAATAGATTATCTCTTTTTTACAATCTTAACAATCCCCTTGATTGGTAAAACACAATATTACTGGTATTCAGTGGTCATGTGTCTAAGATGGAATCTGTCTTTTCTGGCTATTGACTCATTTTGTCTGATTGAAAAAATGTAAGTGAAACATTCATTTTTGTTCAGATCCATTTAATTAAATGTAAAGTAAAGCAGTAATAATTCTTTCATAAATAATGTAACTCTGACAGGAAACTATAGATTCTGCTGAGAGTATATTGGTTTGACACAGACCAGTATCATTACGTTTGTTCATAAGCAACGGTATATTTAGTTATGGCACTCTGTAAGTGCAGCATGACCTTGTGACATGCAATGAGAACTAAATATCTGCTCAGCACATGCCATCAAGTAAGCATAGACTTTGGGCCATTTGGGTTGGTTTCTTTTACTTCCATTTCCACAGTACTATAATTGGTTCATTCTACACATGATAACTACTCGGCATCACGAGGCTTGGTTGTAATTTTTTATACTGTAACTTTAAAATAATTACATTCATGGTGTTGATAATTAATTCTGATTAATTCACAGGCATTTTAAAGTAGTACCTGTCAATGCAGAAGAAATGGAAAGCAAGAAATATCTAGTGGTGCTTCCTGTATATGTGCCACCATCCTGTTCTATTTGATGCTGTAATTAACTTTATATACATTTTATCTTTAAAATCTGTTCTTTTTCTCTTGTCCATTTTCTGATAAAACATTTGTTTAGTTGGGGGAACAATGAGAGAAGTGCACGTTTTTAAACCCTGCTCTGAATTAACAAACCTCTGCAATTTATTTTGCAGTATTTTTTATTCCAGGGGTCTGCAAAATCAGTTCTAGAGGCTTGTAGTGGCTGCAACTTTTTGTACCAACCCACATTCCTAATGAAAAGTTCATTATTCCTTTTGAAGCAATTATTGATAGAGCCACATTTTTATTTTTAATTTATATTTATTTATTTTCCACCCTTAATTGCTTATTTTAGTCTGAAACAGTTGCATTCAAAGTTTCTAATGGCTCCTTATTAACAATAAGGAGCATATATGACAAAGAAACCAGCTGTTCTCTATATAACTTTTTTCCATTTATGCCTGTCTGTATTCGTTGTGATCTATCTGGTTTAATAAAATATTTGGAAAAAAAAAAAGAAAAAAGAAAAAAGTGAAGAATTGAGAATTACAAATCCACTTCAGGCTACAAATCTTTTAGATGATATCCTTGGAAAGGAAAAAATCTATGATATAAGTAATACCGTACATGGCAGAATTAGAACACTAACAAGCCATAAAACTAAATAAGATCTGTAATTGGAAACGATTGGTTTTAATTAAGTAATTGAGAAGAAAAATGTGTAGCCATTATGCCCCTCCAGGACTGACTTTGTAGAGCCCTGGTCAATACAATGTGCAGAAATGGCAATCTTGACATTTCCAAAAAGGATGCCTGTTTCCTCCTTCTGAGCAATATAGCATAAAGGTAAAAGTGGCCTACAATCTTATTATCAGCTTTATTTTCTAATGCTTTTGCTTTTGTTAGATCTTTTTCCAACAGGAAATTTCAACTAATGTTAGATAAGTAGTAAGCTAGGCTCTACTAGAACATTTGTATGATACATAGTGTTTATTAAAAAAGAAAAAAAAAGTTTTGCATTTATTTTGAAGATGCAGACCTAAGGTGAGGTCTTACTTAAGTAAGATTATATTGTTTATCTCTTGATATCAAGGGCAAGAGTCACTAAAGAACAACATTAGCTATAAATGTCTTTATATATCTTTCTGAATTTGTTTTCCATGTCAGATAGCAGCAAAAAGAAGTGTAAAAAAATGAATATGTGTAATAATAACACCCTAAGTATTATTTTTTGAAATCATTAGTGGGTTTTAAATTGGATGAATAAAAAATGGATTTTAAAACTAATGGAACAACTTAATATAATCTAATCTTATTTGTGTACTCTATCTGAAGGTAGACTTTCCCTGGTATTTTATAAATACCTTGTTTCTCAACTTTTATTAGACATACTGTACATTTGATTAATGTTTAAATGTGAAAAATATGAGTAAGTCCTCCAAGCCTATGACTAGACCCATTTTTTTAAAGTGAAATAGTTCAATAAACCCATGCCTGCAACTTGTGGTCATGTACCTCTCCTTGATCTTGTGTCAGCCGCTGACAAGTTAGGTTGAGGGATGGAGATCATTGTGGAATCTATTAGCTACTGACCTCCATAAATCTAGAGGAGAAAGACAAGCCGCCGGCCTCTCATGACCTTTTAAACTAATAGATCTGTCAACTAATTCAGTCAGCTTTGTTTTGTGATGCTAATCAAATTACATTGTATAAAGTTCAGTAATGATTTTGGGCATCATATTTTTGAGTGATAATTGTCTCTGAAATAAGTAGTTGTGCTAAACATTACATAAAATACAATTTTCTTTTCAGCATTTATGAGATTTTATTAGTTAACTATCTATTTATATAGGTGTTTGTTTACTTATTTTGCTAGGGTGTTAATTCATTACCTTGTGAGCCTGACAAGAACAAAATTGGCCCAGAAATGGATGAATGGATGAATATATATATATAAAGAAATTGCATCATAATTTATTCCTTCATGTCTCAGTGTAAATGAAACTATTCACAAAGTAACACTTTTTCTCTTTGGTTTTCAGTCAGTTGATTTGTTCATGCAGTAATGTGTTATTGTTTCTTGCTATGTTTTGTTCTTTCTTAATCTTAACTTTACTTGTTGTGTATTGTGGATTTTATTGACTGATCACCTTATAAAACTGAAGTACTAAAGTACAGTATGTTAACATTTATTTTTAATTATGTCTGCATAATTTATTTTAAATAATTGTTTACTTTTTATATTCAGTTTTTCAAATTCAATTGATATTTAAATAGTGCACTTTCCTCTGAAATTTTACAATGTAATATTTGTGCTGTAAAACACTCAATAACAACAAAATACCTAACACAAAAGTTTCTGCAGTACATCCTTTTAACTGTATGAATTATTTTTAATGAAATTCTTTAAACTCCTGATAATAGTAATTAGTAAATGGCAATGAATAAATACTTTAAAATATGGCAATGGAAAAGTAGAATGCAAATCTTTAGTCTGCACAGACCTGTAGTCTTGCAACTTTGTTGATGCCCATTTGTTCTCTAATTTTGGCATTCTAATTTATGAAATGGAGTATGATATCATTAACCCATGGTAAATCTCTTTTCCCTTCAATTACTTTTGTTTCTTAATGAACTGATTTATCTAAGACCTGCTGTAGACATGAGTTGCGGTTATTTGTAAGTGTTTTTTCATTAATCTCAAAGCTCAGGTTAGGCTGAGGTTCAGAATATCAGTAAATCTTGAACTTCTACTATTATTTAGGTGCCTCATACTTCATGCTGTTATCTAAATTATGATTGGAAATGGTTTCAGTAATAAGAGGGGTAATTACATTTTGAATATGCTTAGTACCTTCACAAGTTGAAAAAAAAATTCACAGAATCATTCAAGGAAAGACAGTTTTGGTAAGAGTGCCCATGCCCATATCTGCTTGATTATTAAAGTCACTCATCCACATTACTAAATTACTTTATCATAATTCATGTCTAAATCAAATAAAAGGTAGCTAAAGCTGACTAATAATGAGGAATATGGTCCAAGGGATCTGCAAATTAGTAATTTTAACTAACCGTGATTTTGCTTTAACCTTTAACATTAAATCCTCAAAGAATATAATATACTCTAGATAGTTTAAAAATATTTCAAATGCGTTATTAGAAATCACTCTATATCTGCCTCCTAGGCCTGTCGTTCACAATGTATGGAAAAAATGTACAACCACAAGGTGAGGCTTTGCTTCAGGGGTGTCTGTAAGTGTAAGCCAACAAGTATAGGACTTCCTACTCAAAGTAATGTTTTTAATTTTAAGCACTTTGTTTATTTTAAGAACAATGTCACTTTGAAGAGACCTGTGCATTGGGGAAGATCTTAAAATTGGACAATATGTTTCCTGTAAAGTGTACTGGATGGTATTTTAAACATTCAATATGACATTTTTGTTGGCAGGTTTTCAGATAAAATTAGAAGTTCTCACTAATCAGGGTAGAGGCTATTTTTGTTAAAAAGTACTGGGTCTTCTTGAAGATCATCCCAATTATTCATCAAGGTTATGTGGCCCAGAAAGAGTGCAGGCAACTATAGACTACTTATGTATCTATTTATGTTATCTTGGTGTGGAGTGAGACAAAACTCAATTGTAACATTGCATGTTTGCTTTTTTCAGAATGATATGACTCTTCACTTTAGTATATCTGATTGCTTAAACAAATTTTAAGCACTGACTGAAAATATCAAGGATTTGACCCTGTAATTAGCACTACTATTCTGTTTGGCTTTAACACAAATGTACCTTGGACATTTGATGATCACTTTATAACGTACATTTAATCATAAATAAATATGCTGCTAAGACATGAGCACCCATTCTCGTTCAGACTTCTCAAAGATTATAGTGGAAGATCTGTGGCCAAATAAGACCAAATGACTTAAACCTATTAAACTCTACTGCACTTTTGGCTTGTAAAACTCTCATGTGTCACTAAACAAACTATAACAATTACACAACTCCTACTACCCTGAGGAAAGCTAGCAAAATGTGAACTCACAATGAATTTGAAATTCATATCAAATGCAAAATCTGTAATGACACACCAGGATATTGCATTTCAACCCTTACATGGCAGAAAGCTTGCTAATTTAGTTCCAAATATACTTCTACTTCTGATTATGCTGATTCAAATTTTAGAAGCTGCAGTGTGATGAAGTTAAAACCTGTTCAGTGAGTCTAAAAAAGTAGATCACCCTGCTGGCCTAGGCTGAAGTAATCTCCACCATATTAGCTCAGGAAGCTGTTTTCAGACAGTCCAAATTAAGGATGTTACATTCTCTTAGACTAATAAAAAGTTCATAGCTCCCAAAAAAAGTCATAACGAAGTGATACGGAAGATTGCAAAAAAAAGAAAAAATGCATACAAATATAAACCATTATAAAGTGCAAGCAAGACTTCAGGACCCTTCAGAAAATAATTTGGAGTAAAGTTGACCAGATTGATCCCAAAATCACACATGTGCAAGTACAGGGTGGTCCAGATCTAATTATGCTGATCCAGATCGTCTGGATGACTTTGATTTATGCGGGGATGATTCCAGTTCGGCGCAAAGACGAACACTTCTCGATGGTCCGGGATTTTTCGGGTGATTTTCTATGTAATAAACGTAATAAGTTATAGTGTAATGAAAATTGTATAATTAGATCTGGACCACCCTATACTAATAAAGTAAGTTTAAACAGTGTATAATATAACAGTCCAACCAGTTCAGTTCAGTCACAAATGTAGGCCAGCACCTTCTCCTCCAACATCAGATGCAAGGCAGAAATCAACAAAGTACACAATGGCTGTCCTCAACATGACTCACGCAGACCCCCAAATGGGCCTATTTTAGAATTAACAGTGAACATGAATTGTAAGCCTTTGGGATATGGAAGGAAAAACTGCATTTGGAGAGAAATCCATACACACACACATACATGTGCACAAACAGTGGGAGAGCTCTGAAAGAACAATCTTAATCACTATGCCACTGTGTCAATATTATGAATCATTTTTTTTAATATAAGACCTCCGTATTACTGTATATACCTATCATTCACAGAGCATGGTGCTTATGTATCACATATAATAATCCATAAAAACTATACACTGTCCATTGATGCCTTATTATTTATTCACTGGATTTCCAAATAGTTTCACTTCTGTTTATAAAATACTGTAGCCTTACTCAAAGTCTACACAAATGCCTCAAGATACAGTACAGTACTGCAGCAACATTTTTATATCCCTCACAAGTCTTGTACAGTTCTTTAGTGACATTGTGTATAGGTAAAATACAGACAGAAATCTTCCATACATACCATGTCATTTCTGCTGCTGATACAGTAACCTCTTTGTGATCAATTATACAGTATAATTTAATGCTTAAAGACACAAAAATGGTTAAAAAATGAACAATGGTTGTGTATGAAACTAAAAACATCAAGGCATGTATTTGATGTTTGGATGAACAAACACAAGGCTCCTTCTATAACTATGCTTTGAAAATGATGCTTGTCTGCCACATAAAATGCATTGTTTTTGCTGAAAAATTATTTATGTGGTAGGATAAAAGACATGTGCCTAATTAGTGTATCTTGTATTTAAAATGACTGTTTATATATACTGTTTTGAACATTGGCAATGTTTTAGCTAAAAATTGGCCATATTTAATAATGGAAGACTGCACAGGGGCAGTTATTAAAATAAATAAATAAATAAAACTGGCATAATCATCTAGGAAATATATAGTGATTTAAATTATTTATGCTACAATAGTCTTCTAATACAATTATAAGTAGCTGTTTTTATTTTTTTGTGGTGTTGTAGAGAAATTCTGTATGACCTGTAAGTCACTTTCAAAGACTTATCGGGTAGCTCCAAATAATGAGCTCTGACAGCTTCTAGATAAGGCAAGTAACTCAATTTATCTTCTAAACACAAAGCGTTTGGCTGAAATGCATCTGTAATATAGTGCAATACTTTCAGATTCAGACCACTAGCTGTTGCACTGTGAATGGCCTACGTGTATATCTTTAAAATTGTGATCTTAATTCTTTTGAAACCAGTTTTAAAATGACCTTTAATTCACACTATATGTGTGGCCCTTTTTGAAGGAATGGCAGCATGGAGTTTTTTTTTTTTTGGTCTTTGTGATCTTATACAGATGCAGAAGGTAAACTTTGACAGCTGATAAGAAGCACTTGACCCACCTGGCCTGTACATTAAATGCAGAGCCACCTTTTCATAGTAAAGACATACCTTAGTCAGTGATTTTGTTAAGCCAGTTTTTTTTTTTCCATTTTCTACCTGGATACAAACATGTTGCTGAGTCACAAATGGTTCATTTTTTTTCTTTTATGCTGCATCTTCCTGACTGTTCTTAAATACTTCTAATTCACTTTGCTTGGTCACTTCAATAACACGTGACTGTGTTCAGGCTCCAACGACAAACAGACATGTGCCTACACATCTACACCTTTGGAGAGATAGAAGTCTAGGGGTCTGGCCAGAGGCCACATGATCTCCAGACTGGTGAATGTGTACTATCATTATATAGAGAAGCTGGGATTGCAATGAAGACTTTTCAGGAATGGAGAATCTTAGAATAGCATCTAAAGCCACCTCCAGCCAGAGATGTAATTGAGTCCATAGTGGGGAGGGTGAGTCTGTGGCAAAGTTTGACTGGAATAAGAACAGGCTAGGATAATGTCTTCTTCAAATGGTAGGGAAAGACAAAGGGAAATATAGTAGGTGAGAGGAAAGTACAGATGATATTTTAAATGTGGGTACATAAGCAAGCAACCCCACAAGCAATTTGTTCCAAGGTTATTATAGTTTTGCCTTTTTATATTAGTTTTTATTTCTATATTTTTTCTGATCTTACTTGGAAATTCAGTTTAGTTTTAGTTTTCCTTCATCATGTATTTTTAGTTTTAGTTTAGTTTTTATTTCACAAATACATTTCTATTTTATTTTTATATATATTAGTTTCAGTTTTAGTAATTAGGGCATGGAGCTACTACGGAGTTAATTTTGTGTCACAATCGGACAGAACTGTACACTTAACAGATTTGGATATGAGTTTAATGTTAGTGGAAGCTTACTATACTGCCTGGTTTATTATCTGGTTTTATTTTTGTCTGATAAAAACAAGCATAATCAAAACTAGACACTGAATATAAACAATTTTACACAATTTTATAATTTTAAAAATATTTTCTCATGAAAATCACAGGGGCTTAGGAAGAACAGGGCTCTTGGACTTGAATCGGTATGCAAACCCCACCTGGCTATACGAGTATTGAGGGAAACAAAGAACAACAAGCATGTAGTGTCAAGGTTAGGGGTGGTGAGTCTTGAATAGCCCACAATAAGAACAGTAAACCCATAATGAGCAGGGCAAGAGCAGGTAATAGGAGTACGGACAGGCACAAAACAACAGAGACAGCGTCTGAGATTAAGAACAACATATACATTATCTAAACCTGTTTATCCAGAGTAGGATTTCAGAAAACCTGGAGTCTACTGCGGCAGATTTGGATGCAAGGCAGGAAAAATCCCTGGTATGCAATATCTATACTAATAAAAGGCAAAGCACTCACTCACTCACTCACTCACTCACTCACTCTCCAACTTCCCGTGTGAAGGCTGAAATTTGGCAGGTTCATTCCTTACAGCTTCCTTACAAAAGTTGGGCAGGTTTTATATTGAAATTCTACGCATAATGGTCATAACTGGAAGCTGTTTTTCTCCATTTACTGTAATGGAGATGAGCTTGAACGCCGTGGGGGCGGAGTTTCATGTGACATCATCACGTAATCACGCAGTACATAGAAAATCAGGAAGACCTCTAAAAAGCACTTAAGAAAACATGCATTATATAATTGAGAAAGCAGCGAAACAATAAGAAGCGAGCGAGTGACATATACAACCATGTTCATGAGTTCTGCTACTTCGGAAACAAAGCACTATGTAAACCTACACTTTAAATTAAGTTCATAGACAGGCTGCCGCTGGCGTTTGTAATTTAGTGCCTGCCCATATAAGGCCGTCCGTCAGCGGCAATCCAATAGCAAACTCACACTAAATATTCACGGGTGAAGGACTGTGTTTATGGAGAGGAAGATGAGATGGTCAGGGTGGTGTTTGACACAAACTCAGCGAAACTGCGAGAGAAAGTTTTAAGTGCCAGGACTAAGGTAACATTAAATACAGCCATGGACATAGCACGAGATGGCACCAGCACAGCTGGGAACCTTCGATGCATGTACACCGAGCGGCTCACGTGAACTGACGCAGTGCACAGATAAAAAGCAACAGTTCCAAAGAGCTGAACAAAACCAATTACACAATTGAAAAGGCAGCAAAAATATGAAGCGTCTGATAAGCATATTCATAAATCCAGCTACTGCGGAAACAAAGCACACGGTGGAAAAAGTCAATGTCCCGCTAAAGGAAGACAGTGTAAAAAACCCGTGCATGCAGTGTGTCAGGTCTCAGATAAAGAAGAAGACGAGCTGTTTATTGATGCAGTAAGAAACGAATCGATGAATGAAACCTGTCATCTTTACAACGATTGACAAACACGGAATGTAACTTGAACACAACACATCCTACAAATACGAACCTGATTGAAAGAAATAATGATAATCAAATCCTTGATGACAGCAACACTCAGTAACACTCACAAAACAAATACTGTATATTGACAGTCATGTTACGTTATTTTTAAAATGTTCCCTTTTCTTTTCTAGCTTTTTAACACACTACTTCTCCGCTGCGATACGCTGGTATATATATATATATGTATATATATATCCCGATCTACATACTCGAATAATGGATACTTTATTCGCCATCAATGATTGTTTTGGTAAAGCCATACTCAGTGTATTCATTTGATTAACGGTAAAAAGTAAGAGCGAGGGAGGATGCAGGCTGTAGTCTTGCGTCAACTCTATCTGAATTGCGCGATCACATTTCAAAAATATATCTTTTCAAGTTCTATTTAGTCCATATTTGTCAAACTCAAGGGCCACGGGCCACATCCGCCCGGCGTAATTATATCCGCCCGAGATCATTTTATATACTGTATTATTGTTATTAATGGCCCAGGTATATGAAGCGCTGGTAACACAATAAACTACAGATCCCATAATGCAGCGCTTCAGCTGCCTTGCCGAACACTTACCGCGTTAATCAAGTCTAGCTTATGATGCTGCAAGTTATTGTGAAGCTAGCTCACACGATGCTGAGAGAAAAGTTCATTCTGAAAATAGAGCCTTTAAAACCATGGGAGGCTGAGTATATGTTTACTGAACCCGTGTGTCTCATTTGTGGAGCTAATGTGGCTGTAATTACAGAATTTAATCTAAGACGGCACTATGAGACAAAACATCAGGGTAACCTGAATGCAATGCAGAAGATACAGAAAGCAGAATAATTAAATAAGAATCTGACACTTCAGCGGACGTTTTACCCGTGCACAATCACAAAGTGATTTCAAGTGAAGTTGCTTTTATGGGAGACACAAATGCACCAGTGCAACTTTCCTTCTTGCCAAGTAATGTTAAACCAAGTCGTCACTACGGTGTTCCCAAATCGCACTTTGCTGATAAACTGAGCGCACTGAGTTTGCACAGCGCTTTGGTGACTTTGAAGAACAAAAAGTCCGTCTACATGCGGCTCGAACCTTGTGCATGTTTGGTAGCACATATCTGTGTGAGAAGCTCTTCTCAGTGATAAAGACTAACAAAACAGCACACAGGAGTCGCCTCACTGATGAGCACCTGCAATCCATCCTGAGAATCTCCACAACACAGAACCTCACACCAAACATAAACGAACTTGTTGCCAAAAAAAGATGCCAGGCGTCCAGCTCTAAAATGACATATGAGCAAAGACAACTGAATGATTTGATTTGTTATTGCTGAAAGGAACACATTTTATTTATATTTCCAGGTTTTGTTATGCAGCATGTTCATATTTGAATTTGTATAATTTTGACAGGATATATTTTTATGGAGAGCAAAATCTTTTGGGATATTTAAAATCTAAGTTTATTTTTATATAAAATTACATAAGAGTAAAGAAATTTGAATGTTTGTTCTTTTAATGTTTACTTTATTTCTAACTTGTATAATTTAGACAGGATATATTTTTATGGAGAGCAAAATATTATAAGTTGTTTAAGGTTTGAGTTGATTTATTCAGGAATAATATTCCTGTCTGTTTTACCATTCCTACCAAAGATATTTCTGTCGACTAAATAAAAATTCCTTCTATTTAAAATTTAAATAGAACTTGAACAAATACGATAGTTCATAATATCCACGCAGACTTGCACGTAAGAGTGGGAGTTATCCATTTTAACAAGCAGCGTATTGCACTGATACGAAATAGCTGTGTGTGTATATATGTAGATATGTATGTATATGTATATATATGTTTATATATGTGTATATGTATAGATATGTATATATATATGTTTATGTGTGTGTGTAAATATATATATATATATGTATATATATATATATATATATATGACAACAACACTCATCACTCACAACAGTGACAAAACAATTACATTGACAATCATGTTACGTTATTTTCAAAATGTTTCCTTTCCTTTTTCATTGCTTCTTTAACACACTACTTCTCCGCTGCGAAGCTCGGGTATTTTGCTAGTATATGATAAGGTTGATGTTAAGAACAAGAAGAATATGATATTTCTACTGTCTATTTTGGGAGAGAGAGAAAAACATTGAAAAAAGGGAGACAAATATTTTAAAATGTTCTGCTAATGGATTACTTTCACAATATCAGGTATTTTGAGTTGTGAATATGAACTAAAAAAGATAAATTAATAAGCATGGAATAAATACAAAAACCCATTAGTAGTTTTTCATCATTTGTCAGATCTTTGTATCGCTTTGTTATTAAACGATGTTTTTAAAGCAAAAGTGATTGGTCAGAAACAATATGCTGATCTTGTATGATGACCTAGTCAGTCTCTCGATCCGCCGTTTTATTTTTAAAAACCGTGAGTGGTCTCCCCTCGACTTTCTTGTATACTCAGATATGGGGATGGATATTTGAGGAGTAAACTGCAAGACAATGATTATATTTTCATATTATGTACATTAAGGAACCATCAAAAACAAATCAAATTAATAATATATTGAACAATTATTAAAAAATTAAAGTTGAACAAATCGGACTCTGCAGTATAAATAAAAAAAAAAAAATCGAGTATTTGTTCAGGTAAAGTACCACTTCTGGGTGATGGATTTGGCCCAAACGTTAATACAGATCTACAATTGTGGTGTAACAGTCACATGCCAAATTTCATCCATCTATCTAGTTACGTTTTTTGAGTTATCATGTTTACACATGCACAGAGACGCGCACACACGCAATTCCAAAAAACAGTATTGTTGGACACTGGTTAGTCTATAACGTCAAGATTCATCAAAACATCGAGGTCGAATTTTTTCATGATTACTATACTTTCTGTATACTTCGTATATGAGAAAGTAAAAACGATTTGTCCTGTGCGAAGTGGCAGGTGAATTGCTGTCAACAAATAGCAGACACCTGAGAAATAAACTGAAACGTTACTCAATCGTAATTGTTCTATGGTAAACGTTTTGTTGACCAGCACATTCTGATTTCAGCCATTTGAATTACATCTTGATATACAAAAAGTACAAAGAAAGGCGGCACGCAAATCGCTTTCGATTTCTCATGCTTTACACACCCGTACTCGGCTTGCTCTGTCACCGCAAATGCTGTGTGAACTGCCGCCCTCCTTCACCAGCTGCGGTTCACTGGATGAATATATGCAGCGGCTCGTGGTGGATGACTATCTGTTTTAGAGTTAAAACTTACAATGGTTAAAGACTAACGGCAAGAATATTCATTCAAAAACGAAAACTAAAAATATTTTAGTAAATTATTATTTTATTTCAGTTAGTTTTTCCAGCTACTTTAATAGTTTCGTTTAGTTTTAGTTTTTCATTTCGGTTTTGTTAATTATTTTATTCCAGTTTACGAAAATGTTTTTTTAATAATAGTTTCAGTTTTGATTTTAGTTTTCGTTAACTATAATAACCTTGATTTGTTCTTTAATCATACTGTATAACGCAAAGGATAAAGACAACTTTAAGTTCAAGATACTTAAGCCAAAGTTAAAGATATAGCTGACAGCTACTTTTTAGCTCAAAGTCCACATTATAATTACCACATTACTATAAATATATATGTATTTAAATCATTATTATTCATCCTCATCACTATTTTAATGGCCCATTTTCTGGGTTTGCCCAGGTCAGCCAGTTGCTGTCCCAAGCCTTTTTCTTCCACTCTGCACAGTCCTATGCATTCTTTGTGCGTTCCATTCTTTTCATATCATCTGAGACCACCTGCAAGCTAATTTTCTTCGGCTGCTGTCTTGGCCTTGTTGCCTCTACCTCCATCTTCATACACCTTTGTACTCAGTTGTCCTCTGCCTTCTGCCCCACATGCAGAACACCTAACGTCTTCAGATCAACTCTTGCTCTTAACTCGACATTTGTCTTCCTTTCACTCCATGACACTCCACACATTCACCTTATCATTCTTATCTCTGTTTTTTCCAGCATTGGTTGATGTTTAACCTTCATTGATTGTGTATAACTTCCATAATGTATATTCTGCTTAACACAGCTTTAGATCATAAAATTTACCTTGCAATGCCCAGAATTTCTTCATGCTTCTCTCAACTTGGCTGTTACTGTTGTGCAAATACGTGCATCTGCATCAATGTGCCACCTATGTAGCAGAGCTTCTCTATTTTCACCAACACATCTCTATTGCTAATATCTAAATTTATACTTACATTATGCATCGCTTTCACACATTTTCTACAAAGATTGTATTCACCATCTTTTATGAACATACATACACTCACCTAAAGGATTATTAGGAACACCTAGTCACAACCATTTCTAGGGTTTACAAAGAATGGTGTGAAAAGGGAAAAACATCCAGTATGCGGCAGTCCTGTGGGCGAAAATGCCTTGTTGATGCTAGAGGTCAGAGGAGAATGGGCCGACTGATTCAAGCTGATAGAAGAGCAACTTTTACTGAAATAACCACTTGTTACAACCGAGGTATGCAGCAAAGCATTTGTGAAGCCACAACACGCACAACCTTGAGGCGGATGGGCTACAACAGCAGAAGACCCAGCCGGGTACCACTCATCTCCACTACAAATAGGAAAAAGAGGCTACAATTTGCACAAGCTCACCAAAATTGGACAGTTGAAGACTGGAAAAATGTTGCCTGGTCTGATGAGTCTCGATTTCTGTTGAGACATTCAAATGGTAGAGTCAGAATTTGGCGTAAACAGAATGAGAACATGGATCCATCATGCCTTGTTACCACTGTGCAGTCTGGTGGTGGTGGTGTAATAGTTTGGGGGATGTTTTCTTGGCACACTTTAGGCCCCTTAGTGCCAATTGGGCATCGTTTAAATGCCAGGAGCTACCTGAGCATTGTTTCTGACCATGTCCATCCCTTCATGACCACCATGTACCCATCCTCTGATGGCTACTTCCAGCAGCATAATGCACCATGTCACAAAGCTCGAGTCATTTCAAATTGGTTTCTTGAACATGACAATGAGTTTACTGTACTAAAATGTCCCCCACAGTCACCAGATCTCAACCCAATAGAGCATCTTTGGTATGTGGTGGAACGGGAGCTTCGTGCCCTTGATGTGCATCTCACAAATCTCCATCAACTGCAAGATGCTATCCTATCAATATGGGCCAACATTTCTAAAGAATGCTTTCAGCACCTTGTTGAATCAATGCCACATAGAATTAAGGCAGTTCTGAAGGCGAAAGGGGGTCAAACATCATATTAGTATGGTGTTCCTAATAATCCTTTAGGTGAGTGTATTTACCTTGAAATATTGTACTTCCAGACTATTCCATTATTTTATCTTCTCCTTCTCTCTCTCTCTCTGTATATATATATATATATATATATATATATATATATATATATTAGCCATCCCCCACGACTCCACCTGCGTAGTAGCGAAACAGGACAAACTTTAAAAATCAATAAGCAAAGAGATATTGCTAGCTAAGCAGAGGCAAGGTACACTCCAACACGCAGAGTTACAGAGACTCGAACAGAGGCTGTCGCATAAGTGAGTAGGGCCCTACCTGGCTCCCTACTCCTGATGTCACGCTTCCCCCTCCCATCGGCCTGCAGCCTCTGTCTCCGAATGGCGCAAATATTTCGCTCCTGCAAGCAAACTATGATATATAGCGCAATGAGAGAAGTCGCAAAATCAACCAGAATGTTCAAGCAAATTATAGAAAAAAAAAGCAGATCTAAATCCATTAAGCAGTTCTCTTGTGAAAGCGGACAGACAGACAGAAAGACAGACAGATGTTGGGTTTTATAGATATAGAGATATATATGTATATTCAATAAACTATATATATTATGTATTGAAAAAGTTATAGCTTTGAAGTGTTACATCAAAAACACTGACAGACATAATAAGGATTTACTTTAACAAAATTGCAACAAATTAATTCAAAATCAGAAGGAAAAATTATTGCAGTGAATGTCAAACAAAAAAAAAATAAGCTTGAACAAGCTATGTACATGCAGCTGCAATGACCTTCTGGAAAGATTTTTTCAATAAAGACTGTATTGGCCTCAGAAATGGTTTATTCCAGGGTTAAGGTCTCCTTTCATAATATCTTGAAGGATTTAAAAGGAGGTACAATAAATAGGTCAAGACATGTCAAACTGAGGACAAAGAAAATGTTAGCACTGATTTGAGTGAAAAAGATGGGAGTGTAATGTTTGTTTTTTTGTTTTAAGTGCATTTACCAAAGCCATAATAGTGTGGATGAGCTGCAGTCTGCATATGCCTTAGTGTAGGAAGGGCTAAACTGCCAATTCTCTATTTCTATCTTGGAGCTCATTACAATATTTTACAATAACACACTGTAGGCAGAGTGCAACTCAAATGTCATATATAAAAATAAAACAAGCAGGAAAGGAACTGGTTGACAAGTAAGATGTTTTGTACTATGTAATGGTTAGTGAGAGTCTGATGTCAACAAACCATTTTCACATTTAATATTTACACATGTATCAATACATAAATGACTAACCTGAGCAATTCAAAGTGTCACTTTGTTCTGATATGATGACTGTCACCTTGCAAACCACCTGACACATGCTTGTAGATCGGAGTTTGAGAATCACAGATTTTGAAGTATCATTTGTAAATTATCTGAACGTACTTTAGACAACACAGGTATGTCCTAGAGAGTGGTATATGTTTGGGAATTCTTCTCTTTTAAAACATGCACGTAGGGAATTATAAGAGAAACATTTAAATATGACCAAGCATTGTTAAACCATCTGTATAACAACTAATGACTACTTCGTGTAAGGTTTTTATTTTTATTTAGAGACAAATGTCTTTTTTTTTTAATTGTGTAGAAGCAGTTTAAAATTCATTTTCACTTAGGGCATCCTGGTGATAAATATTGTTGTCTTACAATTCCAGAAACCAGTTTGCATATTCTTCTGTTGTGCACATGAGTTTTAATTTCGGTACTTTAGTTCATTCCTTGTATCCCAAAGAGGCATGGATTAGGTTGACTGATGAATTTATATGAATGTACGTGGATGTATTTGTGAGTATGCCATGTAACTGACCCCTGTCCAGAGTTGGTTCCTGCCTTCTCCTGATGCTGATGAGATAGATTTCAGTTCACTGCAACTGTGAACTGGATTAAAGAATAAGTTTGGTAATTGTTCAAGTCGATGTAATTTCTTCACAGACATGGAAATCTCTCTTTGCCTAAACAAATCTCACTACGGTGCATTACTCAACAGTGGTGCAATCCCGTAGTGGAGACTAATGGCAGAGTCCCGTGCTGTCCATGTTCAAACTACCCATAAGCCATCACTATCAATTACAATTACCGTGTAATTTTCAGATTGCCTTTACTTTTTGATTTACCCTTGTATTACACAGTATATGTGTACTATAAGAATTGTATTTGGCATATTCAGAATTTTGTTTATAATTTGTGTTTTCTTTTGCATTAAAATATATGGTTTATATTGATGACTATAATGATAAAACTGTTCAGACTGAAAAGTTAGCTCTTCAGCTTGGTTACATCATAGGCAAAGCCTTCCTACTTTTTTAAACTGAAACTTCCCTGCTACAAAAATAATCTGACAAAAAGGGATTAGGAGATGGAACCTAATCTTAAATGGAATAAATGTCAAGTAAGGAGATCAGGAAAATGAGGCACCAAAACCAAAGAACTAGGCAATACATTTTGTGGCAATACACACCATAATTCTTAACTGTAAATCACAAAGCAGGGTCAATTGCACTGAAAATTAAGTTAACACAGAGGAGGCTATGTGGTAACCTAATCCAGGTCTTCAAAATCCTCAAAGGCATTGATAAAGTAGATCCAGCAAAATTCACATACTCAAGGACATCAGTGGAAATTAAGAGCAAGTGAATTTAAGGCTGATGACAGGAAGCACTGAGTGGTGGAAATCTGAAACTAACTAGCAAGTAATATAGTTGAAGCAGAAAATTTGACAACCTTTAAGAAGAATGTGAATGAGATTTTGGGAAAGCTTAGCTATTAGCTAAACAAATGAGCTTGATGGACTGAATGGTCTCCCCTCATTTGTCAGATTTCCTTAATTCATATCTCAGATGTTAGAGAGCACGAAGCACCGTTTTTTAAAGCATTATGTCGCTGATGTCACATGACACAAATGTTGATTGATTTTGCCTAGCAACCTGGACCTGCATCCTATAAACAGCTATTTAAAACGGTAGCACCCATGCATAAACAAAATGATGTTGCACATAACAAACACATAGAAATATTAACATAACATATGCCTAAAGACAATAACTTTTTTAAATAAGCATACAAGGAGATTCACTGATGTGCATGCTCTTCTGAAATATTAAAATGATTGTAAAACAGAATTCATATATGCAAAAAAAAATTTGTGTCCAAGTCATAAAAAAGCAGTAAAAACACTTTACTGTGAAAAATACCTAATATTGTACCTTATGTGCTTGGATACCACAAGTACATAAGAAGGAAAACAGAATGGTGCTAACAAGAAACTAAAGTGTAAAGATGAAAAAAAAATCTTGTACTTCCATTTCAGTAAAGCACTGCTCCCTTTATTCGAACTGCTCCTTTGGCACATTGAGGTGTTGGTCCCAAAGGTAAAAAGATAATTGATTCAGGATGTTTTCCGTGGCCTTGTCAGTACAGGGGTTTATTGAGCATTTCCATGACATTCTGGACAGATCTTTCAATGGAAATCTAATCCGGATTCCTATCATTTCCCTGAGAGGAACATTTCATCCAAACCAAAAGCATTAAATTATATTTAACTTGATCAGAGCTGGTTTACTTAATTACTGAGTACTATCTGAATGCTATCATCCTATGGGCTGTATTATGTTTAAGCTCCCAGAAACTCTCAGACTAGGATGAATGGGGAGAGGAAGTCATTTTAGGTAAACTCTAATTCTAATAGTAGAGGACAGCTCATGCATTTTGATAATTTTTTATGTGATTTGTTTATTAGTCTGCCACATAATAATGTTTGTATTTTATGTTTTGCACTTTCTTAAATGTATAACACCAAACATTTTAATATGTGGCACTGTGAATTTTTATGAGAGGAATGAATCTTGAGTGTAGTTTTTTTTAAGAGTCTTGGTTTTTTCTGTCTTCATGGGATATATGTAGTGGCACAGTAGCATAGTGATCAACACTGCAGCTTGATGGGTCCAGGGTTCTGAGCTAGGGCTTGGTGCAGGGACCAGGGCTGTTCCCTGTCTTACTGTCAATGTTTCCAGAATAGGCCTTAGCTCCCTGTGATTCTGAATGTATATTAGTATGTTTGAGGAGATATTGTTGCATAACAATATTTACAGTATTTTTCATGAAAGTTTCACATTAGTGGAATGTGGTTGCTTTCATATCACTCTTTTGCCTTTCTCTTACTCTTCTCTGTTACCCTATCAGATATTTTTCCTTAATGTAATATTAGGTTATTTTGGTATGATTTTTTTTGTATAGCTTGGAAAATATTACACATAAAAATTGACTCTATTAGGACCTATACATCTTTGTTATTAACTTTGGTGAACAGGAGCACAGAAGGTTTCAAAATGGGCTAACAGGCCTCCAAAGGGGACTAAAATAAAACCATGACCTTCACTGTTCTGTCCAGAATGAGTTCTAACCCCTGTTAGCCCCACTAGCTGTAAGGGCTGAGGGAGGACAAGTAGCAGAGAGTGGAATGTCATCCTGGGTGAATTCCTCTGCAGAACAAATTGGGCTGTGACTCAGATTCACATAGAACAGAAGCAAGTGTAACAGGAGGAGTGCATGCAGCATGGCCGAGAGAGACAGTAAAGAAGAGATAGCCTGCAGGTATGTAAGAGACACTCGTCAGTTAAAAGACTGATCAACCGCTATACGGAAACTCTACTTTATCTTCAGTCACAGAAGAAGGTGCTTTGTATTCTAGAATCCACAAGTTCATGTTCCTCTTGGTGTCTCAGTGATCAAACAGTCAACTTGAGCAATTTCTTTTGAAGAGACATACCCATAGTAAAGTTTCTAGCTTCAGTATGCATCTGCCTGTGTACTGTCCGAGATTAAAATGGGACATAATAGTGCCTAATAGCATTTTGGCACATCAATCACAAGATCTATTGAATCCATGTAAATATGTTTTACTAAGTTGCTGTTTTCCTGGGCACTAGCACTATATTATAAAAGTTCTACACTTGTTTGAGGACCTTGTAGAAGCAATGTTCAACCAAGCAGAAGTAAGTTTTTTTCAGGAGAGCAAACTGTTTTCTGTTATCATACCACTCTTTGGTTAATATAGGAGGTTAGACAGGAACAATCCACTAAGAATGCCAATGCTATAGTCTGTTCTGTATTCTGATATACTTATATCTATTCTCAAACAGCTGTGTAACTCCAAGGAAAATGCTGACAGTCTATGATGAATATCTGACAAAACAAATTGCAATTTGTATACATTTTATTTTTACTTCTGATACCAGCTGCAGTTTTTCCTGACAACCATTTTCATCTTGTTGTTCTGAGGACTTTTATTGTACAGAACCCCAATTTATAATTCACTTCTTTTCCTAAGAGTAAGTAGTTGTGGTGAAAAATGTGTTCGCAGAATCTGAAAGTCTAGGCAAAGCTGCTGATGCCCTCTGATTGTCAAGGTTTTGTTAGAAATTATAAAGCCATCAAACATTGGTTGGTGTAAAGTTCTAGGAATGACTTTTGGAATCTTGTTATATGGCAATGGATGAGGTTGCTACATCATTCCGTAATTCAGTTATTTTAACCAAATTTCAGTTAACACACCAGGCCGTGTTTGAAAATGGTCACTCATCATATAAGAATAACACGTTTTTGTTTTTAATTAAAGTAATATGACAATTTAAATCATTCTGCATTTGCACATATTTAGTTTTCTTATGCAGTGGATCATCATCCAAGTATAGGGTTACTGCAGTCTGCCCATTACTCATGGAAACTGTGGCCAATATGATCCGGTAATGAAAATGGATAGATGGGTGATTAGTTTCTTGGCTAGATTCTCTTTTCTGCAACTATCCAGATGGTGACATCACACTGTGTGAAGGAAACTGCAGTGAAGGTTCAGTCAGCCATTAGTAAACTAAGATGTGTAAAGCAATAATTTTGTTCACCCTTTGCTGACAGAACTTTCTTTTCACTACTTTCATACACATACAGGCCACTGTATGCAAGAAGTGGCATCTTCTAGCAAGCTCAAGTGATGATCATACTGATTACAGGCTACCCAGTCCCCAATGATTTTAGAGTCATTATGCGGCACTTCACAACAAATAAAAGCAGTGATCTAAAGGATGTTGCCAGGCAGCAACAGAATTTATCAAGCAAGAAAGTGGATTGTCTTAGAGACAGTGGGCCGATTTAAATCAACATGTGCAAAGTGTCATTCCTGCTGAAGCAAAGCAAAATGTTAAAATACCAACCAAAGAAACAAGAATGTAAACCACTGCATTAAAGAACCTCAGGGGAATGTTCCAGGATACAGATCAGGTCAGCATTTCGTATGCTTAATGCTGTTAAAAATGACCTTTAAACTCTGACAAGTAATTGTATTTATTGATGGTTGTAAGGGGCTTTACATTTTTATACTAATGTGATAAATGTCCAAAGTAGCAGAATAATAAAATCTGCTATATTGCAATTATCATATAAGTAATAAGGAGAAGGTGGTGGCCCTCCAAAGCAATATGTCAGAAATTTACAGCATCCTCTGGCATACCTTCATGCCCCTACACCTCTGAATCTTTAAATCTCCTTAATGGGACAAGCACCCAAGGCTCTTCTCTGGCTTGAGGTGTTCCAGCATGGAGTACATCCCTAGCAGCCAATGCTTTTCAGGACTGTTACTAAAGATATCCCTTTCCTGACCTGACTTCACTCGCTGCCTTGTTCCTAATGATATGTTGCTTCATCTTCCAATCTGAAGACATATTTTTTGGCTTTGTGCAGTTCATACCATTATTATTATTAAAAATAATAATAATCTCTCTTAGATAAAAAAAATCCTGGAGGCAAACACTAGGGATACAAGACATGATCTTCACATGAAGATCACGGAAGACACTTAAAAGACCCGCAAGACGAAAGAGATTGACCCAGGACAGTCTCGCAATGATGTAGAACATGAGATTCTTGCAAGACACGCCATACTTACAACAAATATCAAATAAGACTACGGGCAGTAAAACACTCAGTCGTGCAAAGGATTTGAGCACACGCAGATCCAGGGCTCTAAGCGCATATAAAGCGTATAAGGACAATACGTTATAAATGAAATGCAGACGACTAAGCAAAGAAGAAAGCAGCATGGAGAAAAGAGACTCAAAAGCGTTGGAGAGAAAAAAAAGAAAGAATAATCTAGGTGCAAATTCAGAAAATAAGGATAGTAATTATCAGCCCAGAACAAGTGGAGATGAAAAAAGCACGTCCAATCGGGCTTAGAATTAAAAGACAGAGAGTAAAAGACAAAGTAGAACTTCACAAAGACGTTCACAAATGTTGGCGCTATACACAGGCAGAGCAGGTTAGAAATTGTGAAAGCAGTGGAATTTGAAAGGCTCAAAAAAAACAAAAAACGGCACGATACACATGTAGAGAAAGTTAAAGAATATGAAAGTAAGTAAATTAGAAGGTATAAAAAAAGAAAGTAAAGATCGCAGTAGCGCAAACAAATGGAAATTATTACTCGATAAAGGGAAAATAGTCACCACGGTCCAGGTGTCATTGGAAAAAAAAGCAGAACAAAGTGAGGTCAAAAATAAAAGACAGAGCAGTAAACAAAGTAAAATGTCATAAAGAGGTTAAAAAACAAGGGGGCCAAACACATGCAGAGCAGGTTAGAGGTAATGAAAACTGGAATTCAAAAGACTCAAAAAAAAAACACATGCAGAGCAAGATACAGAATATGAAAGCAGAAAAAAATGATAGTGTCAAAACAAAGAAAGGAAACATCGCATTAGCTCAAATTAATACTCGGAGAAATAATGAAAAGGCTAATAGAGATCAAATATATGGACACAGGTGATATGTCAGAAGTATGTAAATATTGTAAGGCTTTGAAGTTTACGTCAGAGAATTTCTAAAACGGGGTTTACCTCACATGCATTTATTGGTTAATTTGCAAAAAAAATTATTAACTGCTGATGATGTAGACTGTTTTGTCTGTGCTGAAATTCCAAACAGAGAAACCTATCCTGAATTATGGTACAAAGTCATTAAACACGTCTCACTGACCTCATTAAAAAGATTCAGTATATTGGGACTCGAAAGATTCCAAATGTTGTTTTCAGAGAAGTTCTGAAATAAAAGTGAAACTAATGACATAGCAACAATTCAATGAAAAAAAAAAATCTTAAAAGTGTGTATCCCGAAAACCAAACATGGGGGTTGGCGAGCGAAGCCCCCTAGTAATAATAATAATAATCCCACACACTTCAAGGTCTGACACATTCTTCCTAAAGGGAGGACACCCTTCAGCATACCACTTTTTCTAAGAGTTGAGTTTTTGTGCTTCTGTCAGCACAAACATGTCTTCTTTTACCTCTGTCAATAATAAGGTGTTTTGTGCCATAGATCTGAGTGTTAGACCTTGTTTATCACACCATTTCCAGATAACTCTACAGACTGCAATCTGTAATAATCCCATAAGGGGAGTCTTAACATAATACAGGAGTCAAATTTGCTTAAATGACATGTCTTGCTCATTCTATAGTTTGGTCAAACTATAGCTAAACCTCTTGATTGAACCCTGTATGCTACATGTGTTGGATTGCAGCAGCATGATTGGCTGTCTGATAGGTGTAGACTGTTTGTGTTAATGCCTAATAAAGTGGCCACTGAGTTTATGTGGGGCTTATCAAGATAGGTACATTTATTAATTCTAGCACTATTTATTTATACAATGCATAAACAGACTCAACTGTGAAAACTGAATCCTTTTCCATCCGTCTGACTGAAAAGATTAAAAAGATGTTATTGCTAAGGGTATTCTAATCAGATTATTTAGGGCCTATACTGATCACAGATTTCTTGTTTCTAGAGTTGGTCAATTCTGATACCAAATTTGCCCTTTTAATGTTTTTCACACTGAGCTACTGCATAACTAGCCATATACAGTATAGTAGTGAGGTATTTTTAGAAACTAACTGCAGACCACAGGTGTTACCTGTTCAGTTTTTGTTAACAAAATTAAATTCGCAGGTTTATTGGTCAGTGACTGTAAAATAATAAAATAAATAAAATCCCCTTAAAACATACTTTTTTAAGCTAATTAAACATTTCCAAAATGTGTATGTGAAATACATAACATAACCATAACATAAACATTTTTGTCATTATTACAAGGCACGATTCTAATAAAATGTTCATGTTTATCAAGAAGGTAAAAAGCTGACATGCTTAACAAGTTTACACATAAAATTAGCAATTTGGCACTTAAGTTAACAAGCTGTATTGTTAGCGTTGGCAGTAACATGTTTAAAGTAAGGCGTGTTACTGTAAGTAATAAGATTAATTTTTAAAGTAATGTGTAACAACACAGTACTTACTTTACTGAAGCAAAAAATACATTCAATACTTGAAAATAAAGCAGAAATGCGTTATTGTAGAAGCTTATTCCTGACCACTCCCAAAAAAAAAAAAATTACGTTATCATATTATGTTATCATTTCACACAAGTATTGCCTTTTTTCTCAAAGGTGTCTCCCGCTGCTGTTATTGTTACATTATGCACGTGCGTGCTCTGGCCGTCTAGAGACAGATGATAAAGAGGTTAAGCATGTGCACTGTTTGTAATGCATTACTTTTTATGATAACTAATAACAAACTATATAACATATTTAGTTACTTCTTTTTGTAAGTAATGAGTAATGTAAATAAGTTAATTTTAAAAGTAATGCTTCCCAACATTGCTTATTGTCACTAATCAGCAAGGCCAAATTCTTCTTTATCTCTTCTTTTTCTACTTAAAAATGTGGGCTGCAATACTAACAGAAGCTCTTATGTCATCCACACTCAAACAAGGAGTGTCCATTTTAATTATAGGACAAAATGAAAAGGTCCATTTGTATATATTCTGTTGTAATTTCTATTGATAATGTAACTCTCTTTTCTTACACTCTGCCATTCCTCTCCAACCACAGCACAACTCCTCAGATTCCCTTTCCTCAGATTATTACTCATTTTCCTTTCACGTTAAAGCCAGTATTCCTGCCTTCACTCTCTCCCAAAGCCTTGCCTCATTACTCACTATTTACAGAAAGTTTGGCAGTAAAATGACCCATGAGATTTCTCAAGTACCGTAATACTGTACTTTGTGTAAAGGAGAACTACAAGTATATTGCTGTAAAGCTTCTAAAAGCACATTCTAAATAAGATCGAGCGATTTAGTGATCACCCATCAAGCCATTTGAGGTAAAAACTACTAATCTCAATCAGCAGCATCATCAATTATAGCTGACTGAAGCATGTCCTCTTATATACTTTGTAAAGAACATTTTGTTTTTCAATCAGAACTATAATTAGTTAATTTACAGAAAATAATTTATAGGTTGTTTTCTATAAAAGTAATTCTTATTTTTCTGAAATAAGTGTCTGTTTCCAACTCTAAAGAAACTGAGTATTCTAAAGGGAAAGTAACTTTCTTAATGGTACTTTGTGCTTTGTTACATTTCATTGCAGTATTTGTTGTACACAGTGAAATTAAAAAATGTCTTATGTTACAGCCAGGCTGTGTTCGTTGGCCTATGTTTAGTTTCCTTTTTATGTCTTCTTTGTTTATTGTAATTGTGTAAATTCTGTTAGTATTGCTCTGTTTATTTATTGTTTAGTATTTATGCAAGATGTCTTCTCTTATATTTCTTGTATTTTGTGGGTGGAACCTGAAGAGGCAGTGTCATGAAATGGCTGAGTTCAAAAAGCATAGCTGCAAAAACACTTCCAATGTTGCCCACTAGAGGGGGCAGACACCACCAAAATACCCCAACTAGAATCCCAAAAGCTGAGACAAATCTTGATAAAAACAAAAAAGGTTTATTTTCACAAAAGCATGTGCAGGTACTAAGCTCCAAAGAGCACAAGGAGTTTCCTGAAAGGCAAGAGTAAACACAGAAAACACAGTCCCAAAAAATCAAGACAGAGCAGAGGTTAAAAAAAATCACTAACAAAGTCCCAGTACACAGATCCAAAGATGAAGGAAACATACAGTAGCTCAGATTCTATATCCAGGAAATCAAAAGGCAATAGCAAAGACATAGATACTCACAAGAACTCTCCACTCCAGCATTTCAATAAACCACCAGGAACTATGGGGGACCCTCCCTTAAATAGGGACGAGGGCCGTTCTTGGCGGTGATGGGCAGGAGGCCCCACCCCTTGTTGGACCGCCTACAAAGCACAAGGTATATAACTAAGGCCCTTCCCTTTCTCCAACATACAAACAGAAAAATGTACTTAAAGTAAACAGTAATACAAATAACTCTAATAAAGTTTAACAAACTGACCCATAATGCGACTTTGAGCTCCAGCCAGGAGGATAATGCTGACTGAAACATGACAGACAGGTTCACTATTACATCACTCCACTGTCCATTTGAAAGAGTAATATTATTCTCTTTGTCATTAATAGAATAAATCAGACCTCCCTTTAGAGGACAATGATTTCAGATTGAGTGGGATGGATAATAGTTTCTGCATACAATATAGTTCATTGAGTAATTATCTGATGTTACTGAAATTGGCTCATTGTGATATTTCTTTCTATTTTAAAGTCCCGAAACTCAAAATTATTATTTTAATGTGGCATTATTTTATATTTTAAAAAAATGACATGGTGTCTTTCTGTTTACATTGTATAAGTTTTAGAAGAATACTGTGAAAAGTCCTGGTATTCTTTAATAAAGTCCAAACTATATTTATTAAATTATTTTGTGACACATTAAAAATATAATGCTGATTTCCTTAATACTCTGAATCTGAGATATATTTTAGGTAACATTTCCTTTTTTCAGTATTCAGGTGTTCAGGGTATTTATTTTGTCTTCAGATACAATTAGGACATTCAGAATGGTATTGTTCTTGTACTTGTTCCTGATGTGGTTAGAGAATACAAACGTTGTCTTCCAAAGACTTCTGAAACTTTGCAGTTGGCTTCCATTACCGGATCTGTCACTGTGTCTAAATCTCACTGTAACTGTCCTTCTGAAGGGTTTATATTCTCCAGGGCTGGAGTTTTTGTTGTCTTTTCCTTCACATAGGCTTGATCATATCACATTTACAAAGGACTTTATATGTTTATGTACAGTATATCAAATAGAAATTGATATATTTTACTATACATTTAATGTGAGTTTGAGTGCCCATGTATATTAATACTGTTGTAAGATTTAGCAATTTGCTTTTAATGCTCTTACAGCTGTACATTTATCGAAGACATTTAAACTTGTAGTTAGTGAAGCAAGCTACAGTATATAAAAATGAACTAAGTTGCATGTTTATGAGTAAAGTGAAAGAGTGCTTTGAAATTTTACAAACAGCACCTACTGTAGATTAGGGATGGAACAACATAAAAGTATAATACATAAAGTATTTAGAGTAGCTCAGTGTGTACGGGATTCGAGCAGCTCATTTATTTTGCATCCATTCATACTGTACCTACTGCTTTGGTATAGCAGTTCATGTAGTCGTTTTCATCAGCCACTTGTAGAATAGCTTGATCTAGAGGGGAGTTAGAAAAAGAATTCTGACATGAACCCCTTAAGCAGCATGTGATGAAATGAACAGAAAATAATGATACATATTACCCCATCTGTCAGGATAAATCTCAAACCATCAAAATGTCCTTTTTCCTATGATTTGGCAATATATAAAGATAAACAGGAAGGCTAAAGAGTAAAAATGATTATTTATTTAATCATTGAGACATGATACAGCAGAGCATGCAATCATAAGGTCCTTTACAAAGTAATTTAAAGTAACAAGATGCAATTCAGCATAGTTTTATTCAACTTATAAGTTGTTCAAAAAAACAAATCTTGAAGATCTTACACAAGTAAATAGGAGAGCAGATGTGAGGGATTGTTATGCCTTGACAGTACAGTAGCTTGTCAGGAATCAGTATAGTTGGTACATATTTGCATACCAAGTCTTGAGAATAGTTGATTAAAATTGCTATAGAAAGAAAAAGCGAGTTGTAGGACAAAAGGTTGGCAAAGCTAAAAGAGCCTACACAGAGAGGCGTCCAAGGCTTAGGAATAGAGTGTATACTTCTGAAATTGCATACGTGCTCTGAAGCTGTACTTTATGAAGAGCATTATTTAAGAATAAATTGAATTTAATTGAAATAAATTGAAAAATGGCCAGCATCAGAGGAACTTAGCAGCTTGACATAAAGCAAGAAGTATAGATTTACGTAGGCGTAAACTGTTTTTTGTATTATTCATAGACTATGCTTAGAGTTCTTTTGTGTATAAATTTTACTGCTCCTTGAATAGGAAGCTTTTAGAAAGGGTAACATTGCTTTAAGTGAAGAAGAAGTGGAGGCTAGTAGGTCTGTCAGCGGTGTTGTAGTTCATTCTTAGCATCCTTGATACATTTGACAGGTGAAATAATGGATCCCAATATTACGATTTTTCCTAAATTCCTTTGCTCTCATTCAGTAAGAAATTCATAATCCAAACCTTAAAAAAATGAAATCAGTTATATTCTACATTTAAAGCCCGACAAGTTGTAACAATATAGTAGTCTTGATGAGGTGGCTCATTTTCCCCAACAATTGTTCCTCTCTTTTGTGGAGACTAGTCACAGAAAAAATGTTGAACTTTTTCACCTAAGCTGTTGAAATTTAACCTCTCACCTTCCTAAACACACTAAATTATGCAACATGAAACTCCATGATGTCTGAGATACCAGTTTCTGAAATAAAAAAAGACCATCAATCAATCAATCAATCAATCATGCAATGGACTGTCTCATGTGATAAGCAAAGCCTTTTACTTACGTCATTTTAATTGTGATAATCCTGTCAATGATCATGGTGGCAACATGTTAAATTTAACACACCAGGCCACTCTATACGTAGCAACTATCAACAACTGTTTCTTGAAAATTCCAAACTGCTTCCAGGCTGGGCTAGTAATATAATTCCTATAGCATGTCCTTGTTCTGTCTGTATGCCTTCTCCCAGTGGGCAGCACCTGTTTCCCTCCCCAGAAAATCACTCCAGGTGATGTTGCCTACTCTTTTGCTCATCTTCTACTCTTTTGCTCTGAAACTAGGGGGCTTTGGACCACAGGACAGTCCTTTTAACCAGTGAAGATAAATTAGATCTGTTTTTGGTACAGTGGTCGATCAGAGCTTCAAACTGTTAGGATGCCTCTTATGTAGCACCAGGCTCTCTTTCTGTTTATGTCAGTCTTGCTGCAGCCTGGAACAAATCCAAAGGGACATCCTAATCCAAGACAACATTCTAGGTGCTTACCAAAAGAACCACAAATTATTCCTCTTAATCCACAGAAGCAATGGTTCTCCCTTATTACTGAGCTACTCCCCCTGTCTTAAAGAGTAGACCCTGCCACTCTGTGCAGGAACTTCATTTCAGCCTCTTGTACTCAAAGTCTCATTCTTTTGGACACCAACCAGAGCTTATGATAATAGATATAGTTGGGGATGTTGATGGACCAGTAAAGTGAAGGCTTTGTGTGATGACTTAGCTCTTATATCACAACAATGATCTGATACAAGGTCCATAAAACTATTGCTGCTACATCTGATTTGTTGTCCAGTCCCACAGTCTCCTTTACACTTGTTTGTGAACATGTCCTAGGGGTACTTGAACTTCTTCATCTCTACTGGTGGCTCACCCTATAGAGAACAAGTCACTCTCCAACTATTGGATGGAGTCTCTGTTACAAACCCAAAGTAGCATTTCCCAGGGAGATGGATGTGTGGGATGCTTTGGTAACTGAAACACACTTTCTTGCGCCTCTTGTTAAAAATATAATCTGGTATTCTGCAGACAGTAACCTTGCTAGACCATCAACACCGAAGAGGTGTGTTTGCCAAAACACTTGTAGATATCCAGTGGTTTTAGCACTTCTTGTAGAGGTCCTCAACAACACAATAGCCCCAACCCGTGCCTTGTCCAAAGAAAGCTTACGAGATTCTCAGAAAGCTCCTTCCACCTCCTGGAGAGATTCAGATTTGGAATATATTTGGAGGTATGGTCACAGTTATTTTTCTTAATACTTATTCGCATCTGATCTTGGTTCTTTTTCCATATCCTTTTTTGGACTCGGTGTGTACCTTTTTGTTTGTTAGCAATTGTGCTTGTATTTTTTTCCTAGCTTATATTAAGGAAAAAACCTCTGGAAGATGCACCTCATAACACTGACAGCTTTGTTTTTGTCATTTCTAAGTGGCTGTGTTAAATGTGCTGAAAAGGCAGATGGTGACACTTGAGTAGTTTAATATATTTTTGTATTAAAGCAATCTCATTTGACACTGAACACTTTGATTTTTTATTATTTTGTTTCATTTGTCATAAGTACGTATCCTTACCATTTATTTATGTTCTTAATGTCTTCATTTTTGTACAGAATTTAGACAGACTAGATGGGTCAAGTGTGTGCTTCTTCACTACAATGATAGCTCTTGTGAGTTTTTTATAATAGAAATTTAGGCATAAACAATGGACCAGTTGAGAGTGTATGTAATAAAAACAGCAGTATTTCCAACAAGGCAGTAAAGGGTGTGGGGGCTTTTAAAAGTAGACTGTCAGATAAGATCAGTAACATCAGAGGAAAATATGACCATTGTTATTGGTTACAAGACAGGTTGGAATAAAAAGATATTCAGAACTGGGTAGAATATTTCAAACAGAATAGGAATGCAAATAGAAAAGTTTACATATTATAGTGTACAAATTATGTTTAGGTTCATCAACCTTTACTAATCATGTCAATATTTTACTCAGTTACAAATGTTCAGGAGACGTTGTTTCACCTAAGCTGACTTCTGTTTATAATTGAGTTTTAGTATCTGTGTCAAGATTGTATGGCGCTTTTTTGTACTCTTCTGAAGGTCAAAAAGATTTCATGTGCTGTGCAAATACAGAAGCTGGATCACCATAGATAGTGTCTCTATAAATAATATCCAAAGAGATTAGCAGTAAAGAATGGAGACGTTAGTGGGTAGCTCCAATGACCTTTCAGCAACACAAAATGCCAGTGAAAACCATGTGTTAGTGTGCATTGGGAAAAGTCAAGTAAATATTTACTGTTTAATGTTTGACTTTCTCTACTTATCCTGATATGGAATGTACTACAATTTTGTGTAATGTTTCCTTTAGTGTAACATCTAATAAACATTCATTGGCCTTCACTATTGATGTAGATGACAAATATACAGGTGGGAATGTTCCTCTGATGGATTGGCTCTCTATCTAGAGTTGCATCCCAGGAACCTAGATATAAGTTAAGATGATTCAGACAGTAGATTGCTGCATATTTCAAATGCCAATAAATTCAAATATATGCAAATATACCAGTTGTCTTTGGGAATGTTCATGTGAGGATGAATGTTTAAAAATGGAAGTTTAAACTCAAAGGATGACAGGCATCCTGTTCGCTGTGTGATTCTGCTTATATTGATTATTATTTCTGTTAGAAACGTGCATTTTGAGAGGTAAAAATAAACCATAATCTGTTAGTCTATTTAAGCATAAAGTTGACCCTGGGTTTTGAAATGTCTTACCTTATAGATTATAGGTGTATAGATACTTATCTGATAATTTACTATCTAATAAGTCATTTTAATATGGACTTCTCAGAAAGAATATGTGGAAAAAGATGAACAACGTTGGTTATTGTACTATAAATGTGTTTTTCTTTTTATAGTGTATATACGTGGACACTGTTTGGATTTGTTTTTGTTTTAATAAAAGCACTTTTGCACCTTTCTACCATCCCCTTGCTCAGTTTGATTTGTCCCCATAGACCAACTCATCCGGTTACATTACTGACGGTGTTGGGTAGGAGAGGCTCCCAAATTGGAAGAGGGAGCGTGGAGCAGAACCCGCATCGTCACAATGTGCATTTGTGCATGTGCATATATATATACTAGACATTAAGCCCATTACGATAACAGGCGCTAGAACAGTAGTGCATAAACATTAGTAGTAACAGTCTATATTAAATGGCAAGGGACCTTGTATGTGGCTGTAATATGCATCACTGTATTGTGTGCCTTTAATTTTCTCTCCCAGTAATACTGGTTTGTATTTCCGTAAAATGCCTGTAATTTTCTCTGACAGTTATAAGGTGGAACCTTGGTTCACGACCATAATTCGTTCCAAAACTCTGGTCGAAACCCGATTTGGTTGCGAACCGAAGTAATTTCCCCCATAGTATTGTATGTAAATACAATTAAACCAATCCAGACCGTACAAACTGTATGTAAATATATATTTTTTTAAGTTTTTAAGCACAAATATAGTTAATTACACCATAGAATGCACATGGTAATAGTAAACTAAACGTAAAAACATTGAATAACACTTAGAAAACCTTGAACAACAGAGAAAAGCAACACTGCAAGAGTTCGTGCTATAGCACTACGAACCGCTCGCTAAAAACACTTTTTTTAATGAGTTTTAAGCACAGGGAAATAAATAAACATTTGAAAAATCCATAATTGTTTGTCTCTCTCGTGCACGCGCCTGTGTGTCTCTTTCTCTCCCTGTCTCTCTCTCTGCACAGGGAATGCACAGAGAGAGACTGAACACGTGCGGCCCCACACATGCACACTTTACCAGAAGACACACACACGGACACCTGGACCGACACAGAGGTTTTATTAAAGAGGATATATATATACTTCAACATAAACAACAAAACAATTAGGTCTTCATAGATAGATAAAGCTCATGAATGAACTGAATACATGAAGACAATATGGCTGGTATACAAAGTAATGACAGGAAAGACTGGGTCCAGGGGAACCAGAACCAGAAGTGGTGTCATAAATGGGAGGTTCCTTTTGTTGGTCTGCAGTGGGAGAAAAAGAGAAAGTATTAGAGGACAGTGCAAACCCCTGGTCTGGTGGATAATTACAGTTATTTAACTCATAAGGTGACTCCCAATCGCATATGTGTGACACAGCCCCTCCCTTAGCTCAGACCCATCGGGTTGGGCTTTCTGAAACCAAGATGTTTTGAACCCACGAAAAAACATCATTGTTGGTGTGGAGAATGTCCCAGTAATGAAGAACAGTAAACCTGTAAGGTTGTAGGTCCAAAAACCATCTTGTGACTTGCTGAATTGATTTCTTGTTCACCGCCATCCAGTGAAGAGGGGCATGGTTGGTGGCCAGAGTAAGCTCACAGCTTTGGACGTAATTGGGTTGGGTCGCAGTCCATTTGATTGTTAACGCATCCTGCTCTGCCACAGCATACATGGTTACACAATTCAAGAAGTTTCCGGCTGAAGAAACTCAGCGGAACACTTTTCCTGTTTAAAGGAAGCTGGAGTTTGCTGAAATTGAAACTGCAACATGCGGAGAGTGTCAGGACATCACACTTGGTGACCATTTCACTCCTGGATACTATTTGTAAACACAGTGTGGATCAGCTTGGGATGGAGTTTCGCCATCCATAACCAGGCCCAAAGGTTTTGCAGGAGTGGATTTTGCTATGAGGGTTTTAATTTCTGACAAGTCCCGCTCCAGTATTACCGAATATGGTGGACACTGGGGGACTGTGATTTAAAGTACCCTTACGGTACTTTCGTAATTGATAACACATAGGGCCAACATATACCACCGAGTTTCTCCGTGGGTACAGGTCAGATTGGTCTTCCCATTAAGACACTGTTGCAGAAACACGAATCTGTGAGTGACAATGGAAATGTTGCTGTCGGAATCTGTTAGTGCAGTAACCTTGTGTCCATTTACAAGCACAACTCCTATACAAGGCCATGACAGGTGGTTAGCAACTGCACAGTGCCTTTCTCCCTTCGCCCAGCTGTATTCCATAGGCTCATTTAGGTGAGGGCAATTGGGGATGGTGTGCTGTACCTCTCCATACTTGAAACAGCACAGGGAACGTGAGATTTTCCTTTGATTTTGTTGCAGGCTCTGTGTTGTTGCAGTAAGTCAACATTTCCAGTCTGAGCTTGGCAAGTAGACCTTTCTGCATGCTTGGTTTGCGAGGCCACCCTATGCCACTCAAGGGTATCAATTAAGGCTTCCATGTTTCTTCCAACTGGGCAAGGAAATTAGGGAGGGCATTCACCAGTATATCAGTGGCGACCTGCTCTTGTTGATGTCATTTACATCTGGCATTACCCATCGCCCCCCACTTTGTTGACATCATTTACATCTGGCATTACCCATTGCCCGACTTTGCCCCATATATTGAACGCCTGGGAGCACGATGGACACTCTGAGTCCCACTCCCAAAAAATCTTTGCCTGCTGGCCAGTGAGACGCTGTACCTTGTCAGTACCTCAGCCTTTAGAGTGTCTTAATTAGTGGCGACCTGCTCCCAGAGGTTATAATAAGTCCACTGCAGTTCGCCTTGCATTGCATTGCAAGAAAAAAGCTAATTAATTACCATATTTTCAATGTTTGCTATTAAATTGTCTTGTATATTCCTGAAAGAAAATATGTAGTTCAAAGCTGAAATAGTGCTTGCTTGCTTTTTGCTTCTTTTGAAAATTTGAGTTTCTTAGACACTGCTGTGTTACATGGGTTGGAGACGGTGGCACTGACCAAAAAGCAGGAGACAGAGCTGGAGTGGCAGAGTTAAAGATGCTAAGATTTGCATTGGGTGTGACAAGGATGGACAGGATACGAGTACATTAGAGGGTCAGCTCAAGTTGGACGGTTGAGAGACAAAGTCAGAGAGGTGAGATTGCGTTGGTTTGGACATGTCACCTATCACCTGCCACTGCATTTGCCTTGATTTTATTGTCTTAATGGTGAAATTTAGAGACTTGTGAGATGCGATGATGCAGAACTATGAAGTAGCACATGCAATTATGTTACTCATAGGTATGGACTTCTCTTTCAGATGCTACTGAAGTGCAGGGAGAATTGTCTGAACTCGTGTGTCTGTCATCAGATATTTAACAAACAGAAATTCTTCTTTCACACCATTGTCGGCAAAGTAGTGGACATAAGTTATTAATAAGGGTTTGTTGAAATCCTTTGTTGTCTTTTCCAGCTAGATACTGAAAGCACAGTCACATATTGTTACATTCAGTTGCTCCTCAGAATCCAATGTCATTTCTTTTATTCTCTGGGCCACTATGTTGTTACTGAAGGTTAATGCTGTAACAACGACAGATCCTGCGATTGATCCTGTTTCATAAAGATGGAAACAGCCTCATTTATGGCTAGGAAAAATAATGTCTCTCCCTCTGTAAAAAGCAGAGCTGACTTTACAACATTCACTTTGTCAACTGGCCCAAGCCCACCACCCTTAAACCTTTATAACACCCTTCTAAAAGCGCAGGAGTTTACAATACCCCTTAGGGGATATACCGCCCAAGTTAAGAAACTCTAATTTAAAAGAAACCAAGTCATCACATAATCTTAACAAGGCTAAACTGTTATTTGTTTCTATACTTCTCTGTATCTTTTAAAAAAAAAATTCACATTGCTCTGAAAGTGTGCTCAGTATTGACTGTTCCCCTGGAATGTTGTGTATGTGGATTAAACCATAAAATAATAAAATGCATCTCTAGCCACTTCTAGATGATGCACAGCCTCTTCAGGACCACTTTTGTTAAATAATAGATAATGTGTGCAGAATCCTTTTTATAAAACTTTATCTTGTTATTTCAGAGTGGTGTTGAATATTGTGGCTAAGCTAATGACATCTGAAATGGCCTTAATCAGAAACAATAGAATTTATTTATATAGCACTTTTTCATACACAGGATAGATCAAAGAAAAGATTATAAGAGGCAGTGTGGCTTAAGGCTTTGGACTTCAAGCCCTGAGGGTGTGAGTTCAAATTTTGATACTGACACAGTGTGACCCTGAGCAAGACACCTGACCTGCCTGTGCTCCAATTGGGAAAACAAATAAAAATGTAACCAATTGTATCTCAGATATTGTAAATCACATTGGATAAAGATATCAGCCAAATAAGTAAATGTAAGACACATTAGGAATGAATATATAATATGCAAAAAATAAACCAATGCATGCTTAAATAAAATGCATACTTTATTTACTGTAATTAATGGAAATGTAAAGTACTTGAATATAATTTTTAAAGATGAGTTACATTATAAGGTCAGATGCCTGTTTAGGAGAGAACAATCTCTGGAGAAAAAATAAAATCTATAGGGGTTCCAAGGCTAAACGACCACCCAGACTTCACTGGCCATTCTGCTTAACATAAATGTAATGTTTTTTTCGGGTTTGCCCTGATCGCTTCAATGCACTGCACTTGCATGTAATTATGCAGCTTCAGTTCTAAAAATAATCAAATGTGTTTATACTCAGCATGCATTGTTAACAACACAATAAATAAAACTGAGATCTCAGCCCTTCTGCCTCAACTGTTTTTAGGAGGCCCTAGTGTTTGCATGCTGTCTAACACACCTAGATATTCATATGGGGGCTTTCAGAATATTTATAAAACTGATATGCAAGAGAATTTTATGATAAAATTATTGTGTTATCACTTACAGTTCTTCCTCCCCTTAACTCTTTTAGGAAATTATTTTTTGTGGACTCAATCAGTACATTGTTACAGAAGGTTACAACTCTTTGGATTTTTTTTGTTGGTCTTATTAATTTTATAATAGTCCTAAACTGCACTGTTAACACCATTAGACCAGAAGATTAACTGAAAGCTCTCATTATAAATTTGGTATGGCTATTGTGGCAATGGTCAGCTGCCCTGCATCCTTAATACCTAAAAATGCACAGGATTGTTTTAATATACATTGCTTCAACTGAGACTTCTGCAACATGTTCACGTTTCACGACTCCATATTGACTATAGTTGATATGCAATAATATGTCTAGATGGTTTTGTAGTATTTTAACATTTGTGAAGGGGTGCCCAGCTAGTAAGAGCCTGTGAAGGGCAAGGGAATTGCCAGGCTGGCACAGGGCAGGGTACAATCCCAAGGAATTATCATAAAAGAGAAAGAGAAGCCAGTAATGTTAAAGCAGGAAATGCCAGAATGTAGTACCCTCTATCAGAGTATCAACAGATGGGTACCAAGAAAGAGCACAAGCCTAGTGGAAACATACAATGAGTCTATACAACTCCTAGAGAGCAGATGACACAGTAGGTATCACAAATGCCTAGCCCTCTGTTTAGAGAGAGTATAAGGCCAAGAATGGGGGCCAAAAGTCAGCAAAACTTCCTGCTTATTCTGCAATTGCTTATTTACTTTAAGCAGAGTGAAGTAAAGCATTGCTTTAAGAAAAAGGTACAACTGAGATGTTGCTGGAGGCCTGAAAGCTGTAAGGCCACTAGAGCATATACAGCTCTTAGTGGGACCCAGTTAGGCTGTCTATTTGAAAAGAATGCAGGACTGAGAACATCTAGGCTATTGTGCATGTAGTAAAAGTACAGTTAGGTCAGTGAGTACAGTGGTACCTCGGTATACGTCCACTTTGGAATAAGTCCAACTTGGTATACGTCCTGTTTGGACGCAAAAAAATTTGCTTGGTATACGACCTGTGTTTGGAATATGACTCGCATGCTACCCTTGTTTACCTCTCTCGAGACAAAGCCACGACTATCCACGAGCGTCAGTGCGCCAGTTGCTAGCATTCAGTGAACAACCCACGCTATAACTCTGTGAATTTTCACGTGTGTGGTGTAGTGGGTCCACAGCTCCTGTCAAAGGCCAGTTTTAAAATAAATAATCACCGCACTCGCGGTTTGGTGAGGGGGCATGGTGGTTGTGTGGCTGAAGCGGTCCTCAGGGCGATTCACAATGTGGGCGTTTCTCATCTAAGTGCACAGGTGAGAGACCATCCGCATTTGTGATTGTTCCTGGGGCCGCTTATCTTGATAAATAGAAGCGTGAGTTGGCTAGAAGGGGAGGAAAAAGAAAGAACGGACGGGAGGTTGCGAGAGAGAGAGAGAGAAAGGGAGACATGGTGCAGGAGAGCATTGCAGCTGAACAGGGAGCCTGGGTGTTGGGCCGACACTCGGGGAATAGTAGTAGTGGTCACTCCCGCTGAGTGATCATGGAGCGTGATTGACCGGTAGGAGGATGACTCTCCACATAAGGCCGTGGGAGTCAGGACTTAGGCGAGTGTATTCCCCAGTGTAGGTGCCCTGGTCGCTGTGGATCCCAAGTTACTGTCAGGAGGAGCCTACCAGAGCCAGGGATCAGAGAGGTGAACTGAACAGCTGAAGTAGGCCGAGTGAAGGTCAGCTGCAAGTAGGGCGACTCCCCTGTTGGGAAGCAGTGGGGCCGCCAGGTAAAAAGGCACCAGGCTTCTTGTTGTGTTTTTTTTTTTTTTTTTAAAGAATGCGTCCTGCTGTATTTTATTCTCATTGTTTTTAAGAAGACTTTTTTCTATTGTTTTTAAAGTCCACGTTTCACTTCTGATTTTATGGATTATTTATTGAAACTTTGGACACTGCACTTTAATTTGAACACCTTGTTTTGTTAATTGTTTTAATAAAGGCACTTTTTCACCATCCCTATGCTTTCTTGTGCCTCACTGCTAAGCTCATCGGTAACATTACCGACGGTGTAGGGTTCAAGGGCTCCCTGACAGCAGATGGGAGCATACAGCAAACCCGTATCGTCATACCGTGATTTTGTGTTTTTTCATGTAAATTTGAATTGATTTTTGAAAAGTATGAAGGTGGCATGCGTATCCGGCACATGGCTGTTGCATACCGTTTGCCGAGAATGACTGTATCTACGATTGTGAAAAACAAAGACGTTATTAAAAAGTGAAGTGAGGTTAAATTTTCATTTATTTCATCTAATTGCTTTTGTATTTACGTATTTTAGTATTAAGCAGTGTTTAAATTATTTTATACATCCCCATCAATGTATAATATGCCAATAACAATAGGATTTTTTTTTCATGGGAACGGATTAATCGTTTTCCCCTTATTTCTTATGGGAAAAATTAGTTTGGTATACATCCTGTTTGGTATAAGTCCAAGGATCTGGAACGGATTAAGGACGTATACCGAGCTACCACTGTATTTGGATAGTGACACAATTTTCATAATTTTGGCTCTGTGTGCCACTACCATGGATTTAAATTTAAGAAATCATTTTGTGATTAAAGTGTCAAATTTTAGCTTTAATTTAAGAGGTTTACCAAAAATATTGTATGCGTCATTTAGGAATGACTGTCATTTTTCAATATAGCCCCTAAATTTCAAGGGGCTCAAAAGTATTTGGACAAACATAATCATAAATAAAATAATTTACATTACTTGGTTGAAAATCTTTTACAGTCATCGACTGCCTGAAGTCTGGAGTCAGTGGCCATCTCCAAGTGCTGGGTTTTCAATCTAGTGATACGTTTACTGCAGCTTTCTTCAGTTGCTTCTTGTTTGTTGGAGTTTCTGCCTTCTGTTTTGTCTGTAGCAACTGAAGTGCATGTTCAATTTTGGGTGAGTTCAGATTTTCTTGGCCTTTGGAGAATATTCCACTTCTTTGTATTGTAAAGCACTTGTTTTGCTTTTGCAGTATGGTTTGACTGATTGTCCATCTGTACTATGAGGTGTTGTCCTGTCAGTTTTGGAGCAATTGGCTGAATCTGAGCGGACTTGTAACCTTGTACAATTCAGAAATCATCCCGTTACTTCTGTCAGCAGTCCTATCATCAGTAAACACTAGTGATGGGCTTCCATTGGCAGTCAAGTATGCCCATGACATAAAACTGCCTCCATGTTTCACAGATGATATAGTATTTATTTGATCATGAGCTATTCCTTCTTTTCTTCATACTCTGCTCTTTAGAATAATCTGGTATATATTGATCTTAGTTTCCTTTGAACAAAGAAAATTGTTGCAGAACTAGACATTTTAAAAAAAAATGTTATCTGGTAAAGTCTAATCTGTTCTTCCTGTACTTGAGGTTTACCAGTGGTTTGCACTTTGTGGTAAATCCTCTCTCTTTACTTTCATGAAGTCTTCTCTTGATTGTAGACTTTGGTAATGCTAGACCTACCTCTCAGAGGGTGTTCTTGGTTTGGCTAAATGTTGTAAAGGGCTTCTTCTTAAACAAGGGCAGAATTCTGCAATCATCCAGCACAGTTGTCTTCTATGGTTTTCCAGACCTTCTGGTGCTGCTAAGCTCACCAGTGCATTCCTTCTCTTTAAGAATGTACCAAATGGTTGATTGACCATTCCTTGTGCTTCTGCTATCTCTCTATAGGATTTATTTTCTCAGCCAGACGACTGACTATTTTTACTTTCATGGACAGCTCTTTGGATCTCATATTGAGAGTTCAGAGCGACAGCTTCCAAATATAAATTCCACACTTGGAATCAATCTTAGACCTTCTACCTGCTTAATAGTTAATGAGATAATGAGGGAACTGCTCCCAACTGGCTTTGGAACAGCTTGGCAGTCAAATGGCCAAATACTTTTGAGCCCCTGGAAATGGGGTGGTTTTAGACTATGCAAAAAAAAAAAAAATGGCTGTCATTCCTAAACAGCTCATACGATATTTTTGGTAAACCCCTTAAATTAAAGCTGAAAGCCTACACTTCAGTTACAAAGTGATTATTTAATTTTGTATCCATTGTGGTGTTGTACAGAGCCAAATACTTGTGGACCTGACTGTATTTTGAGTCGATAGGTGGAAGGAGAGCTGAGGGTGGGGAGCATTCATTGGTAGTAGAGGATGCCAGAGTCATGACAGAAAAACAAAGCACAAGAGGTGTTTATAAATTTGAGACTTTCCATCAGGTAAACACTGGTTTAAGACCAATGTGTCAATAGTGTTTTATATTATGTTACTGTATTTCGTACTCTATGTTTTCCCTAACTTATCCATTACTTTTGTGTTTTAACAATAAAAACTCAAGTAAATTGCTCAGAAACCAACAGGACAAGAACTAGCTTGATTGTCCATTTACTGTTGATAAATTCAAAGGACATTTAATTTCTTGGAATTATAGTCATGGGAACCATTTTATTAAGACCTTTGCTTACATTGCTGCATATTAAAGAAGACTTGCTTGTGTCTTGTGGTCTCTCTTTATAAACTGGATACCTAAGATGAACTGAACATTTTTCTTTTTAAGGCAGCACTGTTCCTTAACAGAATCCTCCAATATCCCAGTTTTTAAATTCAGACGGTCAATCTGATGTTACAAAAGTTAGTACATGAACAGAGTATCGTAAAAGTAAAAATTGTATGTCTTATATTTGAAATAATATAAACAGTAATAGAGTAGCCCAAGTTTTGGTAGGATTCATCTTTTAGCTTTGTTCTATCAGATATTGCTCTTTATTCCTTTCAATTTACTTCAATCTTGCAGCCCCAGGTAATGTAGGAAACCAACTACAAAATGATTTATTGCACTGCATCTTTTACAGCTTGAGAAAAAACATGAGCATTTACACATAATCAGAGATGTTTCAGTTTACTAATAATTACTAATAAATGTATCCCCTTATTTGCAAGCTCAGTGAGTTTTTATAATTAGTTCTTTCGATAGGGCTACCTAGGAAATCTAATATTCCAACATTAAGTATTACGTTTTGCATGTAGAAGTTTGTAATTATGATCAGTCCAAAAATGGATTAAAAATAAAATGTATCACACGATTTATTGTATGACTGTATATTGGTTTTAAATGATGTTTCTTGTATATCACAATGAGGCCTCTTGTGAACATTCCTATTTAAAGTTTAATTGTAATATGTTTCCTAATTGGTTTGTGGTTCAGTTTGAAACAGGGAGATAGATAAAAGACACTACATAAAATAATCACTGACTTTAGTAATCATTTATTTATTTTATGTTTTACATTACATTATGAGGTGGCACGTAGTGCTGCTGCCTCGCAGTAAGGAGACCTGGGTTCGCTTCTCGGGTTCTCCCCGTGTTTGCGTGGGTTTCCTTCAACAGTCCAAAGACATGCAGGTTAGGTACATTGGCGATCCTAAATTGTCCCTAGTGTGTGCTTGTTGTGTGTATGTGTGTGTGTGTGCCCTGCGGTGGGCTGGCGCCCTGCCCGGGGTTTCTTCCTGCCTTGCGCCCTGTGTTGGCTGGGATTGGCTCCAGCAGGCCCCTTTGACCCCGAGTTAGGATATATAGCGGGTTGGAAAATGACTGACTGGTGACTGACATTACATTATTATTAAAATATATTATACATTATTATTAATGTCATCTTAAACTGAATTTCTGGTTTTATGACATGGTGAATAGAAGCTGCCCTTTAAGTAAATTAATGGCAGAGTTTAAAAGTTACACGAAATAGATCATGTATTAATGATAGATGCCAATAAGGCATGAAACAATGAGCAAACACAAATAATAAGACATAGAATTGTAACGGCCCACTTATTATAGGCTGCTTGCTCTCGGTTTGTCTGTTGCAGCCTCTTCCACTTGTCTACTTCCCAGATTACATTCAATCTTGCACTTCCTCCATTTCTCGCTCTCTCTTGTTTTCTCTCGTTCTGTGTTTCATGACCCAGTCCTTTTCCTTCTGCCAGTCAACTGTAAAATGATTCCTGGGTACCACAGTATTAACCATCTGTCATATTAGAAATACAGCCAAATGTAAAAAAAAAACAAAAAAAAAACCTTGAATTCAATCAGCATAAACAGCATAAACTCATTGTGTTAACATCTGCAATCTACAAACCAAAGAATTGGAACTGTAAACTGTGGCTTGCTTTTAGAGTTTAGCATTCAAAGCATTAGAGACAAACAAGAGAATAAATATTGAAGGTAACTCTAGCAATATGCATTAATGTCGTTTATACTACTGAAATGCATTTGATGATATACTGTGTTATGGAAAGCAAGCTGAAATAAATAATTCATTATCACCAGGTGGGAAATAAAGATCAAGAAATATTTACTCAGAGCTCACATTTCAGATGCTATTGTTCTTAATTTATAATTAAAGTATATTTAATTTAAAATATGCCGGCTTTTAACATGGAGACTCTAGTGACAAGTCATAAATGATAATGAAAGCTTTATATTTTCAAGCTAAACTCTTAAGACTTTTGCAGTCAATACTTTGATATGATGGGAATGCCAAGTTTGTGATAATGCTGTTTTAAAAGCACTGGATTTATTTTCATCTTTTTGGAGCTCTTGTAATCGATAGAGTTCCATATGGGCATAGCTGTTGTTTTGCAGCATCCTATTTTGCATTAAAAATGACCCGGCTTTTGACTTGCTACTTGTTGCCATTCTAATCCATCCATCTGACTAGAAGAATGATAACTTAAGTATGACCCATGGATGATAATGCTCTAACTTCTCCAGAACATTTTAAGGAAATATATACTTGTTCTTTCTTCAGACATGTTAGATAGCCAGGCGACTGACACATATTACTTAGTAATTCCTTCACTGCACAGCAGAGCATGCAGTCTCTGGTTTTAAAACAGCGTAAAGAAATATAGAGAGCTACAGGACTTTTCCTATGTGGGCTTTAATGAGAGTTAAGCTTAGGTTTTGCGGGGGATTTTTTTTTCCAGTTTTTTGTTCCAGAGATTGATTTTGTGCTTGCTGTCTTTTCTTGCTTGCTGTCACTATAATGATAAAAACCTGCAAACCTGCAACACACATTTTCTGCCAGTCCACCATATTTTTATATAGTTTTGTGTTACTATTTATTCTTTATTATATTATTTATATTATATGCATTCTACTTATACTATTATTCATGCCTATGTTGTACCAGCGTTCTTGGGCTACTTTTGAAAGACACTGCATTACAAAAAAAGCACTGCAAATGGATTTAGTATATCTAACAATAAAGACCCAATATTTATGCACTGTAAACTCAAAAACATTGATGAGGCATTCCTATCTGCCATATGCTGCTCAATATCATATCCCAGTTTTTCCTCTCATAGAGTAAGTTAGAAACATTTTCCTTTGAAACAAGCATTTTGCCAATGAAAATTCTGGTGGCGCCTTACCAGAATTTTCCTGCATATACTCTTTTAAAGTAAACTGATAATTTCTGTTCCTCTTCTGCTAATTATACTAGTGAGACATGCCAGTTCACACACCTTTCATGTCACATAAAATAAATCAAACAATAGGATGCTGGCACCTGGTCTGTCTCGACTGGCATCAGATCATGATGATACCCTTTTCCACCAAGTGGAAGCAGCACAAATAGTTCTCCTTGATAACTTGTTCAAATTTTATGCAGGCCTTCTCAACAGTAAGTGAAAACCAAGATGCAGCATAATATCCTGTGAATGATGCCTTCCTCACTTTATTCTTTTTCCTTTTCAAGTCATTGTGGCTGTTATTAAGGAAGCAAATAGTCCTGAACTTTTTGTGCATCTTTGCTGCATTAAAAACTTGAACCCAAGGTGCAACTGTGTGGTTTAAAAAAAACAATAATAAACAATGCAATTTTGATTTTTAGCACATGTAATGACCTTCTGTCCCCATCACATAAATGTAAAGTTCAGGTTGCAAATGCACACACACACTCAAGGATAAATGGAACACTGCAGGGCCAATTGGTCCATCCCGTCAACTAGAAGCAGGCTTACAACACCTAGCACAAAGACAGTTTCACTTAATACAGGAAGAAATATTTTCCTAGATAACTATTTACATTCAGCATATGCTGGAAAATCTTAAAAAATAAAAATTTCTTCAGAAGAGAAAGTTAAGAGTTTTTACAAATGTTTTAATAATCAGTGTGGGAAGCTTATTACTTTTTTTTGCACTCTGGATACTAATGGGCAAACACCACTGGGTATATGACAGAAAGTCAGCAAAAGACCTTTAATGGAACTCAGTTCAACCAGAGACATATTCTTCTTTATTAATGATAATGGAATTCTGTAGTTTTCAATCCCATCTCCATACTGTAAACATGCAAAAAATGTATTTTAAATTAACAGATGTTGCACCAGAGGGTGTAGTGCAATGATCAACACTGCTGCCTCGTAGGTTCAGGGTCCAGGGTTCAAATGCCATACGTGGTTGTAATCTGTGTGAAGTCTGTACATTTTCTGGTGTTTGCATTTTTTTTTTATTCTGGGTACTCTGGTCTTCCTCCTCTCTCCTAAAATTATGTTAATTTAGGTTTCCTACCAGAAATAGGCTGTGGACCCCTGCACCCCTTAGCTGGACTGCACATGTTATATTATGCTATTTTGTACCATTATAGTCTGTTTGGGCATCTTGGTCATTGTGTAGGAAAGCCTTTTAGGTTAATGCAGTGAAATGAAAGTATACAGTATGAACTGAACATTCTGATTACAGCTTTCTAGTCAAACAGCAGTTAGAATGTGGTTATTTATTAAAAACAGAGTATAATATTTTCCAAATTATGCAATCCTATTCAGGTTTTTTTTGGGGGGGGGGCAGAAATACGGGGTGTTAGCCAGTTAACAGCCTTTGACAGGGGAACAGTCCATCATAAGGTCCACTCCCATAACTACACTCCCATTCCCATTCACACATAATCCAGGTAACTTAAACCAAGCACTGTAAAAAATATAAATGTTTGTTAATCAAAAAGAAAGAGTTCATCATACTTAAAATGTAGTAGTCTCATGCAGTAGTAATCATGGAGTTACAAACCTGTAAAAATTTAGATCTGAGTCAATGATGCGTACTCTCAAGTGGACAAAGATGTATACAATATATATATATATATATATATACATATATATTATAAAAAAAATCCTGGAAAGCAAAAGCAAGGTGACAATACATGATCTCGGAATTTCTCGGAAGACATTTAAAAGACCCGCGAGACAAAAAAGACTTGCCACAAACCGTCTCGCGGGGACCGTAAACATGAAACTTGGTGCCAAGAGATTGTCCCAGGGACTTCTCGCGGAGACGTGGAAAATGAGATTCTTGCAAGACACGCCCTACTTACAAAAGATATCATATAAGAGCACACCCTTTAAAAAACACTCAGTCGTGTAAAAGCACGTAGCACACACACATCCTGTGCTCTCAGCACATATAAAGCATATAAGGACAACACAGAGAATAGAGACCCAAAGGCGTTGGAGAGAAAAAAAAGGCAGATAAGAGATTATGAAAGCAGTGGAATTCAAAAGGCTCAAACAAACGATTGCACGATACACATGCAGAGAAAGGTACAGAATATGAAAGCAGTAAAATTTGAAAGTATGTATCGTCCCAGCCAGGTTGAGGCCTTTTTGTTTTAAGTGACTGTTCGGTCCAATTGAGGGAGGGTGGAGTACAGTACAGAAGACTGATAGCGGGATATTGACTGATGCGGTAAGGGGGGAGGGGCAGACCCGGGGCAGGGGGGGTTGGAGAGGATGCTAGAAAGTTTTGTTTGGGGTTAGGAAGTCGGCGATTGTTCAAGTAAAACTTTTGTGACACTTTATCATGTCAGTCGCTACAATATCACAGAAAAGATAGAAAAGATGGCATTACCGCAAACAAAAGGTGATTAATCATCAGAACCAGGTGTAATTAAAAAAATAGCTGGACAAATCAAGGTCAGAAATAAAAGGCAAAGAGTAGACAACAAAGTCTTTTTGCATTTGCATCATTCAATGGACAAAACACGGATTTACACAATAATGGAAAATAAGCTATTAGAATCTTTGGTCCCTGAACAGTTAAAGCAATGACAAGTTGAATTTCAAAGAATACACAATTCTGTCAGGTGTTCATTTATGATCACAGAGAAGCGATGCAAATTTTAACAGGCAAAAGGAAAGGTAATGTATATATTCTGGGAATCACATTACACACCAAAGGAGATCTTGATATGCCATTCATAAAGATAGATAGATAGATAGATACTTTAAATATTAAAGTATACTTTACATATTAAAATGTTTACAATTTACTGTGAGAATAACTTTTGCTATGACAATCAATAAATCACAGGGACAAACATGAGAAAAAGTCGGATTATTTATTAGAGAAACAGAAACAATAGTCACTTACTGGCAGTTATACGTTGCGTTGTCACAATGTGTCTCCAAAAAATATTGTTTTTAATGAAGCTTTAAAGTAAAAATGCAAATAATGAAATTGAAACAGTTACAAAGGCAAAAAAAATTTAAATTGTATATCCGATTAACCAAACACAAGGGTTGGCGAGCAAAGCGAGCAGGGGGCGAAGCCCCCTAGTGTGTGTGTGTATATACAGGGTGACAAAGAAAAACGGGAACTTTTGAAAAACCCATTAAAAATAGCAGAAATCCAACAAAAAATTTTATTGACAGCAATTGAACCACTACAACTTGCCTTTTAAGAGACGGTAATCCAAATTATCAGCTGGGATACCATGAATTTCGTCTTGAATTCTTTGTTTCAATTCCGAGTCGTGTAGACCCGACTCTTAAGGTAGCCCCACAAGAAAAAATCACAAACGGACAAATCCGGTGATCTTGAGGGCCAGGGAATGTCACCGAATCTTGAGATGACACGGTTACCGAACAATTCTCGCACAGCTGCCATTGATTACCTTGCAGTGTGCGATGTCGCACCATCCTGTTGAAACCAGGTTTCGTGAAGTTGTGGAAAATTGTTCAATGCAGGTGTATTCACAGCACATCACTTTTTCCACATTTTCTTATGTTACAGCCTTATTCTAAAATGGATTAAATTCATTTTTTTCCTCAGAATTCTACACACAACACCCCAAAATGACAACGTGAAAAGAGTTTACTTGAGATTTTTGCAAATTTATTAAAAATAAAAAAACTGAGAAATCACATGTACATACAGTAAGTATTCACAGCCTTTGCCATGAAGCTCAAAATTGAGCTCAGGTGCATCCTGTTTCCCCTGATCATCCTTGAGATGTTTCTGCAGCTTAATTGGAGTCCACCTGTGGTAAATTCAGTTGATTGAACAAGATTTGGAAAGGCACACACCTGTCTATATAAGGTCCCACAGTTGACAGTTCATGTCAGAGCACAGACCAAGCATTAAGTCAAAGGAATTGTCTGTAGACCTCCGAGACAGGATTGTCTCGAGGCACAAATCTGGGGAAGGTTACAGAAAAATTTCTGCTGCTTTGAAGGTCCCAATGAGCACGGTGGCCTCCATCATCCGTAAGAGGAAGAAGTTCGAAACCACCAGGACTCTTCCTAGAGATGGCCGGCCATCTAAACTGAGTGATCGGGGGAGAAGGGACTTAGTCAGGGAGGTGACCAAGAACCCGATGGTCATTCTGTCAGAGCTCCAGAGGTCCTCTGTAGAGAGAGGAGAAACCTTCCAGAAGGACAACCATCTCTGCAGCAATCCACCAATCAGGCCTGTATAGTAGAGTGGCCAGACGGAAGCCACTTCTTAGTAAAAGGCACATGGCAGCCCGCCTGGAGTTTGCCAAAAGGCACCTGAAGGACTCTCAGACCATGAGAAACAAAATTCTGATGTCTGATGAGACAAAGATTGAACTCTTTGGAATGAATACCAGGCGTCACGTTTGGAGGAAACCAGGCCAACACCATCCCTACAGTGAAGCATGGCCGTGGCAGCATCATGCTGTGGGGATGTTTTTCAGCGGCAGGAACTGGGTGACTAGTCAGGATAAAGGGAAAGATGACTGCAGCAATGTACAGAAACATCCTGGATGAAAATCTGCTTCAAAGCGCTCTTGAGCTCAGACTGGGGCGACAGTTCATCTTTTAGCAGGACAATGACCCTAAACACACAGCCAAGATATCAAAGGAGTGGCTTCAAGACAACTCTGTGAATGTCCTTGAGTGGCCCAGCCAGAGCTCAGACTTGAATCCGATTGAACATATCTGGAGAGATCTTAAAATGGCTGTGCACCAACGCTTCCCATCCAACTTGATGGAGCTTGATAGGTGCTGCAAAGAGGAATGGGCGAAACTGGCCAAGGATAATTGTGCCAAGCTTGTGGCATCATATTCAAAATGACTTGAGGCTGTAATTGCTACCAAAGGTGCATGGACAAAGTATTGAGCAAAGGCTGTGAATACTTATGTACATGTGATTTCTCAGTTTTTTTGTTTTTAATAAATATGCAAAAACCTCAAGTAAACTTTTTTCACGTTGTCATTATGGGTGTTTAGAATTCTAAGGAAAAAATGAATTTAATCCATTTTGGAATAAGGCTGTAACATAACAAAATGTGGAAAAAGTGATGCGCTGTGAATACTTTCCGGATGCACTGTGTGTGTGTATATATATATATATATATATATATATATATATATATATATATACTGTGGCCTCCAGACTGCGAGTGGGTGTCCGCCCTGGTTATATTGGGGGCCTCGGGTAAAGGGCTTTAAAGCCCAGCCCTGTAGGGACCCGTGGCCACCGCCAGGCGGCGCCCTGGTGCTTGTAGAAGTCTGGAGCCCAGCACTTCCGCCACACCAGGAAGTGCTGGGGGGAAGAAGACAGGGGACACCCGGAGGAGTGCCGGGAAGCAGCTGGAGCCCATCCGGGTTCCTATTTAAGGGGCCGCCAGGCTGGAGGCGGCCAGGAGAGAGAGGCATTTTGACTGTGAGGCCTGGACATTGGGGGAACGGTGCAAGAGGCACTGGGGAGTGTACTGTAAATAATTGAAAATAAATGTGTGTTGGGTGAACTTACGATGTCCGCCTGTCTGTGTCCGGGTTCAAGTCCAAAATATATACTAATAAAAGGCAAAGCTCTCACTGACTGACTGACTCACTCACTCACTCACTCACTCACTCACTCACTCATCACTAATTCTCCAACTTCCCGTGCAGGTAGAAGGCTGAAATTTGGCAGGCTCATTCCTTACAGCTTACTTACAAAAGTTGGGCAGGTTTCATTTCAAAATTCTACGCGTAATGGTCATAACTGGAACCTATTTTTATCCATATACTGTAATAGACAGCAGCTCGATGGCCGTGGGAGGCGGAGTTGCGTGTCGCATCATCACGCCTCCCACATAATCATGTGAACCGACTGTGAACGCAGTACGTAGAAAACAAGGAAGAGCTCCAAAGAGCACTGAAAAAAAATGCATACAAGCATATTCATAAGTGTAGCTACTGCGGAAACAAAGCACGGTGTAAAGCGTAAGTTTAAATTAAGTTTATAGACACGCTCCCGCTGCCGTTTGTCATGCCTACGACGAATACCATATTCGCGAGATCCAAGTTTAATGAGAAGACACGAGGTATAAACAAGACTTTGGATCACTTTGTAACGAAGTTAACATTGCTGTAGCGAGAAACTTTTAAGTGCCGGGTCTTAGCTAACATTAAATAAAGCCGTGGACATCGCAACATCACACAAGAGAGCAGCTCACGTGAACTGACTGAACGCAGTACGAGTGATCACTTCCATGCATCAAACCTGTTCAAAAAACGCATTACACAATTGACAAGGTGGGAAATGAATATGCTCCGAGCTGAGCTCCACAGCTAACGCCGTCTTGTGGAAGCAACTTTGTCACGCTGCCACCAAATACTCTCAGAAAAATCCACAAGTTAATACACACGCTGTCTCTAGAGTTACTCCACACTCAATGTATTCCTCGCATCCCCGTTATACCCTCCGATCTCCCATTTCAATTCAAATGCCTCCAATTTCCAGTAAGGCTCTGCTTCGCGATGACAATTATTAAGTCTCAGGGACAGACCCTACAAATGGTTGCCATTGATTTGAGGCAAGATTGCTTTTCTCCTGGACAAAACTATACGTTGCATTCTCAAGAGTAAGCTCGCACAGCTTGGTCATATTACAACCGGAGTGCTGAACTGACAACGTGGTATACAAATGTAAATATGTAGATGTGTACATATATGTAGATATGTATATATATGTATATATATGTGTCTGTGTGTATATATATATATATATGTGTGTGTGTATGTATGTATGTGTGTATATGTATGTGTATATATATGTTGATGTGTGTATATATATATATATATATATATACATATATATATATATATGACAGCAACAATCATAACAGTGACAAAACAATTACATTGACAATCATGTTATGTTATTTTTAAAGTGTTTCCTTTTCTTTTTCATAACTTCTTTAACACACTACTTCTCCGCTGCGAAGCACAGGTATTTTGCTAGTATATATATATTCTGATCAGCCACAACATTAAAACCACCTGTCAAATATTGTTTAGGTCCTAGTTGTGCTGCAATAACAGGTCTGATCTATCAAGGGATGGCTTCTACCAGACCTCTGAAAGTATCCTGTGATATCTGGCAGCAAGACATTAGCAGCAGATTCATGGGGCTCTGTGTGCCCAACAAAGTTAAATCTGTAAATATCTCTACCTGGAAACAATTGATTTTTCTGATTAGGTATGGAAAATATCGCTGTGAACTCTTTTTAGTAATAGGGGACTTCATCCTCCTGCTACTTAGGCAAACAGCGTACATTTCAAGTAGCCAGTGTGAAGTATATACCAGATAAGGCTTCAGTGTCTATTTTTGTCTTCTTGTGTTTTATACTTATTTATATGTTTATTTATTGTTGACTGAAACTTTTAACCTTTATGAAATATTAATATTGAACAACACATATAAGTATTTCTAAGTTAAAAAAATCAAGGTACTTCAAACAAAGTAGTAGTTGCTCTGGTTTGGTTCAGTTGTGTCCTCTTGACACTGCGATTTACCACCCAGCCTATGCAGTTTGTGAAGATTGATTGACAGACTGGGCAAATATAATGCTACAGTATTTATTATATGGGAATGACCTCTCACCCATAGTCCAAGACATTCAAAGAAAAAAATACTCCAGAGTGCATATTTACAATTTTTCACAGACTATGCAATTTGACATCTCACTCTCTTTCACTTTTTCTTTCTTTTTGATTTTATCTTTTGAACTTAATAAGACCAGCTTTAAAAGAATCTCTAAAAAGGTTAGAAACTCATGTTTTGTGAATTTGCTACCTTCTTTTGAATTTTAAAACTCCTTCGATAGTCCAGCATACAAATTGAGGATGACTGCACTTCCAAGTTTCAAGCTACTAAGTCATGGAACAGGAAATAATAACAAGAAAACAAACAAAAATCTAAAGTTTATTAGTTGGTAAAGACTGGACACCCTTTTTTAGCAGCATTAACCCCTCACAAGTATTGAATAAAATGTTTATTATTCATAATACAAAATAATAAAGTGAAATATCAGATTTACTGTGATTGGCTCATCTGTACCCCGATTAGCTCTTAAACCTGGACAGAGGTCCACTAAACAGTCTCTTGTTCACACTGCCATCTTCTTCCAATTGATCTGCCTTACTTCTGCTCCAAATTATTGCCTTATGAGACTCTAGTGTCTACATTGTGATCTTCATGTACAATGGTGGAATAAAAAGATAAGATTTCACTTAGCTCTAGACTCACATTCACATCCTCACATGCCATACACCTACATACTGCATGGTGGAGAACATTTAAAATGAACTGAAAATTTCATTGGAACATATGAGTATTTGGTAAAATGGTAATATTTTGATATTTTTTTTTAAATATCTGTAACATAATCTGTATATATAAAATCATAAAACTGTCCAATTAATTTTTTAGTTTCACTTGAATTTACTTATTTATTTTGCACATTTTAACACTCATCATCTTGTCTGTTTGTTCACGTTTTATTCTTGGCTTTATGTATATTGAGATGCCATTTCAAAAATTTCATCAGGGAGAGGACTGTTTTGGTGGCAGCATTAAACTGTAAAAGTGAACATTATTCCCAAATGAAGTCAATCGTAATGAATTTTTGCATGTATAATAAACCTGAGGGTAGATGACCCCTGCTGAACTGAGGATCAGGAGCTATTGTGGACTTCTAAAGGCCTGTGTATACTGGAGGAGGCGGAAGAATGATGGAGTTAGACTCCAAGCATCCTAGTGGGAACCAACGTAGGTGGCTGGTACAAGAGTCAAAATGTTGACCACATTTGCCATCATCTCATCCCTGCTGAGCATACCCAGAGGGCAAGAAGGGGAAACGAGTGAAAGAGATTACTGGGGGAGCAAAAATTAGGAGAGGATTCTGTCAGTGATTTTAATTGCTCATTTTAACTATTTAATATTTAATCACTTCATAAAAAGTATTTGTTGTTTTTTATCTTCACATCACTATTTTTAGATTATTTATTGAAAGGATTTTCCACACTGTCTGATTGCACTATTACACCTTCAGACTTGTTATATGTGTCCCTATTCACCCTAGTTCATTTTGGTTATGACTTTTAATGTCCTGGGAATAGAAACGACCCAAATGCTGCGGGCACCTGGGACATCACATATGAATGGTTGTGATTATCAAAACCATTTTTGTAGTAGATTAATATTAATTTCATTTTTACCTAATAGAATTGGCCTAAATTGCATACAATTATTTGCTGAGCCTTCCTTAATGTGAAGCCTTCAGTGCAGTCAAAGATGGAAACAGATGGCAAAGCAGCCTAACACTGCAGCAAGTCATGATCTTCAAACCCTCCATTACCCAACATATGTAAGGTCATAACTCTGCACAAATGCTTTAACATGTATCTTCACTGCCTCACTGTCCTTCTTTTCATTTTTAATTACTAGTTTAGAAAATTATTCTTAGTTCTGGCGTTTATTTGTAAAGGATGTAATATACCAGTAGTTGTAGTCGTATTATTACATGAAAAGTTTAATATTGCATAGTTGTATCCTTCAAATTCATTTTAACAGCTGGAATACCAGAATTAATTGTACTGACTCATGTTAATATCACCTCATTGACAAAATTAGCTCAATGGAAATTTGCATTTTTTATTCAAAAGACATAGCATAATCAAATTTGATGAGGCTCTATTAAAAGCAGCAGTGTTAGCAGTAATGTATCTTCAGTTTACTGATTTGATTCCTTGCGTTCATTTAATTATTCATTTTCTTTCTGACAAATTTGCATTTACTTCATGCTATATCATTATGTAGTTCTGTATTTGTAGTAGATACCCATGAAGACCACAATATAAAAAGTAAAGAAACATTTTCAGTCTTTAAGATTTAGTTTGGAGTCAGTTGTCACAGGTGCTAGAATCATTAACTTGCTTTCTTAGTGTCCTTTCAAATCCACATTCACATCTGTCTGTCTATCTATCTATCTATCTATCTATCTATCTATCTATCTATCTATCTATCTGTCTGTCTGTCTGTCTGTCTGTCTGTCTGTCTGTCTATCTATCTATGATGTATTACTTTTTATTAAACTTAAGTTTATAACTGATGCTTAGGTAAATAACATTGGTGCTAGGTTTGCAAGTTCAAATCTGGACCAATGTAGCATTCATTTGCAAATGATATATAGAAGCCAGTATTCTTTTATGTGTAACTAACTGTCACCCGCGGCTCTGTCCATATAGTAGTTTGTAGGGGCAAACTTTAAAAATTAATAAAAGAAATAAAAAAAATTTAATAATTTGTATTGAGAAGAATTTATATTAATAGCTTTCATATTTGAGGGCCTCTTGATATACAATTTTTTGGTTTTGCTATCGGGGTGAGAATGTAGCTGTGATCTCTTTGCCAAAAATATAAAAAAGTTGGTAAGGTATCACGGGCCAAGCGGAAGGTAGGTATGCTCGTTCTTCAAATGTTACCACTGTATCTGATTTTGTTCAGCTCTGATGGGTGAGCATCCCCTGTGTGGGGAGAAGAGCACCTGACCGTGATATCTCTGCTAATGAACAGGTACCCTCTAAAACACACGTAGCTGTGATCTCTCTCTCAAAAACATCAAATGTTACTCTTTAACAATCTCTAGATGATAATGTCTGCTGAACAATCAGATATCGCTAGCTAAGCGGAGACAAGGTACGCTCTAACACATGGTGAGAGGTACAGTGACTCGAACAGAGGCTGGTGCGTGAATGAGAATGGCCCCGCCAGGCTCCCTACTCCTGAGGTCCCGCCTCCCCCTCTCCTTGGCCCGCTGCCTGTCTCTCAGATTCATACAAATAAATTGGTGGCGCAACCGACCTCTAATACTTAGCACAATGAGAGAAGTTGCAAAATCAACCAGATTGTTTACGCAAATTATATAAAAAAAACCCAATCTAAGACTTTTAAGTAGTTTCTTTCGTGAAAAGCAAAAAGACAGAGAGACGGACATTCTATTTTTTTATACATTATATAGAGACTTTCAGTGTTATTAGCTATGTTATCAGATTCTCATAAAATTTTTATATTTATTGAATTCATTTATTTAAAAAAAAAATCCTTGCAAAAATTACCTCCCAGGCTCAATAACCACTTACACCATCATTCCTTAAATGTACCTCAGATATACTGTATGATAAGACTCTTGCAGAACTGTGAATGCAAAGTCTACTTCTCATTGCATGACTACTCTTACTCATTCAGCCATAGTTATAATTTCCATGCGTTATCTGCTCATTTCTGGTTCTGCTTCAGCATTTAAGTTAGGTAGAGGCCTTGAAATTAACTAGACCCTTCCAACATTCTGAAATTCATTGTCTTTTGCCACTCTAGCATGATTTAGGTTCTGTGTTTTTGGATCATCTTCCTGCCTCATTACTTAGCTCTACAACTGCTTTCACTGACAGATGGGTGGTGTGACATTCTACTGTGGACCTCTTTTACAGTTAAAATCTTATGATTCCTTTATTGACAGCAAACCTGCCAGGTCCTGGTGCAGCAAACATCCCCAAACCAAGACACCACATAGGTTTTTACAATTTCTGTGAGTGTTCTTTTGTTGACCTTTTTTGTTGAAATAATGATGTCTATGTCAGCTATTGTAGATCCTTCTCTCCAAAGAACATTACTCCTTAACCCTTTAACATCATCCATATGCTTTATAAAAGGTGAAGAGTACATTCATGTTCTCACAGATAGCCACACTTCCACATACTTGGCCAAGTCACACGTCAAACTTACAGGACCATTTGTGACATGAGGATAAAATTTCACCAAGACCAAGTCACTATAAGGTAATGGTATCCACTACAAAGAGCTAAAATATGCAATAAAATAAGAGACAAATAAAAAATAAGTGTGAATGACACATTCCAGTTTCTACAGATAACATGAAAAACTTAAAGCTAAATGAACTGAAATTATAGTGAAAGGGTACCATAGCACAGTTGTTGGTGGCACTGCTTAAAAACCTCAGAGTCTTGGGTTCATAGACCATGCTCAGATGTTGTTCTTTGTGTGGACTTGCACATTATACCCGTGTGTGTTAATATCTAACTCCAAATTGGCTCCTATGCTAGTGTGGGTGTGTACGTGATTGGGCCTGTCCAGAGTTGTTTCCTGGTGCCCCATGTATAAACGGTGCATGTGCACAAAAATGTTGCATAAGCCTGTTTCCACGTTCAAATCGCGATGTATAAAACTTAAACTTGGCATAAAGCCACACACATTTCCACGGTAGCTCATACCCTGGTGTATGCAAGTTCTGAGCTCGGTTTTGCAGACTGGCGGCACCCAGCGTCAAAGCAGTGCTACTCTTCATTTGTGGTTACCCTTACTTTTTTAGATCCACATCCCTAATGCGGCTTTATAAATACACTGAAATTAACCGCATATTAATTATTAGTGTAATACATCTGATTGTAATTAACCTGTAACAATATAATGGTCCACAGAATGACCAAACTATTCTAAATACCATAGCTGCTTTAGCATTGTTACTCTCACTGCACCTTCTTTCTCTTCTTTCAGCTTCTCCCGTTAGGGTTGCCGCAGCGGATCATCTTTTTCCATATTACTCTCACTGCACCACTTGGAGCAGCTGATCGGAAAGAGAATTATTGGTATACAGTATCAAGCACACGCTGCTTCAGCCATGCTGCCTATTTGAACTGCTCTCACACAGCAAACGCTTCAAAACCTTTCCTGTACGGACCTTGCGGTTCAGAAACAGTTTCATCCCAAGAGCTCTAAACGCACTCAATCAGTCCATCAATTGTTCCTTGTAGAACTGTTTGTACTTATTAGTACAATTACCTCACTGTAAACTTGCACTACAGTTACAATATTGCACACCCTGAGCCACTTTATAAAGCACGTATTTACATATGATGAAGATATCATTTTTAAGATGAAATGCAGCAAAATATTTTTATTTTATTATACAGATAAAACTTAAACTTCATTTAAATTATCTATATTGTTAATAATTAAACATGTGAGGACACGGTGTAGCTGCACTAGTAAGGATCTGGCACTCCGTTCACAGATTGTTTCTGCCTCGCACTGTATGCTTGCTTTGACTGGTGTGACACTGGAAGGATAGAATAATTAAACATGAACTACGAAGACATTTCAATTTTCCTTAAAAGTTTTGAAGAATCGGCGTTCTAAGCTTACAGATGGCTTAACGTCTGTTACAGAGCTGATTGTGTAGAAATTGGGTATTTGGAGAAAGAAAAGTAAGTACAGGAATTGGGGGTTAGTACGTTTGAAAGACACAGCACTGCTGTAATAAATTATTTTATCGAAGGTCGTGCACAATCACTGCGCCACCATGATCCCATGTTTAATAACATGCTTTACCTCCTATCATCATGAAAATGATATCAAGTATACATCTCAGTATTTTAATTATTCAGAGAGCTGTAATATTACCAATGTAATGGATTCTGTGTCCTGTCGGAGGAAGAGAAAGCCCGGAAGCACGTAGTGATTCACACACACAGAGCACATAGAAGATCAAATACAAAACAAAGCATTTAACATGCTGCTTTAGTTACGATGGGATTTGAGAAACTAGTAAATTATTATACGATTTTAAGATGAAGTTTATGATGTTCTACTTTAATGACAAAATAAACTATGTGATTAAGGTGGAAATTTCGAGATTAAAGTTAACATTTTGTGCTTTTTTCCCCACTTTGTGCCTATTTTTTTTTTCTCTGTACCCTAATAAGCTTTCATATGAAACTCAGACAGTGGGCTATGAATCGCCTTTTCACGGCGACTTTGATATCTGACAGCTTCTTTTTTATTTAGGGCACTGTGCGACTTTGTGAACTTGAGCTTTCGAGTTTCTCAGACACTCTATATCACTCAATCAACTTCCTTTTGTTGTTTATACCACTGTTTAAACCAACAAATAGTATGGTTTTCCTTGCCTCCACTTGGCATTCGCTGAACTTCTTCTATTTCCCCCATTGCTTTTGCCATTGCCTTTTCACAGAACGCTGAGCTTAAGGGCTATTTATGTTGATTTGCATATTCAAAGAGGTATAATTCTGGGAGGAGACAGGGTGGGACAGCAGGCGCGTGCACATGCGTTTCTTTTCACGCTGACTGGGATTTATGTAGAGGAAGAACGTGGAAGTTGGCATTCGCACAGATTTATGCATCTCGATTTTTTTGTGTGTACAAACATTTCCGCTTTTGTCCTTGTCATAGTGTGAATTCTACGCACAGTGTTATGCATGAGGTCCCTGGTGTTTACCCAGGGCTGTGAGAAATGGATTCTGGATCTCATGACCCTGAATTGTATTAGGCTGGTTTGAAGTTCATGGTTATGAAACTTTGGTAATATTGTATCTGTGCCCCTGCAGCATTGACACAAGCCAGGTAAGTCTTTTGTAATAAAAGTAGACATAAAGTGCACTTTGAATCAAAAAATGCATTTATTTGTCATTGGTGCAATATACAACACGAATATGCAACATTCTTATATTTGTAAAATCTAAATGTTGAATACAGTTGACACAAATACAAGTGTGGAGAAGAAGTGGTGCTGAGTGGAGTAAATGCTAAAAGAAGAAAACAGCATCACTCTTCATTTGCAACTTAATATTTTAGTGACAGTAAAATCAGTGCACTCACACTGATAAGGGAATTTGAGCAGATTTTTTTTTCCATATGCATGTTAAGAAATGGTAGAAGTGCAAAGATCCACTGATTTCATAAAATGATTTGGGATATTTTGAAGCTGATCACATGCTTAATAAACAGCAAGTGTTATATAACGTAAATTATTATACTATTTGAAATGTGGTTCACACTTCAACACTTGATGAAGCAAACATTGGGGAGTGCTAAGCACAAAACAGAAATAAACAAACCAAACCATCTCTGTCCCAGTGGGCCTTCGGTGTGCTGTATATGTATTAATATGTTACTGTCTGAAGTTTGGTTTAATTTTTTTGTGTACTGACATAAAAGAGAACAATCATAGGAGAATAAAAAGGTGTACTTTAGAAGAGAGCTTAGGGGGAAACAAATTTGACAAGTTATCCCTGCGAAAAAATATTTGTTTTTTCAGAACAGCTTTTCATCATGTTGGATTGGATTGTTTTGTATTTCTTGGGCATAATATGCTGGTGAGTGGCAAGCTTCTTAGTTTAACCCCATTATTGCTATGATAGGTTTACCACAACCTTGAAAATTATGCATGTTTGAGAATGTTATGTTAGTGAGGTATAGGAGATATTTCCAAAGGTTGAAGAAAACAATATATTAAAACATAAAACCTAGTCTAATTTTTAGCTAAGTGGAATTCTCTGTTGTTTTCTCCTGTTTGGACATACTGATCTGGTTGCACATCATCAAATGGCAAGGACACCAGAGGAACACAGAAAATTTTGGAATAAAGCTTCTTCAAGGAAGTGGGAGGCATAAATTTAGAGTTTTCTGGTTGTTAAAGGATTAAGAGTTTTATTTTAGCATGGCTGCAGGCCATTTATTAGACTACTGACATTAGGTTTTGCTAAATATGGGTCTGTATGCAGTGGCTGAAGTGAGTTCAATTGGCCCCTCACTATGTATTCATTAAAAATAGTAATAATTATGTTTTTTTGGAATTGTTGTAAATGAAGCTGAGTACAGTAGTGTTCGGACTTTATTGGTGCCTCATCCTTTTCCTTATTTTGACTTGTGTTTTTAGTTTCTACCTGATGCTTTACCCTGAATTATGTCCTGAGTCCAAAGAACTTGTTAATTAAAGACTCTTAGGTGCTGAGATCATTTATGAGTGTGGGTACTTAAGGATTTTTTGCTATGAAATTAGCAAGCTTTTTGCTTACTAATAGGTTTCTAACACATTTTTCAAAGGAGGATTATGTTTTTTTGAACATTAGCAACAATAGGAAAATCTTGATGAGGACAGTCCATTCAGCCCATCAAATCTCACCAATCCTATCCTCCACATACAGTAACTCATCAATGTAACATCAAGTCTCATTTTGAATGTCCCTAAACTTCTTCTGTCAATCACACTACTTTGTAATGTATTCAGTGTGTCTATAGTTCTGTGTTTGCAGGAAAGCTTCTCAATGTTTGTGCCAACTTTACCTTTAACAGGTTTCCAACTGTGTCCCTTGATGAACTATTTTTAAAATAACAGTCTCGATCCTCTGTACTGTCTCCCTTCATAATTTTAAACACTTAAATCACCTATTAATCTTCTTTTGCTTATATTGAAAGGCTCAGCTCTATTCATTTTTCTTCATAATTGATCCCCTGTAGACCTGGAATCAGCCTAGTCACTCTTCTCTGGACCTTTTCTAGCACTGCTATGTCCTTTTTGTAGCCTGGAGACCAAAACTACACACAGCACTTCAGATGAGGCCTCACCAGTGTGTTATAAAGGTTGAGCATAACCTCCTTGGACTTGTACTCCATACATCGTGCTATATACCCTACCATTCTGTTAGCCTTCTTAATGGCTTCTGAACATATTAATGTAAGATGTACAAAATTTGACGTGTTGCTTTTAAAATTATTGTTTTTGGTTTGGAATTGGCACTTTTTGAAATTTGGGATCTACTTAAATAAATTTAATAAAAGGATTTCAGGTTTGCTCCTTTTACGTTTCTTGTAATTTAGAATTTTGAATGTAATTTCCACATTGTTAAGAGTTCTCCTGTTTGCTTCTTTGATTTTAGGCTATTCTGGCCTTGTATTTTGTTTTCTCTTTTTGTTATTTCTATAACTGATTCAAAAATATTTCCTACAAATTATTAGTTATACTTTTTGTTTTGAGGTAGAGTCTTACATCGTCCCTGCGTCCCTGGATATTACTACAAATATTTGTTACTACAGCAAAAGAAAATCCCTGAACCTCTAGTCAGTATATTTTATAGGATATTTAAGCATGCCTCTCCCCATTTCACTGACTGGGGTGTTTTTACTTTATACATTATTTCAATTGGACTGAATACCACAGCTTCCTTATGGTAATCTTTTTATTTTTTTTTATTTTATTATTAATTTTATTACAATCCATACATAGCAATCAAGTTTTTACAAAAAAAGAATTATGCTAAGAACAGATCGATCCCCACCCCTGAGAGAGAGAGTAATCCAAACGGCATAAAATTTAAGGCTTGTAAACATACCTAAATTAATAAATTCTCTGTGCTTTATAAACTTATTTTAAAATATTACTGATTAGATCCTGCCATGTTTTGAAAAAAGTCTGTACGGATCCTCTAACTGAGTATTTGATTTTTTCCAATTTCAAATAATATAACACATCGGTTTCCCACTGACTTAAAAGAGGAGAGTTTGGGTTCTTCCAGTTTATCAGAATAAGTCTGCGTGCCAACAGTGTAGTGAATGCAATCACAATTTGTTTGTCTTTCTCCACTTTAAGACCCTCTGGAAGAACCCCAAACACAGCTGTTAATGGGTTAGGAGGGATTGTGAGTCCAAGGCTGTCTGAGAGGTAATTAAAAATTTTTGTCCAGAATAATGTTAATTTGGTGCAGGCCCAGAACATGCGACCTAGTGAGGCTGGGACTTGATTGCAGCGTTTCACTGACTGGGGTGTTTTTACTTTATACATTATTTCAATTGGACTGAATACCACAGCTTCCTTATGGTAATCTTTCTAAGTAAATAGTTGTAAAGTAATTCACTTAAAGGGGTAGTCTGAGTATCCATTCAGCCATTTCCATAGTCACAGTAGTGGGTTTTTAAATTCATTTTTCTCCTCCCTTTCCTTTAATCAATAGAAACTCTCTAGATACTTGTGATAAAAACAATACGTATAAAAAGGTTTTAAGGGTTTTATGAGTAAATAAATAATTAAAATTGAGAATTGATGTGATCTATTTGAAAAAGTAGTATGTCTACGGTAGGTTTTGCATTCAGTCACATTCCTATACAGTGACCTCTGAATGTATCTTAATGTGCAGGCCGTCATTTATGTTAACACATAAAAGATTAATTCTATGACCCTCTTTCATCTCTTGTGATCCAAGGGCCAACTTCTAGTTCTTTGTGAACTGGAGAGTGGCATGGCTCTAACAAGTATACGTCATTTCTTTTTCCACCTTTTCACATATGGTTTTCCTGGGAGTCCTCAGCAGTTCTGAAGAAGAATGTGTTTCTTTTGATTTGGAGTACCAATGTAATGCTGATTTGAGCCTCCAAGAAACTTTGGCTCTTGCCACTTTGATGTTTTCTACATATGAAAATAAGGATGAGATATTTAAAAATAAAAAGTAATAAAGCAACAAAGAATTATAAATATTTCAAAAAAGGCAAGCACAGTTCTTTGTTGTTCAGTAAATTTTAAGAAAAAGAATTAATTCAAGATAATAATGTAGAATGCAGTAAAAGAAGATCTAAGAGATAATAATGCAAAAATTCAAGGGGTCTTGATTGGTCTCATGTGGATATTATAAGAACAGACAAGTGAGGAAGATTTTTTGCAAAAGAAGGCAAGTGCTGACAGAAAATTAGACAGCTATCACAAAGAGCTGTGTTATTAACCTAATTAATTAACTGGCAGCTAAAATTAAAAGCTTGTATTCTGGTACTTGTTATAAGTCAAATGTAGAATACTGCTGTGGCATTCTTGTCAGTCTCAAGTACTCTAATAGCATTAACCCCTTCTCAGCAGGTTATAGTACATTCGGTTTGTGTCTGTTTTAAAATCCTTATTGCATTATCAAGTCCATGACTATGCTACTTACAGTTAGGTCGATAAATATTTGGACAGAGACAACTTTTTTCTAATTTTGGTTCTGTACATTACCACAATGAATTTTAAATGAAACAACTCAGATGCAGTTGAAGTGCAGACTTTCAGCTTTAATTCAGTGGGTTGAACAAAAAGATTGCATAAAAATGTGAGGTAACTAAAGCATTTTTAACACAATCCCTTCATTTCAGGGGCTCAAAAGTAATTGGACAAATTAAATAACTAGAAATAAAATGTTGATTTCTAATACTTGGTTGAAAACCCTTTGCTGGCAATGACAGCCTGAAGTCTTGGACTCATGGACATCACCAGATGCTGGGTTTCCTCCTTTTTAATGCTCTGCCAGGCCTTTACTGCAGCAGCTTTCAGTTGCTGTTTGTTTGTGGGCCTTTCTGTCTGAAGTTTAGTCTTCAACAAGTGAAATGCATGCTCAATTGGGTTAAGATCAGGTGACTGACTTGGCCATTCAAGAATTTTCCACTTCTTTGCTTTAATAAACTCCTGGGTTGCTTTGGCTGTATGTTTTGGGTCATTGTCCATCTGTATCATGAAACACCACCCAATCAATTTGACTGCTTTTAGCTGGATTTGAGCAGACAGTATGTCTCTGAACACCTCAAAATTCATTCGACTGCTTCTGTCCTGTGTCACATCATCAATAAACACTAGTGTCCCAGTGCCACTGGCAGCCATGCACGCCAAGCCATCACACTGCCTCCACTGTGTTTTACAGATGATGTGGTATGCTTTGGATAATGAGCTGTTCCACGCCTTCTCCATACTTTTTTTTGCCATCATTCTGGTAGAAGTTGATCTTGGTTTCATCTGTCCAAAGAACGTTTTTCCAGAACTGTGCTGGTTTTTTCAGATGTTCTTTAGCAATCTAGCCTTTCTATTCTTGAGACTTATGAGTGGCTTGCACCTTGCAGTGCACCCTCTGTATTTACTTTCATGCAGTCTTCTCTTTATGGTAGACTTTGATATCGATATGCCTACCCCCTGGAGAGTTTTGTTCACTTGGTTGGCTGTTGTGAAGGGGTTTCTCTTCACCATGGAAATGATTCTGTGATCATCCACCACTGTTGTCTTCCGTGGACGTCCAGGTCTTTTTGCGTTGCTGAGTTCACCAGTGCTTGCTTTCGTTCTCAGGATGTACCAAACTGTAGATTTTACCACTCGTAATATTATAGAAATTTCTCGGATGGATTTTTTCCTTTTTCACAGCTTAAGGATGGCTTCCTTCACCTGCATGGAGAGCTCCTTTGACCGCATGTTGTCTGTTCATAGCAAAATCTTCCACATGCAAGCACCACACCTCAAATCAACTCCAGGCCTTTTATCTGCTTAATTGATAATGACATAACGGCGGACTTGCCCACACCTGCCCATGAAATAGGCTTTGAGTCAATTGTCCAATTACTTTTGAGTCCCTGAAATGAAGGGATTGTGTTAAAAAATGTTTTAGTTGCCTCACATTTTTATGCAATCGTTTTGTTCAACCCATTGAATTAAAGCTGAAAGTCTGCACTTCAAGTGCATCTGTGTTGTTTCATTTAAAATTCATTGTGGTAATGTACAGAACCAAATTAGAAAAGAGTTGTCTCTGTCCAAATATTTATGGACATAACTGTATGTATTGTGATAAGAACGACACTTAGACATTCATAAAGGTTTGGGGCAGCCACCTGTATAATGTCCTCTGGCTGCAAAAAGGCTTTTAGTAGAACAGAGTGTTGTTTACTCGACTGAGTCCAAAACAGAACTGATGGATACAGACAAAATGGTGGCTTTAAAGGCCAGTGGAGGAAATGACGTCATCAGATGCGGGGCCAGAAGTGATGTCAGCAGGCCGGGGACCCGAAGTGATAGCATCAGAGGTGGGACTGGAAAGTGACGTCATCAATGCAGGACCAGAAGTAACATCATCAGGGGCAGGGCTGAAAACGGCAGTAATGTCATCTGAGGCACCAGAACCCTGTGGGATTTCCCAAGAATGGTCTGCAAGGGATCAAGAGAGACAGTTAGTGCACCCTGCCGCGCCCAGGTCAGACGTGGAATTGACATTATTCAAGCCCTTTGGTCGTCTCCTATTTGCATGTGTGTAGCAGTATATATACTGTATATATATATATATATATATATATATATATATATAATGCTAAATGTTGTGTCTGTCACATGACTACTCTGATTGTGCAGAAAACATTGGAACCAGAACCTTGATCTAGGTCTTAACTAAAAGCTTATCACATGCCTCTCATTGGTTATACAAAAAATGTGGCTACTGGGAACCGCCACAAAGTTATTGGGGTTTGCATCTTTCCAACGGCAAACTGCATAGAAAAACGTATTAATAAGGTGACAGTGGAGAAAGAAAAGGAAGAGCAGCAACATCTGCTGGACATGAAGCAAATTACAGAATGTCAATGTCATTATAGGAAGAAGAACAACAGCTCCAGCATCCACTAAGCATCAAGCACATGTGCCACTGCAACCTGCTGGTGCCCACAAACTACTAGGGCTGGAACCTTAATCTTGGGAGGAACAGAGGTCTGTTTGTTTCCTAGTCATATATAAACTTTTCAATGACCTGATATATTGTGAAACCAGAACTTTGAAGATGAGTTTCAACTGCTAGTCATACATTCTGATGCTCATATGATTCTAATAGTCTTCCAGTCATTTATTTTTAAATTCCATCAGTTAAATTATAGGGTCACAGTGATCATCTGATAAATGGTGATAGTAAACCTTGGATGGAACACCAGTTTTCTCTGAGTGCTATTAAACATAGCATATCAAAGAAAACTTAGCTCTATCTATCTATTATATAGTGCCTTTCACAATTATAGGTGTATCTCTTATGTAGTACCTTTCATGTCAATTTGTTATATAGTGCTTTTCATATCTAGCTACCTATCCGTCAGCTCATTCCACAAGCTCTTGTCGTCCTCATCATAGTGTCAATTCACACCTTGGCCTGTCCATTACCAGACACATAGGTCAAATCCAGGCTAAAATGTATTATACCCTTTCCACCAAGCTGTCTGGTCTGATGCCAGCTTTTCCATTTTTACTTTACCCCAAAACCTCAGTCCATGAGATCGGCAGTCCTCTTATTCTTCCCATAACTTGCCCTATAGGTGTGGAAAGGAACAGGTGTACCAGCCACCCAAATTTTTACTACATCTGTCTCTAAATTACCCAATCCTCTGCCAACTTGCTCAGTTCCCCATTCTGCCAAAACCCCCACCATAACGTCTGCACCCTCATCTCTGTAATCTTCCAATAACATGAACTTCCATCTGTCCTATAACACTTCCATTGCAAAAGTCCAATCCAAATCTTATTCTGATTCTGCTAATAGAGTGCCCAGTCCTTGGCCATTTCCACTGTATTCCATAAATCCACATCATACAATCACTAGTCCTCTGATTTTTCTCAGGTCTTGCATCCCAGTTTATCATTTAGTACACCCATAGAATCATTCCCACTAATTGTATTCTACACTTGCTGACAGTCTGGCCATGCCTATGAAAGTTTGCCAGGCTTACTTCACCTGGGCACAAATTCACACTGTAAGATCCATAGACCACCACATCTTAAAACATAACTCGACCCCCAACCTGTCTTGTACTACAACCACAGGACAAGTCCAACCTTAATCTTATTCTGCCTTTACTTTCAGCCTAAACTGATTCATTTCACTAAGCCTGCCAGAAAAATGTAGCCTCATACTATTGTCTAGATCAGTGTTTCCTAACCTTTTTTCTGTAGTGGCACACTTTTTGTAAACAAAATCATTGCAAGGCATGCCACTATCTTACTAACCACAAACACATATACAGTACTATATCTCATAAAGTTGTTCAACTGCCTGAGGGGGCAGGACTACTGGAGAAGCCAGTAAAAAAGCAGCTCCAAGATCAGCGTTCACAGGCACTTAGTGAGTACTTTGGTGGCACCTCCAAGCTGCTTCTCTCCTTTACCTACCCCTGTCTGTCTCAGAGTCAACTCATATGCCTATTATGCATCAATGCTGTGAGGCCCACTGGCGACCACACACCCAGGGCAGATGGACTCTTGCAGCCAGGAGACACATCCAAAGTGCTCTAACATGGCGATTGCTGAGCCGCTTTTATGCCAGCTTCCCCAGGTATTCCTATGCTCCTCAGACAGGTCTCGACCATCGGCAGAGCTTGTCCCTCTCAGGTTCAGACCCAAGTGCACTACACTATTATTTCCATGGTACACCTGGGTAGCTGTCACGACATGCCACTTTGCCATGGCACATTGATTGAAAAACACTGCTGTAGATGACTGCGGCTACTTTCGTGCTGCTTACATTTCTCAGAAAGATTTTTTAGATCTCATACCCCCGTCGTTGTCCACAATGCTTTGGTACACTTTGAAACAGCAACCAGGAAAAGCAACAAAAGACATTTCTGTTTGTCATAACATGAGCAATAAAAAGTCTGTGTATAAGTTTGTCTGCTTCTTTTTCTTCAAGTAAACAATTAATGAAGGGATGTTTCATAAAAAAAAAAAAAAAAAAATTTCTTTGATTTCAGAATTTACACTTGAAGTTACAATCTTCCTAAAATCGCCCTTGCTCATCTGCAGTTACGTTAAAGGCAGTTGTGAACTCTGAACCATGGATGTGGACATGAAATAGTGCACCAATGATTTTCCAATTACATTAGGTTGAAAAAACCTAAAACAATACTAATTTGCTGCCAATAAATGTAGGAGTGGTTGGACCACACAGAGCTGTGTCCCTGGAAAAATCTGAAAGCAACCAATGAAAGGGCAGCCTCAGGTCAGCTGCTTGCGAAAAGATCAAAGGCTTACATAGACTCTCATTTGGCCTGCACCCTTCACTCAGGAAATAGAGGTATTTACACAGAAATGAAACAAATACACATGGCGGAACCAATTTTTAATTAATGTTAACATGCACTGACACCAGGCATGTTGTGCAAATAAACACATTTATTTCATGATTATTTTGCATTACCTAATTAGTTTAGTTTTTAAAATATTTGGAGGGGTTGTGATGCCCCAGTGCCCTGCATTACAAACCTCCACTGGGTCTAAGATATTTATACATTACTGATCTTACACTGCATTTAAGTCTAATGTTTCTCCTTGCTATTCATCAAAATAATTTTTTTCTAATTGCTTAGTCATCTAGGTTGGTAAAGATTTATTTGCCTTGAATTAACTGAGATTTTATTATATGTTGCTGTCAACAGCCTTGATTAGTGGGATCAAAATCCCTCCATGTAATGCTTTGTTTTAATTGAATCAGTCTTGCACCTTTGGCTACACTCTTAAGGGGAATTTTCAGTATCAAGCTGAGTCTTTCTTCCTAAATTATCATCAAGACTAATTAGTGATGCAAGCTGGAACATTATCATGGCTCTTGCTAACATTAAAGTTCTGATAATGTTTGAGAAATGAAACTGTTGCAGTGTGTCAGGCAAGCAAAAGTCAGCAAGACACCAGAGAAGAAGGGAAAAATCCAAATGTCAACTTAGTAAATAAAGTAGTAGTTCAGTAACTGCAGCAAACTGAAGCTAGGGAGGTAAAATTTAAAGTCTTTAGTGAAAAATCACCAGCATAAAAAAACACATAAAGGAAACTCACAAAATATGTCTGTGTATTCCAGGTGATTTCTAAAATTGCATTGCAACAGCTAAGTGGCAAACCTTGACTTCATCCAAAAGGCTGTGGTTCAACATTAAGAGCTAAAAGGCATCTCACTATGATTGCACAATCTGTGAGTTACAGTGGGTCTAAAGCCAGACAACGTGACTTAGTGCCGTCTGCTCGGATGTAGCATACACTATGAGATTTTTTTCACATATTACAACATCAGAAGTTCAGGTGCTGTCTCATATGTAATGATTCACATGTACTGAAAGCCAATCTTAGGCAACCATATACTATTTTAGGGGCTCACTAAACATTGGTTGCAATTTACACAAACTCATGCAAGGCCATCAATTGAGGTTCATGAAAACCATGCAATTTGACACTGCGAAGAATGGTGTGATATTCAGCTGTATCTCTGTTTTTAACAAAAGGCTAAATGCAGTTAAATTTTGTATCAATATTTGGGTAATGTTTCTGTATGACTAGTAGACCACATTACTTACGCCAATCTGTTAAAAGTAAAAACATGCAATTCTGCCTAGAATTTGTGGCTACAACAGTTCTGCTTTGAAGACATGATCATGATATTTCTTGGAAAAATATCATACAGTAGATCCTTATTATGCTACTTCTTGATCGTGTTTTCTTTCTCATGAATCTATAAATGTTTTGCAGTAGTGATCACAAAAGCATAAACATAGAATAGCTTCCAGAATGGTTAATGAAAACTGTAATGCACAATGAGTTTGAATAACCTCATGCCAGACAAACTCAACCAGCAGTGCAGAAGTATTTTTCACATGTCATAAAACCATTGAGAAATCCATAAGCTGTATAGATTGGGTTGAAACATTTTATTTTCCTTGTGAATATTGACATTATGACCTTTGTCAGGGATGCCAGGGGCAACGACCCAGCCGGGACGCCGTGAGGGACCAGATGTGGGTCTGCGCCCACCTTGGATCACGTGGGGGCCGCCTTCCTGGTTGCTCTGGGGGCCACGGGTTGAAGGCATGGAAGCCCCACCCTGTAGGGGCCCGTGGTCACCGCCAGGAGGCGCCCCAATGCTTAGGGGACCTGTTGTGGCGGAAGTGCTGGGGGGAAGAATAAGGAGGATACCCGGTGAGCTGCCGGGAGAACAGCCGGCACTTCCGCCACGCTGGGGAGTGGCCAACGGGGGAGTGTCGGAAGCACCTGGAGCTCATCCGGGTCATGTATAAAAGGGGCCGTCTCCCTTCATTCAGGGCTAGAGTCGGGTGGAAGACAGACAAGGCAAGAGAGAGTGGAGGCGGCCCGAAGAGAGGCATTTTGTGGCCAGGACTGAGAGTTGGGGTTTGTGCACTAATGAACTGGGTCTTAGTAACCATATTTGTGTAAATATTGTAAATAATAAACGTGTGGTGGTGAGAAACAACATGTCCGCCTGTCTGTGTCCGTTCCGCGTCCACACTTTCAACAACTCTTTCATGATTTTTGTGTGCCTATTTGAGAAACCAGTTGAGGACTCACAGCTTGGGCTAGAAATGGCTAATGTATGTCCACTCTTGGTTTGCAAGCAACTCCAGTTCAATTCAGTTCAATTGATTTCAGTTGATTCTTTATAAACACGGCTCAACTTATGAGTCCAGTGGGCTATACTATCATTACAAATAAGCTATGAAAAAAAGAAATGTAGTATAAATGTATAACACAATTTTGAAGCTTAGATAGGGAGAACATTATTCAGAATATGTGTATATGCATAGTGGTTTTAGGTCAGCTGCATACTTAGAAGGCTCATTCCACTAAAACATAAGTTTGATGGAGTATGTCTGAAAACAGGACATCACAGAGTATGTCAGGACACATCTACTCCAAGGCAGACTAGATTGCCACATGGAAACCTAGAAGAGAATTTAAATAAAAAATACTTAGTTATGGCAAATTGAAAACAATTTTTGCAATTAATTAAAAAGCTTTTAAGAGAGCAATATGAAACAACCTCAGATGCAACTTTAACATGAGTATTCTAACCTAAACTAATGAGTCTTCAGCTTTGGCATAATTGCTGGTATGTAATATGGCTTTCTTACTGTATATTGATAGGTACATCATTCCAGAGTTTTGGTGCCCTAAACTAAAGACTCCATTCTGTAAAAGTTTAGATTATTCTCAGAATTCCTAGGGAGCCCTCAGCTGGAACATCATGATACCTAAACTCCCCTAACTGTGATGGCATGCTGCATAAATTGAGCATATTTTATATGTTTTAACTTTGTGTTTTGGTAAATCTACCCCAACTTTGCACCAGTTAAATAGCAACTGGAGGCAAAAAAAGGAAACATGAGGACTGCGTGTTTGTCTCCATTATTGATTATCGGAGAAGACTACTCTTCTCGTTGAAGTAATCAAGGCCTTAATGCTATTATTGTCATCTACCTTTCATGTTGTTATTTGAGAGTACAAAGCCATTTATGGCCATGTGTTTGAAGTAAAATTATTTGCAGTCTGTGTTCTTAGGATTACCATTGAACAAGCGCAAAGGCTGTAGATCAGAGTGAGGTTAACCATGCAGGTGTATTATTAATCCATACTTCATTCTACTTTAGACAAATTTCTGAATTCCACTGAATTGCCTATTGGAATTTCCTTACTTTAACTTCTTTTTATTAATTTAAGAAGACCCTGCAGAGCAAATGTGAAATTCTAGATCACTGAGGTGTATTGGGCCACCACATCTTTTCATTCAGAGGTTTCCTTTGCTTCAGTTGAAATGAGTGTAAACAACTGTGATGTCCAAACATGGTATGGGTGGGTGGAGCTTATAATTTCTCATTCACTTTCGTGTCTAACTGACAGGCTGCATTTAAGCTGATTTTGAAAATTAAATTAATAAAATTAAAAAAAAAAATCTACACTACTCCAACTTTTATAAGAGCTCCAATGGAGGACCACAAACCATGTGGGAATTTTCAGTGTTGAATTTGGCACTGTCCATGCTATATAACTGATAAAGGTTGACAGTGTCATGACGGAGCGTTAGTAAGTACTGCTGCCTCACAGCTGTAGGAGAATTAGGTTTGAATTCTAGTCAGGAACATCATATATGTTTGTATGTTTATCCTCACATATCCTAGAACCCTTCAGGTTCAGTTAACTAGGAACTCAACATTGGGCTGACTTGAATGATCGGTGCTGGTTCTTGTCTTGTGGACAGTACTGTCAGTATTGGCCACATTACTTTGTGGGACTGTGTGAGTTTAGCAGCTAACGGATAAATCTAGAGTGGCAGGGGTTGCAGCGGATTAAGGTAAACCTTAGAAAGTGCATTTATGCTTTGAAAACATTCAGTACGAAATTATGGTCCTTACCACATAAAAAAAAAATATTTCAGAATTAAGTTTTCAGCAGTTTTATGTCTAGGCACTGAAAAGTGTATTACATCTTTATAAACTGTGCTATAATTCCTGACGTTTTATGTCCAAATCTTTTTCCACAACTACAGTTATCCACATCAGTCATCATTTCTGAACACACATGCAAGGTTATTACAAATAATGATTGTATCTTATCACATTATAATATCTGTTGCCACTCATAGTTTTTGATTTATGCTATACAAGTCATATCTTAGAAATCTTTGGAAGCATACATGACATCTGGAACAAGACCATTCATCCATCTGTCCATGCACTGAAGAGGATCACTTTGCCAGCTCTGTTCAGGAATGAACTTTCCAAAGCAGTTCCAAGAAGATGCCCCCAGAAACCAACTGACTACACCCCATTGTCACCGCAAGCCCTGCCCGTTTCATTCTGGAGCATATAAAACCAGTTTCCTCAGGAAGGTGGCACCAGACTTGTGACCTGAACCCTCTGCAGAACAGAGTTCTGAGTTAGAGCCCTTGTTTTCACTATAAGTGATATTTTGTGTTTTGACACCCTTGTGCATCCATTTATTTCCTTTATGCTAGATACTTTGAGTTACTTTCCAATTATACATGGTTGCCCGGCTGGCACCCCAACTATTTTTGGGGCTCTGTATATCACTTTGTTCCACAGTAGGTTCCATATTGTCAGGTATACATAGTACAGTGGAATTCTTGTTTGTACATGCTAATCAACATGCCACATGTCACCACTCACCGGCACCATTATTAGTGAGTAGAACTACCTTACCTAAAAACATTTGTCTTCCTTTCTGAATGTCATATAATATATTTATAAGGAGCTTTTTCTGAAGTCAATAAGTAAGGCTTTTTGAAATTTAAATTACATACTCAGTGGATGTTAGAAAGGTTGTTAAAAAAGACTGTCCGGGTTATTTTGTTTTTGGGAAATAACCTCAGCCTTAGTGTGATAGCCGGAGTGGTGGCTCTGAGGCTAGAGATCTGTGCCAGAAATTGGAAGGTTGCAGATTCAAATCCCATAAATGATTGAAGAGACTCTAATCCGTTGGGCCCCTGAGCAAGGCCCTTAACCTGTAATTGCTCTGTCCTGGGTATGACGTTAATCTGCATCCAGCCCTGAAAGCAGGTCCTCCAACTTGCAGGGAAAACCCAGGGATTGGTGGCAGGTTTGGCACTCCAGTCACTGTGAAAAAACCACACACTGTGGTGCTAATGTGTCACTTGGATCTCAATCTGGGTGGTGCACCGTGTGGTGGGTGCAGCAATGCCCTGTAATCTGCGCATGCGCCCAACCTCTTAGTGTGATAGCCTATTGAATGACTAGGGTTTTTGTCCCCCTCTGTGTCCAAACGGGTGCTCTTCTAGAATGGGTGATGATGTGTGTAGAGGGAAAGCAACAAATGCACTCAGATGTGAGGAGATGTGTGTTATCATCTGAAACTTTGTTACTGATTATTGGATGGCCTTCTGTATCACCTTTTGAAGCCATGGTTGCAGTCTATGCATACTATTATCATAATTTGTCACTTATATCAGTGGATATTAAACACCCACAAGACAAATCATGTTAGAAATTTATCAAATTTAATTTGACCTTATAAAGAGCAATACATAACACCTTCAGAAATTATTCAAATATAGTAAAGGCCTTGTGCATCTTAACATTTAAGAAAAAAAACTAACATTTTTATCTAAAATGACGACAACCTTTGGCCTGCCCCTGGGTCTTACCCCTTCCACATATATTTTCTATATCCATCCATCCATTTTCTAACCCGCTGAATCCGAATACAGGGTCACGGGGGTCTGCTGGAGCCAATCCCAGCCAACACAGGGCACAAGGCAGGAACCAATCCAGGGCAGGGTGCCAACCCACCGCAGGACACATACAAACACACCCACACACCAAGCACACACTAGGGCCAATTTAGAATCGCCAATCCACCTAACCTGCATGTCTTTGGATTGTGGGAGGAAACCGGAGCGCCCGGAGGAAACCCACGCAGACACGGGGAGAACATGCAAACTCCACGCAGGGAGGACCCGGAAGTGAACCCAGGTCTCCTAACTGCGAGGCAGCAGCGCTACCACTGCGCCACCGTGCCGCCCCTATTTTCTATATGTTTAGTGAAATAAGCATAAATAACATAAAAAGGTGGTTGGGCTTGAAGCCCATTTATTGGGAAGTATTTGTTTTTCTTCTATAAAATAAAATGTCTTAAATAAACAGGAGGAAGTACAGTAGCTGCAATGCATCCCTTGGATTCTCGTTTGGTCACCTGCTTTTTGTTGTGATCTACTTTTCTTTAAGTATGACTGGCTGGATGTTTATATACACAGTTTATATACAGTTTATTTTTGTATAGCCCAAAATCACACAGGATTGCAATGGGCTTTAACAGCCCCCCAGCCTTGACTCTCTAAGAAGACAAGGAAAAACTCACAAAAAAACCTTGTAGGGAAAATGGAAGAAACCTTGGGAAAGGCAGTTCAAAGAGAGACCCCATTCCAGGTAGGTTGGGCGTGCAGTGGGTGTGAAAAGAAGGGGGTCAATACAATACAATACACAGAACAGAACAATTCCTCAATACAGCATAAAACATAAAAATTTTAGAAGTATGGAGCAGAATTTAACAGTAGATGATATCATATAATAAGATTTGGATATTTTTAGAGTCCTGGAGACCTCATCCATCAAGCTGCCTCCCCCATTTGGCCATTCCACGGCTAAAAACAGTGCTGGGCCAGCCAATCTGATGAAAGGACCCCTCTTTCCCATGATTCCTGCGATCCTCCATCACGGATGACTTTACCATAGGCAGGATGTGACATCAGTCAGCTACGAGTGGGACTTGCTCTGTCCTGAGAATGGGAATGGGAATTCTTTTAGCATATACTGCAGACCCTTCTCCGTCCCAGCCCCCGTGTTCCAATAAATTGGTCCCCATAAGACACCAACGATACTTACGTGCATAACAATATACCGTATATGTGTATATAGAATGTGATGATAAATTTCTAATTTCATATGTGTAGTAATGGCAGTAATTTGTAAAATTAGACTTGTTTGCCTTCTGACTAATTAAAATCCATGTCATATTACATTTCATTAGCCCACAATGAGCTATTTAATTGATTATCAGATAAGTGTACTTCTGTCTTTGTTGCGCTGGCAGCTATCCCAGGATTGGTTGTTGCTTTGTGCCCAACGTTGTCAGTTTAGGCTCTGGTCCATCAGCATCTCTGAATTGGATTTAGAGGATCTGAGGTTGTTGTGATATGCTATTTACACTTGTGAAAAAAGAAAAAATGATTTGTGTTCATAATTTTTTGTTGATTTGTTGAGGACAGTTTTGCTTTTTTAAATTATTTTTATTTTTGTTTCACAGTTATCAGCTACAATTTGACTTCTACTTCATGTGCTCTCAAATAAATCATACTTTTAATGGAATATTTAATTGCAGATGTAGGTACTCTGAAACACATTAAAATATGACTTGTGCCGCTCCTGAAAGTGTGGATCTTGATTGTCGAACACTTGATATAGTCATCTTAACAGCCAGACATCAAGCCTGGTTCCAACTAATGTTGTTAGAAACTAAAATAATATATGAAATTGCTCAGAAGCAGTGGGGCTTTATGTGATTCAGCAAAGGTACTCTGCATTTCACTTTACGAATTGCTGAACCTCGGTGCTTTGGCTGTGTATCTGTCTGGATTTCATGCACATTACTTTTCTAAATTGTACTTCACATCCCTAAAGAACACATTCCTTCCTTCCTTGTGTCAGGAAGGTAAAATTCAATAAATGTCAAATTCTCCACGGGTTGGCATTTGTGAGGCGATCATAAATTTAGAGCCTGCAATTATGTCAATGAATTTAAATTAATGAAATGGCATTCCACATGGTCCCTACAGTAATTTACATATTAATTTCGGTTAATGTTTTTATGGATGTAGCGGTCTTGTACCAGTCACATTTCATAAAATACAACAGAATGTGAGGCTCCACTAACATTCAGCACTGGGGTATGATTTATTTTCTCTTCTTCCGGAAGCTCGTTTTTTCTTGGAAATGTTTTATGACTACATTAATGTCTGACAATTTTCCTGCATTTCTCTTCGTTTTTTTGCCTCTGAGGCAAGAAATGTAACTTTCTTGCTTTTTCTTGCTCCTGCCTCGGTAACAAATGATATGTATTTTTGTGAAATAACAGTTCCTGCAGAAATAAATAAATAACTGCAGAGTGCCAAAGTCTCTTATGAAATGGCACTGCTTTAGAAGAACTAAAGCCATGAGATCTGTGTGGCATGGAGATGAAGTTGCACAGTTGATATGTTTTTAAAACAAATGGCACATTGTCTCCATTACCAGTAACCTTGAGAGCGGAATGGCCGGCTGGGGCCTAGCAGCACTGCCCACAAATGATATGTGCTAGTAAAAGCTGAATGTTTTAGCAACACATTTGTTCCGGAAAGCAGCTTACCTCAGCTTCTTCACTTGACCTCCAGCAGAGTCTGACTCCCTGGTCAAGAGAGGCACCTGCGCCTTGACTGATTCACTAATGGACTGCCGTGACAGCAAAGGTTAAAACAGGAAAGCTGAGCATGTTCTCTGAATTAAATGGAAGCAATTTGGTCTGATGAACATGGTTTCTACTGTACGTATAAAGAAGCTTTTAAGTATCTGATGTTATAGGTGCAACACTGCCTGCAGAGTTTGAGTGAACATACTGCCTTAAACCACAATGGACTGAGAGTGTTACAAGGTATTTTGAAGGTGCATCTTGTATTTTGTGCTACACATTCCTAGTAACTTATTCTTTTAAAATTTCACCAATTGGATTGCATTAAATTGTATCCTTCTAGTCTTTTATCGCTTCTGTATACTGTATTCTGCTGTACTCTATGGCCTCTTGTTCTCTATGTTTATTTATTTGAAGTGATGACTCTTCTATTAAGAAAAGATAAACTGATACGGTTGGTAAGACTTCAAAAATGTAACCAATTTAATAAAAATTAAAAAACAAAACCTGAAGTTAATCGAATTGAAAGAGCACAGAATCAATAAAGAAATGAGACAAAACTGCCTATTAATTTAATTTGGGTCTACCTGCCTGGAACAGTGGTGCACAGAATATCACTTGTACAGACACAGTGACTACTGTAGGGCTTCATTCCAATGAAACTCTTTATCAAAGGCTAATTCGTGACTGCAAATGTTTCATTGGGTGGCTAGGGACTCGCCTGTTTTATGTATAATGTTTGTATTTGTGAAGTATTTTTAATTATTTCACTTTAATTCATTTTCTGAAACCAACACATTTCACTTGTGTTTGAGGAGTGAGCTAATCCAAGCCTAGAAAAGAACACCAGTCCAGGGAAACTATCACCAAAACACACACAGTTATTTCGTTTTACCAGTTATCAGCATATGTTGACACCAGTTCTTTCACATTAAGTCTTGGCGAAGATATGGCTATAAGTTTGTGTTTTAAATAATTATTTTGTAAATGTTTGTTAGGATGTTTATCTGCTACAGTTAATTGATTTTTTTATAATGCATTTCTTTATTGATTGATTGTTTGGCCTGAGCATTGTACTGAAAGCACCCTTTGTGTTGTGTTTTGTAGTTTTATGACCGTGTGTTAGGATATAGCGGGTTGGACAATGACTGACTGACTGACAATCAAGAATGAAAGTTTTATCAGTAAAAACCTCACTCTGAACAAGAAACGAGTTTACTGGAGTTATTGTTTGCTATCTGTCTAGCTTTGCACGGATACACAATCGCAAGGGCAGAATACAACATCTGTGGGTCTTTGGAATGTGAGAAGAAGTGGAATTATCTGGAAAAAGAAGCCAGTGCTGAGCCAACATGCAATCAGTTTTAGAGAGTAGCTGTCCTACACGTGGTCAGGGTCATTAGCCAGATTTCTCTTCAGTGGCCCTTGGTGGCTCTGTGCTAGCCACGAGACAGTACACTTATCCCATGATGCAATTCAAAATGAAATTAAGGCTTCATGATACAGTATTCTCACAATATGAAATTTTAAAAAAAGAAATGTACTGCATGTTTAGTGTTACTTTATAAATCAAACAACTGCAAAATAAATTGCACAAATACACAAGTTTTTTTAAGGTTTTTCATTTTTATTAAAATAAAATAATCTTATATATTAACATAAAAAACTCTGAATTAGTGTAAACCACCCTAATTTAGGATGCTTATAAGAAATGTAGTGATTTACTTCATAAGATAGAAGTACATAATAAACAAGAATAGCTGTGTCACATATTTGAAATGTTAAAACATGTGCTTCAGTTTAAATGTTTAAAGTCTAAATGTTCTCGATTGTAATAGAAATTTCTAATTTTTCTCCCTCTAAAGAGGTCCATTAAAGGCTAGATCCCTAGTAAAAGATCCTCAACATCACATTTATAATTACGGACCATGAAATAGGCTAAAAAGATATCCCCACATGCTTGTTTTTGAAATTTCTGGGATTGGCCCTTAGAAAGTTAAGACCACTACTTCTAAACAGCCAAATATGCAAAACATTATCATATTCATGAGACATTTCAAATGCCTATATTACCGATCTCTATTTTTTTTTTTTTTTTTAAGTTTTCAGGGTCAGCTAATGTGACTTGCACAAATTCAAGTCCTTCTCATCATTATTATCAATCATCCCACTGGTTTACTCTTTATCATAAGGGTAATATTTCCTGCACAAAATATGGTCCAAAAATGGCATAAAAATGTAGTTATTTTAAGTTCAAGTGGACAAAAATACAAGAGGACCTAAAAGAGTTCCATGTCTTGCATAACTAGAAATCAAGATGCATCAAACAGTGTATAACATATGTGGGATGTTTCTCATATTAGTGAGTTAGGAGGCACCAAAAAACCAAAAACAGTGACTGATTTCTGGGTATTCAGTAAAGTTAAGTAATTCTTATGATTATAAACACAGTATTTGGATGGTGACTAGCACATGCAAGTAAGAATTCACTGTACTTGTGATAATAATGACCGTATAAACCATTGGTGGGTAATATCGGTCCTGGAGGGCTGCAGTGGCTGCAGGTTTTTGTTTTAACCCACTTTCTTAATGAGAAGTAAATTATTGCTGATGAAGCACTTACTGCTGAAGTGATGTTTTGATTCTTCATTTCAGTGGTCTCGCTTGTTAAAGTTCCCCACCCTTAATTGCTTATTTCAGTCTTAAACAGCAGCCTTCACTATTTTAATGCCTCTTTATTAGAAATAAAATGCAAATGACAAATAAATGGTACTGTGTTGCAGTGGGTAGCACTGCTGCCTCGCAGTTAGGAGACCAGGGTTCACTTCCCGGGTCCTCCCTGTGTGGAGTTTGCATGTTCTCCCCATGTCTCTGTGGGTTTCTTCCAGGTGCTCCAGTTTCCTCCCACAGTCCAAAGACATGCAGGTTAGGTGCATTGCAAATCCTAAATTGTCCCTAGTGTGTGCTTGGTGTGAGTGTGTGTGTGTGTGTGTGTGTCCTGTGGTGGGCTGACATCCTGCCCAGGGTTTGTTTCCTGACTTGTGCCCAGTGTTGGCTGGGATTGGCTCCAGCAAACCCCCGTGACCCTGTAGTTAGGATATAGCAGGTTGGATAATGGATGGATGGATGACAAATAAACCAGCAGTTCTCCATCTGACTGTTTCCTTTTACATCTGTGTGGATTCATCAAGCACTATTTGGTTTAATAAAACACTTAAGAGAATGATGTGAAAATTATCCTTTTTAGACTTCAAATCATTGGGATCATATCCTTGGAAAGGAAAAAAAATTACGATATAAGAACCTAACATTGCAGAATAACAATCCATAAAATTAAATAAGGTCTGAGATTGGCAAGGATTAGTTTCTAATTAAGCAATTGAATTGGATCAAAAACCTGCAGACACTGCGTCCCTCCAGGACTGACATTACCCACCCCAGGTATAAACCTACAATATAAAGTTACTGCAGCCCAAAGCCATCCTGGTTTACATCGATCTTTTCTTTTCTGAGTTAACATCAAACATTGCTTCAAAAATGCCTGTTCTTTTCTTTTTTCTCCTTGAATGAATTACTAATCCATTAGCTGAGGATACTGACAGGATCTATGAAGAATTTATTTTATATTTTATGTTTATAAAAATAATATTGACACTCTTCATGAAGCTGAAACTTCTTTGCAGAGACAATATCACCTGTAGTTGTAAACACTCACTCATTGGTAACAGACATGGACAAATTTGTTGGTACCCCACGATGAAAAAAGAAGAACCCACAATTGCCCATGAAATAACTTGAAACCAACAAAAGTAACTAGCACGCATCATTGTTTATTCCATATTTAACAAAAATCAGACTTTTCCTCAGCATTTTGATTTAACATAATATTTCAAATAATAGCACAAATGAGAATGGCATGCACAAAATGATGGGGCTCTTAACCAAATATTTTGTTGCCCAACATTTAGAGAGAATCACTGCAAATAAGTGATTGCTGTAGCTCTCAATGAGACTTCTTATGGCCCGACTGAGGACACCCTGTGCCAGATGCAGTAAAGCAACCACAAAACATTACTGAGCATCCTCCATGTTTCAGAGTAGGTATGGTGTTCTTTTCTTTGAAAGCTTCATTTTTTTTGTTTGTGAACAAAGAGCTGATGTAACTTGCCAAAAATCTCCAGTTTTGTGTCATCTGTCCAAAAGACATTGTACCAGAAGGATTGTGGCTTGTCAATATGTATTTTAGCCAATTCCAGTCTGGCCTTTTATGTTTTTTTTCAACAGTGGAGTCATCTTGGGTGTTCTTCCCTGGAACCCATGTCATTCAAACATTGATGGATGGTACAATCAGACATGGATGGACCTTGAACTATACCATTCTCACTATCCTTCTGCCCATTCTGAGGTCGATTTTCCTCTTGTGGCTACATCCATGGTTATTGGCTACAGTCCCATGGACCTTAAACATTTTAATATTTGCACCTTTTGACATAGGAACATCAAGTTGGTTTTATATCATTTGCCTTAAACATACATACATCTGTAATTTTCTTTCTGATCTCCTCAGACAACTCATTCCTTTGCTTTCCCTGGTTCGTGTTCAGTGCAGGACATATGATGATACCAAGCATCTCTGTGACTACATTTCTCCATTTAAATAAGATGAATGTCTGATTGCACAATTGGAGACATGTGATACCACTTAAAGAAAATAGTTAGTTTGGAAAATCAATCCGGTTATGATCTTTTCTAGGGGTATCAACAAATGTGTCCAGGCCGTGTTAGAATATCTTTGTAGAATAAATAATGCTTTATCTCTTTTTACACTTGCTTTGCTCTACTCAATGACATATCAATGGCATGCAGGTATACATGGGAAAATTGCTTTTCATTTAATCACTTTTCAGCAGGCATACAGCAGTTTTTCAGTGAGCTGTAAGGGTACCAAACATTTGTCTATATCTGGCCTAGAAAAAGCAAGCATTTGGAATTTGGTTGCTTTCTATCTCCACATGCCAGAGGACTGCTGTTGAGAGCAATGCTAGATCCATGACTGTATAATTCCTTCTTGCTATAATTAACTATTATTTCTGATTCATTATCAGTAAAAATTGCATCAGCCTCTAAAGCACTCATTCTGATGTGTGCTTTACCAATCCCTACAGAGTTCAACTTAAAATCAATCTAGTGGATGAATTGCCCACTTTCACATATGGTGATGTCCTTGTTGTGCACCAACAACTTTCACCTTCAAACCATTAAACAGACGGTGAAAAACAGCTCTGGCAAAGTACATTTGGTATGTTACACCTCAGTTCTAGTTTTTCAATCAGATTTTTAAATTTTGCTTTTGCCAAAAGACATTTTTTGTTTGCCTTTGTGCTTCATTTTAGTTATGTACTAATGTCATACAATACACTATACAAGGCCACATTTCATACCAGCAGTATTTTATATGGCGAAATTCAGTTCAACTAAATTTTGTCTCATTCCTACTCTGCATCCTTTGAAACTTTCATTATTTTTAAAAGTCCAGATCTCAAGGGCAGCTTGCACTACCATCATGGGGGATTATTATAGAAATCCTGTTATTATAGAATTCTTCACATTGTACCTCTTCCTGATTCATACTCCTGCATAAAGCCATAGGGTTCATCATTTCCTGGCACTTCCATTCTCTTTATTGTGGCTAAGTGAAATATACATGTGAACCAGGCGTTGTCAGAACTACCTAGCTTTTTCCACACACAAAGGTTAAGGGGGCTAGATTGAAGCCTGGAAAAAGCCCTCAGCAGCACCACTTTTCAGAACAGGAGAAACCACATGGTATGGATCTTGGGACGGGTGGTTGGAGAGTCAAGGACATTTATGGTGCCTGTTTCTTTAAACAGTTATTGGAATTCACAGATACAGGGATACCTTGAGCCATTAGAAGAATTTATGGCGTTATTGAGGATATCTCTGACTCCAAAAGAGTTCTGGGGATGACGCTAGAAGTAGCTCCATTCTCAGAAGTTGATTTGGGGCAAATGCTCGATATAGAATAGTGTGGTCAGAACTGAAAGTAAGATAAAGAGTGAGCAGGGAGGACAACTGGGTTACAATTTGATGCTTGTGCCACACTTTTGTGAGTGGGCAAGTGAACGTGACATTCCACATTAATTAATGGGGGTGGTGGGTCAAGCCTATTAATAAGGCTCAAAGAGGTAAGAGGATGTTGTTTTTTGTTTATTAATTGGAATTTTTATTATTACCTTTTTTGCCCACTCTTGTTTTTATTTTTTATTAATAGACTGTAAAAGAAGCTGTGTATGGAATTTGCTGTTTAATTGGCAAATTTAAGTTTAAGTCGCAGACATGTGTTTCTCTTGACCGCTGCTGGTCTAATATTAACAGCTCCCCGTAATGGTCTTCTTTTAAGTCATCTGGATGGGATGAGTAGAGCAAGTAATGTCAGTCGTTTTCAAACGGACATTCTCTTGCAATGAAAATGGAAATTGTTATTTTAAATAGTCCAACACTTTCTTTAGTCCCTTCCAGTGTCCTAGAAGCACAGCCATTGTCAGGCACTTAATATGCTCACGTGTGTTACAAGAGACATCTATTAATTTAATTTTGTGGTCACCACTCCCTGCTGTCTCAATCTTTATACAATAAACTGTTTTTCTGTACCAACACTAAACAATTCTTGTCTCTCTTGTAGGTTGCCTGATACTTTCTTAAGGTACGCATTCAAAATAAGCCTGTAATGTGAAATAAAGCAAGGCAATTTATCATTATTGTGACTTTTAACGGAAAGGAAACTTTTTTTGTTTTCATGTTTCTTCTACAGCTTTTAAAAGCAGGTAATTTAAAATAAACAGACTCACGTTGACAAATAATGAGCTACACCTCTGAAGGAAACATACTTTATCTGTACCTGAGTCTTCATCCATCCATTTATCTAATGTCTTCTTGTCAAACAGTCTCCATTTAAGAGCTGCTTAGAAAGACAGGCATTAATGAGCACATTAGAAGCAGAAGGAGTACTGCTGTACTTTGTTTTCTTTTTTATTCCTTTAATGCCCAAGGAATGTGCTGTGAGGATTTTGATGGGGTTCTAGCCTTAGCACCTCCTTTTGCCAGAGTCGTTGCCCTTTCACCCCTCCTGCCTGTGGCTGTTGCTATGCAACACTAATTACTTTGGAGTCACACGATGGGGGTAGGGGATATAAAAAGGAGAAGCTTGCACACTGCCGTGACTAACATTGCGTAGCTTTATGCCTTTGGAAAAACTGCCATTCATGCTTTTGTAGTATAAAGTATTAATGGGGGTGGTTTCTCCTTTTTTTTTGGATATACGGTATTTGCCTAGAGATTTTATCCTTGCATGGCCTCTGCCTAATTTTTGACATTGCAATTGTTTAGCACTTTGGAAAACATTGTGCTTGCATCTCCATGCATGACCCTGTGTCACTTTTGCATCAGGCCTCTTTTTAAGTCAGCATGTACGCACCTTATAGGACATCCTGTCCGGATGCAGTCGAGTAATTTGGGTTTACATCTGGAGAAGACAAGGTTGAGTTGTAAACGGAACTCTGTTCATAATAAATAAATAAAAGATAGTAATGTGTGACTGTTATAAAAACAAATCACAAAGCAAATGTCACGCTTCACATGTGCAACACGAGCTTGATGAAGAAATATGGTGGGCATCAGTTAAGCAAACATATTGAGGTGATTGTATTTAAAATTTGTCCACAATATGACAATTTTAATGACTACCTTAAAAAAAGGCAATGCTGGCAAAGAACTTTTTTTTAAGTTTTCTCTCTCCTTTATCTTTTTGTTCGAAACCAACATGCGCTCAAGCTACACCAGCTACATTTGCCTTCTAACTATAAAATCCATCTTCAGTTTCACTCCTTTTTGATGTTTTTACCTAGGGCCACTAACAGACACCATCTTTTTCCAAGGCAATTCCTCCTAAAATACACACAGGTAACTAAGGGTAGAAACCAACCAATAAGCATTAGAAATAACATTATCCATTGAAATCAATATTTACAGCTTTTGGAAAGCATATGAATTGACTGGTTAATCCAGGTAGATATGAGCTGTTACGGTGTTACTATGTATTCTTTATACCCCTGCTCAATTTTGAGATTTACATTTTAATTCCTTTTGCCTGATTACATTTTATCAATGCAGGGTGCTTTGTTTAATTATTAAAATTGTGCCATTCAAAAAATATACCACTGTAGAGTCAGGTTTTACAAGAAAATGGGACGTTTCAATGTTGTGAACCGGTTTACTGACACAGGCTTATATCCCCAGGTTAAAGAATATCTAATAATCAAACACATTTTAAAACAATCAATGAATATTCATACAAAAGGAATAATCTGTGCTTTGAAAAAAAAATGGCACCCTGTTTGGCTTTCTGTATTATTGCATATTTTTAAGAGTGTAATTGGTCACCTTTTCTGTGGGTTGCGGTAATATACAAAAATGTTAGCTCTTTCAGGCAGTACGCTATTGGCAGTCACAAAAAGAGGTGAGCTCAACTTAGTGGGAAAATCGGCATTCAGTCAATAAAGTGGTCCGACGACATGATCAGCAACATCAGTTGGCAAATCTGACATACCCTGTGACTAGAAGTCGTGAACCGTGACTTTCACAGATGCTGTTTTATCAAAAATAAATACTTAACTTTCCTCTTCCTTTTCATTTCTAATACAGTTAGGTCCATAAATATTTGGATAGAGACAACTTTTTCCTAATTTTGGTTCTGTACATTACCACAATGAATTTTAAATAAAACAACTCAGATGCAGTTGAAGTGCAGACTTTCAGCTTTAATTCAGTGGGTTGAACAAAAAGATTGCATAAAAATGTGAGGGAACTAAAGTATTTTTTTAAAACAATCCCTTCATACTTTGTGATTTTGTTTGGACAGTAGTCAGATAGAATTCATATCGAAATGTGGTATTTTGCTCCTTCGTTGGCAGTTTATTGTCAGAAGATGAAGCACTCACTGAGATACCAAGGACTAAATTGTTCCCGCAGGGATTTTTGGGTTCTCTGTATGTGAAATAAAACATATCAGAATGAATTATACTTACATTGTCATGTTCTGATATCGGACAGGACTGGCCTGTGGAAAAGTAAGTTTTCTTGTTCATATCTTTGACCATGTTGTGTCCAGTTGTGTGTATGTCTAGTTTGTAATAGGAATACTCTAAGGAGAATAAGGTAGTTGCAGGATTACATTGCTTTAGACATTGTGTATGATACTTGTATGTTCTTTTCTTACAGTTGCAGACATATTTTGAGGTTAGTCAATATGTGTACATTGCCCTGTAGTGAGTTAGAGTGTGTCTGTTTGTTGTTATAGACTGGTTCATACTGTGTGGGCACTTCTGCCAGAATAACATTTGTGAATTCCAAAAACTGTTAAGTAGGCAAGATAATAGATAATATAAACACTATAGAAAGACATTTTGATTTTTTTTCTGACAACAGATAAACTACCACAAGCCTTTTTCAAAATTATCTATTCATCCATCTGCTCACATTTGCCAGTTATGCCCCAAGCCTAGTCCTTCTAGGCTGTTAAGTCATAGACTTTCATTTTATCATGCTTTGCGTAAGTTATCAAAAGAACTTCTTACATGCCGTACTGTGCCAAGATTTCACAGACTGCGTGACATTTATGTTATGCCATGAGAAAACTTGCATGTGATGTATGTCTGCGCCCATCAGTTATGTTGCACAGCTGGCACGTTATTGGTTTTATTGTAACTGGTTTGTGCTGTTCCTGCTGTTTGTAAGTCTATAGTCGGTCTCTAACCCACATACTTTTTTTTGTGATTTAAATCTTTTTACAACAACAATAACAATATTTACATAGCACATTTTCATACAAATGATGTAGCTCAATGTGCTTTACAGGATGAAGAAAGAGAAAAAAGACAACATATAAAAATGAAAGAAATGAGTTAAAAACCAGAGATTCCTTTTTATTGCTCAAACAACAGGTATTAAGTGGTATCCACAAACTTGGACAATGTATATTACATTTTACTGGGTTACGAGTCGCGATATTAATAATGTCAATCAGTGCAATTTCCAGGAGACATCACCCATTCAACCCATGAATGCGTCTCTAAATACCTGCGCTGAAAATAGTGGCACCTATAATGAGAACAAGATTTTGTCACAGAAGACATATATGCGATGAGCTCATATATTGCAAAACATGAATTGTTTTCTATAATCACTGTTAAATACATATTTCTGGAAAGATATTCATAAAAAGGAAAGACATTTTTATAATACTTCTCTTCTGAATTAAAGATGGGACTCTTGACCCTTGAAAGGTGGGGAGAGGCAGATCTTCATTTCAGAAATACAGTATAATGGGAATGCGTTTTTTGCTTATGATATGCACTAATTTTCTTGAAGTATGTGTTTTGAGCAAATTACTGGATACATTACATTTTTCTTTTGTTTATGGACATTTTTCACATTGTTTGCCATTGAACAGTATTGATCACCATTGAATTCTGTTACATCATAGATGTTTTTCTTTCCGTTCTGCATTAAAACAAATTACATTGTTTTCTCAGTTATCACTACAAACTAAAGTAACCATTTCACTTTTGGGAGGAGTATTCCTTTAAAGCAGTTTTTCATAGGGTGCATTCTTACAAGACTATAGCAAGCTGTTTACCATTCAAGGATGTAAACCTAATCACAAGCACAGGACATCTGATTGCTAAGACTGTATGTCTGTTTAGAAAAGAACTGTTAATATTTACCTTTAAATGTAGTGGAGCAATGTACCAGCAAAGTGTAGTACAATGTTGACGTAAGTTACTACAATAAGAGTACTGCATTAGACATGTGAAAATTAAAACATACCATAAGGGCCAGTGGTGAGTTGGGATGCTGTTTAACAGATACCTATCATAAACTAGCCTCTGTTTTATTTATTTATTGTTTTGTTATTTTTGTAAATTGAACCTAGTGTGTTTATTCATGGATGCAGCCAACTTACTTATCTTTTCTATGAGCTATTGCTCCCAATTGTACCTAAAGCTTTAAAACATGACATTTTGCTGCCCTCAATATGAACATTTTGTGATTCAAACAAAAGTAAACACTGCGTCTCAATATTAGTGATTAGTTAGAGGCAGTATATTAAGTTGGTCATGAACTCAAGCAGTAGTTTATTCAACTTTATGTTTTGTGTCATATTTTTGATTCTTCATACTCCTTTGATTCTGGTTGTGAACTTCAATCTAGCCCATCTGAAATATTCATTCTTTTCCTTACAGAACATTTTTGCTTCCTATGGGAGCAAGGCATGCCTTTTTACAACTGGCCATAATAATTACGAAACCAGAATAAAGCCACGGAACTCTGGAAAGTATACAATTAAGGGTTTTTATTAAGAAAACAAAATCCTAAAGGAATGGTATGACAGATTTAATCAGTAAATCCAGGATACAAATCAAAATAATTAAAACTACTCCTCTCTTGGCAAACAACAACATTTATTTATTTAGCACATTTTCATACAAAAAATGTAGCTCAAAGTGCTTTACATAATGAAAAATAGAAAAATAAAAGACACAGTAAGAAAATAAAATAAGTCAACATTAATTAAAATAGAATAAGAGTAGAACACACACACACACACAAAACAACTAGTTTAGTCTAAATAATAGTATAGACCCTTTTAATTCATTTTGAGATGACTAGACCACCATTACCTATACATTTGCCTGAGGTAAAGCTCCTTTCTACCCTCCACCATTTTCTTCACAATTATGTTAGCTTCAAGGTCCTCCCTGCCAAGTAAACCCTTATCATTTTTTCCACTCTCAAATTCTGACTCTCCTGGGCAGTGGCTGTGTGTCCCTTTAAAGGATTGACTCAGGAGTCCATCCTGTGTCATGCTGACATAAACGTGAAGCACTTCCTGGTTACCCTGAATGCTATCAATTTAACGAGGCCATCTTGTAGATGCTGTGCAGAGGAACAGCAGGCTTCTCTGCTTCCAGGACAACTTATTTGAGCTGCACCTCCAAGTCAATCCTGCGGGAGTCGCAATATGGCAGCATGGTAGTAGCTGCTGCTACCTATTATCTGGGAGAACGTTTTAATATTAAAGCACATCCCACAACAGTCATCCATTATAATGTTATACAATCTTGAATATACTACTAGATATCCGGGATGAGGCTTTAGTATTGATATAAAACACAGTGTAGTTTCCAGTAATGCCACTCTTTATAAGTGTTAGTTTAACTGACGTATTGATTCTAAAGCTTCAAAGACATTCTAGTATTGTTCATTGTGTCTGAGCATCCAACAATATGAATGTTCTTATCATACCTTAAAGTCCAATTTTTTGTCTGTTAACTTACAGTATATCATACTCCATTCATATCAAATTCTTTAAAAAGAGGCTTACAATGATGTTGCTGAATTTGATGTTATCAATTGTTACTGATAATCATCCCATTTAAACATGGATTCTATTCTGTTCTAATATCTCCTAGTTGCTTTTCCTTTATAATGTTGACATTATAATATTCAATATTATATTGGTTTATTTATAGAGCAATGCCTATATGTTTGCTTTAAACATCACCACCTAGTAAGCATAATTAATTAAGGAGACCAATATACCTTCTGTAGTAGTACTGAGTTAAAACACGCACACACACGTGCATATACATATATAAATATATATATATATATATACTGTATATATGTATATATATAATATATATATTTTAAAATATATAAAAAAAATCAGTTCCTTTGGGTTGAATGCATTAAGAAGTGACAGTTGGATCCCTATGATACTTTTAAAACATGCAGTATAATGGTTGAATAGATATTAACTTACCCAGGGTTAAAAGATATTGGTGTCATAAAATAACATTTATGTGAATTCCATATTTCATATATCCCCAAGTCACAGGCTGCCAATGCTGCTGCCAGTAGCTACAAAAGATAAATAATCCGCTAGCTCTGCAAACAGACTGCAGTGTTCCTGTTTTTGGGCCAACATGTTCATTGATCCATTGCTAATACTCCCTTTATTTGTAATCAGGATCATATGTCTTATACCATTCTGTTTTTATTAATAAGTTCAGTGCAACATAATCCTACTGTTTTTTTTTTTGTTTTGTTTTTTACTGCAATGGCTTGTACTGCAAAATGTAATTTTGGACTTTTATGCTGTTTAATCTGTTTCAGTATCTGTACTCTTTTTGTCACTTGTAAATATTTAAGATATATACCCACTTTCTCAAGACTATTAAGACAGGGAACTTAATAACCCAAAATTTAGTGTCTACAATGAGAGTAACAAAGTAGAATGCCTGGTTAAGTAGCATGTTGTGTGCAGTACAATACACAAATGGGATAAGATACACTTGTGAGGCCTAAGGTGGCAGTCTGTGTGCAGTTTTGGACTCCATATTACAAGACGGATGTAGCAGTACTTGGCTAAGTCCAGAGGAGAGCTACTATACTTGGGCTACAAAGATTAAACTGTAAGCACTTTTCAGAGTTAAGCAAGTAGAGACTAGGAGTTGACATGATATACTGTGGTTGGCACACTGGTGCAGTGGTTGTCATAATAAGGAGACCAGGGTTCATGTTCTAGGTCCTCCCTGCCTGGAATTTACATGTTCTCCTGATGTCTGCATGGGCTGCCTCTTGCATAACAAACACATGCAGGTTAGATGAATAGGTGATGCTAAACTGGCCCAAGTGAGTGTGTGGTGTGTCGTGTGTGAGTATGTTTCCTTGCGATGGTGATTTTCCCTGCTTTGTAGCCTGTGCTTGCTTGGATGGGCTCCAGCCACCTGTGCCCCTGCTCAGAATTAAGTGAACTTAGGAAATGATATGGTATGATATACAGTAAAACTTAAAAAAAACAGAAGTAGGGTAGAGTAGATGTCAGCTGTCTTGGGAAAATTAGTTCTTCAACAAGAACACGGGAGTTTAACTTATATATTGATCTTTGTTTTGTCTGCTTGTGAGTCACTTTTGGTGTCCATTTAAGTAAAGGCACTATATAAAATAAAGGTTATTTCATAAGTTTTTTGCCTGTTCTTTCTTACTGCTTATTCAGTGTTATTTGCTTTTTATGTTCTGTAATATGTGGATTTAAGTGAATCAAAAAAATGTGTGTAATTAAAACTTTTTTGTTAAACCTGGGCTTTATAAATTATAGAAGATCTCAGAACTAGATATGTGCAGAATGCATTAGCATGTTCATGAATTTAAGTTTGTAATGAAGTATGTCATTCTTAATTGGATTAAATCACTGTTCCCCTGTGTTAACACTTTTTATTTTGGCTCAAAGTAATAAGAATAGTGACTTTTTTTTTAAAAAAAGACGTGCAGTATACAAAATGAAGAGCACCAGAAATGTGAAAACTGTTCTCTTTAGGGTTTGATTGTTTAATTCATTGCTAGGTCATTAACACAGGCATTATGATTTATCATTACTGGGTTATTTAGAGGAGGTTTATGCATGCAATTTTCATTTTGATTTAAAGTAGTTTTAGTTTTATATTTAGTTTGTTCTACCATTTTGTGCTTTGGTGAAACAATTTTAAAGTATATAAATGAGAGTAAAATGAGCAATGCATACACTCTGAATTCATAAATAACAATCAATTACAACATCATTACTGTTGAATTTGAGTTTTATTTACTCTATATTTATGTTAAACAATATCACGTCAAGTCATTTTCTAGCCCACATAATCCAGATCAGGATCACGGCTAAGAGTTGTGGCTTAAGCCTAACCCAGCCAGCATAGGGTACAAGGCAGGAACAAACCCTGAACAGGGTGCCAGTCCATTACAGGGCAAAAGCGCACACACACACAACGGCAATGTAGTGCCTCCAATTTACCTAACCTGCATGTCTTTGGTTTTGTTAAGCAGACCATTTTGAATATTATTTTACAGACTAATTGAAAGACATTATTTTACACCATTTTCCTAAATCTCAATGCAGTTTAATTTGGCAGGTGGCTATTTGGTTTACTCACATATATTAAAAAGTCAGTCTATTTAAAACCATAATTTATTTTCAAATCAGTTTACAATAAAAGAAAGAATGCCCCTTTCTTTCTCATATATCTTAATGATGTGGCTTGGTGTAAATGTGTTTTACTGTAATATTCCATAAAGTAATTGCAGGTCTTGTCCTTTGCTGGAATTAAAAGTGCTTATCACCTTTCCTTTTATACCTAAAACCAATTACTGTGTAATTACTCTCAGTGTTTGAGACTGAAATTCATTCAGCCTGTAATTTTAATAACAAGCCATTCTTTGAGTGTATTTGATAAGTCCAACACCATGTTATACTTGATGTAAACATCCATTGACCCCTTAAACCCTTGAGTCATGGATTTCCAATATGTACATTTTATCTTCATTCTGAGCAACCAACTGTTTAATACTGTATACTTAATGGTCCCCATACATTTGTCAGTTGTTCTGTTATTGCTGGATCCCAAGTATAAAGCAATCAAGGTACTTTAAAGTACTCAGTATAAGGTTAAAGGATTATGCCGACACTGAAATGTTTTCAGATAATTCTGTTTTTACCATTTTGACGAAAAAGTCAGAATGCCAGATGTTGTGTTACTTGGGGAAATAAATTGAATATTTATTTTATATATATATATATATATATATATATATATATATATATATATATATATATATATATATATATATATATATATATATACACTCACCTAAAGGATTATTAGGAACACCTGTTCAATTTCTCATTAATGCAATTATCTAATCAACCAATCACATGGCAGTTGCTTCAATGCATTTAGGGGTGTGGTCCTGGTCAAGACAATCTCCTGAACTCCAAACTGAATGTCAGAATGGGAAAGAAAGGTGATTTAAGCAATTTTGAGCGTGGCATGCTTGTTGGTGCCAGACGGGCCGGTCTGAGTATTTCACAATCTGCTCAGTTACTGGGATTTTCACGCACAACCATTTCTAGGGTTTACAAAGAATGGTGTGAGAAGGGAAAAACATCCAGTATGCGGCAGTCCTGTGGGCAAAAATGCCTTGTTGATGCTAGAGGTCAGAGGAGAATGGGCCGACTGATTCAAGCTGATAGAAGAGCAACTTTGACTGAAATAACCACTCGTTACAACCGAGGCATGCAGCAAAGCATTTGTGAAGCCACAACACGCACAACCTTGAGGCGGATGGGCTACAACAGCAGAAGACCCCACCAGGTACCACTCATCTCCACAACAAATAGGAAAAAGAGGCTACAATTTGCACGAGCTCACCAAAATTGGACAGTTGAAGACTGGAAAAATGTTGCCTGGTCTGATGAGTCTCAATTTTTGTTGAGACATTCAAATGGTAGAGTCAGAATTTGGCGTAAACAGAATAAGAACATGGATCCATCATGCCTTGTTACCACTGTGCAGGCTGGTGGTGGTGGTGTAATGGTGTGGGGATGTTTTCTTGGCACACTTTAGGCCCCTTAGTGCCAATTGGGCATCGTTTAAATGCCACGGGCTACCTGAGCATTGTTTCTGACCATGTCCATCCCTTCATGACCACCATGTACCCATCCTCTGATGGCTACTCCCAGCAGGATAATGCACCATGTCACAAAGCTCATCATTTCAAATTGGTTTCTTGAACATGACAATGAGTTCACTGTACTAAAATGGCCCCCACAGTCACCAGATCTCAACCCAATAGAGCATCTTTGGGATGTGGTGGAACGGGAGCTTCATGACCTGGATGTGCATCCCACAAATCTCCATCAACTGCAAGATGCTATCCTATCAATATGGGCCAACATTTCTAAAGAATGCTTTCAGCACCTTGTTGAATCAATGCCACATAGAATTAAGGCAGTTCTGAAGGCGAAAGGGGGTCAAACACCGTATTAGTATGGTGTTCCTAATAATCCTTTAGGTGAGCGTATATATATATATATATATATATATATATATATATATATATATAATACTGTATAAAAAACCTGAGACAGTTACAGGTGTGTCTCTTTGAGGATTTTCTTCTCTTTTACTCTTGCATATGGTTGATGGCTGATTAAATTTGTGATGAAGTGTTTTTGTAATTATAACTCATTCTATGATGGAGTAGTTCCCATCTAGAGGTAAATCTGGCCATTCACGTTTGAGGAGGGGAATGAGAATTGTCTAATATAGTCAAGTACACAGTACCTACTTCAGTAACTAGTGTGTCTCTTGAAGGAAGTACAGCAATAAAGTAGATGACATTGCATAATAACTAGTATAAAGGGAGATCAAAATGTTTTCAGTCTGAATTGAAAGGGATATTCTATCTTTCTCATTTTGTATCTGGCGAATCTTTAATTCCTCTTTGCTAAAATATGTGAAATACAAGTTTCCAACATGGCTGCTCATGCTTATTCCTTCAGAGCCAGGTCAACAGAAAATAACAAAATTAAGTATTATTCTTCTTCTGAATTTCTAAATAAAAAAAAGAAATGCATACCTTCGGAGACTCATTTTTACCTAGTCAATGTTGTAGCAGGGTGAATTCCCTACCTGTGCCACAGTTAAGTCATGGACCGTAGAATTCTTTTGTAGTAAGATGTCAGTTGAAGATAATCCAAATACTGGAAAATACTGTCACTAAAGAAATGAAGAATAATGGCTATGAGTTAAAGAAGACCTGATCCAAATTAGTTATGGCTCCGTTAAATCTGTTCTTCTTCAACAATTAAACTTGATTAGGGTCTGTACACATTGGGTGTCCAGCATTTTTTAACACAGTTTTTATCGCAGTTCCACCCAAAAGATAAATGCTCAAAAAATACACTAATACTAATATTGTACTCCAAAAATAAGTCCAGTGAAACTGATAACATAACTCTCTATCCCCTGCCCAATTCAAAAAGCCATATGATAAGAGAGTCTCATTTAATGTGATTCCCAGTGTATACTAAAGCAATAGCAAAGGTTTGGCAATGACCTTGCATACTTATTTCAGAATAACATTAATGAATTTGTGCCAAATTCTGAAATATTCAGAATAATCATTTATTTTTTCCAGTTTAAAATAATTTGGCATAAATGCAAAAAAAATTTACACCAAAATTTGCAGAACATTTTACGTATCAAATGGTGTTGACATGCATTTTGTTCTGAATACATCGTAGACATGCATTAAATGTGAGCAATGCACAATTTTTAGTTAAAAGATGGCATGCTTTACATTGATTTAATTAAAACAAATTTTATGGATGGCTGAATTTAGTTTCTTATCTGTAAACCTAACTGAAAGATCTGTTTCACATCTCCCCGAGATTATGTAGGGTGTCTAGAACATGAACTCTTGAAATGAATTATCATCATGTCCAATATTCCAAGGACAATCTAATTAGTTTGGACTGGGAGAAATTTAAGAAGCATTTCATAATTGAGGAATTCACTTTATATGTTCCAGAGTCCAAAACAACAATCAAAAAAACAGAAGCCTGGGAATTCTAGAACACCAAAAAAAGAAATTCAAGGCCCAAGCCAGTGCCAGTGAGATCATGTACACAATATTTTATGATGCTGAAGGTGTAGTCCATCTTTATTACGTGTCCTAAAGGACCTAAATAACCAATCAATATCCTGCTAATTTTCTTTGCCTTTTCTTTGTGGCATTTAATCAAGTAAATATAGCATGAAATCCATCCAACATCCCCTTTTTGATTTACTCACATTGTGTAAGTTGCAAAAAGTGCTCTGGGAAGCTGTGGATTTGAAGAGATGCTACAGCACCCCTATTCCTCAAAACTGTTGTCCATTTCACTACCACCTGTTGCCCACTCTGCCTCTGCTGTATGTTCTCTGTCAAAGATGTAAGTGTCCAATAAGGCACATAACTCTGGTTGCACATTCAAGACAAAACATCTTGAGGGATATGGCGTTATTTCAGTGCCACTATTCTGAGCGCACGTAAAAAAATATTGCAAGTGCAAGTGTTGCATTTTGAGGAGAAATTTATTTTGAGCCTACAAAAGCTGAATTTGAGTGAACAAAATTCATTGCTGCGTGCAAAAAATGTATTTCAGTGTTTGCACTTATCCATATACACACACACAATAGCACCCCTCTCGCTCAGTTTTCATTTGCGCTTGCTGCAATGTGTTGCTAGCGCTCACAACATTCTCTGCTGCAAGCGCTCAACTCTCTGTACACCGTTATAAGTGTGCCACAAAACCAACCAATCACAGACTTGGTTTCAAAAATTCTGATTGGCTCTTACGGTCTCCAATCAGCTCGCTAGCTGCTGCATTCCGGAAACAGTCCGAAATGTAGCTAAATCCAGCTAAACTCAATTAAACCCCAATTTGCGGATAATATCTTTAATTATTTTATTTTAAAATATATTATTTGTTAAGACTATCGTTGGTGTAGTATAATGTAGTTGCATTATACAACCATGCCAACTGACTCTCCAAATTATATTTGAGTAGCTCTCTTTTATGTCGTCGAATACTGAACAGCAGCACGAAAACAACATGTCCCGGCCACATGTAAGTAATATAAAATCATTTTGTACATTATTATTACATCTGCCATCTCTTCTTTGGCTGCAGAGTAAATCAAAACTCCCTCTATCTGCAAGAAGCGAGGCTGAGTGGACAGTGTTTCCGGTGTCCGGAATGCAGCAGCTAGCGAGCTGATTGGAGACCGTAAGAGCCAATCAGAATTTTTGAAACCAAGTCTGTGATTGGTTGGTTTTGTGGCACACTTATAACGGTGTACAGAGAGTTGAGCGCTCGCAGCAGAGAATGTTGTGAGCGCTAGCAACACATTGCGAGCAAGCGCAAATGAAAAAACTGAGCGAGAGGGGGTGCTATTGTGTGTGTGTATATGGATAAGCGCAAACACTGAAATACATTTTTTGCACGCAGCAATGAATTTTGTTCACTCAAATTCAGCTTTTGTACGCTCAAAATAAATTTCTCTTCAAAATGCAACACTTGCACTTGCAATCTTTTTTTACGTGCGCTCAATATTTTTTTACGTGTGCTCAGAATAGTGGCACTGAAATAACGCCATAGAGGGACATCTAAAAATTTTGTAACAAGTGTATTAGTGTTCATAGGGATTATGTTGAAAAATAGAATATTTGGTTTTTACAGGTGTTTCTCTTAATAGGTATTTTTGATATAAATTTAAATATCAAGCTATGGAACAGAAATACTTCTGGTATCTTTGAACAGATTACTTTAGTCTTCCAAAAGCCTATCAAAGGCGAGACACACCATAACAAACCCTATCTTAGGTTATTACACTGTAATTAAATTTCATGAAAGTTCAGGTATCTTAGAACATGGACGAGATGAAAAACGCCATAAGCACTTAGCAGGCTTCCTTTCTCTTTCATTAGGCTCCATAGCCAGCACAGGTCAATGCCCTTCTACATGATTCTTATTTTTTACTTAAAAATCTAAAACATGAGATCTTAGAATTGGAAGTAACCATAATAGCATTAATCAGCTGTTTCAGCAGGACAGGATTTTTGCTTCTAATTTAAAAGAAGAACTTGGGATTGAAACTAAAGGTTACAAAGAATGACAAATTACCTAACCTTTTTTTTGTCATTAGAGGAACCTTATCCAGCAATGAGCATATGGACAGTAGAACGAGAGTGAAGGGCCAGTGCGTATGTCACTGATAATTAGAACTAAAACAAATGTTCAGTCAGCTGAATCAAACCAATGAGGCCATTCATTAAAAGTTTTGAGATATTTGAGAAAATGGTCGGGAGCAAGATTATAAAACTAGATTGAAAGTATTACTTACAGAATACCAAAATTATATAGAATTGATTTCTAAAAATTATGTCACCTCAAATGAGGCAATCTATATGCATGGTTTTTCTTTGTATGATTGTTAATGTCCCAGTGATCTTTGTCTGTAGGGCTTATCCAATGTTTAACTCAATATGGCATTTATGTCAAAATAATCACTTGGATGCATCAGTGGGATATAATGACTCATCACTTCTCTGGCAAGTGGGATGTCTGATATCATTTGTTGATAGGACCCAGTTAGACAGTTTGGTACAGAGAGAATATGAAGAGACTTGTTCATAGCCAGGAGCTGATGAGTGGTTTTGCTTCTCTGATGTTCACTTAGAGCTACCCAAAAAATAACATTTTTTTCTAAATGAATTAATTGGTGTCTCTTTAGCAGAAAAATTGTAATGCTATAATATATGTTATTAGTATGTTTCAGTACTTATTAATTTTTATGAATATGCAGTATAAAATGTCATCATACGATTGTAGAACCTACTATTATCAAAAATAGTCAAAACAGCGATGATTCAAGGTGAATTTCAGACGTTTTAAAAATGAAATATCAATCCCAGCTCAAACAATGTGCTGTCTATCTGGAATCATTTCAAGGTTCCAGGTTCCTTTATTTAGTCATGTTTACACAAGAATACATGCAATTTGCATTCTCATTTGCATCTAATAACGACACAAAGAAATGAAACAAAACAAATAGAGACTAGATAGGTGAAGGTAGGGCAGTTTAATAATGCATATTTACACAAAAATAGATAGATAGATAGATAGATACTTTATTAATCCCAAGGGGAAATTCACATAATCCAACAGCAGTAAACTGAAACAAAAAACAATATTAAATTAAAGAGTAATAAAAATGCATGTAAAAGCAGACAATAACTTTGAGTAATGTTAGCATTTACTCCCCCAGTTGGAATTGAAGATTCGCATAGTGTGGGGGAGGAATGATCTCCTCAGTCTGTCAGAGGATACATATCAAACCTTAATCATTTTCTCCGATATTCCTTATTAAAAAGTTGTTTGGCACTAGGAAGAAAGGAATTTTTGGAGTTATTTGTGTGGGTTTTCCATGTGCAAAACTTTCAAAGTTTCTTCTTATCATTTCTTTATTTGAACTGTTCCATTGTTCTTGTGCCACCACCCACAATAGAAGTTTTTGGTAATTCCTGCTGTGTTTTAAATGTTAAAGGGGCTGCCTTGCACTGAATCCCACATTCTTTCATTGATGGGAAGTATCATTCACACCTTACCTTTTCCCTTTATTTGAAGTTCTAGTTACAGTAAGACTTCTTCGAGGTTCAGTGATAAACCATCTGTCATTAATTTGGTGCCTTGAAATGTCATTAATAATCAGTTTGCTACTAAACTTTTATTGCTGTCATTACGGTATACAGATCTATCATTATTTTCAAATAATTAAAGGGAATAGAAACCTTTTGTGTGGCCAGGAATGAATAACTGATCACCTTAAATAGGGAAAAGACATTTTAGCCTTTGCATTTTCCCTGCCCAGAAATTATGGTTCACACCTTTCGAGATCTGATCAATTTAATACTCTATTTTATGATCTTTCATAATCACATCTGTACAAACTTTGGCTACCTGGTTGTCATTAATATGAGAATAAGTGCCTCAGCCCTTGTCATCTGAAAGATTTCCACTGGTTTTTGTCAGGTTACTAATCACCTACAGAATTATTAACTCTTAGTTAGTGTCACAAACCCATCATTAGGCATTTGTGTTATTCTCGTTTAGTCATCTTTGTTTGTCTTGTGTTACAGTGCATATAAAGGTTATTCATCACTCTTTAATGTCAAAGTAAAAAAATATCTCTTCAAAGTAGTCTAAATTAATTGCAAATATAAGAAACACATTAAGTATTAACCCTCTTCAAGTCAGTATTTAGTAAATGCATCTTTGGCAACAATACCAGCCTTGAGTCTGTGTGCAGAGGTCTCTATCAATCATTTGCACTTCGATTTTCCCAATTCTTGTTTTCAGACATGCTTAAGCTCTGCCAGGTTGTGTTAGGATTGTGTGTGAACAGCCTTGTTCCAGCCACTAGTCTTCAATGGGATTGAGATCTGGATTTTGACTTGGCCATCTCCAGGATATTAACATTGTTATTTTAAGACATTCCTGTGTAGCTTCAGCTGGAGATTGTTGTCTTGCTGGAAGACACATTTTCTCCTAAGCTGCAGGTTTCTTACTATCTGCATCAGGTTTCCTGTATTTTGCTCAATTGATTTTCCCTCACAAGCTTTCCAAGTCCAACTGCAGAAAAGCATCTCCACAGACGATGCTGCCATTGTCATGCTTCATAGTGGAGATTTTGTTTTCTTTTTTTTTTGTTAATTATGTGCAGTGCATGACATATGCCAAGTATATGTCTAGTCTCATGGCCAAAAAGTTCAATTTTCGTCTCATTAAACCACAGATCTTTCTTCCAACTGAATTCAGAAACTCCCATATACATTCTGGAAAACTTTATTAACAGTGACACTCCATACGCCTGCAAATATTGAAGCACTCAGGCAAGTTGTCAATTCCCTAACCCGCTGTAGATTGTAACTCCTTCAAAATGACCATAGGTCTCTCATTAGCCTTACTCATTAGTCTTCATCTTGCACAATCTTTCAGTTTTCTTAAAATACCCACTCTATGCAGATTTATAGCTTTGCCACACTGTTTCCCTTTCTTAATGATTGATTTAACTACATTTGAAGGAATGTTCAGTAAATGGGATATTTACTTGTCTCATTCTGTGCTTTCAAATCACCATTTCACCAACTTTCCTGGAGTGTTCTATTGTATTGATTGTGTTGGTTTGGTCACCATACTACTGATCTTCCAGATAAGGTACATTTAAGGTATAATCAATTGAAACTCTAGACAGGTGATCTCCATTTACCTGATGATGTGACTTCTAAATCCAATTGGCTGCACCAGTGCCGATTTTGGTGTTTCTAATTGAAGGGGGGGGTTCAGTCAGTTATTTTGTGTTTTACACCCATCAGCCACAACATTAAAGCCACCTGTCTAATATTGTGTGAGTTCCCCTCGTACCACCAAAACAGCTCGGACCCATCAAGGCATGGACTCCACAAGACCTCTGAGATTTTACTGTAGTATCGGGCACCAAGTCATTAGCAGCAGATCCTTAAAGTCCTATATGTTTCAAAATGGGATCTCCATGGATCTAATTTGGTTTGCCAGCACATTTCACAGATGCTCAATCAGAGTGAGACCTGGGGAATTTGGAGGCCAAGTCAACACCTTGAGCTCTTTGTCATGTTTCTCAAATCATTCCTGAACATTTTTTGCAACGTGACATGGCTCATTATCCTGCTGAAAGAGGTCACTGCAATCAGGGAATACTGTTGCAATGAAGGGGCAAACATTCTCTGCTCCAATCTTTAGGTAGGTGGTATGTGTCAAAGTAATATCCACATGAACGCCAAGACCCAAGGTTTCCCAGCAGAACATTGCCCACAGCATCACACCACCTCCACTGACTTGTCTTCTTCTAATAGCGCATCCTGCTATCATCTCTTCGCAAGGTTACTGACACACAGACACATATCTGCCTACATGATCTTAAAGAATATGTTATTCATCAGTCCAGGCCACCTTTTTCCATTGCTCCATGTCCAGTTCTGATGCTCATGTGCCTATTGTAGATACTTTCGGCAGTTCACATGGATTATCATGGGCAACGTGCACCATATGCAGCAGCTGGAATGCACTGTGTGTTCTGAAACCTTTCTCTCAATGCCAACATTGTTTTTCAACAATTTGTGCTACAGTAGCTCTTCTATGGGATTGGACCAGATGGGCTAGCCCCTCGCTTTCCATGTGCATCAGTTAACCTTGGGTGTCTATGACCCTGTTGTCAGTTCACTGGTTATCCTTCCTCTGACTATTTTTGGTAGGTACTAACCACTGCATACCTGGAACAACCCCACAAGACCTGCTGTTTTGGAGATGCGCTGACCCAGTTGTCTAGCCATCACAATTTGGTCACTGTCAAAGTCACACAGAGCCTTACACTTGCCCGTTTTTCCTGCTTCCAACACATCACCTTTAAGAACTGACTGTTCACGTACTACTTAAGTTTATTCCACCCCATTGACAGGTGCCATTGTAACAAGATAATCAATGTGATTCACTTCACCTGTCAGTGGTGACTAATCAATGTAAGTTTGTAATTAATTTTGATCACTTTGCAGAGATCTGTTTTCACTTTGACATTAAAGAGTCTTTTTCTGCTCATAATTGTCAAAAAAGCTAAATTACATGCACTGTTATGCAATGTTGTATAACAATCAATGTCAAGACTTCCAAGGGGTGAATACATTTTATAGGTGATGTATTTATAAGTTTTTCTACTTTCTGGCACCACACTTTCACTTTGTAAGCATTGTGTTTTGCAGCATCGTGTCTTTTCTGTCATTACTTCTTTTTTGGAAAATGTACTGCGTTTCATTTTGAGGATTTGTTGTTATTTATGTAAGTGTGCTTATAACTGATTTAAAGCTTTTACTGTCTTTGTTTGTCTTTGTTCTCTGCTTAAATTGTATGATTCTATTTTATTTTATATACTTACCAAACTTTGCTTTTCTTCCTGTTTATACTTGCTGGGTTTTATTTTCCACTTAAATGTTGCAAGGCAGTGCATAAATACAACATATCATTCTCATGTTTGGAGAGTAGGTGAGCCAATAAAGGTATGTCTTTTGATTTTTTTTCTCTCTCTGTTCTTTGTTATTCTACATTTCTTTTTGCCCTCTTGGTGGAATCTGTCTGTATTGCGTTATTGCTGGGAGAGCCATTTGTCCTAACATGCTTGTAGTTTCCAACATTAGCCAAGTAAAAAAGTGACTTTTTCTAAAATAAATGATCACAAGTCTTACTTTTGTTGAACAACAGGCTGCTTCTCATACCTGTCAACTGTTTACTTTTCTCCACAAGTGGTTTTTCCTGACTCTTTTTGTGCATAGAGGCACGCTTCCTGAACTGTTCCTTTTACTATTTCTTGATGTTCATTTTTTTTTTAAATGCAATTTTCTGTGTCTGATAGAAAAGTGCAAATTTGCTAGTCTTCATAGCGAAGTAGCCTTTTGCCAGCTCATTGATATGCTGTGTTTCAGCATCCTGTCTGTTTTTTGATATTTAGAGTTGCTACATTGCGGCACCCACCTCACACCTCTTCTTTGGTAATAAAATTGTGCCGTTTCATGAAAATTATTTTTATAAGAATCTTAAATGTTGTCTCCTGACTTTTGTTGTACCTCTTCTTATATCTTTAGTGTTAAGCACTTTTGATCTATGTTTGAATTCCTGCTTTTTTTCTGTGTTATATTCATAGTGTGACCTTTATCTTTTCTTAACTTTATGCAGTGTATCTAATGTTGGTGCATGTTCATCTTGCATTATAATGCGAATTGCCTTACCAAAATGCTATAAAAGATGTTATATAATGAAGGCTTATTGATAAATGGAGTTAATTTAAGAAGTAATAAGCTACTCCTAGTCTCCAAGGGCCAGCCTAAGATGCTATTATCCGTTGGCTCTGACTATTTCAGAAGGTCATGATAAGGAGAAATAGAAGAATCGGTGAAAGAAATGAAAATCTACTGTCAAATTATAGACAGCAACTCATTGTACCAGCCATTTAACTGGATTTTATTATATTACTTTCATGTTACTTACATTTTTGAAAAGGTGAGAAACTTTGAAATCTCCAAGTCTTACAAAATTTTTTCATCACTGTATGAAATTTAAAAAGTGTAATTATTTAAACTGTAATTGCATGTTTTTTTTATCTGACCAGATGTTATCTTCTTTATGCAGATAATATTTTAAGCTCTTTTGTTGATTAAAACCTTCCTGCTGTACTTCAGTCAGTCATTTTCCAACCCGCTATATCCTAACACAGGGTCACGGGGGTCTGCTGGTGCCAATCCCAGCCAGAACAGGGCGCAAGGCAGGAACAAACCCCGGACATGGAGCCAGCCCACCGCAGGACACACACACACCCCAAGCACACACTAGGGACAATTTAGGACCGCCAATGCACCTAACCTGCATGTCTTTGGACGGAAACTGGAGCACCCAGAGGAAACCCACGCAGACACGGGGAGAACATGCAAACTCCACGCAGGGAGGACCCAGGAAGTGAACCCAGGTCTCCTTACTGCGAGGCACCAGTGCTACCACTGCGCCACCATGCCGCCCTGCTGTACTTACCATTATAAAGTAATGCTACTGTTTTTATCTTAATTTTTATTTCACTTAAATGTTTGAGCAAGTAAGAATGACTATAACAAACCTGACATTACTGCTGCAGATAACAATGTAGAGTTCAAAAACATCCAACAGCTCTTTTCAGAGTCCCAAGGCAGACTTCTTCTTCAGACTGTTTGATGCACTCATTGCATTAATATTTTCATTATGGTTGAACAGCTCTTTTATTGAAACACATTAAGAAAGTGGTAGCGCACTCTTCACACAGGCATAAGCAGTTCCAGCTAAGCATTATCAGGCCTGTAAGAACCAGTCTGAAATGTTATTGAGGAGAAGACTTTAAAACAGAACTGTCTTTAGCCAGCTTTGCACAGTAAATTGAGTTCAACTGGAAACTATTATGTAAGGATTTATAACATGTATATATACAGTAAAAATAAAATGTATCATACTTACACAAGTATTAAAAATAAAATTTAGCATGCTTAATTTAAATTAAAGGAATGTCTTAAATTGTTTTATTATCGTACCCCTTCTTATGACACATGACTACCCGTTACAGCTCAATCAGTTATGATAGAGAGCAACTTTTAACTGTACATTCATAAATTACAGATGAAAAAAATACGGTCAACACCTGGAAGCTTTGGGCATGTACACCAACAATTTAAAAATAGCCCATTGTTACTGTACTTAATAATGTTGATCCACAACTTGATCCTCGGCATGATGGCCCTGCCCACTTTATAATATTATAATGAGTTTTGATTCCAACTAAACCCTTTAAGGCTTTCACAATTACAATAAATGGCATTGCCTTTTTAAAAACAATTTAAGTGGTCATTTCGTAGGAATGTTGCACCCCAAATGCTGACATCAATGAAATAGCATCATTTACATTGAAGCACATTACCAGGGGGTTTAGTGGCAAGTGGTTATATGTAAAGAAAAATTACTCTTAATTTCAAATTTCAGCTAATAATGTAAATATTTATGCTGTTTCATCTTTCTAATATACACAGTTTTTGTTTTTTTAGGAATGTCGTGTACACTGTACAGTGTTTACTGTTTTCACAGAAACTTCTTCAAGGAAGAGTTGTATAGCATGTTCTGCACTAAACATCTCTTCACCCATTTCAGGAAATTGTTTATTTCAGGTCTAAGTGTTTAGGATGCTAGAATGTCAGCAGCATCAGATGCAAGTCAGGAACCAGCCTTGTTCTTGGCACCACTTTGTCTCACCCAGTTTTTTTTTATTTTTTTGATCTTACATATACAGTATATAACTTTATATACATTCATTATTTTTGAAAAACAAGAACTATTATTCTTCAGTATAAGTGCTTTCAGATTTTATGCATCAGGGAAGTGTGCTGTAGTATGAAAAGGTATGGATCACTGATAAGAGTTCACATTTGTATTTAAGATGATATAATCACATATTTCACATTGCTCAATCATTGACATTTAGATTTTTCTCTAAACACAGTATCATAGAGGAACTAAAAAATAAACAGGCAATTTCTAGAATTTTAATTAATTACATTTTCTCTTTTTTGTTGGTAATTCATGCCTTTATATTTAAACTCTGTGTCGTGTGTATATCTTGTTTCTGTAAATGTATAAGCAATCTATATTGCGTTCAAAAGGTTGAAAGATTGCAGATTTTTTTTTTGCTAAACAGGACCATTGATCGTTTTTTGACAAGCCGCCTAAAATAAAAATAGTCCTCACAATGAACTAATGATTCATTTTTAAAAAAGCATATTACTCCTATTCCAATTTCTGTGTTTAATTGCATGGTTATAAGCACTTGGAATCTATCCTTTAAACATTAGGAGAAATGTAGGAACTAATCCTAGCTGAGGTAACAACCCATATCTGATCAAAGATACTCCCATTGGCTGAAGCTGAGCCAAGTTTATTGTTCCCGGTTTTTTAAATAAATGCACCTCTTTTGCATGTCACAGCAAGTTAGAATGCCCAGAGAAAACCCATGCATGCATGGAATGAAAATTTATATTTCACATAGGGAGTGAGCTGCCCTAATCCAAATGTCAATTACTAACATTTCAGTCTGTTTTTCCTTTTAATTATTTGAACATCCATCCATCCATCCATCCTCTTCCGCTTATCCAAGGTCAGGTCGCGGGGGCAGCAGCTTAAGCAGAGAGGCCCAGACTTCCCTCTCCCTGGCCACTTCTTCCAGCTCTTCCGGGATTCTGGGAGAATCCCAAGGCGTTCCCAGGCCAGCCGGGAGACATAGTCCCTCCAGCGTGTCCTGGGTCTTCCCCGGGGCCTCCTCCCGGTTGGGCGTGCCGAACACCTCACCAGGGAGGCGTCCAGGAGGCATCCTGATCAGATGCCCGAGCCACCTCCTCTGACTCCTCTCGATTCGGAGGAGCAGCGGCTCTACTCTGAGCCCCTCCCAGATGACTGAGCTTCTCACCCTATCTTTAAGGGAAAGCCAAGACACCCTGCAGAGGAAACTCATTTCAGCCGCTTGTATTCGCGATCTCGTTCTTTCGGTCACTACCCATAGCTCATGACCATAGGTGAGGGTAGGAGCGTAGATCGACTGGTAAATTGAGAGCTTTGCCTTACGGCTCAGCTCCTTTTTCACCACGACAGACCGGTGCAGAGCCCGCATCACTGCGGATGCCGCACCGATCCGCCTGTCGATCTCACGCTCCATTCTTCCCTCACTCGTGAACAAGACCCCGAGATACTTGAACTCCTCCACTTGGGGCAGGATCTCTCCCCCAACCCTGAGAGGGCACTCCACCCTTTTCCGGCTGAGGACCGAGTCGAGGTCAGCAGCACACCATCCCCACCATAGACGCCGGACGGTGCACCAGAATCTCCTCGAAGCCGTCCGAAAGTCGTTCTCCATGGCCTCTCCAAACTCCTCCCTCGCCCGAGTTTTTGCCTCGGCAACAACCGGCAGCGTTCGCTTGCCTGCGGTACCTATCAGCTGCCTCCAGAGACCCACAGGACAAAAAAGTCCTATAGGACTCGTTCTTCAGCTTGACGGCATCCCTCACCACCGGTGTCCACCAACGGGTTCGGGGATTGCCGCCACGACAGGCACCGACCACCTTGCGGCCACAGCTCCGGTCAGCCGCCTCAACAATAGAGGCACGGAACATGGCCCATTCGGACTCAATGTCCCCCACCTCCCTCGGGACGTGGTTGAAGTTCTGCCAGAGGTGGGAGTTGAAGCTACTTCTGACAGGGGACTCTGCCAGCTGTTCCCAGTAGACCCTCACAACACGTTTGGGCCTACCAGGTCTGACCGGCATTTTCCCCCACCATCGAAGCCAACTCACCACCAGGTGGTGATCAGTTGACTGCTCCGCCCCTCTCTTCACCCGAGTGTCCAAGACATATTTATTTGTACATTTTGGAAATAATGTATTTTTTATTTTTTTCTTGTTTACACTATATAGTTGGTGTTATGAGTCACTATATTCAATGTTACCATCTCTAGTATGATATGTCATTTCCTGGTGCACACACATAGGACACCATGGTAGCCATCTTTAAAGCAGCATGCTATGCCTTAAAAGATTGTCTAAGCTTCATTCGAATAAAATATTAGCCTAGCTCCTTGCACACATAAAGCTTAGTGATTTTTGAGCCATTTATGGTTGAGGTGTCATCTGATTCCAAAAAATTACCCCTGTGCAGGAGACGTGGACTTGAAGTAGTGTAGGTGTTATTTTAGAAAAACTATTGCTTATTTCAGAATTTATTGTTGTGGGGTGATTACTACTGACTGACTGTTGTGAGTTGCTCTGACTTATTGTAAATTAATTTTTCTGTGCTGACATTCACTTCAATGCAAGTACAAGTATAATGCAGTCACTCATACAGCACTCACTGTACATGAGTACATACGTTGAGGCATAATGTAAGATGCAAAGTGAATAATGCACGCCAAGCAGTAGTAAGCTAGTAGAATCTGATTGATACAGGTTCACCAGACATACATACTTACCTACCCAATAAACCCTTGTGTTGCGTGATAGGGACAGACTGGACATACTTACCTACTTAATTACTGACCCAGAAAACTCTTACATAAAGGAATACATTGAGTTTTCTTTTTACAGAATTTTGTCTCACAGCAACTTTTGAGTCTGGCTCAGTAGCACCCTCTACAGATCACAACTGACATATGAAAAAGATTGATATGGAGGTGCCAGAAATACTTTCCAACCCAGTAAAACTGTTGCTTAAAGGAATACATGCACTCTTGATTGTGAAAAATATCTCTTGCCTTCTATGTAACTAAACATTTGGTCTTGATCTTTCATGCAATTTTAGTGATGTTCACTTTTGAATCACCCTTTAAACAAAGATGCTCATTACTGTAGCTATACTGTTTGAATTGTGCTCCTACTTTCCTCTCTGAAATAAATCTCTACCATTGTGTTGCCTGCTACATAAAACGAAGTAAAAGATTATGGCAGTAACAGGTTGACAAAAGAAATAGGTTCTCTAAACTTACGATGAACCCATTCCAATGGCTATACCACTGGCCACTTAGGAAATTATGGTATTTAAAATGAGTTGAATGATTAATTTAGTTATCTTAGCTAAGGACACAGCTTAAACACACAGCTGGTCATCCTTCCTGAGTCAGCCTCCAGCAGGACACAAAGTCAGGATGTTGGGTGAAACCCTGCTCAGCCTGTGGAAGTCAAGGAGATCTCCTTCAGTGGAGCCTTTTCTAAGGCAAAAGTGAGCTTTTCAATCTCGTGACACGTCTGGTTACATGTGTCTCTTTCCTGAGAAAATCCGGTTCATAGCACTGTTTTATCTTTGCTGAAGATTTTGCTGAATGTGCTGCTTCATCTCCCATCTGTTATCCCCCTAAGATAATGGAGGTGGGATCGAACATCTGGGATTACAATCAGCACCTTCTTCATCTCCAACATTGAAATTTCACTTGTAATAACAAGGACACGTGCTCACATCCTACCACTGCAGTCCCAAGAAAATAGCAGCTGGGAGAGAGGGAGCGACACCTGAATGAATTCCTCAGCAGAGATGCATTTTATTCTGTTTAATAATAAAGTATAGCTCTTTGCGTTGACTTTATATACATAGTCTTAAGCATTACACTGATGTGGTCTTTCACCTCTTATGTGTAGTCTGTCATAAGCTTGCAATCCAGTTTTTAGTTAACTTTGATGCTGTCGTCTAGTAGTTTCTGCATTAATTTCTTGCGTGGAACCATTTTCAAGGCTTTATAAAAATCGTTCTTAATGAGGCTGCCATTTACAATATTATTTTCATTTAAATATTCTATTACAGTACAATAAGAGGTATTGATCTATAATTACAGGGATCTTTTTTACATGCTTTCTTCTGCATGAGAGTCACATTTTCAACTTTACAGTCATCAAGTACTTTCCTGATTAGTGTTTACTAATGGTTTATATGGCTTACATATTACATTTTTCATGTTTTTCAGCACTAATGGTAAAATTTCATCCAGCCCAGATATTTTGTTTCCATGTAAAATACCAAGTGAATAAAAAAAACGTGATTCTTGCAAATTAGACTCTTTAGAATGAGAGTTCCCTTTTCACTTTTGCTTTATGTCGGTATGTTTCTGAAATTTACCTAATTATTACATGAATCTAGATTTTCATGAATTGATGCCATTAGTTATTTGTGTTTTAGTTTTCTTTTCCTATTCTGCATTTTCTAGGTTTTTCTTCATTGCCAAGAAGTATACATTTTGCAATGAATGAAATTATGGTGCACATTTGTGTATTTTAAACACTGTTTATTATACTTTACCATATTGTAGTGCCTACTATTTAGGGGGCTGATCACTTCCGATATTCTTCCTGTAGTCTAATTGTTAAAATGTTGTAAATACACATTACTCTAGGTTGAACTTGAGACAAATTGAGGGAGGAAGCAGTCGATTTTCAAGAGCAACACTTCAGTTTTTATGTTTTTCAGACAACAGGATATTCCTAATCAGTGTTTAAAACTAGAAATTTTAATATGCTTTGTCTTCTTTGTTTGTTGTCTTGGCCACCATATGCTATCACAAACTTTTAGAATATCTGATACCTATGAAGTATTTATTTCATGAAAAATTGATTTATGCCTTAAGGGCATTAGCTGTATTTGAATTTATTTTGGAAAACACAAAAATGAGTTTGGCATTTGGATTCCAAGTGTTTCACTTGTTTCTAATAAAGCTTAAACAAAACACTGCATGTAACTCAAATTGGAAATCACTGCCAGTTATTGTACATATAAATGACCTATTAAAATAAAAACTTCAAAAGAAGCTGTTGAAAATATGATTTTTATCACCTCAGTTTTGTTCTTATATTTACTTAACAGGCAACTAAATTTTTAAGCACCTAAAAGCTGTAGAAATGTGTAAAAAATTGTTTCAGAAACATATTTTCAACTTTTCAGTAATCTGCTTCCCTTATTTTTAGTGTTTGATCATTGCAAGATTTTTATTTATTTTAAATATATTTTTAGTATTATTATGAACACCTATAGCACATTTAACTGTCATAATTATATAAAAAGTTCCTATGCCTTCATAAGATGAACGGAAACAAAGAAATAACAAAATGTTCCTTTGTGGAAAAGTCAATCCTACATGTAATGGTGGGTATAATAATAATAATAATAATAATGAACACCACAGTTAGATACCATATAGTTGTGAGCGCTGTTCAAGCCATTGGAGACAACTGAACAGACATCATTCTCCATGACAGAAGCAAGACACAATATCTGCTCATCAACATAGTCATTCCAGATGATGCAAAGTCTCAGTCAAATACAAAGATTTTCCACATATGGAACACAACTCTCACGTGCTTCCATTTGTAATTGGAGTGCTTGGAACTGATTGATCAGGTCTCCAAAAGTGTGTTAATGTAAGGTAAAGCGAATACAACATACTGTAGGTGCAGAAAATCGCTCTCCTTGGAACTGCCCACACACAATAAGATATAAGGTGGATTTGAGGTAAAAAGTGATCAGCACAAACTGAAAAAAAGAAATAATACATTCCAGTATACCTGTAGATTGGTTTTTGATCCGTTTTTATTCTTGGACTTGTTTATTACTTTTAACATTAACTTCAATGCCACCCTGCCACCATTTTATATCTCATTTTCAGTAATGTGCAGAACCATTTTGTGCTCTGTATTGATAGTAACGATGCCTGTTCCTGTAGCTTGACTTCCAGATGTTGCGGTGTGTGATGTCAGTAGGTAATGACTATTTAAGATACCTGCTGCATGTAACTTTGCAAGTTTGTGTATAACAAATCAAAACAAGTCATGAGTGCTAGCTTCATTATAAGAATTTTGCTGTTGCATGATAGCTTATGAATTCAGTTTCTGCTCCTTTTCTTTGTCTCTGTGCATGCCAATTTTTTTCAGCTGTGGAAGAACATCCACAACTTTAAAAAACAAAATTGTTAACACTGTCATTAGTACATCTGGATGTATTAAAAATGTACTGCACCTGTACTCGGTGGAGAGCACTATTCAAAAATAAAACTGCAAAAACTGAATCTGAATTGAACAAAATGTCAGACTTTACAATTAACTTGTTAGGGCTTTTTTTGCCTTAGTGGTTTTATGCTACTGTAAAAAAATAATAACACAGAAAAACTTAGGTTTTGGTTTCAAACCAGAAACCTTGTTTAATACAGAATGATTTGGGTAATTGCTAAAGACACAGTGAATAAAGAGTATCTGTGAGATGCTTGCCATCATAATTAAGGAGATCTTCTTCAGTCAAGCATTGTACTTTTAAAGAGGAGGCTAGTTGGAGTGATACAACGTAGATTTATCCAGGCATTATGGATCTGACTAAGTGACTTCTGAGCAGTGGAGGAAACAGACAGATTTGTGAGTTCATTCACATCATTTACAACCCTTTCCTTTGATTCAGTGTAATCTGTTGAGTTAGGCATGCATCCTCAACACTATATACTGTAGATGGAGATGAATAAGCAGGGATTTTCAATCTTATTGTCATCTTCAGAAGCCATTATTTTGGAACATTGTTCTTTCATATCCTTCAGGTCTAGAAGAAGAGTTTTGATTATATAATTCTTGAAAGTTCTCTAAAACTTGTGTACATTAAACTACACATTTCATTTGAAAATGGACCTTATATTTTACTTACATTAAGAATGAGCTCTTTGCGGTTATTTCATTATATAACATTTGTGAGCTTAGCTTATTACATACACGCTCCTGGGATTTGAGTTCAACTCAGTGCCTGGTAACTGTTTGTGTGCAGTGTGGCATGGCAGTTCCGAACTGCCCTAGCATGAATGAGAATTCACATGTACTCATTTAAGGGTGTGTGCTTTGAAGGCATAACATCTCATTCAGAGTTGGTCTACCCTGGTTCCAGTTTTGCTGGACAGCCCTAAAACATCCAGTAAATAAACATTGTGGATGGTTGAATATTTAAAGAATTATAATCCATATTTTTATTGTGAAACATGTAGCAGTTTATCTTGTAATTAATTGGCATCTCTTATTCAGTTTTTTTTCATAATTGTGTGAAATCGGCATGGAATGCTTCATTGTGACAGGTGATTAAACACATATGGTGCCTAGTTTTACTGAAATCGCAATTTTATTTCACTGTTATTGAAGTCAAGTTTTCTTAAATTTCTTAAAATTTGTATAATTAAAGAAGTAAAATTCAGCTTTGACCCTTTCAGGAAATGAGCTCATTTTCCAGAACTAAATGAATGACAACCTCACAAGGATGTGACAAATTATCATCTTTATTGGATTATTCACAGGTGGGATTTGATAGTTCTAACCATAAATCATGGCGAACATTAATGATGTCCTGGTTCATACTCAGCAGAATTAAGCACTTTTATTCCAGCTGTGTGATGCTGTTTTGCATTTAAGCCATTAGGCTGCTCCAGATGATAAATACTTAAATGACTATATTTAGTTTTTATAAATATAAAATTATTACCTACTTCTGCAAAGATAAAATTAAATCATTTTAAGCATTAACGTTTATTACAAATAGCTGAAAAATATTGCAAGATAAAGTGCTTCCCTTTTTTTATAACTTAATCTTATGTTTCTCTTTGAAGAAAGAAAGGTTGATAAAGTAAATCATTGTCTAAAGGTTGATCGGATACACTCGGCTTAAAAAAATAAGTATATTGTGTTTCTGACTCCCAGTTATTTTATTATTGAAAAAAAAATAATACCTTCCATTTATTACACTTCTTCTTCCTTCAAGGGACTTTAAAAGCTGAAAATCAGTAATTGAGATGTGTAGCTGCAGTATGGAGTAGGAACCTGGAACTTTTTTTAAAGGATGTGGATGAGGTATTGGGACAACTTAACTAACAGTTAACCAAACAAGCTGTAGAGACTAATCGTAGGAATGGGAGCTATGGCCAAGATCACAAATTCTGACATTTTGGTAGATGTTAGTATAAAGTTTAGATACTTTTTAGAAAATTTTTTAATAAATCCAAAGATGTGTTCATAATTGATTGTCCACATGCTTGTTAATGCTCTGTCACAGTGGGTTGGAGCCAGCATTGACTCGCCAATCAGGTTAAGCAGTACATCACTCTGAATAATTTTCTTAAGGGCTAGGCTTACCTGTTATACACAGTTCATGTCAAAATCTCTACCCAAAGGCATTACCATTAAGGAGCAAATACACCAACATTAACATCACATTTTCTGTTTCTTTTTGTTTACACAGATTTGCATGTTTTAAGATAGGATGTGTGTAACATAAGATTTCCACTAATTTTTATTATGCCAGTAAAATAGTTTATTTAAAATCCATACCTCAAAATTTTTTTAATCTGATATATATATACCAGATCAACTGATTTATTTCTCCCCCATACTTAATGGTCTCCTGTTATTTGTCAAATATCATGTTTATACTGTATTTTCCTCTGTCTTAATAGACATGTTAGTATTGTGGGGTTTTCAAGAGATAAACTATATCTATCTGTTTGCCTAACTCAGGGGTGGCGAACTCCAGGCCTCGAGTGCCGCAGTAGCTACAAGTTTTCATTCTTACCATCTTCTTAATTAATGACCAGTTTTTGCTGCTGATTACATCTTTTAATTACCTTGACACAGGCCTCATAGTTGTTTCTTTTTCTTTAATTAGCAGCCAGGCAATAATGAGACACAAATAAGCCACCACATGACCAACTCCCCTGTGCCCATTACACAATATCTGAAATTAAAGAGAGGTGATGGTCTTGGTAAGGTTAATCTCTCAGGTCACCAAAACATTGTGATGGTGCTCTTAGAAAGAACAAAAAAACAGCAGTTTTGGAAATGTGTGCTGTGGCAGAATGAGAGCAGCAACAAGCCATGGAATTAAATAGCGGGCTTAATTAACAGCAAGAATTGGCTTCTCATTAAGAAAGTGAAATTGGTTGGAGTTTGAAGCCCCAGTTTAGCTGGTCATCTGTTAGCTCGTTTAACATATCATTTCAGCCTGGCTGTCATTTAATGAAGAAAGGAATCAAATCAGAGGGCTGAACTCTTCTAACAGCGCTATTAAAGTGATGGGGAAAAAGTTAATTAGCAGTGAAAACTGGTCACTGATTAGGAAAAGGGTTAGAATGAAACCCTGTAGCCACTGAGGCACTCCAGGCCTGGAGTTCCCCACCCCTGGCCTAACTGAATAAAAATGAGTTGCTAATTTTTATGGCAATATAAACGCAATGGGTATTCAGGAAAATGTTGAGCAGGTCAGCATGAAGATTATGAGGGCATACAGATTAATGTAGATATTTATGGACATAAAATACTGACTTGACGTGTGGACCCTTCCATGTTATTTATCACATATCCAGCTAAAATATACATTATAACTTAATACATAATGTTTTTATTGAAAATATTCAGTATTGTGCTCTCTAGCAAAGCTTCTACAGCTTAACAAAAATGTAAAAATTAAAGGCAGCAAAAACTGTTCTCCTGTTTACACAATGTAGTCCATACATTGCGTAGGTGATGTTATTGGAGAGAATTAAGACTGCAATTGTGCGTGAGGGAAAAGCAGCCATAGTTTATAACCGGATGCTTATTTTCAAACACCATCCTGATTCTTTTTCATATGCATCATTCAGATGAGTGTAGTATAACAAGCAATACATTGAGAGAGCTTTTTCTTGCTGGAAACATCTCTACAACCTTGTACATTCAAGCCTAATTCTTTCCTTACAATGCTGTACTTACTACTGTGCCATATTCTTCCCCGTGAGTCATTTTTTGTAATACTGTGTATGAAATTCAAGATACAGTCAAGTACAGTATACAATGATATTTATTAGACGGCTACCTACTCCTGAGGTTCTGCCTCCCTCACCCCTCAGCTTTCAGACGAATAAATCAGTGCCGCAACCGACTATATTACTTAGCGAGATGAGAGAAGTTGCAAAATCAACCGGAATGTTTAAACAAATTATGGAAAAAATCCTGATCTAAATCCGTTAAGTAGTTCTCTTATGAAAAGCGCATGGACATACAGACAGACGTTGGATTTTACATATATAATGATATGACCTAAGGTATCCTTCCCAAAAGCCAGGGCCTGCACAATCTTCTTTTGAAATCTTGTCCTTTTTCTCAATCAAGGCACAATCATGTCAGCAGACTGGTTTGTTTTTATGTGAATAAATGAATATAGGGTCTCACTGGTATGATAATCAGGTAGAAGATGATTCAAAGAAAAGTAGAATCTTCTTTATGAGGGTTAGGACAAATTGTAATCATCAAACAAGCATTAAGATCAATAACTTGAAGGCACAAGAGATTCTAGTAAGCAACATCAGGCCATGGTTCAACTTGATTAAAAACCACTTGAAAAGGCTAAAAGAGCCTTTGCTAAGCAATAAAAAATGCTGCCTGCAGAAAACAAAAAGAGCACAGAGTACATGCTACATAACAAGAACTTAAAGGATTAGTTTACTGTTTGGAAAAATGGTTATTAATCTCTTCCTGCAAGGATAAAAAAACTCGATAATAAAGTGGACTCTCAAAGCATACCTGTTACCCACTTTTCAGGGCCAATATCTTCATTAATTATCTTCGGAGGTTTTAATTGGCCTTTTTTACCTTAATAAGTGGACCGGAATCCTCCTTCATTTTTGGATTGCTGTGTGGCCCTTCAGGTTGTGAAGGCCAGAATACAACCACAGTGTCCTGAAGCATCTGTGACAGTGGATGGTCACCAGCTGTGCATTGCCATCTGCAGCTGAAGTGAAAGGCTTTCCCTCACTGGCTGTGCTGTTTTATGGTCTCCATTCATTTCTGTTTGAAAGATTCACATCTGCAGTCTGAGGTTCTTTTCCAACTTGGTCAATCCATGGCCTCAGTTGAACTCACTTTCAGGTTGTCATTGAATCAATTCCTGAGTCTCCTCTATGTTTTTTTTTTTTGGTTTTGATGTGTGTACCCAGAAACTTAGAAAGGATTCCCTACCCATATTCATTCTGAGGCTGGTCACAATATTGCTAATGAAGAGCTATTTGAACAGAAAGGTGGTGCTGGTGCAAAGAATACAAGCAGTGGTCTGATGTGCAGTACAGTCAAAGTGAACTCATGATATGAGTCCTCCTTCACCTTGTTCTCAATGTGAAGATGAGTGATGCACACCCGAAAAGCCTCAATGTTTATTATGCATAGCAGAGTGTCCTTTTCGCTCAGTCATGGTGAGAGCAATGATTAGATTTTCCGCCATAGTTTAGAAAGGTATATGCTAATAACTATAAATGAATTCTAAATAATCATGCTTATCCTGATGATAGTGGAAAGATGGCCATACCCTTTTACACAGTGCAAACAGTAGTGAATGAATTGCCTGCAAAACATTAAAGCCATTTGCCATGGTTGTGTCACTTACCACATCTTAACCCGAGCCTAGAACCTAGGAAATTCTGAGCTGGTATCAGAAAAGTTTTTACAAGAATCATGTAAACAGAAAGTAGTTTATATGGAAGTCAGTAGGGAATCCCACCAGTATGATTAAACAAAATCAACACCAAAGAGCATTAATAATTCTACTCAGTCCTGACCTCTTTAAGTAAATGTATGTAACATACTTAAAAATTTTGCAATGAAATCTGTTAACTGGATTGTTGGTTTTATTTGTAAAGTGACATTTGGGAAAGGAAGAATCAAGTGGTTTCTTGGGAAGTTTCACAGTTGGCTACCGATCATGTTGGTAGAGAGTGGCAAAAGGTTGCGTGTTGATAAGAAATACAAGTAAGACTTTCATTGTGCTCTGAATACATGATAATAAATTTGAACTTGAGTTTGAGCAATGCATTTTAACTGCCCTAAAGAATCTTCTTCTGTATGTTAAAACCATAAGAGATATAATTTCATTGCTGAGTTTTCCAGCTTACACTCCATCAGAGTTCATGTTATTTGAAAACTTGATTATCTAAAACTATGCAGATAAGTACCAGGATTTCAGTTGCATTCATGTCATTACGTTGATTTAAAAAGTAAAAGTACACTGCAAATAGGGCTTGTTTGACATCAGTGCACCAGATACACAGAGCTTATGAATATTACAATATGTGCATAACTGGACACACAATTTATTTTATCAGTTGCTTTTATTTCCATACTATGACTGTATTATCGCTTCTATAAATCAGAAAGAGTTCCACCCATGTGTACCAAACTAATGAGCTTTATGAGCTATATAAAATAAACAGAATGTGAGTAGTAATGGAATTCAGTGGATTATGACATATATAGTATCCATTGTTTTCTATATGCAGAACACAAGCCTGCTCAACATGGCACTTAGATGCTTACTGACAATTAAATGCTTCTGAGGTAGTTTACATGTCATCCAGTTATCAACTGCATGTGAATCTCCAGCGGATTGATAAAACAGGGCCACTAAAATGTCACTACATGATCACTGCTGTTTTTTCGCTGTCTTTGATAATCCATTAATTTCTCTTTTTAATGTTGAACAAGTTACCCTTATTGGTTTACAAATCTCCCAAGTCAGTAATTTACCTTTTGGTGTACTGAATAAATGTTTCTTTTTGATTTTCCTAGTTTGTGCTTTTGTTTAATAATTAATATATTTCACTACAGTGGTAGCCAGCATTTCTCAGTTTACACAAATTGTCAAGCTTGTCATTGCAGTCATTAATCAAAAAGTTAGGCCTTAGATAATAATCTTTTTAGATGTTATTGTTTTCAGGTATACATTGGCATAAAATAAGAAGTGTACTTTGTTAAAAAAAATGATCGCCTCATTATCAGTCTTTCACAATTTTCACAATAATAGGTCATTTTGTTAAACCCATCTATGCCAAGTGTCTGCCTTATCAGTAAAGATTTACTGCAATTTTTGCAATACTGCTTTATGAATAAATGTGATAACCAGTTTTATTTACAGAAATCTATAAATGATATGAAATAGTTTTTCTGTTTTGTTTATAAAGTCAACCTCGATTTATTCCTGGTTTTTCCAGGATTGCTGGCTGGTTTTAGTAGTGTCTTATTTTACAATACATTAGCACAGAGAGAGAGAATTGGATTTTGGAGAAAGGCCTGGCTGCAGACCTCCAAGTGCTGTGGAGTCCTGCATACAGGCCCAGATTTGAGAAATGGAGTTCATTACCACAAATATTGAACATGATGATGATGTCTGACAATCCAGATACAGTAGATTTGGGAAGCTTAGTGTAGTAGTAGTAGCAGAATATTGTTCTACAGTAGGTAAATACCAAAAAAGTTTTAAAAATTTACTACAGGGGATTATTTCTTCTTTTAACAAGTAAATAAAGAATAAGCACAGAAAAACATGTTGTATATGGAAATAAGCATGTATCATATGGGTTGCTCATATGAGTAGAACTTAGACAAGAATACATCATGGGATGGATGAACAACACAATTTTTACTGCGAAACAGATGTTCAGGGTGGTTTAACTACATACTGTATGCCAACTGTTTTAGGCCATCCGTATTCTAAAAAATGTAATGGATACTATGAGTAATAAGTGGCTAATATAAGAGGATAGTGGGGAAAATGTAACAGTTAACTACAAGAAGCAGGAATATCTTAGTCCAGAAACAATCAGGGGTCAAAACCAGAAATGCTAACCCAAAATCACAGTGAACTTTATCCCAAACACACCATCTCCACCATGAAGCATGGTGATGACAGCAAAATACAGGGAAATCCTGGAGAAAAACTGTATGTGGTCAACAGGAAACCTGCAACTTGGAAGAATGTTTAGTTTTCCAGCAAGACAACAACCCCAAACATAAAGGCAAAGCTACAAATCTGTGGCTTAAAAACAACAATGTTAATCCCCTGGAGTAGGTGAGATCACAATCTAATTCACAATTTGTGTCTGAATTTGAGAAATTCTGTTCACTCATGATCCCCATGCATGTGGACAAGGCTTGAGCAGTTTAGCAAGAAGAATGGAGAAAACTGTAGTGTTCAGATATGCAAAGCTGATAGAGACCTATCCATACAGACTCAACACTGGAATTGCTCTCAAAGGTACTTCTGTTGCATACTGACATAAGGGAGGTGAATGTGTGTTTGATCAATTATTTTATGTTATATATTTGTAATTACTTTAGGCCGCTTTGCACGGATCTGTTTTCACTTTTGACATTAGAGAGTCTTTTTCTGTTGATCATTGTCAAAAAGACAAATTAAATCCACTGTGCTTCAGTGTTGTATAATACGATGTAAAACTTCCAAGGAGTGAATACGTTTTTACTCACTGTATAAATTATTATTTTACTGTATGTCCCCTTTGTAACTAGGGTGTGTGGTTTGGTTTTAAGCTGTGAAATGTATCCACTAACGTAAGAAAAAATAGAAGTTAACAAATGTTTTCAAAAGAAAACATACTTTATTTTTCCTTCAAGCATGACAATCATGTCTCCAGTAATATAATTTGAGAGTATTTTCCTCCATATGGTTTTCCTTTTTTACATTCTCATGTTTATTGAACACCAACAAATAGAATGCCATCAAAAAGTGTTCCTGTGATATAGTTCCTATTGAAAATGCTGCCACATATTTAAAATTCAAGATATTATAGCCTCCTGCATTTAGAGTGTGTGGCTTGTCCATATTAATGACTCTCAGACAGCATGAATTCTGTATCTGACATACACTGCATATATACAAACTGTATAGATTTGACATTGCAGTCATTATCAGCCTTTGCAAAGTGCAAACATTTTAGAACGGTGGCACAAAGACATTAACATTTAAAAACAATCCTTGTGCAGACTTCATAAATATACTGCATCAACAATCCTGACGATTTTACAGTAGCTGCTGGCACCACTTTAAATAATCTACGTGTTGACATCTTACCTCTTTATATGAGCAATGCATTAAAAATGCATAATTGCTTTCCACCTAAATGTATTGACACTAATTGTAGACTTGTTGCTTCTTCTGTCTCTGGGAGAGTCTTGAAAGCAATATCCTTATCTTCAGCAGTAGGCTCAGAAGGTATATTATGGCTTCAAATTTACTGTAAGTGTGGCAGCCAGACGCTCATGTGTCTCATCAATTACACCTTTTAATTGCCCAGCAGTAGTGTTTGGCAGTACTTGGTTCTAAAGGAATTCAGGGAAGTTTTATCTTTTTTGTCATTTATATGCTTTAAAGCAATAACCAGCAATTCAAGATAGCTCATAAGTCTTACCAACACTTAAGATATCTTTTATATTTAATGTACTGTATCCGTCATTTCCATTAGAACTTACACATAAAAAGTCTTTTGTGCTAGTGTGGTGCTGCTTATTGTAATTTTTATGGTTTTGCTATTCATATCACGGCATTGTATAGTACATTTACCATTTGTACTAGCTGTGTTACTTGGCTTTACCCTGGAAATTTAGTAAGAAAATGAACTTCAGTTATAGTGTTGTCAGCTAATTGGGTATATCAGAAGTACTATGTAACTAACTAAGTACTTTTCTGTATACAGTATTTGTAGTTTTTTTACCAAGGGCTAATATTATTGCTGTAGGTTCGAATCCCACTAATTACTGTATATGACAATAAGCAAGTCACTTCACCTGCCTGCGTTCCAATTAGAAGATCAAAAGAAATGTAACCAATTATCTCAGATATTGTACAGTAAGTCAGCATGGAGTAATAATAATATTATTAGATCATTGTTGCCGGTTACTCTTGAATATGCTATACACAATTGTTCATGAGTGAAACATTCTTGCATGAAATCAATTTCTGGTTTTCCTAGTGACTTTTTTGTTGATGGTCATCGTAAAATGCAATTTTACAGAAAAGTGTAACCAGTAGGAATAATGTGAAATATGAATAAATGTTATCCTTATTAGATGCTTACGATTTTCACTTATTTGCTTCATTCACTCAAAGGCAGTATTTCTTTCTGTTATTTTTATCAGTTGTATATGGTCCTGATGTGCCGCTGACCGTGAAGTGTACAGCAGTAGCTTTAAGCACTGAGACACAATTTTGATGGCTTCCAAATTAGAACTTCAAGTGCTACGATCTAAGACAGGCGCTGAGGTATTACATGTCAATGTCAATTTATTTATATAGCACATTTAAAATAACATAGAAATGCTGTGGCCAAAGTGCTTTACAATAATAGAATAAAAGGAAACAAACACATAACATAAATAGAAATAAAATATAAGAACATAAATAAAATACATAATAAATAGACGTAATGTTATATAATCACAATAAGGAAACCCATATTTGTTATAACAAAATTTCCATTACAACAAAATATTTTTATGGTCCCATAAATTTCATTACAATGGGATTCCACCTGTATAAATATATAAAAAAAGTGATTTTGCCGCTTTATTTGTTAGTATTTTTATGACCTTGTGTGTTTTTCTTGTTTATTTATTGATTTATTTTTATTTTGTATTTTTAGATTTGCAAAAAGTCAATTTAATATCTATTTTAGAACATTTAATTTCAGTTGTTACTTTGGTTAATCAGTAAGGTGCTTGAGAACTCTGGCAGCGAGCATTATGTTTGGTTGCTTTGGAGTGAAAACATACTAAAGAAAAAAAAAATCTAGGCAGGGATAAAGAAAGGAAAGCAAAGATATTTTTCAGAGCTACAGCCTTTGAAGAAAATGTACAATATTCATCCATGAACTTCTTTGCAACAGAAAATAAACTTCACATTAGGATTTTAGCGGGATCAATAGACTATGTTAGAGACCAGAAAAATTTCTTATTGAAAAACCCCTTCTCAGGTGTTATTTTATATATATATATACTAAGGATTGTGTGTAGTTATAAGATATTAATAATGAAAATAAAACACCAGTATAGATATAATTTCTGTTTGAGATGCCAGGAAAGTTTTACATCACTTTTCTTTTCTTTAAAAGTTTCCATGCAGATAATTATTCCCATCAAATCTGCTTAATGCTGTTTTTTCCAGTTCATTGTCTATCTTGAATGGAGCAACCTGTAACTACTATAAAACAATATTCAGTTTTGTTAGCTTTAAGGGGAATTCCATAACACTAAAAACAACAACATCAATAAAATTTACTTATACAAATAATTTCACATGCAAGCAGTATAATGACTCTTCATTCTTTTTCCGAATCACATTCATGGTGGATGGTCAACGCCTATTACCATAAGATTCAGTCAAAAGGCAGGAAAAATTCTTAACACTAGAATTACCAGAGCCTACGAAAAAACTCGTAGATCCAGCCCACCTTAAATCCATTCGCACCTCTCCACCAGCGTCTTTTGTCCTCTAAATGTGCCGATAAAGGCAAGCTACAAGCAGCCGGCTATTCCATCCCCCCACCGACTTAGAACGTGCACGAACTTCTCCCAGCTCATGTGTTGATTGATTATCTGGGAGTGAAGTGGAGTTTTAGAGTGGAAATAATAGATCTTTATTTGGAACACACGCATTTCTTTTGTGTTCTGTTTCTACAGTAATCTGTGTAAACACATTTTTAAAACAGAAACGTTTTTCATATTTTAGTAGTAAATGACAAAATGTAGGCATTAACTATATAATATATGAAGCCTGAAGTCCAAAGACCAAGTAAACACTTTCACAAAAGGTTCAAAGAAAAGACAACAGCTTCTGTGGCATAGCGGTAAGATTTGCTGACTTGTAATCAAGAGTCCTCGGTTCGATCCCCACTGCCTCCTATATTTGCCGTTTTCAGTAGTGAGCTGCTCTTATTGTTAATATTATACAGTACACACATACATTTGGTTTGCGTCTGTAACACATGGTGTACATTTATAGGACTTGTAAAAGTTACAGTTTTTTTCACTTTTATTCTCTCTAAATCACGATTTTTAGTTTATGCCTACATATAGTTTTGTCAGAGGTTTAATAAACAATCAAACTAAACATAAAAAAGTGTTCTTTAGGCAAAGACCTCCAGACTATTACTTTGACCTGATAAGGAGCTGATAGAAAGCAGAGTGATAGCAGCCTTTGTAGGTTTAAAACTGAGTGCAAGGAGGGTAGAAAATGTGAAATGATGAGAGAATAAAAACCAAAGTACTTATGTGGTAGACTGACCCATTGTTTTGACAGGCTGAAATTGATTCTGATTGTTAGGAAGATTAGTCCACACTCTACGGATACTGCATGTCATGTGGTTTTCACTGTTATTCCTTCTTTTGAGCTCCACACTTTTGCAATGCATGAAACTCATCAGATTTCTAGCGTTACTCCAATTCCCAAGATGAACATTGTGACTCAATGGAAAAAAACAGAATGTTCTAAAAGAGTAGCTGAAAAAACTATCCAGGAGATGAAGGACTAAGGAAGGGATGCTCAAAAATCTGGAAAAGGATCATTACCAAAAAGGCAAAGTTAATACCAAAATGAGCACTAAAAATCATAGTCAAAACCTGAAGCAGAAATTGCCTGTGCCAAAAGACAGTGTTGTATATGTGCAAGAATTTGTGGGGTGTTTTATATACAGTGTTGTGTCACTGTCTTTTATGGGTGGGGGAGGTTGACACGGTTAAATATTCAAACGTTTTTGAACTCTCGTTTCAAGTTCCTTTCCCAATTGTTATTTTCTGTTATTGTTTTTTTGGGGTGCTGAATCATATTTTTCCATTTATATTTATACTAGCAAAATACCCACGCTTTGCAGCAGCGAAGTACTGCCCTAAAAGTTTTATTAAGAAGAAAATTAAACCTTTTTAAACTGAGGGAAAATATGCCAATAATTATTTGTTAAGGATCTCTTTGTATACCACATTTTGAGTTCGGCCCTCCGGTTGTAATATGACCAAGCTGTGTGCTGAGCTTACTCTTGAGCATGCAACGTACAGTTGGCCATGTGAAAAGCAATCTTGTCTCAAATCTCACAGCTTGGATTGCTGCTGTAATAATCGGTTTGAGTTTCATGGTTTGTTTCAATTACGACAGTATTTGTAGGACTTGTGTTGAAGTGACATTTGGCATCTGTCAAGCGTTGTAAGTATACAACCAGTTTCATTGATAACTTCACATCCAGCTTTTGAGAGTTTAAACATTCATAAGCATCAAAGTGTACACTACTGAAATCGTCACCTGTGAATCTAAGATGTTTAAGAGGCATTGGCGGTTGTCGAAAGGTGTAAAATATTTGGCCATTTCGGTACACTTGAAAGCGATAACCGAACAATTCAGCGGCAGCCAGCAACTCACATGCAGATGCATAGGTGAAGGGCTTAAGCGTTTCACTGTTATAGTGCTCCTGTGTAGTATAATTATCTCCTGTACCATCAGTCCACACCTTGAACCTGTCCCAGTCATTCAATACATAAGACACAATGTTCCTCCGGATATCAAGAGTGAGCCTGATATGGCCGTGCAATATGTACCAAAGAGAATGGAAAAGGTAAGTGCCATTTCCGGGCAACTGACAGTTGTTTGATCGATGGTGATCACCTCGATAGACATGTCAATGCGGGTACGGTTGGAATGATAAAGGAAATGGGTATCTGAAAAATGTAAAGTAAGTCCAAAATACCTACACAATAACTATAATCGTAATAAATGAACAATAAAACAGCGGAGAAGCCGTGGATTAAATAAAAAGGCTGTAGTTATCAGCAGGGAGACGTGAATCCCGTGGCGAAGCAAGGAAGGGAATATAGAGACTGGAGCGACGGACGGCCTTATATAGGAAGGCAGCCAACAACGTGAGAGGCGTTGGGATGGGGGACCCAACGCCGGCTCACACAGTGACCGAGCTGCAGGCTATGGACGTATATATGTACGTAAGTAGGATTCAGTTAGCGTTGGGAACCCGCATACCAAATTTCTTGAAGATGGGCGCATAAGTAACAAAGACTGTTGAAAAGTTCAATATGGCGGCCGACAGTGGCGTTATACCACTGAAAAAAGTACTTACATTGGTTTCGGTTAGCGCAGGGAAGACGCCTACCAAATTTCGTGAAGATGGCGCCATGAATAAGAAAGTTCAACATGGCAGACGTTGTTTACCGTTACGACCGTTACGCGTTGAATTTAGAAATGAAACCTGCTTAACTTTTGTAAGTAAGCTGTAAGGAATGAGCCTGCCAAATTTCAGCCTTCTACCTACACAGGAAGTTGGAGAATTAGTGACGTTGGAAAGTTCAATATGGCGGCTGACAGTGGCGTCATACCACCGAAATAAGTATGTACATTGGTTTTGGTTAGCGCAGGGAAGCCGCCTACCAAATTTCGTGAAGATGGGGCCAGCCTTCTACCTACACGGGAAGTTGGAAAATTAGTGACGTTGGAAAGTTCAATATGGCGGCCGACAGTGGCGTCATACCATCGAAATAAGTATGTACATCGGTTTCGGTTAGCGCTGGGAAGCCGCCTACCAAATTTCGTGAAGATGGGGCCATAAATAAGAAGGTTCAGCATGGCTGACGTTGTCGACCGTTATCGACCATTATGACCGTTATGTGTAGAATTTCAAAATGAAACTTGCTTAACTTTTGTAAGTAAGCTGTAAGGAATAATCCTGCCAAATTTCAGCCTTCTACCTACACGGGAAGTTGGAAAATTAGTGACGTTTGGAAAATTAAATATGGCGGCCGACAGTGGCGCCATACCACCAAAATAAGTACGTACATCTGTTTTGGTTAGCGCAGGGAAGCCACCTACCAAATTTCGTGAAGATGGGGCCAGCCTTCTACCTACACGGGAAGTTGGAAAATTAGTGACATTGGAAAGTTCAATATGGTGGCCGACAGTGGCGTCATACCATCGAAATAAGTACGTACATCGGTTTCGGTTAGCGCAGGGAAGCCGCCTACAAATTTCGTGAAGATGGGGCCATAAATAAGAAGGTTCAGCATGGCTGACGTTGTCAACCGTTATCGACCGTTATGTGTAGAATTTCAAAATGAAACTTGCTTAACTTTTGTAAGTAAGCTGTAAGGAATAAGCCTGCCAAATTTCAGCCTTCTACCTACACGGGAACTTGGAGAATTAGTGATAAGTGAGTCAGTGAGTGAGTCAGTCAGTCAGTCAGTCAGTGTGTCAGTGAGGGCTTTGCCTTTTATTAGTATAGATTACAAACTGCTTCAGCTATTCAGAATTATTTAGCGTGATTCCTGTTACCATTTTGTTTTCCCCCATGAGCCTTCATGGTCATGAAACAACATTGGTTGCTATGAATGGCTGTCCCGAGTTATACAGTTGACATAATTTGTGCGACATTATAATGATTGACATGTTAGATTTTTTTCAGCTGCCTATGAGTTAGTTAGGACTATTTAAAATTCCCCATTTCTGATGTTTGCTTCTGAAATTCATAGTTTGATTTTATTGGGTTATGATTTTGTTTATACAAACAATAGGACTGGCTTTAGGTTTTGATTATCTGTCTTGTTTCACGTTTCTTCTCCTGATCATTATCATTAACTCTGGTAGCCTTTCCCTGCGCAAGGCATAACAAATAAAATCTAACACATGACCCTCATATTGCATCATTACTGCATCGTGACCAATGGACGTGGCAGCTGTAAAGAAAATACCCGTCTCCATGTTCAAAAATACCATGAAATGGGAGCTCCGATAATAATTCAAACTGCACCACTGTAAAAATCAAAGAATAAATACAATTAATAAATGTAGTAAAAGAAAATACTGTAAAACATGGTCAGAGAATATCAGCATAAGCAAGTGATGTATTCTCATTGTACAAATTGAAATTATTTGTGCAAATTAGTATTTTGTACTAGAACACTGTGAACAGCAACAGTTATTAGAAAAGAATGACATGACTGAAACAGATATATCTCCTTTCTTTGTTATATTGTTTGTTTATTTGTGTCTGGTGTATGTCTGATAGTTAAACAGTCTGCTGTATATCACATTGTATCTCCATCCCAGCTCGCCATCTCTTTGAATGTTTGCCATCTAGTAGTAGGAGTATTAGTACTGTCACATGTACTGAGAAGATAGAAAAATGGTGGCACAGAGGTGGTGATGTGTGTGATGGTGTTACAGAAACTGGTCAATAGAAAAAAAATGTCAGGCTTAAAGCATCATCTGTAGATGGATGGTAGAGAGAGTAAAGGATAAGAAAATGTAAAGAGTACAGATGTTGTTTTAGTAGTCACTGTTATATTAGCAAGCTTATCCCCAGCTGGGTACATTTGTTGCTCAATATGATTGCAATGGGAGTAAAGAAACAGGAATAAGGAGCATATCAGGTCGGCTAATTTGTGTTTTCTATTAATTAAAATAAAGTTACATATTTTAATGCATCCTTGTTTATCATGGCTACAGTATTTAAATGGGAAATTCATAATTTACCTTTTTTTTTCTTTCCCTATTAATATATCCAAAAAGATATTTTTAAGAGAGGCCTGCCTAAATCTGAGTATAATGAATTAACCTATTGGTCAGGAATGTCTGCCTGCAATAAACATGCAGTAAGCTGTAAATTGCAATGAACATCTGTGCCAAAACAGCAGATGGCCTTGCAAAGTGTAATGTTTTACTTTTAAATAAAATATACATTTATCCTTTCTAAGATCAGGATCTCAGGAAGTCTGAGCCTCCTCCAGCCACATCAGAAACAAGGCAGACAAATTCTGATATTGGTCTGGGTCCAGGAACAGGTCTCACATCCGGAAAACTAACCCCAATCTCAGCATGCAGGCTTCAGCCTCCGCAGGTTTTTTAAAATTCAAAAATAATATTAAGAGAGGCAAGGGGAATACCGTCAAACCTTGGACCCATAATAACACAACAAGATTTTAAAGGACAACAAGGCCATGTGTTTCTTAGAATCCAGAGTCATGGGATGGAACGGGAGAGGACAAAAACATTCAGCACAGTCTTTATCTAGTTTTCTCATTTAGTGGTTCCATAATATGAAAGGTCTTTTTGTTTGTTTTCAGGTTTTTTTTGGGTTTACAGTCCATCATTATGTTTTTTTCACCCTTTTTAGGTGTGTTCGCATACAGTGCATGAAGCTCTTATTGCAGTAGTCATGTCCGTCTGTCTGTGAGAAACAACTCAATCTCATGGACCGATTTTGATCAAATTTGGCAAAACAAAAAAAAAATTGTTGAGACAGTTTACTTTTGGCTGAGATATCTCAAACTGATAGGGGGCGAAATGAGGAGGTGTGGAGCTGACCCGCACCACCACATAGTCATGGACCCATCTATCCATTATCTATCCTAACTACAGGGTCACGGGTGTCTGCTGGAGCCAATCCCAGCCAACACAAGGCTTAAGTCTGGAGCAAATCCCAGGCAAGGTGCCAGCCCACCACAGGGCACGCACACACACACACCCACACCAAGGACAATTTAGGGTCGCTAATGCACCTAACCTGTATGTCTTTGGACTGTGGGAGGAAACCGGAGCACCTGGAGGAAATCCATGCAGACATGGGGAGAACATGCAAACTCTATGCAGGGAGGACCTGGGAAGCAAACCCATGGTCTCCTTACTGCGAGGCAGCAGTGCTACCACCGAGCCACCCTCCACTGCTAATACAAATCAGTCAATGCCATTTTCACATCACTTGAATTGTAATTTGCTGTGTATGAAAGGTATTATGACCCGCAAGCCTATATGTGCTCAATTTTTAACTCCATTACAATGCTGCTGAAAAGCATGGGTTTAATGTAGTCTATTAACACATGTAATTGCATTCAATATCACTATTATTTTTGAATTTGACTCATTGTTACAGAAATATTTAGTAAACAAAAATGTAATGACTGACACTTTGATGTCATAAATAAAAAAATGTTAAATATTGCAACTTTCATATCGGTTAACTTTGCCACTGTTCAAACATATATGCATTGTCTAACTTTTCTTTGTGTTGTGTCTTTTGAAGTCTGTCTTATTTTTATGTGTGAGACTTGTATTTTAAAAAAATAGCTTTTAGTTTTATCTTTACGTTAGTTTATCTTGGCTCCTATCTGTCTGTCATTCTCTTGTTCGGGTCTACATTCCCATTTGGATTAACCTACTGTGAAAGGACACTGGAACATGGGCGTGGAGGGAGCTGAAGCACCCTTTTTTTGTTGGGAAAATAATTGAGCATTTGCATAGGCTAACTTGGGCTGCAGTCCTGGGGGCTACGGAGAGCACAAAATGTATTAACTTGTATGAAAAAATATTTGTTCTATATTTTTCACAGGCAAATTCCTGCTTCTACACTGGCTGACAAATTCCTTTTCATCCTCATTACTACGAGGGACGTTCAAAATGTGAATTTAAAAAACAAATGCTATCACTTTTCTACATAGTCACCTTCGTTTGTGATTTAATTTTCCCAGCATTGTACCATTTTTTTAATGCCCAATTACTACTCCTCCCACCTTCACCATTTCCAACGAAAATATAAAAGTGCAGAAACTTTTTGAACAGTCAGTCAGTCAGTCATTGTCCAACCTGCTATATCCTATCCCTCATATTATCCTTCTATATAAAAGTGGTCGGGATTGTCCTTCCGTCCCGTGAGTGCTGTGCAGGCGCGGAGTTTCACACACGCCCCGTCCATTTTGCAATGCACAATGGGATTTGTAGTTTCGTTTTTCCAGGTAAAAGATGATTTTCTACTCCAGACTGTGCGATATCTTCTTCTTCTTTCTTACTATATAAAAGCGGTCGGGATTGTCCTTCCGTCCCGTGAGTGGAAAGCGTAGCGGTATTATCACAGACTTACTACTTGCAGCTTGCGGTACAAAGCGACATGATGTGAGCAGAGTTCTGGTGCTCCCATCGTTCCCTTGCTTTTGTGCGATGCGCTGGAAAAATAGACAAAATTATGTCTCTGGAAATAATTAATGTTGATGGAGTACAAATGCCTCACCGCGTAGTAAATATCAGGGGGGTTCAAAAGGGCGACCTCAATATAGAAAAAAGTTTAAATTTCATCACAAAAATAACAGAAACTACGAGTATTAAAGTAATACTGCTCAAATGCAATATAACCAAATTAATGAGTTTGTATAAAATATCAAATTGATTTACATATTGAATTGCCTTAAGAAGTGGTCAACTTAAAAGTCAGTCGCCTTAAAAGCCGGGTGAGCCTAGTCCATAATATCACTTGTCCACCACTAGTTGCTTGCATGCTACCTTCCCTGAGAGCTGTCGACACAGCATCTGAGGCAGCAGGAAATGCAAAATATGGCCTGCCAGAACAAACTGCACATATATAAAAGTGCATTACTTTTGATTTGTCATGTTAATGACAGTTCTTCAACAATGGCCAGTGACTGCAATATACGATAGATTTCAGTTCTAGGCATAGTGAAGCATACAAAGACGACAGCGTTGCTTAAACATTACCTATTGTACAAATGGCTCTGATGCCACTTCTGAATGGGCGCAGAAATGTTACTCATGCACTGCGCTTTCTTTAGCTAAAAGAAAAGTTTGGGAATTGATGGCATGGATCATGGTTAGTCCATTGCAGAACTAATCACACCTAAACAAGTGTGCGGGTCCACATATGGGTTGCACTGGCAGTAAATGGCCCACACCGTAAGTAAAATCTAGGGTGCTCATCAGGTCTGATGTCATGACATGCTGCTGGATTCAGAAAGATGAGGCTGACATATACTGGTCAACAAAACCATTTTTTAAAATACTTCATGGAGTGCAGGTTAAGACTGAAAAACGCACTGGCTTACTTGTCGGGTGTTTGCATTTTGCTGTCTGCTATGCTGCACAGTAGTGAGCAACCCCTTGAGAAAATTAGACTGTTATTTGATGCACTGATAAAGAGGCTCACTAAAGTCTACATACAGTGGTGCTTGAAAGTTTGTGAACCCTTTAGAATTTTCTATATTTTTGCATAAATATGATCTAAAACATCATCAGATTTTCACTCAAGTCCTAAAAGTAGATAAAGAGAAACCAGTTAAACAAATGAGACAAAAATATTATACTTGGTCATTTATTTATTAAGGAAAATGATCGAATATTACATATATGCGAGTGGCAAAAGTATGTGAACCTTTGCTTTCAGAATCTGGTGTGTCCCCCCTTTGCAGTAATAACTGCAACTAAACGTTTCTGGTAACTTTTGATCATTCCTGCACACTGGCTTGGAGGAATTTTAGCCCATTCCTCCGTACAGAACAGCTTCAACTCTGGGATGTTGGTGGGTTTCCTCACATTAACTGCTCGCTTCAGGTCCTTCCACAACATTTCGATTGGATTAAGGTCAGGACTTTGACTTGGCCATTCCAAAACAATAAATTTATTCTTTTTTAACCATTCTTTGGTAGAACAATTTGAGTGCTTAGGGTCGTTGTCTTGCTGCATGACCCACCTTCTCTTGAGATTCAGTTCATGGACAGATGTCCTGACATTTTCCTTTAGAATTCTCTGATATAATTCAGAATTCATTGTTCCATCAATGAAGGCAAGCCGTCCCGGCCCAGATGCAGCAATTGCAGCCAAACAGGCCCAAACCATGACACTACCACCACCATGTTTCACAGATGGGATAAGGTTTTTATGCTGGAATGCAGTGTTTTCCTTTCTCCAAACATAACATTTTTCATTTAAACCAAAAAGCTTTATTTTGGTCTCATCCATCCACAAAACATTCTTCCAATAGCCTTCTGGTTTGTCCACATGATCTTTAGCAAACTGCAGACGAGCAGCAATTTTTCTTTGGAGAGCAGTGGCTTTCTCCTTGCAACCCTGCCATGCACACCATTGTTGTTCAGTGTTATCCTGATGGTGGAATGAACATGAACATTAGCCAATGTGAGAGAGGCCATGTGTTGCTTAGAAGTTACCCCGGGGTCCTTTGTGAACTCGCCGACTATTACATACCTTGCTCTTGGAGTGATCTTTGTTGGTTGACCATTCCTAAGGAGGGTAACAATGGTCTTGAATTTCCTCCATTTGTACACAGTCTGTCTGACTGTGGATTGGTGGAGTCCAGACTCTTTAGAGATGGTTTTGTAACCTTTTCCAGCCTGATGAGCATCAACAATTCTTTTGCTGAGGTCCTCAGAAATCTCCTTTGTTCATGTCATGATACACTTTCACAAACATGTGTTGTGAAGAGCAGACTTTGATAGACCCCTGTTCTTTAAATAACACAGGGTGCCCACTCACACCTGATTGTCATCCCATTGATTGAAAACACCTGACTCTAATTTCACCTTCAAACTAACTGCTAATCGTAGAGGTTCACATACTTTTGCCACTCACAAATATGTAATATTCGATCATTTTCCTTAATAAATAAATGACCAAGTATAATATTTTGTATCATTTGTTTAACTGGTTTCTCTTTATCTACTTTTAGGACTTGAGTGAAAATGTGATGATGTTTTAGGTCATATTTATGCAGAAATATAGAAAATTCTAAAAGATTCACAAACTTTCAAGCACCACCGTATCTGAGCAGAATCATTTAAGGCTTGAAGAGGACATTTGGCAATGAAGTGATATAAACATTGTGCTGTAACTGAGTTGAGTATGTCTACTCAACTGAACAACAGGTAAAGTTTACTGAAGGTCTGACAAAAGAGTCTGCCAAATGGCAAAACTTCTTTCTCATGTCTGTGCTGTATGTAGGTCATGTATGTACAGGTAACTGTATAGACTTTGTAGTTGTCAGCTCCTCTTACCAAAATTGTTCTCACAGCCTATGCTACTTTGTATTTGAGGACTGATCATTTATGTTAGGTAGAATGCCTAGAAGGGGCTGGGAGGTCTCATGGCCTGGAACCCCTGCAGATTTTATTTTTTCTCCAGCCATCTGGAGTTGTTTTTATTTTTTCTGTCCTCCCTGGCCATCAGACCTTTCTTTTATTCTATGTTAATTAGTGTTCTCTTATTTTAATTCTTACTTTGTCTTTTTTTCTCTTTCTTCATCATGTAAAGCACTTTGAGCTTCATTATTTGTATGAAAATGTGCTATTTAAATACAGTAAATGTTGTTGTATTGCCCCTCTCTCTGTCCTCATGACTCACTTGTCACATTTTCCTAGTTAAAGATAGAAGGTGTTGCACCTCTGAAGGTGTGGCTGGTTAGTGCATGCCTGACAAGAATATCAGGATTGCCATTTTAAAGTGTGGCACAAGATGGCCATGTTGCATTTTAAATATATCAAGTATTTTTTCTTGGAATTGATTTTTTTACACAAACAATACCATCACTGTTGCAGCTTTTGTTTGAACTGAGTCATCAAGTGTAACTTCCAAATCAGCATATGTGCTTTGCTTTTACAATCTGTATTGACCTTGTCAGAGCTAATAATGACACTTCCACATTTAGTTGTTCTGAAAATTGTCTGACACATATACAACCACATTGTCTGTAACTTAGTGCTCCTTGCAAGTCACTGTGAATGTGATTGTCTGGTTAAGATCCGAAGAGTATATTTGCATTATGTACTGCTTCTTGAAATGTTGGTATTTTATCAGAGTTCACAGTAACACTGCCAATATATCAAACATAGGTTGATATAAAATGCGTCTTCAAGCAGGTTTGTACAAGCAGGACATCTAAAATGAAATATACAGTAAGTACACCTGTGCATGTACCTATGGTTTACACTCCCTGTACCTATAACTGGCATCTACAATGAAGGCACAGTATATCACAGGGGTTTATGCTTTAAATATCTTTTTACTTTTTTTTGCTGTATTTAAGGATTTACACATACATTTAGCTTCCACTTATACAATGTAGAGAAGTGTTTTAGGTATTAGACATAAAGGCTATGGGACAGGTCCTTTTTGAAATGTAAACATCCAGAGACAAACTTCAAAATAAGACAGAGCTGAAGATCTTATGTGAAATTTTTAATATAACCAGGAGAATTCTGGATAGAGACAGAGAGAGAGAAAGGAAAGTTGTTAAGCAGGGCATTAATGATAACAGTATCATTTATTGTTGTAAGTACCAGTGAAGAACAGTAATCTGTGCATCTCTGTGTTATGTGCATTTGATAAGCTTTACACTATATTAACAGCCTGCTTATGAAATTATTCTTTCAAATATAATATGCAGTATATTGTTTTGTCGTTGGAAGGTCGTAAAACATAAAATCTCTCTTCTCAGTTGCACAGACTGCTTTTATGTAGACACACATGCACTATGTCATCTTTCCTGTCATGTGCCCTTCTTTGCACTTGGACCCTTAGAGATATACATTATGATTGCAGGGCACTTTTACGTAGGACTACGACCCACTAATATTCTGACACAGAGAAAAAGAAACTTTTCAATGTGGGACGACCAGGAATTGTGCATAGTCAAAAGCTGAACCGGTTTTAATTACCAGGAAGTCAAGAATATCTCTTCACCTTAAACCAAAACTCAAGTCAAGAATCAGAATCAATAAGCCTGACATGTATTTCAGATCTAAAAGAAAATACTCTTCAAAAATTGCTAAACCACACTGTTTATATCCAATCTCAGATACTTACAGGGTGTGCGTACCAAGCTTCATGTGTTTGTTCTGGTGATGTCACAAGCCATGCAATCCTTTTGACTTCTGGGAATGATTGTTATGGTAACCATGACACTACAGTGCAGAAAATGACAGCATTGAAATTTAGTAATAAAAAAATGATCATTTTTTTTTCCAGCAGTCTCCTAGTAATAAACTAATATCAAAAATAAATTCCTCAGAGAGAGAGAGAGAAAAAAAAAAAGAACGGGCGCATAAAAGTCAAGTAAAAGACTTAAGAATTCCCTCTGCAAAAATTTAAGTAAATCTCAGATCATAACAACTACCTTTCATTAGTAGTTCCTACTAGGTAGTAGGTATGACTGTCACTATAGTCCTATTAGAGACATCTCCACTCACCCCTGTTGGGCCTAACTGAGAAAAGAACTCAGTTCCCAGTTGTCATGACACAGAGTTTCCTCCAGAGCAAAATATGGTGAGGCCTCCAAAAAGAAGCTAGGGAGCAGGACAGAAACCTATTCAGAGGCAATCTTAATTTACAGTATATATATATATATATATATATATATATATATATATATATATATGTGTATGTATATATATATATATATGTGTATGTATATATATATATATATATATATATATATATATATATATATATATATATATGTATGTGTATATATATATATATGTATGTGTATATATATATGTATGTATAGTACAGGCCAAAAGTTTGGACACACCTCCTCATTCAATGTGTTTTCTTTATTTTCATGATCATTTCAGGTGACTACCTGTTGAAGCTCACAAGAGAATGCCAAGAGTGTGCAAAGCAGTAATCGAAGGAAAGGGTGGCTATTTTGAAGAAACTAGAATATAAAACATGTTTTCAGTTATTTCACCTTTTTTTGTTAAGTAAATAACTCCACATGTGTTCAGTCATAGTTTTGATGCCTTCAGTGAGAATCTACCAATGTAAATGGTCATGAAAATAAAGAAAACACATTGAATGAGGAGGTGTGTCCAAACTTTTGGCCTGTACTGTATGTATATATATATATATATATATATATATTTATGTTGGTGTCTGGTAACAGGATTTCAGAATGCAACGCTCCAAATATCATAAATATGATTATGTTAATGATCAGTGACCTTTCAATAGTATAAAATGACACTCCACATTAACAATCCCTGTTGTTTTAAGTTTTTTGAAGAGTAACTTTGATTCCTCATATCGCATTAGGGCAGGGGTCCTCAATCACAGTCCTGGAGGGCCGCAGTGGCTGCAGGTTTTTGTTTTAATAACGCTGTTCCTTAATTAGAAAACAATTCCTGCCAATAATTTAATTTCATGGCTTGTTAGTCCTTTAACTCTCCCATGACATGTCATTCTCATATCCTAGATTTTCTTCCCCTTTCTAAGGATATCATCCAGATGATCTGAAGGCAAAAGTGGACGAATAATTCTCAGTCCTTCACTTTTTTCTCTTCACTTTCCTTCTAAGTATTTAATTAAACCCAATAGTGCATGATAAATATACACAGGTGTAAATGGAAACAAGCTAAATGGAGAACTGCTGGTTTCTTTTGTTATTTGCATGTTATTGTTAATTAGGAGCAATTAAAAACCAAGAATACAGCTGTTTAAGAATAAAATAAGCAATAAGGATACAAAATCTACTAAAGTGAAGCAGAAATGTTACTTGAGCAATAAGTTCTTCTTATTAAGTGACTGGGTTGGAGCAAAAACCTGCAGCCACTGCGGCCCTCCAGGACCGTGATTTAGGACCCGTACATTAGAGGGTTGATGGAGCATGCACAACTTCAAGTCCTTCAGGTTATTTTTTGTGGAAACACCTATTGGTTTATTCTTTATCATAAGGGTGTAATTTCCTGCACAATATATGGTCCAAAAATTGCATAAAAATTAGGAGTTTTCAGGGCTAGAGGCTCAAAAATAGGGAAAAACTCCAAACGGCTTGATGTCTTGTACAACTAAACATCAAGATGCAGCTATTAGTATATCATATGGGGGATGTAATAAAAAACAGAAGCAAAGATGAAGTGTTTGGGCTTGAATGGTGATCCCCATGTATTGTTGATCACAAAAAGAGGAATTCATCCTTACCAACGAGAGTCTCCAACCAGACTGGAGAAAGATGGTGGTGGTGCCAGTTTTGAAATCAATGAGGCAGAAGGGGCAGGTTCAGATACCCCAAACTCAGAAGTGACACTATGTGCCATTCTCTGGATTCTGTGGATTTGCAGAAGGAAGTAAAGGAGAGCCAATGGCAGCCTGCGACTCGGTATGGAATTACAAATAGTCATATACTGAATTTGTCTCCCTAGCACTAGTATGTGATTCTTGTACCAGTGAGTCAGGATGCAGCAGACCAAAAAAAAAAAAAGATGTGATTTCAAAGGCTTCAAAAGCAGTTTTTATGAACACCAAATCTGATTTTTCTTCTGTTTATATTCCTTGAGCCATGCAGCCTTTGGACCATTTCTCTGACCCACGTCATCTGAAACTGAGTTGCCTTCCTGTCACTTAACAGTCATTTGTTTTAAGAAGTTAAATCAATGTTAAAAGTCAAGCTAAGTGCTATTTTTTATCTAACATTCTACTGCTTTATTATCTGCTTCCTGTTTTGAAATGTGTACTGGTTTGTTCTTGGATTAGCAATAGGCTACAAGATAAAATGACATCAAACAATGTATTCTAAAGGGAGAGTGTGTTCTTTGTAAAATACACTGCCTAATTTAATCTTCTTGTTACAAACAGTTCTACTACCAGGGCTTCATTATTCATTCTCCTCTTTCTGTGCCAATCACTCTGGAAAATGTTAAGGACTCTCTTTGCAGAACAATATGGAGCTGAGAAGAAGAGGAGAAAGAGCACTTTACTGGTGGTGCAAGAGAATGTAACTTGCCAATTGGCAGAGAAAGACTTATGAATCAGGTTATATGCGTAGTTAGTGTCATATCTCATAAACAGTGGCATTTGCTTTTCTGCAAAATCACAAGCAAACAGTGCAGTTGTTTCCATATTTTTACCATTAAAAGACCAACTTAGACCTACATGGTGAGTCACTGAGCAGGCAACCCTGTGACTTACAATTTGAACATTTTAACTGAAAGGCTACAGTTCTTTCACTCAATTAACTATTTGCCTTACCCCTAAAATAGTAGTACATTTGACTGGATTTAATTAGCATAGTTTCTGTTTTTGTCCTGATGCTTGCCTTTTTGTGTCCGGTTCATTAAGGCACAATCCATTTTTTCATCTACTGTATATAACGCTGCCTGGTTCGCCAGTTTTAATATTAGTAGCTGCACTCTCCCCATCAGTATTCACTTATGCCACAGTTTGTTTTTTTTAAATAAAGAATGGCACATTCTATATTGTACTTAAGATATTTGAATGTGTTTATTTGAGAGTTTATATATTTGTGTACTTTATATTTCTCGGGACATGCTCGCTTTAATATTTTGCATATTGTGAGACAGAAATGCTTCATTCCCATGAATAATTAACCTTAAGTACAGTGTGATGTTTTTTGTCATAAAGTAATTTATTGTGTTTATCCTGAAGAATATATATTTTTACCGTATATGTGATTTAAAATAGACCTATGAATTCAGGAATTACAAAAAAAAAGATATCTTGAGTGGTAAAGTGACGTTAATTGAACTTATGTTAAAAACATTATAGCTCCAGGCCATGCCAGGTATTAATATATTCTGAACTCCAGAGCTGCCAAGGGTCATCTGGCTGATGAGGGAGATTTAAAGCTCCAGAGGGAGTCAGCTGGGGATGAATGAATGAGAATTGTCTGGCAGTTATATATACACCTTATAGCCCAAGATGTCACCTGGAGCTAAAATATTTTCATTGGACAACCCTACCATGTAGTAGCAATTCCAGGAATAAATGACCACTTCTGAACTTCTAGTCATCAGTGTGGTGAATGGCAGACAATAAAGCTACTATCCATGACTCATTCAGAAGTGTATAGAATTTGAAATTCAATCAGTTTCAATAAAAACGGTGTACTTTAATAAATAGGTTTAAATAGTGCAATATTGGTTACTTTTATACCTTCTTTGAAATCATCAGGGAAAACCAGGTGACATTTAACCTTGAAGTTGAATTCCAGCAGAGGCATTTATTATTAATGTGATGTTCCTTTTAACGTGTCAAATAATTAAAATCGTCTCAGAAGCTGTGTCAGAAAGCCAAGTTTTGTTACACACAAACCTCATTCTACCGTTTGCTCTTTGTTTCACTGGGTAAAGTGAATTCCAAGTGGTTTGCTCTGGCACTTTATGATAGATATTACAAGGACTACCCATTTCTCATTATTAAGCTGTGAACTTAGTGCTGCAAATGGTAGTTTAGGCCTTTTTCATGTTTCATGTACAAGTTCTCCATTTATAAAATTTTAACATTTTTTTAGGTTATTTCTAGGTGTGTTTTTACCACCTCATCATTTAAAATTGTAGTGGAAAAGGGGTAAAGAGCATATTCTTTTGATTTTTAGAAAAATAAATATGTGAAAACCTACAATGCATGCTTATAAAATATTAAATGTATGAAAATATAAACAGGGTGCTTATTTAATCAAAAACATATTCCTTCTATTAATTCTCAAAGACAGTATAAGTTATATTGTCTATTAAAGCAAGTGAAAAAACCTTATGCTTTCTTATATAACAACACATTGAAGAGACGTGAAAATGTATTGAACGTTATTGAAATAAACATTAGAAAATTCTAAGACATAACTGTGCCATGGTTTCTATATGCTTACTATAGTGTATGTTATAATATTTTCTTGTCTTGAAAGTTGTGCTGCTGTTACAAAAAATAAATAAATAAAATCCTTTCTAAAGGCTTTCACCTATCATAGTGGATTAAAATTAGCCTCTGATTCGTGAGAGATGCACTTGCACTCTGGACTAGAATAGAGGAAATTGCTTACATGAAGTAATAGAAAGAACATAATAGGTTGTATAGTATTAATCAAATGCTTTGTTTTCATGTTGTGCTGCTGGTTCTCCACCATCCTTCTAATTTGATATTTTGCCTGTAAACTACAGGTAGTCCCCTAGTTATGGACATCCGACCTACGACTTACGCATGCGCCTCAGTAACTTCCACTCTGTCATCTTAGGCCTGGGGATGCTGCAAGTGGTGGCTGGAGGGGAGTGATTTCGCTGCTCACGCATTGTAGTGTCCCTTGGGCAGCTCCCTGCAGCAAGTGGTGACCTGTGGTCTATAGTTGCCGGGGCCACAGCTATCACTCATGTGCAGGACGATGGTTCGTGGCCCGCCCACTACGCTGCTGCAGCTACTGCTCCTGACTGAACGCAGGTTGGATGGAGCGGAGGGGGGCGTTTCACTGCCCATCCAGCATACACGGATTGTAAAGCTGCAAGCAGTAGCCCAGTTGTGGCTGAACGGAGGCCATTGAGGGTGAACAGGGAGGCGGGAGGTAGCATTGTAGTGTTCCTCGGATGGCTGCCTGTTGAATTGGGGTTGGTTGATTCACTGCCCTCCTTTGGCCGCACCGTGTTCGTTCCTGGTGGGCGGACACTGCAGGCAGCATATTGTAGTGGAGGTGACTGTGTGGTGGGCAGGTGGTGAACCGCCCCTCGCCGCCCCCAGTCATTCTCAATAGCCAGCCTGCTTGTACTGTTATGCACATAGTAGGAAGTTGTCTCTTGTCTGTACATCAGACCTGTTGACAACTGGTGCCATCCTGCTGTGATAGTGTGTATAGTGCTGTGCAGAAAAGCTCATCTTAACCTTTTGTCTTCACACTTCAAGAATGTCTCTGAAACACAAATCTGATGCAAGTGCTGGTGATATAGTAAAGAAGAGAAAACCATCACCATTGAAAATAAAGTAGAAATAATAGAGAGAGGTGAAACTCCATCATTCATTGGCAGAGCACTTGGTTACAATCTGTCAACAACAGCATTTATTAAAATAATGTACCTGTTCTGACTTACATACAAATTCAACTTAAGTACAAACCTACAGTCCCTATCTCGTATGTAACCTGGGGACTGCCTGTATATGATACTGTTATAAATCTTTTTTACAAAAGCATTTTTTACAGAAGAATTTCTTACCACTAGTTAGACACAAAATCTCACAATAGCTTTTATGTGGAGGTTATTTTACAGTTGTTATTTTGCCAATTGTTTTCCTTTGTTTTGTTTTCTTCTAGTTACTTAATTATCCCGCAATTTCCATCACACACATGAGACAAGCAGTTTGCTTCATTTTTCAATGCCTATGTTTTTCTGGTAACGTTTGCAGTATCATAGTGGAGCTTTGTACCACCAGGAATAATGTCTCTTGTGAAAATACTACATTAGATAACAAATGTCATCACTGCATCATATTTACTTCATGTAGATGATCGCAAGACATCATCCACACAATATGCGTTAACCCCCCTTAGCTTGGCTATTTTTGAATTGATGGAACTGCAGTTTTTCACTACTCTCTACCACAAATTGCAAGCCCAGAAACTCTTGGCCACAAGCTAAAATGTCTGCTCTTTTTTAATATGAATATAATATGAATTTTCAATAATGGATATGAATTTAGTCTGTATATGTGAGAGTCGAGCTGTGCGTTTGTTTATTACTTATTTAAGGAAATATTTCTTTACAGTGCAATTCTCAGAAATTAACTGTTCGGGAGTGATTTGGGGAAACATCAACTTTTGCAGCCATCCTTTTTAATCCAAATCAAGTTTTCTAGCACCGGATGGGACTTAAGTCCATATCAGAGTAAACTTGTTCTTCTGCCGAAAAAAAAAGGTCAATAAATTTGTAATTGGACCTGCAGATGAAAGGCAAACACATTTATGCAAATATTCAAAAACTGTTAGATCAAAACAAAATAAATCTTAGTCTGAAATAAGCTAAGACCAAAAATAAATCAAAAATAAAAATAAACTTAAAGTACCAACCAGAGTTTGTTGTTAGAAAACCTAGTTAAGGGAGAAAGAGAGCAAGCTATCTCTAATCTATCCCTTTAATCCTCATAATTATAATTACCAACGTAACAATAGACTGCATGGCAATAACCCCTGGGAAAATTGGAAATTAAGGTCAAAGCTGTCTCACTTTTGGTTAAGACTACAAAAAATTCAGAATCAATGTCTCCAAGACAGGACAGTTAAACTTTGTGAGCTGGAATGTTAAAGGCCTGAATCACGAATTAAAAAGAAAGAAAGTATTCTCTCATCTAACAAGTCTAAACACTAAATAGTATTTTTACAAGAGACCCACTTACTAAGCAAGGATCAGTTCCGGCTGCAAAAAGACTGGTCTGGCCAAATGTTCCATTCCAGATTTATAAAAAAACTAGAGGTGTGGGAATTCTTAAACATAGAACAGTGTAATTTGTAGAATCAGATGTAGTATCTGATCCTGAAGGTAGATACATGATTGTTATGGGTAATTTATTTAATTGTAAAGTGATTTTGATAAATGTTTATACACCCAATGTGGCTGATGGATGTATTTCCATCCATTCCCAATGTGAACATTCATAAAATTATAATGGCTGGGGACTTGAATTGTGTTTTAAATCCAGACCTAGATTGGACTCCTGTCACAGGGTTGATGACATCTAACACTGCAAAGACAATTACACAATTTGTAACTGATCACAAATTGTCAGATCTCTAGAGATTTCTAAACCCAAATTCAAGAACATATTCCTTCTACTCACCAGTGCATCATTTCTACTCAAGAATTGATTATTTTTTTGTAGATAATCATTTCTTGCCTACGATTAAATCCTGCAAGTACGACACTTGTTATTTCTGACCATGCCCCTCTGATCTTGGAGATAAAATCATTATGCCCCACATACTCATCTCGCAGACGGCATCTTAACCCACTTTTATTAGCAGACGAGAACTTTACAGAATTTATAGCAAAACAAATCAGTTTTTTTCTAGAGATAAATATATCCTCAGGGGTGTCTGCAGGAATACTCTGGGAAACCCTGAAGGCCTTCTTAAGAGGACAGAATATATCATATCTTTCCCACAGAAATAAATTGGAAACCAAGCAGGTATCAAAGCTAACCAATGAAATTACTAGAATAGATCAAGAATATGCCAGGTGTCCAAGTGGATAGGAAAAGGCAGGCTCTGCATTCAGAACTCAACACAAACGGAGACATAATCATTGACCATAAAAATATAATGCACACAATTAGAGACTACTATAAATCCTTTTATTCTACTGATTTTTAAGAAGACAAGACACAATCTGATGCATTTCTGGAAGCATTTGAGATGCCACAAATAGATACTCTTAGTGCAGAGGAATTGGATAAATCGTTGGCACTCTTAGAATTATTAGATGCTATAAAGTCACTTCAGAGTGGGAAAGCAGCAGGTCCCGATGACTACTCAGACTCAGCTAGCTCACCTCCTATTAGCAACATTCAGATAAGTTAGAGAAAATAAAATTTTACCTCAAACGTTTCGTCAAGCATTAATCACCATTTTTCCTAAACAAAATAATGACATATTGCAATGTGCATCATACAGTCCAATTTCACTACTGAATAATGATGTTAAGATACTCTCCAAAGTCCTAGCTATAAGGATGGAGAAAGTGCTGCCTTCAGCAATATCACAAGATCAAACTGGATTTATTAAAGGCCGACATTTAGCGCCCAATCTTCGACGCCTGTTTAATGTAATATACTCACCCGCAAAGTCAAACATCCCAGAGATTTTATTATCCTTGGATGCAGAAAAAGCATTTGATATGATTGAATGGAACTACCTTTTCACTACATTGGAGAAATTTAGGTTTGGCCCTAACATTTGTGCATAGATCAAACTACTGTATACCAATCCAAAAGCTTTAGTTTGTATTAACAACATTAATTCAGACTACTTTAAAGTAGAATGTGGTACCAGACAAGGATTCCCCTTGTCACCACTACTTTTTGCAATCACCATTGAGCAACTGGCAGTTCACTGTAGAAATGCTTATGAGGTAAAGGGGATTATCAGAGAAGGACTTGAACAGAAAATTTCTCTATATGCAGATGATATGGTACTGTAAATATCTGACCTCCAAAATACTGTGCCCATAGTCCTCTAACAGCACTAACAGAATTTCAAAAGATTTCTAGTCCCAGAATTAATTTGACTAAAAGTGTGCTCTTTCCAGTGAATTCTAAAGCTCACAATATTAGATTGGACACCTTTCCTTTTATCATCTCAGATCAGTTTAAATATCTAGGGGTAAATATTACATAAGTAAACATAAAGCTCTTTATCAACAAAATTTTGCTGTCTGTATGGAAACAATCAAGCAAGACTTGCATAGATAGTCAACACTTCATCTTTCTTTAGCTGGAAGAATTAATGTTGCTAAGATGAATATCCTCCCTAAGCTTCTCTTTTTATTTCAAAATATTCCAATATGCATCAATAAAATGTTCTTTAAGAAATTAGATTCAACCATAACCATATTTATTTGGAATTCAAAACATCCACGTATCAAGAGTGCGACCCTACAAAGGGCCAAAGACAGAAGGTGGCATGGCTCTACCTAACTTTCAGTTTTACTACTGGGCAACAAACATACAACATATAAAAACCTGGACATTGACACAAATAGATGAACATATTCAGGCTTGGTCTGCAATAGAAATAAAATCCTGCAGTTCCTCTTTATATTCCTTGCTTTGCGCCCCAATAAATGCAAATTATCGCCAATATACTAATAACCCAATAGTGCTTCACTCACTCAGAATATGAAACCAATGTAGGAAGCATTTCAAGATAGAGAATCTTTTATCGGTGGCACCTTTGCACGAGAAACACCTTTTTCAACCCTCGCAAACATGTTCAGTTTTTAATGTCTGGAAAACATTTGGGATTAAATCACTTAGAAATCTGTACATAGACATCCTATGAACAATTGCATTCTAAATTCTAACTTTCCAGCAACACATTTCTTGCACTATCTTCAAATTAGAAACTTTTCTAAACAGAACCTGTCCAATTTTCCTCACCTCCCACCTCTATCTATGCTGGAAAATATATTGGTCAGTTTCAAGGACTTAGACAGCATCTCTGCAATTTATAAAGCCATTTTACACTCCCTCCCTTTCAAAGATCCAAGAGGACAATGGGAAAAGGATCTCTCCCTCAGCATATCAGAAAAGGAGTGGAAGGTAGCAATGCAGAGAATTCTCTCGAGCTTCATATGCGCAAAGCATGCAATTATTCAACTCAAAATGACATATCAAGCACATCTGTCTCACTTAAAATTTTCCAAAATGTTTCCAGGGCAAGATCCAACCTGCGAACAATGCAATCAAGTTCCAGCCTCACTGGGTCATATGTTTTGAGCCTGCACCAAATTAACATCATTCTGAACCAACATTTTAAAATGCCTTTCAGACAGTCTTGGTGTCAGAATATCTCCTAATACATTAACAGCTGTGTTTGGTGTACTCCTAGATGGGCTTAAAGTGAAGAAGGACAAACAAACTGTGATTGCCTTTCCTACACTACTGGCATGCAGATTTATCTTGCTCAGTTTGAAGAATCCTAACTCTCCCCTTTTAAGTCAGTGGGTAACTGATGTTATATACTATTTGAAATGGGAAAAAATCTAATTCTCACTTAGAGGATCTGTGCAGAAATTTTTCAAAACCTGGCAGGATCTAATCAGTAACATTTTAGAATAAGCTTTTAAAGCACTGAGGAAGCAGATTCTCTCCCTATTGTTTTTTTTCCTTTCTTTTTCTTCTCCATTCATCTATATTAACTCATTAATTTATCTCTTTACTTATTTTTACTAGGTTTAAGTTTTATTCTGCTGCCCATGCACCCTTTCTCAGGGGTGGGTGTTGATTTGCTTTCAATTCTATTCTTGTAAAATTGATCTATTTGTATGGAGTGTTGTGTGATTTCAATAAAATCAATAAAATTAAAAAAAGAAGAAAGAAAACCTAGTTAAGCTAGGGGCGGCACGGTGGCGCAGTGGTAGCTTCCCGGGTCCTCCCTGCGTGGAGGTTGCATGTTCTCCCCGTTTTTGCGTGGGTTTCCTCTGGGTGCTCCAGTTTCCTCCCACAGTCCAAAGACATACAGGTTAGGTTCATTGGCGATTCTAAATTGTCCCTAGTGTGTGCTTGGTGTGTGGGTGTGTGTGTGTGCCCTGCGGTGGGCTGGCACCCTACCCAGGGCTTGTTTCCTGCCTTGCGCCCTGTGTTGGCTGGGATTGGCTCCAGCAGACCCCTGTGACCCTGTAGTTAGGATATAGCGGGTTGGATAATGGATGGATGGATAGTTAAGCTAAGTCCTTATTAACAAGACTATATTGCAGATTTGTCTTTATAGGAATCTATAATCGTAAATAATGCAAATTGGCATTCTGCCGTCTTATATAGTTGTAACCTGCTTACATCACTCAATGCCACTTCCTGTTATTACATCCTTAGCAACCAAGGCCATTGCTAGAAACAACTTCATAAAATGCTGTCACTCATGATCCAACAGGGAAAAGCAAAATGGCGTCACAATAAATCTACTCTATATTTATAAAATAACTATATATATACAGTATATATATATATATATATGTATATATATATATATATATATATATATATATATATATATATATATAAAGTTTAAAAGTGCAATGATTTTATGTGACTTTTGATGTCACTTTTTTGTCATGCTTTAAATCGGGCTTATTTTAAAACCTACATATATATGTTTGTATCATTCTTTTCAGGATTAATCGAACTTTAATGTGATGATGTTAGATTTTCAGATTCTTATTCGGCTTTTAAATTATAAACAAAAAAATATCAAGAACTCACGTCCTGCGAGACGAAACTTTGTGCCAAGAGATTTAACCACACCCAGGGCCAGAAATAAAAGACAAATAGTAGGACAGTTGCTGTACAGGCTTTTAAATGTTCAAAGTGCCACCTGAGATGCAGATCATGTGGCACAGCAGCAGTAGCAGCAATACAGCAGCTGATCGAGCAAAGAGGAGGTAAAAAAAACTGTATTTGTTTACCATTGTATCACCATTTAAGAGGGGGTTTCAGAGGAGCGACCGCATCTCCTTGGGCCCTTGGGGTGCGTTCATCCCCCCTCTTCACAATGCAAGTGGCAGACACGCGATGTGGCTGGTGCATAGTGCAGGCCGGGGGATTGGTGAGCGAAGCGAGCAGGGTTGAACCCCCTATAAATAATAATTTTTCTTTTGTACATTTACAGATTTTACTAATATTCTGGTCGCAACTGGGGGTTGTCCCCCCAGTAAAGAAAATAACAATACAAAATATTCATATTTACAAACATTATTAATCATACATACATTTTGAAATTACCGGCAAATAACCAAACTTTTGTAACATTCATTCAAACACCCAAACTATACAAATTCATGTTTGTTTGGGCAACACAATTATTGATTCTATGCCATGTATGCTGGGGTAGGGTGCAATTAACTGCAGCAGTCGTCTTATCACTACTACTTATTCTACTGCTTTAAAATAAAAGTTGCTGATTGGTTGATTCCAATTTAGCCTAAAGTTGGTTGCATAAGAAAGCCCTTTAGTATGAGCACTCTGTCAGCAATTTGCACATTTGCAATAAAATGCTCAGAGCAAACAATCAACTCTTACTGACTTGCAGCAATTAAAGCAATGGGGTGAAGCTCTGATTGATTGATTGATTGTTATACTGGCTACAGTTGTGCACATCAGTCTGATGGTGGACCAGGTATTTGCATGTTCTTCAAATAGCTTTTTGTTAATGAATATTTGTTTCTTTTAGTGTAGTCTTTCAATTGTTGACAAACTAAAAGTCTTCCTCGCCTAAAAAAATATGCATTTTCCAGATGTTTCAAATGGGTTAACAGTGACATTGTATTTAATTAAATCAAATTGCCTTTCCGCACAGTTGTTAACCTAGGATGTGAAAAGAAGCCAAAAAGGGAGCCACAGTTGATTAAAAAAGATGTTAGTTCAACAGGAGCATTCACATACTGTAAATGCACTGAATAACTTAGCATATTTCTGAGGCGAATTGATAATGAAGACGGCGGAGGCGGTTTTTTGAAGAAACGTGTAGTGAATGAGCAGGTACCTCATATGCAGACACACTGAAAGATGTGACAGATGTCTAATGTTTGACATTTATGAAAAGAAAACATGAGTTATTTGTTTAATTAGAAAAAGAAATGCAAGGGTTTTATCACATGCATATAGCCACTGTAACAGAGTTCCTTTGGATATAACCTTTAATCTGCCTTTCAGAATGTCTTGTCAATTTCATTATTAAATTAAACTGAACTTTTGACTTTTAATTTTCACCACTGAAAGTGGCATCAGGAGTGTGGAGAAAAAAGCACAAGTGAATGAAGTCATTCAGCTGGGCAGAGTTTCAAATTAAATTAAAGAGAGTTTTGGAGCAGCTGCAAATGGTAATGTCCAGGATCGCTTGCTTTGCCAAAACCTGGCCTGTTTCATATATGAGGTAGAAGAAAAATAAAACAAAAATGCATATTTATAGAACAAGGAGAAGTAAAATGTAACCACACAATGTTTGGATTATTTCTTCTAATTCTCATAACTGTCAACCTATTAAATTTAGATTCAACCTGCTTTGGGATTTATGTTTTCCCTACAGTTGTGCTTGAAAGTTTGTGAACCATTTAGTATTTTCTATATTTCTGCATAAATATGACCTAAAACATCATCAGATTTTCACTCAAGTCCTAAAAGTAGATAAAGAGAAACCAGTTAAACAAATGAGACAAAAATATTATAATTGATCATTTATTTATTAAGGAAAATGATCAAATATTACATTTTTGTGAGTGGCAAAAGTATGTGAACCTTTGCTTTGAGTATCTGGTGTGACCCCCCTTTGCAGCAATAACTGCAACTAAACATTTCCGGTAACTTTTTGATTATTCCTGCGCACCGGCTTGGCATCCCAGCTTCAACTCTGGGATGTTGGTGGGTTTCCTCACATGAACTGCTTGCTTCAGGTCCTTTCACAAAATTTCGATTGGATTAAGGTCAGGACTTTGACTTGGCCATTCCAAAACATTAACTTTATTCTTTTTTAACCATTCTTTGGTAGAACAACTTGTGTGCTTAGGGTCGTTGTCTTGCTGCATGACCCACCTTCTCTTGAGACTCAGTTAATGGACAGATGTCCTGACATTTTCCTTTAGAATTCTCTGATATAATTCAGAATTCATTGTTCCATCAATGAAGGCAAGCCATCCCGGCCCAGATGCAGCAAAACAGGCCCAAACCATGACACTACCACCACCATGTTTCACAGATGGGATAAGGTTTTTATGCTGGAATGCAGTGTTTTCCTTTCTCCAAACATAACATTTTTTATTTAAACCAAAAAGTTTTATTTTGATCTCATCCGTCCACAAAACATTCTTCCAATAGCCTTCTGGTTTGTCCACGTGATATTTAGCAAACTGCAAACGAACAGCAATGTTTTTTTGGAGAGCAATAGATTTCTCCTTGCAACCCTGCCATGCACACCATTGTTGTTCAGTGTTCTCCTGATGGTGGACTCATGAACATGAACATTAGCCAATGTGAGAGAGGCCTTCAGTTGCTTAGAAGTTACCCTGTGGTCCTTTGTGACCTCGCCGACTATTACACGCCTTGCTCTTAGAGTGACCACTCCTGGAGAGGGTAACAATGGTCTTGAATTTCCTCCATCTGTACACAATCTGTCTGACTGTGGATTGGTGGAGTCCAAACTCTTTAGAGATGGTTTTGTAACCTTTTCCAGCCTGATGAGCATCAACAACTCTTTTTCTGAGGTCCTCAGAAATTTCCTTTGTTCGTGCCATGATACACTTCCACAAACGTGTTGTGAAGAGCAGACTTTGATAGATCTCAGTTCTTTAAATAACACAGGGTGCCCACTCACACCTGATTGTCATTCCATTGATTGAAAACACCTGACTCTAATTTCACCTTCAAATTAACTGCTAATCCTAGAGGTTTACATACTTTTGCCACTCACACATATGAAATATCCGTTCATTTTCATCAATAAATAAATGACCACGTATGATATTTTTGTCTCATGTGTTTAACTGGTTTCTCTTTATCTACTTTTAGGACTTGAGTGAAAATCTGATGATGTTTTAGGTCATATTTATGCAGAAATATAGAAAATTCTAAAGGGTTCACAAACTTTCAAGCACAACTGTAGGTGTTTAGTCAAAATTCTGAAGCAAACATACAGCTGGGCCAAGCTTGAATGATGATGAGTGTTGCGCCCCAGTTACATGTATGGTGTAAACATGAATGGACCATTTAAATGTAGGGTTTCCATATTTCCCGGGCCAAAAACAGGGGACACAACACTTGGAGTTTCTCTCTGTGTAGGTGCGGGTGGGAGGACCACTTTGGAAGCGGGCGCTGTAATTATAATTATTTTTATTGTATTGTAATTTTTTCCATGATGTGCACTGTGCACTATTTGAGAACAACTTAACTACGGCATTGCTGTTACGGGTTTATTCAATGTTTGCTAATAATTATATGGTAGGTAACATTTTAAAAAGCAGACTTGAATTTAAAAAAAATGTAAATCTGGATGAAAACAATGGGCCGCAGTCTGAAAAATGATGATAAAGTGACATCCGTCTGGACCCTGCATAGGCACCTAAGAAAGAGGACATTTCCGGGATAACCCAGATGTATGGTAACCCTATTTAGAGTGTCTTCCATATTGTTTGGGACACATTTTTCCTTGATTAACCCCTCTGCTCCACAGTTTAAAATTACAAAATCAAACAAATCAGACTTGATTAAAGTGCGCATTGCAGACTTTCATTTAAGCGTATTTGCATACATTTCGGTCACACTCTTTTTATACATGGTCTCCCCATTACAGGGCACCATAATGTTTGAAATATAGCAATGGCACGTACAGTATATTAAAACAGTCATTTGCAGGTGAAGACGGTGGGAGGAGGTTTGATCTCACAAGTCCGTTTTCTTAGGAGCTTGCGACCCAAAGGTGGCGACTCCTGGCCCAGTGGTTGAGACTACAGATTGTGCAGTCATCTTTTCCTACACTACTATTTAAAACTGTACGTTTTACTTTACTGTAAATGCTTTGTAGCTCAGATATCACTGTTGTATGTCACCAGTTCGGTGTCCAATACTTTAACCATGCATTTAATTCTTAGAAGCTCACTTTTGACTGAGTATAGCCTTATACAAACATACAGCAACAATAAAAAAACAGCCAAAGTGAGACTTTAGATTTTGCAGAAAATTTGCAAAATGCTTTTTAATCCTTTTGATAAATTGTGCAGTGAAGAAAAAGAAAGCAAAAAACTGGTGGATAATTTTAACAGATAGTCAGATTAAATAACAGCTGCATGTACTTATGGAAATCAGGTACAAGAAGTATGAATATTGATAACATTTTCAACTGATAATTCAAGGCTGTAGCTAATTAATGTGTACCTGCTAGTTAAACTAGAAACTCTGTACTATGACAATTTCTAAAGTCACTAAGGATCTTGTTTGCACCCTCTGTTGTATTGAATGTAGATATTTTAACAGTATCATTCTCTTTTGAAATGTTATGATATATAGGACATTACAAAACATTTTTAACATGCAATGCATAAATAGGTGATGCATTTTATTTGCCATGGTTTTATCTTGTCATAATTAAATACCATGCCATTTTGAAATACAATACAGATGCATATTGCATTTTTATTCATTTCCAAAATCGAGAATCATAACTAAACGAAAAGCAAAAGTATTGCATTTTGCTTAGTACCTACACCAAGTGTATTGCATTTCTATTGATGACCATGCCAAAACTGCATGTAATCAAATTATCAATCTCCAGTTAAAAGGCGGGGCAAGAGGCATCGGTACTAGGGTACAAGGCTTTCCATTTCTAAGCATTTCTGTGTTCTGGCAGCAAGCTTAAGTTTCGTCAGTGATTAGCTAAAATGATAAGAGTTATGTTTTAGGTCTCGCTGAAAATGTTAACACTTATGTTAAGTTGTCTAAATAATGTGTAATATTTGCTTTATATCATATTGTTCCATTCTTCTAATAGTCTTGGCCAATAGGAAATAATTTTAGCTAATGGCTGGTACTGAAATCCCCATCTGCAGGTGCTTACAAACCAAATTTGGGAGAATATTGATGTACGGATGTCCAAGTTGATAATCTGCAGTACATAATTGTATGCTGCAGCTCTTCAGGACATTAACTCTTGAATGTGTTCCAAGGAAGTTACTGTAGCAGCTGGAAATAATGCTGCTTCTATTATACCAGTCCTATCTAGCAGCCAGTTGGCATAGAAGAAAATAAAAATGTCATTTATATCACCAGCTTCCACCTGTTCAATGAGACAGTAGATCCCATGCCTTATCCATTTTTGGGTGAAAACAGTTGTGATTGAAATACCTCTTACCCCATACTGTTATACCTCTTGCTCCACCTCTTAATGCTGATTGGTCATTGGATTACATTGAGTTTTGGCATGATTAATGTGTGGCCTTGAATCAAAATGCAATGCACTCTGAGTAGGCACTAAGCGAAATGCAGTATGTCTGCTTTGCCTTAAGTTATGACTTGTGATCTATGGACATGAATTAAATTGCAATACACTTTAGTATTACATTTTAAACTGACATAAAAATTGCAAGCCATGGTTAAAGCAATCGATCATTTGGTTGATATTTTAAGTATGACATAATAAAACCAGGACAAAATTAAGTGCGCCACATTGAACTGTAATGAAGTTAGCATGTTGTATTGGATTTAAATCATAATCTTCAATAGGACATAATACATACTATAATTCTTTAGTTTTAGTGTCTTTCAGAAAATGTTCTATAACAGTGTATACACATTTTTGCCTTTCTTCAGTAACGTTCTTGTGAAAAAAATGATTTTGTGAGAAAGATTTAAACACACTGTGGCAAAATACAGATTTTACAAAGATTTCAGTACGCAGTTAGAAACACAGAGTGGATACATTTACACATTGCCAGCTTACTCTAATTGCCTCCACATGAGGCTTTCATTTTGGCACAAAAATTTTGACTGATGTTTTGAAATCAAATTTCTACTTTATAGCATGCACTCCCACTTTGTTTTGTTCTCCTTAGTCTCCCTTCATATTAAGTCAAATGAACCAAGCTTTACAAAGCACATCAGGTGAACAGTCAAAATTGCAAAACCAGACGGAAAATTCCACCATCAATATAACCTCTCTGAGTGATTCAGTTTCTCAATCTTGTGCTCAAACTAGGCCCCTTAGTGTGTGTTCTGCTCCGATAATGTTGAGTTTCCCTAAGGCTTTATGCTAATAAACACTTCACAGCTTTTTGTTAGTTTTTTTTTTTTTTTTTTGCTTCATTTTCAAAGGTGAGAACTCTTTTCAATAACCTATATGCACTGATTCTCAAGTGAACTCCATGGAGCTGCTGTGCTTCTGGGATATTTTTTTCTTTCTGCCCAAACAGCATGTTTTCTGTTACCTAAACTCATTTTCCCTCAGTCTAGTTTACCAGTTGTTTTTCCCTATATTGTATTAGTATGTTTTAATGAAATATCTTAAAAATAGTAATTATACTTTATAATCAGTAATTCCTAAAATGTTAAAGAGCAAACACCAAGTAGTAAATCACAAAGATAAAATATTTGGAGAGATGGATGCTGAATACATTTGGACACGTCAAATGCAATCCAGAATGACAAAATGTGTCTATTGAAAGTCTGTCTTTTTGGAAAAAGCATATGATATGCCTAGTTTCTGGCTAAAATCCTAGCTTGGCCACTATTGGCATTTTGTGACCATCAGTAAGTCACTTAACCTTGCAGAGTCTTGTCCTTCAGCAGACCTTTTAAAATTGAGTATTTACACTTCTATTATAAGTGGCTCTGCGGCAGTTTTTGACACATAATTCATATCACAGATTCTGGAATGTACATTGGGATCACCTTAAGAATGAAGTGGATAGCAGAAATGGCAGATTATTTTTAAAAGATTCATTTACTGTATAGAGAATGTTCATGTTTCTGCATTAATGTTGTGAGACGACATTTTTGTATTATTTTTGTAATCAACCTTGTTTGTGTCTATTTTGAGCTGGGAAATATTTATTAAAGAAAAATGTTAAAGATGATAATTAGCCAACTGTGCCTTATACCGTTATTAGAAATGAATTTTTATTTCCCACCTATTTATTAACAAATAAATCTGAATAATTTAGAGACATCAAGTAATATCTATTCTCTTTTATTTAGTACATTTATTATTAATATTAGAAATTAGTACAATTTTTATGAAAGATACGTAAATACATATGGTATTTAAAGAAATAAAAGGATGAGAAAATTAATATTACACTTTATTTCAGGTCAATACAGTCATTATAGATACTGTATATTGTCACAGTACAAAGAAATGTACTAATCAACATGTTGCCTGGAAGAACGATTAGTGATTGTAACTACCTAAACTCAAAACTTCTGTAACCCTAACCTGAAAAAATATCAAAACATATTTGTCATTAATAAATAAACAGAATAAAGACATTTATGGCATTACAAAAGTCAATTCTTGATGCACACACACTTTGTAAACCAGTTATTTCACAATATGGAGTCATGCTTTAAAATTCACCTACATTGTTTTACAAATCCTTTCAACAATGAATTCAACAAGCAGACTCACAGAATGGCAGGGGAGGCCACTTAATTAAATACACTTACATTAAGGCAAGGTGATCCCTTCATTTTTTATCAAAATAGCACAAAATATGTACAGTACCTGGACTCAATAAGGCTGTAAAAGTACTGCACAAAGATGAAGTCACCATGTTTCTGTCAGTCTGTGACAGAGATGGGAGTAGATTCATACCTGGTGGCATGGATCATGGACTATCTTACAGACAGACCTCAGTATGCAGGTCTCACATTGTAGTCAGCAACACAGGAGCGCCGCAGGGGAATGTACTTTCTCTGGTTCTGTTATATACATCGGACTTCCAATACAACTTGGAGTCCTGCCACACTGACGACACTGCTATCGTAGGCTGCATTAGGGGTGGGCATGAGGAGGAGTATAGGAACCTAATCAAAGACTTTGTTAAATGGTGCGACTCAAACCACCTACAACTGAACACCAACAAAACCAAGGAGCTGATGGTGGATTTTAGGAGGGCCAGGCCCCTCATGGACCCTGTGATTATCAAAGATGACTGTGTGCAGAGGGTACAGACCTATAAATACCTGGGAGTGCAGCTAGAAGATAAACTGGACTGGACTGCCAATTCTGATGCTCTGTGCAAGAGAGGACAGAGCTGACTATACTTCCTTAGAAGCCTGGCATCCTTTAACATCTGCAATAAGATGCTGCAGATGTTCTATCAGACGGTTGTGGCAAGCATTTTCTTCTACGCGGTAGTGTGCTGGGGAAGCAGAATAAAGAAGACAGATGCCTCAGTTTGACATCCGTGGCAGAGCGATGGGCACTGAGCAGGCTCCTGTCAATCATGGAGAATCCACTTCATCCACTGAACAGTATCACCTCCAGACAGAGGAGCAGCTTCAGCGACAGACTGCTGTCACTGTCCTGCTCCACTAACAGACTGAGGAGATCGTTCCTCCCCCACACTATGCGACTCTTCAATTCCACCCAGGGGGGTAAACACTAACACTATTCAAAGTTATTGTCTGTTTTACATGTGTTTTTATCACTCTTTAATTTAATATTGTTTTTTATAAGTATGCTGCTGCTGGATTATGTGAATTTCCCCTTGGGATTAATAAAGTATCTATCTATCTATCTATCTATCTATCTATCTATCTATCTATCTATCTATCTATCTATCTATCTATAACTATGTTTGTAGGTGAAACAAGTTAGCTGCTGGTGGAATTCTAGTCAGAACAGATTGGACCATCTGCCTTTTGAGATCCATTGACTAGTAAGGCTAAAGTATATAATCCTGGAGCATATCCAAGGCTTTCCAAGTTATATGGAATAGAGCATTAATGCTGCTTAAAATGTATATTCATAGATGGGTACCCAATAAGCAATGACCAGCACTGACTTGTTGATAACCTGTGACATTCAAACATTTTTCTTCTTGTATCAATGTGCACCATGAAAACACACATGCACACATTATTACTTCATCATGACTAGAATACAGTGTAGTCATCCAGAAAGATGTGTCCATATACTTTTTTGGTTTTTGCTATATCCAGGCACCATCAATGTGAATAAGTGAAGTGATTCATCAATACGGGACATGTTTTATCAGTAATCTAGTGTCCCATGTTTGTGTTCCTTAGCTCACTGCACCTCTTGTTTCTTGCTTTTATGCTGACATGAGTATAGCTTGGTTCGGTTTTTGGCTGCTGTACCCCAACTTTGCCACAGTAGATACACTGTGTGCTCTGGATTGAGTTTGTGTTCTCCCTCATTTAAATGTAGGTTAGTTTTTGGCAGTTCTGGTTACAAGACTGGAGAATAGACATTCTAATTCCCTGATCTTCACAGTGGTAGATTTTTCTACACACATCTCTAAATAGTGATCTGGTAAAATGTAAGCAGTAAGTTAACTGTCCAGCTAGGGTGGAGAAGTAGTTAGACCTTGTGGCATCACATCTATTGTCCTCCAGCGCTATGCTGCAGTATTTATTGATCTTTTTAATCTGGTAATGGACCAGTATAGAGTTTCTGTCAGTTTATCAAATCATTCAGCACTGTTCATTGTCAAAGACGTATAAGATAACTGAACTTAAAGAAATACTCCTCCCAAAAATGATCATTTTGTGTATGTTATTTACACCACATTGTTTGTGGTGAAATTCCAGGAAACAGGTTTACGTTGTTTTTATGGAAAACTGAGATAACAAAATTCCTGTTGCAATGGGGATCAACCAAACTGAATCCATATAAAAAAAACTGAAATTACTTGTGTAAGTCTGCCAGAATATGTCTAAAGTAACCATTTCCAGAAAATCCATTTGTGTCAGACAGTGTCCTGTCCATGTCCATGTACATCTGTATTCAATCTTGTCTTATCTCAAATCTATCATAGACCCACCCGTGCACCTTCTTCAGTATGTGTAAACAGCAGCAGCATCTGGAACACACCGGCACATACAAAGGTTTCTTTTTGTGGATTTAATGCAGTAATACCAGAAATTTTACAAATTTCCATATTTAATGCCTCTTCTGTTTGTCAATGTATTTCCAACAGGAGGTTATATGCATAATGGGTCCCTCACTTTTTTAGACTTTCAGAAAACATAGCCAGCCCAATGAATCTGCACACAGGTACTAGACCTCAGTCTAATTACAGAGGTTTGCTGTTGTAGAATTTCCGGTAGATTATCGATCTTTCAGATTCTTTAAAAAAATTTATCATGCCACCCACTTGGACCAAGGTTATATTTACAAAGCAGTATGGGTATAAGAGGTACAGTGTCATGATGCATTGTCCAATGTGACTCATAATGCCAATCTGAAAACAGAACATTGATAGACAAACTGTTTGAGTAGGTAAAAAGGTATCTACTTTTGTACATCAAAAAGATTTATATTTCTGTCACATTCCTGAAGTTGAGAGAGAGATTCTTTGAACAAACCTTGACACATTAAAGGGATGATACTAGGTGAGGCACAAAAATAAATGGATTGTTAAAAAAAATATTTATTGATGAATTACAGCATTCTAAACATTGTCACTTTCTATTTACTCCCCCTCCCAATCTTTTCACTGCTCCATTCGTATCTTCCATTGATTGAAACAGTGCTGGAAGTCTTCTTGCTTAAGGCTCTGTAACAGGCTTGCCATTTCCGTCTTCACTTTATCCACTGAAGAAAAATGTGTTCCCTTCAGGTCACTTTTGATTTTTGGGAACAAGTAAAAGTCATAGGGAGCTAAAACGGACGAATATGGAGGATGATCAAGGACAAGAATGTTTTTGTCAGTCAAAAACTGATTTACGGATAAAGCATTGTGTGCAGGAGCCTTGTTTTGTCTTGTCTCACTGTTCGATTTTTTCACCCAACATTGCCACATCAACTCATGTTGCGATTGTTGTGTAAATACTAACTGGGCTGTTCACAGGATATACCTAGCCAGTTGGCAGTTTGAGAGAGCATGTACGAGGGGACATAGTTTTATGATTCACATTCAGCCAACCTCCAGACGGTTTTCCAGGAAAGCCCCAAGCCCAGTCCATTTATTTTTGTGTCTCACCTCATACATTCAAACAGCCAGTTTCCTTACTTGAAAGAGTTATGTTACATTGTTTTATTACCATAGTGTTGACACAGCGCTCATTGGCCTAGTCACTAATGGGAAGAAAGAATTGTGCAAGAGTTAGGTGAACCATCTGGTATAATGGTATACTAAAAAAAACATCTTAAGCTCAACACAGATAAAGTACTGGACATTATCATTAACTTGAATGAACAGCATTCCACTTCTTCCAATGGAAATCAATAAAGATCACATTTAGTGCGTAAGAATATTTAAATTCTGGGAATCACAATCCCTAATACACAGAAAAAAAAAAACATATTGTTAGATTAACTAAGAAAACACAGCAAAGAATGTATTTCCCACACCAGATGAAAAATTTCATATTACCCACTGATAACTGGTCCAGTTTTACAGCGCCAAGATTAAGAGTATCATTGCATTGTCAGCATCCTCACATTCCAAGAGTAAATTGCAATACGTGATCTCCTCTGCAGTGAAAGTCATCAACTGCTGTCCTTCCCTTTTCAAAAATGTTTAAAGCAAGCAGAAAAATAATGTTGCTAATCCCAGCCATCCTGGTCTCCATCTGTTATATAATCTCCCATCTGGGAAATACTGCTGGTCCCTCATATCCAAAACCACCGAGCCCCTAAATAGCTTTTTTCTTAAAGCTGTTACATTATTGAGTCAGCCCTCCTGGCTGCTCTTTTACAGATACCTTATGAAATGCTCCTTAATAAAAGCAAATAGCACAAGATTACTTTAGCACAATCACAGTGATCCCCTGGAATTGGCTGTCTAATTGTAAGCACTTCTCACTTTATGTTTTAGACGTGTCTACTAAATGTTAACCTCAGTTTGAACTTGTGTTGTCTTACATAAATGTGGAATGCAAGTTTTTTTTTTGAAATGCAAGTGCCACTGCCTTTTGACCAAACACACCAAAAAAAAAATCGAGTGTTGACCCCTCTGTGCCAGCTCTGCTTCAGGGTCCTGAGATGTTGCAGTTAGAGGCATGAGGTGGACTAATCCCATATTTAACATAGGAGCATTTTTAGATATTAAATTGTGACATTGTGTTGTGAAAATGTTATATTTAAGATGATAGTATTTTTAAATGTTGGCTGCTTAAATGCACATACAGAATAACTAGTTTTTATGGAGATTTCTAATAAAGAAAAAATGGGGAAATAGTAAACTGTTTTTTTTTTTATAACCTAATTTATATTGAGCTTTATTAGCAAAATACAACTACCCTTTTTTATTTATTAATTTTGCATTTATGTATGCTCAGGGTCCCTAACTGCCTTAATATGCACATACATTTATCTACTAAACCAGTGTTTTAGCTCCAGGTATCATCTCAACAGCCCTGTGCCAAGATTCTCAGCCACTGACCTCTAAATAATGTTGGCGGGTCCTACGGAAGGAACAGCCACAGAAGGCACCTTGCAAAGGAGGTCTGCAGCCAGACCCTTCTCAAACAAATGTATTGAACATACCTTTAAGTACACTTAGTGAAATAAAGCTGGTTCTAGTTGTGATATGCCTTTTTCAGCTATACACAACTGTTAGTTGATGATATGTGGTTTGTTCAGTTGTCTACATATAGTATATCATGCCAGCCTTTTTTTTTTGTCTGCCTTTTTCAACTGTTTGTCTTTCCATTGCCTTGATGATTTTTCAGGATTTACCCAATCTCAAAATAACCATGACAGTTTTATTTGAGTAAATCCCATCAGAGTTACTGTTTGTGATACAGAGAGTCAAAAACATTGCATTAATCCTTAGTCTGGTGCATTCTTCCTTTTATTTTCACACACCTTTGATATCTGCCCACTAGTTTTATTATCTGTGCACATTTGACTGTCATTGACTGAGTAGTGAATTTCATGGCAAGGACAGGTTAGCCTAATAAAATGTGCATCATGTTCTCATTTCAGTCTGTATTTTTTAGTCTAAAGTTTATTCATAATATGGGAACTAGACTTAGGTAGATATTGTACATAAATGAATTGTGTTAACTGATCATTATTTAAATTAAACTAAAAGGCCAGACATCCACTTAAAATGTAATTTCTTTGTCTAAAAAATCACTTTTGGTGAAAGGTGAAACGCATTGTACCATGTCGAAATGAAAGATAGCAGTTTGAATAAAAAGATTCTTTAATTAAGGCTGAAATACTATACTTTTCTACTCTCTGTTAACATTTACCTCAGTGTAGTATTATAACCTGGACATAATTCTGTATTCATCTTGTTCTAATGCATAAAATTTATGAAATTTTGTGCAATTGCTATTCTTGCCTTTTGTGGGACTAATAAAATAATTATTAGGAAGGGAGTTTGTCAAGAATTTTGGACATTATCACACCACTTTATTTACATAATCTTTGAATTGGAGAACAGATACATGAATTAAGTTGGGTTAATAATGTTATGTTTTTATACTGTGTAATTTTACTTTGTCTGTATTCATATTTTCAATTAAAAATGAAAATTAAATATAGACTTAAAAGATCTAATTGAAAGAAGGATCTATTTATACATATGAGTAGTTACAACAAGCATCTCATCAAAATAGCAGCAGAAAAGGAAAGCAACTTAACATTTCTATATTGCGCTAACAAAATTTTGCACTGTACAGAATGTAGCTGATTTTTATACTTTTGAAGTTAGACATACTCTTGGTTTGCTTCTGATATCTAGATAATGTATGCAAGGAGTATTATACATTTCTAAGAGCAGTTTAGACTAGAGGAAACTCTCTGTTGTTGGCAGACACAGTTTGTAGTGGTAGTAGTAGTTGTAGTAGTAATATTGTCACACTACATTTCTTACTTGAATGTTTGTCCACCTTCCAAGCCATCACCACTCTCCAGGACTCTAATAAAGAGAAAAGTATTAAAATATCAAACTGTTGTTTGTTTAGTAGAAAACACTAACTTGTCTAATGATAGTTGATTACATGAAACCATTAGATAGGGGAAGTTCCATATTATGATCTAACCACTGTACGATAGATAGATAGATAGATAGATAGATACTAGCAACAGCAGTATACTGATAAAAACAATACTAATTAAAGAGTGATAAAAATGCAAGGTGGAGAATGCAAGGCAGGTATAACAGACAATAACATTTTATAATGTTTACCACAACCGGGGTGGAATTGAAGAGTCGCATAGTTTGGGGGAGGAACGATCTCCTCAGTCTGTCAGTGGAGCAGGACAGTGACAACAGTCTGTCGCTGAAGCTACTCCTCTGCCTGGAGATGATACTGTTCAATGGATGCAGTGGATTCTCCATGATTGACAGGAGCCTGCTCAGCGCCCGTCGCTCTGCCACAGATGTCAAACTGTCCAGCTCCATGCCTACAATAGAGCCTGCCTTCCTCACCAGTTTGTCCAGGTGTGAGGCGTCCTTCTTCTTTATGCTGCCTCCCCAGCACACCACTGCGTAGAAGAGGGCGCTCACCACAACCATCTGATAGAACACGTGCAGCATCTTATTGCAGATGTTGAAGGACGCCAGCCTTTTGTATGCATACAGCAACTATTAAAACAGAAAGTTAATATACTTTTAGTTAGCAGGTGACTTCCCTGTAGTATGGATATGTAATCTTTTGACTGGGGCTTTTATTTGTAGTGATGAATCCAGAGCTTTCACGGTGAAGTTTGACCAGGAATACTTTCAGTTCATGGTGCCAAAGAGTGAAGATACATTGCTAGTTCTAACGGGTGGTGGTGGGGGGTTATTGTTAGTTATAATATTTTTGTTTTGCTTGAGCTTCTGTAAAGACTTCATTTCCCTTTGAGGACAAATAAAGTATCTATCTACCTAGTTGGTCAGACATGCAAGTGAGAATTTAACTGTACACTGTGTATATAGACCATCATTTTTATGTTTTAACTTATACATTTTAAATCCATGTTAAAATGTATTTTTATGATTATAAACCATATTATTCAGGAAAACATCCTAAAATTACCTTAGCAGTATTCATAGGTTGAACTGGTTTATGTAAATTGACCCAGTGATTCTAAGCCTTATACCTATAGCTTTGTGTACCAGATTTAACCATTTGTATATGTGGTGCTGGATATTTTTCTTTCCTTTTTGACATTTTTAATTGGATTGCAATTCTGGAGTTTGTGTTGTTTTCGTGGCCATGACCATATTGTCTACCATTGGCATACTTGTGTGCTTTGGCTGCATTGGCACACTAGTCTGTTATCTCCTAGTTTGACCCAAAAATAATTTTGCAAAATGACAGTGTTCTTTATTTAACCAGGGCTAAATAATCAGTGTTTATAATTTGACTTTTTTCACAATGCATTATTTCTTTGGGTGCTGTACTTTAAAGATCAGTATTTTGTTTGTTTCTCAATTGCTGACCTTCCTGTTCCTGACAAGGTTGCGGCTCTTCCTTACAATGTGCTCATCTTCATTTTTTTCTTTTGAAATTCAGACTCCAGCTGCTAATAGGAGCATAACACCCAGTATGAGTGCATTTGCGACTGTGAGGAGGGTACCCGCTTATGGATTGGCATCCTACTCAGGCTTTTTCCCTGCCTTGCCTGCATACCTGTGGTTTGGGTTAAGCTGGTTTAACAGACTTATGAATATATTCCTCACTTTTTAGTATCAAAATGGATAAAATGTATTTTATAAAAATTTGTTAATTTGAGATTTGAATCTGTGAAGTCATCTTATATATAAACGTCTACGCATGGAAGTGTTTGTGTCTCTCCGGCCCGAAAGTGAGAGGTAAAGTCAGGGTAAGGGCTCCACCTCTGAGGAAACAGAAAACTCGCTTAACCGCTAATAATACAAGTGAGGCCAGCATGTCGGCAAAATGAAACCGAAGAAAGAGTCATTAGCTTAGCTGCTAATTCAGAAGCGAGGCGAGCACATTGGCGAAACGAAACCTCCAAAGAAAGACAGTCGCTTAGCTGTTAATGCACAAGCGATGTGAGTACGTCGGCAAAACGAAACCTCCTAGGAGAGAGACGCCCAGAGTAGTTCCTTTCAATTACCTTTCATCTCTACATTTCAATTTTTTTCTGTTGATTTCAATAGTTTCTAGGATTCCGGGCTTATTAAAGCTCGAGTTTGCACAGCTTATGTATTATAAGTTATTTTATTTTACTTGCAGAAAATAAGTTGCACCTCACATATTCATCATTTCAGTTTATCTCTATGATTTAATTGAGCATTTATTAGCAGTTTTAAACTGCAGTTATTATATATTCTGAAGCTTCATTTTTTTACTGTTAAGTGTTAAAAAATGAGAATTATCTTTAAATAATAACTTATTTTAAAGTATAAATTCGCACTTAATCTGCATTAGTAATAAAATGAAAGGAAAAAAAAAATCTTGTTATTTCTGCCATTACTCTTCAGAATTCATTTCATATTCAATGTGGGAAATAGTGTTGCAAAATGTGTGTTTTCAAAGGAGGAAAAATGTGTTTTTTTTAGCCATTTGAGTTTACTTACGGCACTTTGTATGCTGGCTTCTGCACTTTAATCTGTTCATCTCTCGAGAGGAATGATATAAATATATATTCCAGATGCATGTTGTGGCTTCCCTTAAGAATTGTCCTTTGAAATTTTATAGTGGTCTCAAGTAATCCTACAGGACATTTAGAACTCTTCGATTTCAAAGGGAAATTTGACATTATGTTCAAATGGTAATTTATTCCAGACACTGGGTCCTTAACATGGCAAACTGTACCTGTTTCTTTGTGAGCTTTCAATTTCAGAATTATGATAAGTTCTCCCTTATCAGATTTCTGACAGTAAATTTTAACCTTTCTTGAGTTAAACAATTCCAAAGTGTACTTATGCCTATACTGATGTGTAATTTGAGCCATAAACCAAGCAATATTGTGTATCCCGTGGAGCATTTTAAAGAAACCGCATCACTCACTTATGTCAAGAATCACACTCTGAAAGACTTTCAAGGTGCCACTCAATGTATTATCTAAAAAGAAAAGTGAGAATGAAAACACAAAATTTACCAATATGGTCCTAGGAGAGAGGTTATCGAGACATTTTTGTACAAAGTATGTGCTGCCTAAAAAGACATTTTTCAAATTGCATAATTTTTTCAGCTTAAGTGGCATTCATTTTAGATTAGTGCTCAACATAGTTAAGCACTTGCTGTAAACCCACAGAGCACAGACCTCATAAAAACTATAAAATTGTCCTGATTTATTTCTCTCTCTTTGATTCACTTTTTATATCAATTAAATGTTTTGAAAGTTTTTTTTGTGAAAGTTTATTAAGACATTTTGTTTCCTTTCATAAGGAAATTAAGTCATCCATCCTTCCACCCCGCCATTATTCAACCCTCAGAGTAGCTATAATAATATTCATTTAACTTTTTTTCACATATATGAAGCATTTTGTTCATAGAGTGTTTAGACAGGCATTTCATTTATGTTGTTCTTATTTCTTCTTCCCCAGAAGTTTTTTATTTTTGTGTTGTGCATCTTTACGCGCTGAAGTGACGCTATATGTGAACAATCTTTGGTAGCATTCATCAGATTCCTCCAATTTTTATTTGTGGTTGGAAATGTACTATAAACTCACATTTAACTGTGGCAAATTCTATATTTCTGTAAAATAAGGTAACTGCAAATGGAAACTTTTAGCAATTTTGTAGGAACGGCCTATGGTGTTACATAGATTAATATTAGCATAATAGGTCAAAGAGCAATGGCACTGCTGTATCGACATTTTCAGGTACTTCTGGAAGTCTTGAGCTTTTATAGCCAGGCTGCAGAATTGCTAAGAATTTCTCTTAGTTACAACCATACAAAGTGTGGTCAAGTGAGGAATAAATTGGAAAATTAACATGGGGTCCCAACTGGAAAATTTAGGGTGTCAACCCAATTGTCCCCATTTACTTCAAGCAAAATACATCCAAAAGTACAAGCTCTCAAAGGTGCAGAGGCAGTGAAATAAGTGCAAACAAGTATAACCAACAGCCTTATTCTTTCAAGTCAGTCTTTCGTATAGGATGTCCGTCCTGCTCCATACTCTGCTCTCCGAGTGACACTTCCTTCCATCTGCTCTGTGACTTATAGGCGGGAGACCAGAAGGGGAATAGTGAGGTACCTTCATTGGGCATCTTCTTGGGTTTTGTGGAATAAATAAGACATGATTAGCAACATTGCCCCCTTTTGACCTGGGGTGGCATCACATACCTTAGAGGAGCCCTGAGGGTTATCCACAGCTGCACATTTCTAACAACAAACTGTAAGTAAATAAAATTAACAACATAATATACAATATGGGTGGTATGCTGGCGCAGTGGGTAACACTGCTGCCTCGCAGTTAGGAGACCTGGGTTTCATTCCCGGGTCCTCTCTGCGTGGAGTTTGCATGCTCTCCCCGTGTCTGCGCGGGTTTCCTCCCACAGTCCAAAGGCATGCAGGTTAGGTGCATTGGCGATCCTAAATTGTCCCTAGTGTGTGCTTGGTGTGTGGGTGTGTGTGTGTGTGCCCTGCCCAGGGTTTGTTTCCTGCCTTGCGCCCTGTGTGGGCTGGGATTGGCTCCGGCAGACGCCCGTGACCCTGTAGTTAGGATATAGCGGGTTGGATAATAGATGGATGGATGGATAATAGCTTATACTTAAGTAGAATAGTACTGGGCTTTAAAAGACAAAATCTAACCGATGGATGGATATACAATACATGACACCATTGCAATATTCTATGTAGTAGTAGTGAAAATGCAATGCACAAAACAGAAATATATAAAAACAAAATTACAATCCAGGATTGCACTCCTTTCTAGTATTATATAAAGTACTCATACATACTGTATTTCTGAAATGAATATAATTTAGATTTGAATGAGAACTTTACTGCAGTGGGTTGGCACCCTGCCCGGGATTGGTTCCTGCCTTGTGCCCTGTGTTGGCTGGGATTGGCTCCAGCAGACCCCCGTGACCCTGTATTCGGATTCAGCGGGTTAGAAAATGGATGGATGGATGAGAACTTTATAAATCAGGAAAAGACAGCTGTGTTTGACCATAGTGACTGCATTAGGAACGAAACAGTTTAAATGTCTAGTAGTTCTTGCCTTTAGTGACTGGTAACGTTTTCCTTGATGGTAATAACTGAAAGAATTGGTAGCCTGAGTGAGTGTGATTTTTGATTATACATGTTGTATGTTCCCTGACCCTTGATGAATACAGGAGCTCAATGTAGTCATGCCCTGTCTGAATAACACGCTGCAGTTTATGTTTCAAGTGAGCAGATGCATTGCCATACCAGACTGCGTTGGAGACATTGAGGATGCTTTCAATAACAGCACTATAAAACTGTAACAGATCTAATTGAGATGTTAAACTTTTTAACTTGATGGAGAAAAAAAAAAAAACACACACACATTATTGATCATTTTTGATAAGAACAGTTATATTTTTATTCCAGTCCGAACTGTATGTGATGGTTGTACCAAGAAGTTTAAATGATTCCACCCTGTTAACAGTGACATCACGTATAACTAGGGGTGTTGGAGGTGATGCGTGTCTCCTAAAATCCACCATCGTTTTACTGTTTTAACATGGATTGTTGAGGGTACTCCAACTGGCCAGCTGATCCACCTCTCTCCGATGTGCCATCTCATCTCTGTCTATGATCAGGCCAATCATGGTGGTGTATTCAGCAAGCTTCTGCAGTTTAACAGATGGGTCACTGAAACTGCATTCATTGGTGTAGAGAGAGAAAGGAAGAAGCAGAATCCTGACTGATATTCACCTATCTTCACTGTCTGATGTCTGTTACTTAGCAAGTAATAGATATGAAGACATTTGGCATAGCCCAGATTTTTATACTACACATTTTATGAATGTGGTATAGCTTGACTGTTATTACTTCATACTGGCTTCTGAAGCAGAAACATCGGGTTGCAACTGCCTTTGTGAAAATCCCACCTGTTTGTTTTAAGGTAGAGACAAACAAATGTGAAGCTTTCTTCTTTTTAAAAATTGGCTTGAAGCCCTACTTACGTTTAACAATAACATCTTAAACTCATTTTTTAGTTTTTGAGTTATATGTTCAGGAGTGGCATAACGAAGTCCTGAAAAGGGATCACACTTTGAATTGCATTTGCCAGGATTTCTTCCATTTTTTTTTTCCTGAAACGTTTTTTGGAAGTTTTTTCTTTTCTTCTTGGGGGTCAAGGCTGGGGGGAGCATCAATTAAACATGGCCTGATAAAGCCAATTGAGGCATTCTTTCTGTGATTTTTGACTATGCTGAAATAAATTGTTGTTGTTTTAATGATGGGAGGAGTAACTGACCCAGAAGCTATATGTAAAACTGATATTTCAGCTATTGGTTAGGCCTATGTCTGCAAAATCCTATAGCCTCATAATGATTTACACCCATGGTGTTAAAGTCTAGCCTGGCCACTTTCTGTGTAAAATATGAACATTTTTCCTGGATCTGTATTGGATTTTTTTATGGGTACTCTGCTTTTTCTCATATACCCCAGTGATGTGTAACTGATAAATTAATTCAATGTAATTGAGTATGGGTGTGTGCATGAGTGTGCCCTGAAATGGACTGACATCTTATTTAAGTCTGCATGTGAAGGCACCAGGACAGTCTATATGTTTACTTGATAATGGATGATTGGATGAATATCTTAGCATTCACTAAAACAATGCTTGCAATCATAAGTGCATTTTACAGTTCTGTAAATTAAAAACTCCACCATTCAGTGCAATTCAGGTTTGTCCCAGTATTATCAGGAGTAAGTCAGGAACTGGTATGGGTTGGTACACCAAGCAAACTCACTCATAGTAGTCACTTAAACATTGCCAGTTATCCTAATATGCATGTGTTTGAAATGTGGAAAGAATACTAGCAGACAAGGGAGAATTTGCAAACTACCCTCAGACACAGCTAGATCGAAGACTACCTTCTATTGACTTTCACAAGGAGTTAAATAAAATTATTACATTGTCAAATCTTTCAGGACTTAATATGAAATATAAAGTTTGCTCTCAGAAAAAAAGCAACTTATTTAACTCACATTAACTTCTAGAAATACTACACATGACTGATTTCATTACCACCTTGAGTTCTTCATTGAAAGTGGGCATTCTCCCTTTACAAAATTGACCAAATTCAGCTTTAAGAGATTTTGTCATTTGTGATTTCAGTTGTGTCTTGACTTAGAACTGTATCTCTATCTCTTTGGTGTCACACATCCTGTCATGTAGCCATCATGAGGTGTACCAGAAGTGCCAGTACTGGCTACAAGACAGTTTACTTATTAATTTTTATTTGGCTCAAATGGAGTAGATGGTGTTCTGTAAATACTTGGCGGTGTTCTACTTGCTGTTTGCCATAAATAATCTCCAAAGAGATTTGATACTTTTGATTTGTAATTAAACAGCATTATCAATAAGCTGTGAACACCTGTCTTGTTTTGTGTGGACAAAATTGACAAAAAAGTAGATGATGGGTACTGTAGTAATCAATTTTGATAATTTTCTTCTGTTCTTTGTGTAATGTCTCTTCCTCGTTTTATTTTACAGAAAGAATCAATGTTTATAATCACATTACTGTATATGGTAATTTTGTTATTTATTTTCCACTAGCTAGCAGGACTGATTTTTTCCCCAGCATTATACACTAGTTATATAATGTACATAATAAATTGCTGCTTTACTCAAGTTTTATAAAGGAAACACTGATTGAACACCGTCTAGCCATGAATAAATAACATACAGTATAGCTACTGTTTAGAAAGTAGTATTAAAATATACCATTATTTTTACGTATATTTTACTCAAATAATCTCTAATGGATTGCTTTTACCACATCTTTCATTTCCATATCTATAGTCTTTATTATTGCATCAAAAGTAGAAAAAATGTAATTAGTTTCTGGTCAATATTTCAAAATTAAGGTAAATTATTTATAAGCCACAACAATTCAAGAAAAAATGTTAAGTATAATCCATGGAGATCACCCACCACTACCCCTGTCTTCAGAATCTTCAGTAAAATTCTGAATAAAATTGTTAAACATTATTATTAAATGCAGAGTATATTGAAAAGTTAGTCATGGCCTGAACTCATCACGTGGCATCATGTACAGAAGGCCAACAGTAAAATGCCCTGCGTAAAAATAATGGTAGGATCCCCAACAGTAACTGTTTTGGCAATGAAAGAATACAAGGGAACTATTGATAAAATAATATTACTCTCATAGGCCAACAGTTGGCAGGCTTATGAATGGATACTCACTAGTTATAGTATACAGTTCTCAGCAGGGCTGCATTGACACCAGGGGCTGGCAGAGAGGGCTCTGGGAGGACAGCACTAGGACTACCTCATATCATTCCTGACCCAGTTGATGAGGGTTGTATCAGGGAGTGGCGACCCAAAAGAAGCTTAAAGCCTCTATGCATTGACCAGACCAACCACTATGGGGAGGTAGAAAAGGGGGCACTCCTGAACTGTCTCATCCACTCAGTTTTGGATGAAAGGACATTTGAACACTTTCACTTGCTTAACTTGTGCAACATGAATTCCATGCAATGTAAATGCTCATCTATCCAATTCACACTGGTTCCTACTCTGTAGCGTATTTTAATGCTGCATAAAGGATTAAAAACAGCAGTTTTTGTAGTTTTGGAATAAAGATCACATTAAATTGTTAGTGATTATGTATCAGTTTGTACTGGTGATTTTACTTTCATTTTCAGTCTATATTGTGTGTTTCACCAATGAATTAAACTTCAGTACACTATAGTTGTGGATATTTTACATGCAACACATTTACCTTGCATTAACATTGATAAATACTGCAGGAATTTTGATTTGTGAAGAAACTTGCAGGTGGCAATCGACATTTATGAAGAAGCATAAAAGGATATGCACTGAAAAGCATACAAGGACGGACTAGAAAAGAATGAGAAGATGACACCATAGTGAGAAGAGCTCATGAAGATGGCAGTTACCCTGAGGGGGCTCAAGTATTTCACCAGGCATTTCCCACAGTCAACAGCAAGAGTTAGATCAGGCCCCCATCACTAAAGAGCTAATAAATTATCTTTTTTTTATTTGATTGATTGTTTTTGAAGAAAACAACATTCCATACATTCAAGTGAAACTTAATAAACAAGAATTAAACCCTCACCCGAGAGAAAGAGAGGAGAACTAACAGCATGAGCATTTTTTTTAAAACAACAAAGAAAGGAGAATGTCCTTTTCCCCTGAGATAAATGTTTATTCTAAGTGTCTGGTAATCTGCCTGCCAGGCATTACCACTTAATAGAAAGCCTAAGAATAGTGTAAAGACAACTTACACAAAATAAAATGTTGAAGCACTTACCTGTTTAAATCATCGAAGTGTGGGCCGTGCTTTCACGAGGATTTTAACTGGGACACTGGCGACAGGTTGGACACGCCTCCAGGTCAGGCCTGCTGGTGGATGTTGCACGAACCCCGTCATAATGGCGAGTGTTTCCCTAGCCCCTGCCATTAGCAAACAGAAAAATGCGAATCATTTTAGTTTAGTTAATTTCATGCATGCATGTATGCATTTGTTTGAGAACGGAATCCCAGGATTAAGTCTTAACAAAGTTACAGGAAAGTAACTTACTTTTGGAGAGCTTGTTGGGGTGCACTCATGCTTGAGCACGCGAGACTGCTAGCCTATTTAATACATGTCTTGCAGAGTTTGAGCATAGCACATGTGCAGAATGTAACGGCAACATTGCTATAGGTGGAAGTGAGCCGCCTGTGGGAGGATTGGCTGTAAGATTTGTTTCCCGAGTATAAGAGGCAGTTCCTCCCTCTATGGGTCATCTTTAGACTCAGTGGCATAGATAGTGTGGTTGGTGTAGCTTATCTCCAAGTATACCAAACATAGCAGCTTATGCATTCTTTGTAAATGTTTTATTTTTGCTTAGAAGTATAGATATCTCCTAGTTATTGTATTGTTTGGTGGAGGTATTTATGTAGATTTTGGTTTTGCAGTACTCTTCGTTCTTCTTTTCCTTATAAATATTTTTTGGAATTCTTTGGACTTGACTGTTTATAGTTTCTTCCTGATTGTTTTCTTTCTTTAGGAAGACTACCGTTTTGTGTATATACTTTTTTGTCTTTATTTTTCAATTTGGGACTGGCAAAATTCACTGTAAATATCATTCACTTTTTTAATGGGACGTTTTTTGTGCACTTGTAAACCAACTAATAATATTGAAAGTTAGGTAGTGCCATGCCCCCTTCTGCTTTAGGTTGTTGTAGAGTCGCCATTTGCATGTGTGGATATTTCAAAATCCAAATAATTGAGGTTAAAATTGAATCTAATTTCTTAGAGAACGATTTGTTAATGTGCAGTAAATGGAGATGCTCTAAAATAGAAAAAAACCATGGGAAGGATATTCATCTTGACAGTACTGATTTTCCCTGCGAATGTGAGATGGAAGGTAGACCATCTGTTCATATCTTGTTTAATGTTAACCATGCAGATGTATAAAGATCCTTTTCAACAAATTTTTTCTTTGTGATGTTTACCCCAGATATCTAAACTGATCTGCTAAAATAAATGGGAAGGTGTACAGTCTAATGTGTGCTGGTGAGCTCACTGGAAAAAAGCACACTTTTATTCAAAGTCATTCTGAGTCTAGTTATCTTTTGAAATTCTCCTAGCACATTGAGGACAGCTGGTACAGAAATTTGTGCGTCTGATATACAGTATATAGTACCATATCTGCATAAAGTGATATTTTCAGTTCAAGTCTCTGATGATCCGCTTTATCTCTGATACATTTTGAAAGTGAATGGACAGTGGTTCAATGGCTATTGCAAAGAGCAAGATGACAGGGGATGTCCTTGTTGAGTACCAAGTTCTATTTTGAAGTAGTTCGAAATAATGTTGTTAATATGACCAGAGGCTTCTAGACTGGTATAAATTTGTGCAATGTGGTGAACAGGTAGTCCTAAGTAACCATGTCAAATGCTTTTTCTGTGTCCAAAGATAATAAGATCTCTGGCGTGTCAGATTTTATGAGTGAGTATATTGCATTTAACAAATGTCAAAGATAAGAAGCTAAGTGTCTGCCTTTAATAAATCCAGTCTGGTCTTGTGATATTACAGAAGGAAAGCACTTTCTCAGTTCTTTTAGCTAGAACTGTGGAGAATATCATAACATCATTATTTAGAAGTGAAATTGGTCTGTGATGCACATTGTAATAAGTCCTTATTATTCTTTGCAAAGACAGTAATTGATGCTTGGCAAAAAGTTTCAGGTAGAATTTTATTATATCTAGCTTCTATAAATGTATCTAATCATAGTGGAGCTAACGTATTTGACATGTTTTGTAAAATTCCACTTGGTATTCATCAGGGCCTGCTAATTTCCCACACTTAAGTGAGTTTATTGCGTCCAACTTAGAGTGTCAGATGTTTATCCAGATCCTCTGCACTAAAAATATCTATCTGTGGTATTTGTAATGCCCCAAAAACCATTATATTGTGTCCTATCTTCTTTAAACTGAATAGAATATAAGTACTTATAGTACTCTCTAAATGTGTGGGTTATATTTTTATGGTCAATGATTTTATCTATATCTGTGTTAGCAATTTCTGCTGTTGCATTGCAAACCTTCTGCTTGTGGATTTGTTGAGCTAAGATCTTATTAGCCTTCTCTATTTAGTCATAGTGTTGAGGTTGTGATTTAAAGAAATTTTGTTTTTTTGTTGTTAAAAAGTTAAATTCTGATTTCAAAACTGTCTTTTCCTATAAAGTGCCTCATTTGCAGACCTGGCATATTCTTGATCTATTTTGGTAATTTTGTTGATTAATTCTGCATTTCATAGCAATTATTTTACCTGTTTGTCATGTAGCTATTGTTGCAGCAAAGTGAAGATTCAGGCAACCAAGTTCACTGGGCATATCACTGCAGTTCGATTGTACAATTCCATTTCATGCATCAGTTTCACTATCTCTGTCGATGCCTGATTACTAATTCACATTGTCATCATTATTTCTTGATTCAATGATTCAATTTTGGTTTGTTCTAAAACTGCCTTCACAGCTTTACATTTGTCATTGTGTTTTGTAGGATGCTCTGCTCTACTCTAAATATTCACTGAATATTTACCTTAAAGTTAACATAAAGCTGAAGATAGTATAGAAATACTCTTTTTTGGTAACATAATGCTATTTAATCCATTAGAAGGCTGCAGAACACTGTTCTGAGAGTTATTCTTATCACTGTAAGGCATATAATACACATTACTCTGAGCCTGAGCCGACAAATAGCAAGTCTCATACAGCCCTGTTGGAGTCTGAGGTGCCTTTGCAAACCGAGGGGGCTGCCAAGTAGCGGTTTGGGGGAGATAGCACCCTTCAAAAGCCACCCCCCCCCCTCTTTCATCTGTCTGCCTATCTGTATTTGAGGCTCCAATGATTATAACATTCAAATCACAGTTACAAATCTAATTTTGCTTTTACAAATTTTATTCCTTGTAAGTTGGCTTTCTCTTACCTTGTGTATTAAGGCTCACAGTGTTGTGCAAATCTATAAATCTATAAATGCTTACTATCCATTGGCTTAATTAAATTAACTTTTATTTGTAGATCTGAGAAGTGATGTGCAGGCAGCTGTTTGCACTATGTCAGTGTTTTGTTTAAATTTGGGTGTAAAACACCTTGCTATTATTTTAGGTTATTCTTAAATTGCCTCCAAATCATAATTTTCATCGTTACAAACTTTACAGCAAGTAGTGAAGTTTTGTTTTCCTTGTAAACTGGTTTTACTGAAAGGAGCACTTTATATAATATAGATTGATTAATATCTTGATTTTCTGTCTGAAGTGTCTGCCCTTTTTGATTTACGCATGTATTCTTAATTATGATGTACATTTTCTGTTATGTCATGAATGTTCTTTAAAAAATATAACAAATGTGTTGTTAGTACTTTGCCTGGTATTCCTAAGACCACGGCAAGCTTTTTAATTGTCCTGACAATCCTAAATTGGTTTGCAGAGAGCAGATTTGAAAAAAAATATATATAATTGAGCAAGCCACGATCATAAATCAAATGGTTTGGCCAGATGAAGGTGCTGGTGATGTGACAGTTATATAAGGTTTGCCTGCTGCACAAAGCTGTTAGGAGGAAATGGAACTGTCTGCAACATGAAATAGTGTGACAGTCGCATCACTTTAAGTGCTGCTCTTCCATTTAATTACCATATCAGAACAAAGCAGGCCATTGCAGCTGGGGCTTTCCCAGTGTCTCTTGCCCAGTAAGTATTGTATACGGGGGGATTAAAAGTACAACACACAGCAGGTTAGAACCTGGTATTCTCCTTTTGGGTTGCAAAGTTGGTGTGCGCCCCAACACACACTTTTATTGTCTTATCTCTGTAATTGTGAACTTTGATGTCTAGTTTATACTGCCCAACTTGTGTAGGATAAATGTCATTAAGGGAGATAAGGATACAGGAAGGCTGAGATTGCCATCTGAAAAGGTATAATCAGAGTTTTTTAAAAAGGAACAGCAATCCTGAGCTGTCAGATAGAATTTTAGAATAAATATAACTCCATGCCTGTTTCCCTAATAAATGTTGTAAGTCAGCACTTTTAACTCCCAACTCTTTTGAAGAGTTATGAGGACATCTTCTATAGATTTTTAAATGTTAGATGACTACTTTTTGGAACATTGTGAAACGAAACTAATAGTAAATGACTATTCTGTAAATTGATTCTTCTCCATTAACATTACTTACAAATTAACCCTGCTACAAAGGAATACAAATCTATACTTAATTAGGAATTTCTATAGAAAAGATCAGTATTGCGAGAAGATTATTGAATCTACAGCACAATAAATTTGACATACTAGTGCACTTGGACAGCTTTATGTATTGTTAAGCCTCTTCACTGATGCAGTGTCATACGGCCAACATGATGATAGCGAGACATGTATAATGCAAACAAAGGCACAGCTATTTTTTATACAAGAAGTGATATCAAACATTCAGTTAATTCCTTCCAATAACAACATCCAAGAATTAAGGTGAAGCCTTTCTTTGTATGACTAAAAAATAATAATAACAAATGTAATATAAAGTCCATCCATCCATTATCCAACCCGCTATATCTTAACCACAGGGTCACGGGGTCTGCTGGAGCCAATCCCTGCCAACACAGGGCGCAAGGTAGGAAAACAAACCCTGGGCAGGGCACACATACCCACACACCCTCTAGGGAAAATTTAGAATCGGCAATGCACCTAACCTGCATGTCTTTGGACTGTGGGAGAAAACCAGAGCACACAGAGGAAACCCACGCAGACACGGAGAGAACATGCAAACTCCACGCAGGGAGGACCTGGGAAGTGAACCGAGGTCTCCTAACTGCGAGGCAGCAGCACTATCCACTGCGCCACTGTGCCGTCCTGTAATATAAAGTAAATGTGTTTTTGTTGTTTTGTTCACATCATTTTTCTGATGTCATGTTGATTTCCTAATCAGCCGGGTTTTCTTTCAGTGATAAAAACACAAGACATGTCCCACTATGCAGCTTGGAATCATGGGGGTCGAGTGTAAGGCAGAGCCAGTTTAAGAAAGGCCACCAGTAAACCATATCAGGCCAACTGAGAGTAGCCTACAAGTAGTAACCTAACACGTGTCTTTGAAATGTAGAAGGAGAACCAGACAAAGCAGAGAGTAGCCCCTATAAGCACTGGAGAGACACAAGGGGTAACTTGGCATGAGATTCAAGCACAGAAATTGGATTTGTGAGACAGAAGGGCTGACACCCAAATCATGTCCTATATAAAGTACATTCTACCAGTTCCTTCAAAAATCTTTGGAAAAGTATGGGCTTTTAGGATATGTGCATCAGCAGTAATTCTTCTATTTAAGCAAGGTTTTATTCTGGACTGTGCATTAAAAATGTAACCCAGTAAATGGCAATAATAATAATAACATTTGGAGTTAATATGATATGTCCTTTTTAATGTACTCCCTTCTTGCACTTGATTGCAGCAACAGTCTTGCATAGGAACTCTGTACATTATCTGTTGAGAAAAAAAAAAAAGATCTGAAATATTTATTTTGTAACAAAGCAACTCACCAGAGCTCTTTAAGAGTCTAATAGTGTGTTGGGTCACTGGTTAAATTTTGCCTTTTAAAGCCCAGTACTATTCTACTTAAGTATAAGCTATTATCCATCCATCTATTATCCAACCCGCTATATCCTAACACAGGGTCACAGGGGTCTGCTGGAGCCAATCGCAGCCAACACAGGGCGCAAGGCAGCAACAAACCCTGGGCAGGGGGCCAGCCCACTGCAGGTATAAGCTATTAGATATAGAATAATACTTGACCTGTGTAATTAAAAGTGGCAAAACTATCTAAGGGCATTTAGTGAACTGTGAGAAGTAACCAGAACACTTACAGGAAAATGTTTGAATAATGTAACCAATGCTCCTTTGCAAACCTTAACCTAAGAGTGACACCAAGGATTCCAAACTGTTTTCCAAAATTAGAAGTTTAATAATAAAAAATAATGACAAGGATGGTGAATTTACTCTATTTATATAAAATCCTAAGTCTAAAAGTGCAACGATTTTGTGCCATGATTTTATGTCACGTTTTATGTCACGCTTTAAGTAGGGCTTATTTTAAAACCAAACTATATATGTTTGGTATCATTCTTTTCAGAATTTGTCAAACTTTAACGTGATTCTTATTCTATTTTAAATTATAAAAAATATTTAAAACTCACGTCCCGCGAGACAAGAATTTGTGCCAAGAGACCACGTCTGGAAGTAAAAGACAAAGAGCAGATGACAAAGACAGCTACTGTACAGACTTTTAAATGTTCGAAGCGCTGTGCAAGATGCAGATCACGCGGCACAGCAGCTGATCAAGCAAAGAGGAGGTAAAAAAAACTGTATTTGTTTACCATTGTATCACCCTTTAAATGGGGGTTTCGGAGGAGCGGCCATGTTTCCTTGGGGTGTGTTCAGTCCCCCTCTTCACAACGCGAGCAGCAGAGACGTGAAGTAGTTGGCACATAGCGCAGGCCGGGGAGGTTCAGCAAGTGAAGCGAGCAGGGGGCGAACCCCCTAGTATATATATAAAAATACAAAATAGCAAATTAATAAACAGAAAGAAAGACTTCATCCTACCTGTACGAAGGTTTGCCTCTTATGTAGCAGGAATTGTGTTGTATGCATTTTCTCACCAAAATATAAACACATTTCTTTCTAACCGCCTTCTCATGTGTCTTACTCAGTACGTTACTTTGAGTGTGTGTTCACTGTGTTTTAAATGCATTAACTGTTTCTATTTTTTTCCTTTTTTTTTTGGATTGCTCATGTTTTATCACTCACGGTGTACATGACAATGATTCATCCAGAGTGTCACAGAGAGCACTTTTTTATGTTGTCTTTGTGTTGACCAGATAAAAACAAAAACTGTACAACTCCAAAAGAATATGCTTACTTTTTTACATAACTCTAAATAACATGATATTAAAAGTTTTATGCCCTAGGCCTGTAGCAAGAGAGTACCACAGGATATCACAGGGTTAATTTGCATTTGTTGCCATTTTCTAAGGATCTCTGACAAGTTATCAAAATTGCAAGACAATCTCTCACTGAGATATACTACTAGGCAATATTCTCAAACTCACTTAATGAACAGGCCCCTGTAAGTAGCTCAGTGGTGAACTGGGGTCCTAATCTGATACCCACAATTCTTTTATGTCTAACTTGCTTTTCTGTTTACGATAATTTATGGTAAACTACCCACACTATCTGTAGAAGGTAGGTAATAGAATAATTTAAAATAGTTTCGATCTCTGCCCCTACTTGTACTTTCAGCTCTTTTCCTCTGTATCACCTTTCCTCTGTATCTGCGTATGTCTGAACATCATTTGACTGGTTCTCCATCTTTTGAGCAAATTCCCGTAAAGCCTGCCTCTCAGATTCTGTCATTATTTTCGAGGTGAGTTCTTCTCTCCTGTTCTATTTTTATACTTCCCGCCTTTGAAGGTGACTCTCTTAGCCCACCTCCTATGCCTTTTCTTCTTTTCATGTGTCTTACACTTGCGCTTCCTCTTTTGATCATGTCACCAAAGCCAAACTTACCAATCACACCAAAGCCAAACTAAATAATCAGATTCCCCTGGGTGACAGGGCACACAGAGAGAGAGACAGACCAGAGCATATTATTATGTAGCAGATGTCACCTGCTATACCTCTTGTGTTTTTAGAAGATTACAATAAGAATGTGCATGCTATACTATACATCCATTCAGTTCATGAAAGTGGTTACCACAAGAGGCAAATTCCAAATCTGAAAACCTGTCTCTGTCTGTTTAAAACTGTGGTTCTCCCTTAAGTGAAAATTTTAGGTTTAGAAAGACTTACTGAATCTGACTTGAGGAAGTGAGTTTGTCTAATCTTTTCCTCCACTCCTCAAATAAAAAGTCTTTTTCCTGTCATCTCATTAATAATACAGCGCACATTGCTTTCCCTATGGTGAATCACACATTTAAACTGCCTTCTCACTAGCACTGGGTGTCCTGACTGCAACCTAAAGTCCTTTACCATCACATAAAAAAGTTATGCATAACAAAGCTGTTTTCCCATCTGTCTTGTATTATCAGCATTTAACTTTTATTCCTGAGGGAAACCTTAGCCCTTGTCACCATTTAAAGGACATTTTTTCCAGTTGGCTCCCGTTCTCCTCATGCTGTAAATTGCTTTAGGTTCTTTACACAGCAATAGTACATCACTTATTCACTTAAAACATGGCAATATTCAGTGACTCTTCACTTACGTTAGTTACAGATGCATAGAACATTTCTGCGGGAGTGTGTCAGCATGACTCTTTGGTGAAATGGCCTGGTCACTCTACTGTATCATAAACTGCCACTAAATATGACTACCTCAGAGATGTCCATCTTTATCTGGGGCTAAAGTGGCACATAGAATGCCCATTGCATGCCAGGTGTAACAGGGCAGTAATAACAAGGCTACATAATTAAATTATACTTACACATAAAATTGGGGCTTATTTTTCCAACTTATGAGTCCTTTGTTTTTTGAATGAAAATGCATAACTTTTACTGGGCAATGCTTAAGTGACATCTGGTTATTAATGTCCTGTCTAAAGTCTTATGTGGTGTTGAGATGTTTGTCACTAACATGGAATCTTTCCTTTCATTTTTTGAGTTTTGACACTGAAAGCAAATGCTGTTGCAGGTAAAGTCATTTGAAGCGTGGAAAGGATTCAAACATCTAGAAGAGAGGGCCATGGCACTGTGGCATCAGAACATCTGTGAACTCACTGCTGTTATGCTCATAGAAATAATGCATGCAGAAATTTGTCATTTATTAGGTTTTTAATCTAATAACTATGCACAGACTAATTTGCAGGGCAGAAAAGTCAGATATGGTGGGTTGTAGGGAGTGTAATTTAAATGATGATGAAGTGGGGCATTTCAGGAAGGTAAAAGGGCTGCCTCTTAGTCTGTGTTATTTGAAAATTTTAAAATAGTTACCCAAAATAAAATGGAAAAAAAACAATTAGGTATTTAGCCTATAGCATACTACAGTTTTCTAATGTTGTACTCTAAATGTAACATTTTTTTCATAACTTACAAACGCTCTTCAAATTGTTACATAGTTGATAAGTTTGAATCAATCTGTTCCAATTCAAGTCAATGAAAAGAATTCTAATGAAGTGCATTTCTACTTATAGACCACAAAATATTTTTCCAAATCCAGTTAACATCTGGAATAGAAGCATAAATCCTAATGTTTAAACATAGACAGAGAAATATCATGCAATATATACTGTATATACAAAGAAATATACTGTACATGTACTATAATATACGGTGTGTCTTACACTCAGAATTCAGAAATGGATTACTTTGCAGGCAAACAACTTTACTAGAACAGAAAATATCTGAAAATATAATTTGGGATGACATAGACAGTCCAAGCACCAGCACAGATGGTTGGAAGAGAAAGAACACGTAGAAGGACTTTACAATGGTCAATGAAAACAATTAAGAAAGAAAGCAATATGAACAGGCTTAGAAGCAGATTTTAGAGCAGAATACAATCAATGATAGCATCACAAGGCCTTCATGCTTAATTAAAGTGCAAAACCACAAATAGTTAAATACGAGGTGTGGCAGAAAAGTAATGATACTGATTTTTTATTTACCAAAGTTTGTATTTTTTTCAAACATCAATATTATCCCCTGCAAAGTAGTTCCCTTGGGCAGCTACGCACCGATGGAGACGTTGTTCCCACTGTTGGTAGCAGCGCTGGAAGTCTTCAACCTGTATGGTCTTCAGCATGTCCGTTACACTCTTTTGGATGTTTTCTAAAGTCCTGAAATGACGTCCTTTGAGGACATTTTTCAGTTTAAACCTTACACCTCACCTCACACGGACTGAGGTCAGGTGAATAAGGGGGCTGGGGAACCACAGGAATGCATTTTTTCGATTGTCCTTCTGCTCAATTTTGAGGTTTTTCTGCACCATTTTGGCACAGACCTTTCGCATGTGCAAATGTTCAGTCAAAATTTGATGAACGGTAAATTTGTTCAAATTTAATTTAATTTAATGTTCACACGTTCAATGTTTTCATTGGTTTTCGAAGTTGAAGGCCTCCCTGAAAAACTTGAGCTCGGGATAAAGAATGTTCCCCATAGGCCTGTTTTAATTTTTCAAACGTCACACTTGCCGATTCTCCAAGCTTAACACAAAATTTAATGGCACAACGTTGCTCCAAATTCCGCTGTTCCATTTTGCGTGACGCACAACCAAAAACACAACTTCGCTAATAGCAGTCACAAAAATCACGTAGTTAACGGAAAGAGTTGAAACTCGCACTGAGCAATGGGAGGGTACTGATACACGTGCTCTATCAAGGACAACAGCGCAGCGTTGCCAGATTGCTTGCAGTGTTGCCAGTCTCATTACTTTTCTGCCACACCTCGTACATAACCAAGGGCCTTGAAAATTTACCCCGTCCTGATTTATCTCTGTTATTTAAATTGTTTGACAATGAGTATTTTCTGGTGTACAAGAGAAAATTAATAAAGGTAAAGGGCATTTGAGTGGGCAAAAACCTTTATTGCTTGAGCAAAGTTATTTAACACCAACTGGCCCTGTGTGAAAAACTAATTGCCGCTTTTTGCTTAATAACAGGCTGTGTCACTCTAGGAGATTTCTGAGCAGGTCCTACTACAACATTGCTGTTAGTTTAGGACTTTAGTCTGACTAGGCCCGGTCAAAGCCACTCTTGTCTGGAGTCAGTTTTGTGTTCAATTGCCTCTAAAATTAATATGTATATACTTTTGGGAGTTTTAGAGGCTGAGGTTTTCAGATTTAGACCATTTTTGAAAGAATTATTGCCATTGTTTGGTGTTGTGATGCAGGGTTTGTGATGCTAAAAAAGATAATCAAGAGTGTGCGATGCATGATGTCATTAACATGACTATATAAAAGGTCAGCGTCATACGCTTCCTGAGTTTCCAAGTGTACAAATAAATCTAAACTAAATAATACCCTTTCCTTACAATTGTTTAAATTTCTCTTTGGTTGCGATTTCTTTTCTGTTCTTCAATATCGATTTATGTCTTACATTCTAACTTCGGCTATATGAAATGTTCTGGTTACTGATTCTTTATCATCTATTGATCTTCGGTTTTGACTTACATCCTGGTCTTTGTTTATTTTAATCCTGCTCTCTTGGTGATGTCCCTGTCTAGTTATTATTACATGTACACTGCATCTTCTAAATCAATGTTATTTTAAACTGCTGTCACTCGTTACAACAAACAAATGGAAATTAAATTTAAAAAGTTTCTGATACAGAAGAAAATTAGTGATTACTTTAAACATTGCAAGATGATTATAATAGGGTAGCAAAACCTCCCTGCACCACCACCCTACCAAAACTTCTGAATGTTGGTGTGATGTTCTTGATGTAGAGTACTTTGTTTGCTTTATGCTGTACATTGTAAGACCAATGTTATCCACAAAGCTGAACTTTTGTCGTATCTGGCCATAAAACATTCTTCCAAACGTTTTTTTCATTCAAACTCTTTGAGTTTAGACGCCTCTTATTTAGATATATGAAAATGATAGTGAGATCAATGGTTTTCATTTTTTTCTGTGCTATAATAATTTGGTATGTACCAATGTAGGTTTTAATATGAACCAGTAACAGTAATGAATATAAGATGACATTCAGACAGACTATAGATACAGTCTATTGAATGTAATGATTTAAAATACCAAAATATGAATGTGTAACTAAATAAAATGACACTTTTATTTCAATTTCCTAGCCCTCTTGTACAGCTTGTGCAGTACTGTATACAAAAATAAATTGACTTGACTTGTCCAGCACGCAGTATCAACACCTTTGTAAATGATTAACCCACCAGAAGCAAAACTGATATTATTTATCAATATTTATTTTTCGTATATGGCTAACAAATAACACTCACCTTCATAAAGAGATTGAAGAAAAAGTAATATAAAAATAATATGCTACTGAACAATTTCTCCCTTTTTATGATATCACCTTTTGACTTTCCTCATATGTAGAGGTACATTCTAGTGCTAATTAAGATGTTCTATACCTTGATCTCTCTCTCTTTCACCGAGGACTGTCATTTTGAGGGCATGGAAAAGATATAAAGTACTAAAAGTAGAATGGTCCATTCTAAAGTTCAGACTGAATAATGAGTATAGCAGGTCCTTCAAACACTTACTAGCTTCAGCAGGAAGCTTATATCCAAGTCAAATGTCATTTTAGTAAGAATATAGGTACATAAATACAATTGTAAAATAATTACCTAACAAAGCATTCAATGAATAGACAATGGCACTATGCAATGTTTATTTACTTTTGTAAAAGGAACAGATGGTCTTTTTGTCTGTAATATTTTAAGATACTGTATATTTATATGAAAAATGTGAAGTGTTCCAAATCACCTTAAAAGTGCAGGTTTCATTTGTTATCTTTATATATACAGTAGAATACAGGAGACTGCTTAAATAATGTGCTTAGAATTATTGCTAGACAAATTTACATCTGCTTTGAGAAAGCCTTGTAAAAGTACTTGATGTAAAAGGCACTGTATCATTGAAAGATCAGTCAGTGTCTCTACTCAGGGCAGGACTTAAGCATATGTAGAATTCTAATACTCCAGATAGCATGTCAAGAGTCTTTGGATCATAGCATAGTGCACAGATTTAAACCTGGGATCAAGGAGTTCAGAGCAGTCTGCAAGTGGCATCTAAAAGGGTCACATATTAACAGTGTAACACTCCTATGTATTAGGGGTGCAATATCCCTAAACAAATAACAAATACAAAGTTTCAACTAAGAGGCTCATTTCTTTACTTATTCAGTTTCGAGGTTCGAGTTCACTGCAATCATTAGTTTGTTTATACTAAAGGCTCATTCCTAGCTTTTGCATTGCCATCGTTTGTCTTCCTCATTTATATTTTGCAACTGTATCTTAGTGTTTCTACCAAATCAACTCTTCTCATTATTATTCTACATGAACCTTCGTCCTCTGGAGTTCCATGATGAGTACGATCTCTATTGAAATTGCTTTAAAAAAATATCCATTACAAACTGATTCCCATACCATTAAGTTTATACTGTATGATTGCATGAAATTTTAGATGAGCACATATGCTACTTTAAGTAAACAGCTTTTTCATATGCATGGCACAACATAGGCTTAAGAGCTATTGTGCATAGAAATGGCAGACAGAATGCAGAGAAGGAATTTCTGATTTACACAGTAAACAGCACACTAGCAAGTGATCATTTTCAATAAATAGTAAGTGACCTATTAACAGTGCAGAATGAGTGCTTACATTTAAAATGCTTGAATCATTTTTCTTAACAGTATTAATTCTTTTGACTTTGGTTATGTTTTCTGAAAGGCTTTTGTGTGTGGTGTTCAATGTCCAGTTTAATGATGATTACCCAACTGGTCACACCATGAGGAAAAATATAATGATGTGGTGCAGCAGATGCTTTTATGGTCATTTCAAGACTGAAGTAAAACCTCAGTGTGATGTCAAATCTTTAACACATAATGAACACTAAAGAGGAAATAATGAGGGTATTCTTGCCAAGAAGGCAGATGAAGAGGACGCTGCTGCACCACAGGCAGAATTTAGATTTGTTTTGTCAATTACAATTCACTTTTAAAATATTAATCAGTTTATTTATGAAGACTTTACTTTACATCTGCTGATAGTTTATAGGAATCTTAGTTGTCTGCCTTAGGATACTGACTTGGGGAAAAAAATATCATTTTAACATTGTCAACTGTGCATCAGAAAGAGAAAATGTTTTTTTTTTTCCTCATGATCTCTCTCTCTCTCTGCTTCTCTTTATGTACATGTGTGTATATATATATATATATATATATATATATATAGTGTCACAGATGTCTGGGGACACTGCCCGGCCGGGGCGCCTGGATAGTCCCCGACATGGACAGTATTACTCCTCAGCCACTAGAGGGCAGCCGCCCTGGCCTATCTGGGGGCCACAAGGAGGGACCTGGGACGTTCCTAAGAGGACGTGGCCACCGCCAGGGGGCGCCCGGACAGTAAGGGAATCCTGGATGGCAGCACTTCCGCCACACCAGGAAGTGCTGCCGGAAATAATTCCAAGAAGACCCGGAGTGCTTCCAGGTGCTTTCCTGACACTTCCGCCACACCAGGAAGTGACATCAAGGGGAGCACCTGGGGCTCATCCGGGCCATGATAAAAGGGGCCACCTCCTTCTAGCAGACGAGCCAGAGTTGGGAGGAAGGAGACCAAGCTTGTGAGGAGGAGGAAGGAGGTCGAGAGAGAGAGAGAGAAAGAAGAAGAAGAAGAAAGGAAAGAGAGTTGGGGAAAGAAGGCATTGTGGTGTAGTGGAAAAATAAAGGAGAGTGCTTTAGACATCCTGGTGTCAGTCTGTCTGTGTTTGGGGGTACAGTTTCCACAATTTATATATATATATATATATATATATATATATATATATGGAGTGAGAGTATATTTTTACATAAAAATCAATATATATATACAATAGATAGATAGATAGATATGTGTGTAATATATCACTCAAATTGAATTCATGGTATTCATGATAAAATGTTTTGAGAAAAATGTTAGCATTTCCATTTTTAGATGATTTTCTACTGCTTATTGAACTTTAAACAGAAAAAAAATAGACTTTATCAAAATTTAATAAGTTGTAATATATGAGTCTATAAATCTGGTCCTGCTCTAGCGATTAAATGCTCATTATGCACTTTACCACTCCGCTTAAGAAATGTATGCTTAAGGGAAAAATAAATTTAGCAGAAGAAAAATTAGAGTCGTATTTTTCCACATTTTTGCTGTCTGAACTGTATTTATGATACTTCCCAGTCCAGGGCAGTGCCATTGAAAGAAGGCTTACATTGTTCTCTTTGAGGTGTGAATGTAGCATATTCATTTTGAGCAAAATATTTGAAGTGTAGTAGTAATAATAATAATAATGCATTTTATTTATATAGCACATTTCCCATGCTCAAGGTTCTTAAAAATTCCCTTACATAAAATTTATTTTACATTTAAAAACACCAATGCAAAATTATAAATAGTACCTCTTTTAGGGCTTTATTTAATAGTTATTTAAAATAGACCTTGGTTTACTGATGTTTTTCCACTTAGTGAAGTGAGACCAAAGAAGAAATTCTGTGGTAACTCGAGCTCTTCAAGACATTAAGTTCTGTATTTTTTAACTCTAGGGCGTGCAACCTTTTTACAGTGCCGTCAGAAAGTATTCACCCCAAGTTGTTTCTCATTTTACAGTGTTGCTGTTCCTTTAGATGTAATTCTGCATAATGTTAAAATTAAATAAAATGTTTCTTTTTTTAGAAATATATTTAGTAATGATTAGAAATTAGTCAATTGAGAAGTATTCTCCCTTTTTGTACTAACAAACCGACATTGCTGCAGTTATTCAATTTCCTTGAGAGATCAAACTATGTTAACAATGCAGTCCTTTGTTCATTTCAAATCAACCTGTGTTTATTTAACAAATAAATAATACTGACTTTGTGAAGTTCATTGTAACAAAATGCAAAAACACACGACACATTCCAGGCACCACCAAGATCAGACTATTCTTGCAAAGAGAGGGACCAGACAAAAAGAGCAGTTGTCAGAGTTGTTTTCTTGATTATGTTATGTTATATCACATTAGGCTGTCTCACTTTGTTTTGTTAGTCCCACTTCAATAGCCAACGCACTAAAATGTCATTGTCTAAACTGTTATAAAAAATTAATTCAAAGCAAGTCTTGTCATCTGTAACATTTTTTCAAATACCTCTTGCTTCTTTCAATGACTGCCTACCCTGTATTACATCTTGCTCTGTCACCCTGAGTCTGACTGGAATTTCTTTTTTAAGCTTGATTACTGACCCACCATTGATATAATATGTGACATATAACAAAACCGAATCACTGTTGGTATTTACTATTGCTTGGAACTGTCATATTTGCAATTGGTAACAACTGTATTTTGTCACACAAGTTTGTCCAGTTGTCAGTATTACAAAAGCTGTATTACTTAATCTTCTTTCATATTTTTATTCCAAAGCACTTTTGTGAAGCTCAAAATTCAAACTAAAATTAAACTATGTTAAGGGGAAGTCCCATGAAAATCCAAGAAAAAATTAAATGCCTTTTATTTTATATTAATATGGCTACATTTGAACATAAAAAATTATCACATCTGTTTCCTTTGTTTGTAATTTTGCACGGAAACATCATAATTATATTGTAATTACATTTGCTCTGTAAAGCATTACATTGTAGTACTACTTGCTAAGAGTGAATAAAGAGAAACCAGGTGCTTTGATACCATGTAAATTAAATCTCTTTAGCACTAAGCAAAGGCGTTAATAAAATTAATCCATTAAAATTATTTCAATTGAATAGTGAATCCCATACTGGAGAAAATTGTCAGAAAGTATTAAAAATTATTTTACTTTTGTTTATTTTTGGTTGTTTTGATGGTTTATGTTGTAGACATCACCACAGGCAGACTTTTCAGTTTCTGTTGCTATGAAGCCACACATTGTTAGAAGTTGTGACATATGTGTAGAGGTTTACACGTATTTGACATCACAGACATGGTCTCATTTTTATTGAGTCTTCAAGTGTCTACACTATTTCAAAGAAGCAACCGTTCAAGATTCACTTCTTGGGAAATTTGTTTTCTTTTTTTAAACAGGTTTTTCTTTTTTTGTTATCCTACCTGCTTTGCCATTTTGGTTTTGGTGTTTTTTTTACTTAATATTTTCCGTACTAGCGAACTTCTTGCTATTCACCAAAGCTTCTGCTCATCCGAGTTTCTCCTCAAAAGTTGTGTAAGCAACAGAGAACTTAATAAGAATTGTTTTTAATCCTGATGCCATGTTCACACAAAGGATTGTGGGAAGCTGGAACTAACTAATAAATCACGTAATCTTTAAAAAGGTAAAAAATTATCTAAATGAGATATTCAGAAATTATGCAGTGCTTTGTAAAGCTTTTTTTATCTATAAAATATATATGATCAATATTCTGGCCAAAAACCAGGCTTCACAGACCCCACTTGGATTATATAATATACACTCTACAGTATGCAATCTCTGATTTTAAAATTATTCTCAAAATTCAACAGCAGTTATTCTTAGTTATAAAAGTTTTGTTACACAACAATAGTGTTTACATAGGGTGCTCTATATCTCTTGCATTTCATGTTTCATCATGTAGCAATTAAGTTCTTTTAAATGGCATAAGACATTGGGCGTCAGTTATAGTGTAATCGGGTGTATCAGAAGTACTATGTAAAAACCTGTGCTTTATTGTACAGTATATGATGTTTGTAGGTTTTTTTGTTGTTAGTAGGCAGTGCTGTGTAGTGGTTAAAGCTTTGGACCTAGGACTTCAAACCCAGTTGTGGATTTACATCCTGCTACTGACACTGTGTTGCCGTGAGCAGGTTACTTCACCTTGGATAAAGACGTCCGTCAAATAATAAGTAAGAATAATATTAGGTCATAAAAGCTGCTTACCTTTCATTATGCTATACATAATTGTCCATTACTGAAACATTCCTGCATTAGATGAATTATTGACTTTTCCTAGTGGCTTAGCTTTTGTTGATATTCATTGAAAAACATAATTTTACAAGAAAGTGTATTCTTTTTGAATTGAAAGGATAATCGGTTGGAATAACGTGAAATTTAAATATATATTTTCATTATTGAATGTTTATGATTTTCATTTGTTTATTTTTTCATTTTAGTAGAGTATTTCTTTTCTTGATTTTCATCCGTTACATGTACAGTAGTTCCCCTTTAAAGTAAACAGATTTGAATGTATATGCAAAGCAGTGCTTGATATGGATGTACCGCACTTAACTGCCAGAATCCTATATGTTACACACTGATGTATTAATGTGAAGAGTGAGGATTAAAGAGCAGCAGCTTTGAACATTGCAGCATAATATCTGTGGCTTCCCCATTAGAAATTCAAGCACCTCTATTTAAGACCATTGCTGGGTAACTGGGCCATTTAAGCACCAATATTGAAAACTCCATTGGAGTTTCCAACACCGCGAGGATGGGGTCACTAACATTGTACTTCAATTCCCCTTTGCAGTTTTCAGTGCTGCAATGAGAGCCAGTACACATAGAGTACCGGTAGTTAATAGCAAAAAACATACAGTATATTTATGGATGTTCCTTGAGATTTGCCAAATTTCCTCTTTCCATTTCACAATATGGTCACATCTCTTTTTTCCTGTCCAAGACATCACCCTGTCTTCAGTCATCTGTGTACTTTATTGGTTAGTGGTGATACTCATGTGGCACATCAATTGCTTTCTGCTTTGTCCTTCATTGGCATAAAGCATGTTCCCAGTGCAGTGCAAAGCATGCAAGTTAGCATAATATTAATAAATATCGACAAATAAAAAAACACGAGTCAGCTAATTTTCTATTTTTTATAACGTTACCAAATTTCAATCAAATCTATCAAAGCATATTTGAGATTTTTGGGGTATTTTGTTTTTCTACTGTGGGGGGTCAGGGGTTTACCACTAGATATTGATATATCAAATGTCCTTTCTTAGTGGATGCCTACTGACCTATAGTAGATAAATTTCAGCTTTTTCACTATAAGGTGTATTTTATATATATAGGCCTTATGGTCTTAGCTTATTCATCAATAAGCATTTTATTCATTGTGATTCACATCCAAAGCTTACTCCTTCTTTAACATCCTGAATTAATGTATTTTCATTCTCCTTTGCCTGCCATCACCACTGAGGACTCTTGCCTATAATAAACCTTCTATCTTCTACTATAATTATGCTCCTATCAGAATCGGTGCTTTTTGTCTCACTAGTTTTATTAGCTTATTTAAAAGCTTCCACCTGTTTCTCATCATTCATGCATCTTCTCTCAAGGAATATCATCCTAACAAATGTTGTTTCTTTTGTTCCATTCCAGAAGTACAAATTGTGTTTTTCTGATGAAATTGCTTATTTACCTGTAATAAAAGTAGCACTATAAACATATTGTTTTTGATTGACATTAAATAAAAATGATAGATTTGTAATATAACAAAGTCAAATGGTGCCATTTCATATATTTCTACCTAAGCTTTCCATCACATTTCTGTTTTTCTTTCCATATGCCTTTATATAATGGGGTATAGCTTAGTTTTTCTTACCTTTTTGTGAACTAGTTATGGCAATCTTCTCCTCTAGCTTCCAGTGTAATTTCTTATTTTTCACCAGTTCTAAAAGTCAATCTTCTTGTTCTTCTTTGTGCTCTTTCAGCTGCTCCCGTTAGTGGTCACCACAGTGGATCATCTTTTTCCATATCTTGCTGTCCTCTGCATCTTGTTCTGTTACACCCACCACATGCATGTCTTCTCTCACCACTTCCATAAACCTCTTTACTCTTACCTAGCAACTCCATCCTTAGCATCCTTTTACCCATATTTTTAAAATAAATCCAGCATCTCTCATCTGCACATGTCCAAGACAACACAATTTTGCAAATCTCGTCTCCAAACCATCCAAACTCAGTTGACCCTCTAATGTCCTCATTTCTAGCCCTGTCCATCCTCATCACAACCAATCCAAATCTGAGCATCTTTAACGCTGCCATCCCCAGCACTGTCTCCTGGTTTTAGGTCAGTGCCACTGTCTCCGACCCATATAACATAGCTAGTACCATCCTGCAGATCTTCCCTTTCACTCTTGCTGATACCCATCTGTCACAAATCACTCCTGACACTCTTCTCCACACATTCCACTCTGCCTGCACTCTCTTCTTTACCTCTTTTTCACACTCGTCATTATTCTGCACTGTTGATCCCAAGTATTTAAACTCATCCACCTTCGCCAACTGTACTCCCTGCTTCCTCACAATTCCACTGACATCCCTTTCATTCACACACCTGTATTCTGTCTTGTTCCTACAGACCTTTATTTCTCTCCTCTCTAGAGCATAACTTCACCCCTCTAGGGTCTCTTCAACCTGCTCCCTACTATCACTACAGATCACAATGTTATCAGCAAACATCATAGGCCACATGGACTCCTGTCTAATCTCGTCTGTCAATCTGTCCATCACTATTGCACCAGTCAGTCAGTCTCCTAATTTCATGTAGTCAGCTGCTCTCAATTTGTTTATTTGTTGTTTTGGTTTCATGTACTTCTTTCTTTCTCAGCAGTTTCAAAGACTTCCATTGTTTTCGAGTTCAATCTCTTTGACTTAAGGTGTGTAATTATCTGTTGTTCCTGTATTATGATTCATATCTTATACCCAAATGATTCTCATCTGTCTCCCTCCTTGTCTTGCTCTTCAACTTACATCTAAGCTGTTACTTCTCTCTGTTTGCTAGCTTTTTCTTTTGAGTTTCATTTCAGGCAATGTAAATTAATTCTTTTTCAATTTGTCTCTCTACTATTACTTAAGTTATAATATGATTCAGTATCTGCTGTCAACAATTTTTGCACTGTTATCAAGCCAACATTTAACAAATTTCTTTTACTTATTTCTTTCACCTGGGGTTTTCATTTTGTGAAACGTGCTTATTATTTAAACATTTCACTTTTTTCTTAAAAATTTAAGTAGTCTTTTTGTCATTTCATCTTCCTCAATTTCACTAGTTTGTCATTTAATTCTTTAGTCATTAGATGTTGTGTGTTTGTTTATAGAATTGATTTACTTTTCCATTACTTAGTACTCTCTTTTACTTTATTTTCCTTAACTACAAATTGATTATTACTACATTTTTGATTTTGCTTGTATCTTTCATATTAGTGTTCAATCAGAATCATTCTCTTTATAAGTTACTGGTGCATTTTCACTCCCTTTGTATTAATGAATCCTGTAACATTTACAAAAAGTGTCATTGTTTTTCCCCACTTAATCTTAGATACTTCAGTATATGTTACAGCACCTTTCAATTACTTGTAACATTCATTTACATTTCTGAATCTGTTGTTTCGGTTTCTGTCCATTTTTGTGCTTTCTTCCTGGTTTGCCAGATGTCACACTGCAGATGGGCTAACATGTTGGTGTCATTTTGCATACTGTAAGCAGATAGTGCTGTCATTACGCGTCGGATGTTTGACTAATCTAGTGAAATAATATAGTTTCCTAAATTTACAAAAATGTACTACAGCAGGAATTTTTTTTTTCCCTAATGTGACAGACATAGTTTACCAGAGTGTTTACTCTGCTTTTGGCTACTTGAAGAAGAAGAAGCTATTGATTAGTGCATATTGTTTTGAGTACATATTTGGTTTGTGGACATATCTTCCTCTTTTTGTCATTTGACAATATCCTCCAACAATCTAGCAATTACAAAGTGAAAATCGTTGTTTTTTCTTATTTTTGGACAATCTGCTGAATTATGACAGTTGCAGGCATTCTCATGCTTACCTAGTTCATGATGGCTGATAGCACTTCCTTCATAGATGCTTCCATTAATATCAATTCAGATATCATGAGAAAATATTGATCTGAATTTCCCTATTCTGTTCTGATTGATTAGTTTTACTCTCAAATGTACTTGCATTAAAGAGTAGTGGGAGTGCATATTACAATCAATGTGTAATTTTACATTTGTATGTTTTACAACATAAACAAGCACATGTCTGAATAAGAGTGCATCCTTCTTTGAACCAGCTAATACATTATTATTTGCACCTGCATGTATTCATTATAAACAGTCTGGATTTGATTAATGTATAGACCTAAATATCATCACTAATTGAAGTGATTGATACACCTTGGAAAGTGTACATTACTAAGCATTTGTGAGCAACAAACAGAGCCTATTAAGAAACCTACGTGCATATGTGCAGTGTGATACATTAGTCGATGAAGCCCTGCGATGATGGGCATATCTAAATTAATAATAACTGTTACATCTTTTTCCAGTTAAAATAAAATGTTTTCACCATTTTTCTATGATAGTGGAAAATTATAATATATATAGTTACTGATTTAGAGAGCCACATCTATAAAAAAAAATAGTTAGGGAAGTTACTGTTTTTATCAGGTGTATGTGCAGTAGGCATCACATAACAAAGTCTTGGTCCTGGGCTTTTCAAAAACATATCTTGTTCCTTATGTAGCACTGTAACTGAAATTGTCCCTATTCTTTTACAGTAAATTGTCACATAATTTGTCATTGCAAACATAGCACACTACTGTATTATCTGATTTACCTGTAAATTACTCCTTTAAATGAACATGGATAGTGCCTTAGGATTGTGCCAAAACATTTGACACTGTTTTCTTGGTAGTTGAAAGGTAAGTAAAGCTGAGTCCAGCTCAAAAGGTACAATAAGAAATCGGCAAATTGAATCATTGTTTGTTTGTTTCAACCTGTCCTTACTAGTGTCAAACGCAATGCATTCATTTACATACGAGATTTTGTGTCAGTATTTAGTAAGGAGACATGCTGTCTTGTGCAAAGTAAACTAAAATCTGTAAAAAAAAATATATTAAACTAGTGTGAACCTGAGGTCAGTTTTTACCCAGCACCATCAAAAACATGGCCAGATCATTTAATTCAAAATGCAATAAAGGAAAGTGTTTGCTAATGGTTGTGCCAATTAGGAACTCATTCACTAGAAAGAATAAAATTACAAATCAACTTGCAACAAATATTGAAAAAGCAAATGAAATGCAAAAACCTTATCTGATGTAAATTTGTATGAAATGTTTTCATTCAGTTTCTTGTTAGTCATTTTCTTGTATTAGCATGTTAATCTTCAATTGATATAAATCTCATACAGAGCACATAAGGTTGCCTATTTAAAACAAGAGCAGGTTATGGCACCAAACAATATCCTTAACGTTTTACACTTGACTTAATCATTTGGACATCACATTAATTAATATGACTTAATTGAAATTAGAGGTCACATCTCCATCTTATGATATCCGAACAACATACAGTACAAAACATGCATTGACAAGATAGCAGTGCAGCAGACATAGCACCCAAAAAAATCCTTTTGAAAAAGCATCGCATACAGGAATGAAGCATTAAGTTCTGCACCACATATCATTAAACAAAAACTTGTGTTTAGAGCTTTGTTCTTTTCCTTTTAACACTTTTCTATACAGAAGTTGAATTCAAATCAGTAAGTCCTTGACATGATGCCACAGGTTTGGTTTTATGAAAATATGCCAACATTTCCAACCGTTTAGCTATAACTTGCAAAACCATGCAGTGGTAGGCTGTGCTGCCAAAGAGACATTGTTTAATTTTTATACATTTTTTATGTTAATTTTGTTTTATTTTGTGATCTTCCGTTGCAAGGGATTGTACATTCAATGCTTTGTGTTGTTTTTTCTGTACTGAGTTTTGAACACTTACTGGTATCACCTTACACTTATCGACACAACTTGCATTTGGCTTGCTACTGTGCAGTCGTGAGGTATTGCTGAGTTGTGCAAGATGAAGCTCTGTTTGATATTATCTGTTGCTTATGCACACACAGGAATGTTAACTGTGAATCAAACATAATGCAAGATTTATTTACTGTATATTGTAGCCACATGTTGCAGCCAACAAAACAGAGCGAAAATCCAGTGCCTCCATGCTAAATATACACTGGACCGATGTTGGCTTGTGGCTGAGTAATTATCATACTCCAGTTTTACAGCATCCAGTAGATGCAGCATGGATGTCAAAACAGTTCTGGGTGCAACATATGTTTATTTTACAAATTAGCAGACTGGAATCCAACAATTGCAAAGTATGCTCTGAAATTTGTGCAAGAATAATTTATTTTTTATAGGAAAGACTTATAGTGAAAATTCTATTTAAATCATAATCGCAGTTTCAGTTTTGGATTTATTAAAAGCAGTGAAACTGGCACCTGATAGAACTTTTTTTACTTCCTGTTTTGTAATAAACTCTATACTATACTGAAAATATTTGTTTATAGCACATCATCTTAAATAAAGCAAATTGATGTCCACAGTACTATTAAGGTTCACTGTTTCGTTGGCTCTATATTTTGTAATTCCAAGAGACACCCTAAAAATATACAATATTTTAGTTTAATTTTGTAATATTATTGCTTCATGAGTAGACATTTGATGTGGTCTATTGGGCTCCTTATTTCATATTCTTATATTTTAATAATAATTATAAAAGACTATTGAGCAGCCGTTTCTTGCTGGAGCTCAACCCATGTTTTTATACACATCTTTTGCTGAAGTTGGCTCATTTCATTAAGTAGCAGCATTTTATTGAAAATCATAAGTCTGTGTTAGTTTCTGGTGGAACAAAATTAGCAACCAACGACATACGTTACATAGGGAATCTGAATGTTTTTTTACACATCTGTTAATATTAAAAAAAAAAGTTCATTCAAATGCAGACTTACAATGCAATAAAACTAAAAGATATTTCTAATAATTTCTTTCAAATATAAAAAGACCAACAAGTAGTGCAAGGAGTGGAAAATGGTGATAAGGATGGGCTTTAACAGCTTGCCTGCCAAAAAATTAATTTCTTGTTTTTTATGTTTTTCATTAAGTTTTAGTTTTTCCATCTGTTTGTTTTTGCAATACAATCTTTTAGTATGATAGATGCTGTATTATGGCTAAATTGTTTTTCTTTATATTAAAAAGTATGCAAAACACTCACATACTGTACAGCCCATTTGACTGTCTGCACTTGTGTTTTCTATAGATTACATTGTTAGTCCCTTTTTCCAGTGCATTGTAGCCAATAACATTATATGATTTGACTGTTGGTTCCTGCTATAGTCTAACTTAATTTTAGGTGAATATATTAAAATATTCTGTTGCATTAAATTGCTAATTTTTGGCTTGAATCTTTTGGCACTGGGGTTGCCCAGCCACAACTTATGCACCTTAATAAAAGGATAAGTGTGTGTGTGTGTCTATCCAGTTGTTATGTCATTCCAAATGATGGCATATCACAAAAATATTTAATAATACAATGCATTGCATTTGTCATTCCAATAAATGGTGCATTTCAAGCATTACCACTGCTTTTATAACTCCCGTCAGAGATATTTGAATTCCATGGTGCACTGCAAATGTTGATAGTAATAACACAATGAAAATATTAGGGAGACGTAAAAGTAACTTTTTGAAAAGTGGCAGGTAAGCAAAATAGGACTTAAGAACTGTATTGGTAAAGAGGAAAGAAAATGAGGAATGAGTTACTTAATGTTTCATTAGTGTTCTCGTTTGTAAAACAGAGGTGTCTTTACTTGTCTTGTGTTTATCATAGCACTAGTGAGTGATGACTTGTTGCAGTTTGGTTGGACATTCAAGTAATCATTTTCTTGTACTCGTTACAAGTGACAATACTTAGGAAATCAGGGAATAATGTTGCCATGAGGGGTGTACGTGGACTGCAACAGCCTTTAGATAGGTGTAGGTGTCATAGTAACATCCACATGAATACCAGGATCCAAGGTTTCCCAGTAAAACATTGCACCAGAACATCACACTGCCTCCAGTGGCTTGCCTTCTTCCTTCTGCCACCTCTTTCCTACTGCATACCGGGAATACCCCACAGGACCTGCCGTTTTGGAGATGGAGATGATCTAGCCATCACATTTTGGCCCTTGTCAGAGTTGCTCAGATCCTTATGCTTGCCCATTTTTTCAGCTTCCATCATGTCACCTTCAACAACTGATTGTTCCTACTCTATCCCACCCCTTAACATGTGCCATTGCAACAAGATAATCAAAGTTATTCACTTCAACATCATCAATAGTTTCCATATTTTGTTTTTCTAAAAGCTTTTACAGTATGTTAGACAATTTTAAAATTCATTAACCCCCAATATTGTCTCTCTTTCAGTTCTCAGTAAACATGTACAAGCAGTCTCGATGCTTCCAAATGCTGTTCGAGAAATGTTTATTGGTTGAATACCATGCCAGTAATGTATAAATTTTTTCACCTCATCATCACATGCACGCTACAACAACAACAACATTTATTTATATAGCACATTTTCATACAAACAGTAGCTCAAAGTGCTTTACATATCAAAGAATAGAAAAATGAAAGACATAATTATAAAACAAAATAAATCAACATTAACATCGAATAAGAGTAAGGTTCAATGGCCAGGGGGGACAGAAAAAACAAAAAAAACTCCAGACGGCTGGAGAAAAAATAAAATCTGTAGGGATTCCAGACCATGATACCGCCCAGTCCCCTCTGGGCATTCTACCTAACATAAATGAAACAGTCCTCTTTGGATTTAGGATTCTCACGGAAGGACTTGATGATGATGATGGTCACGTAGACTTCTGCCTTTTAATCCGTCCATCATTGTTGGAGCATCATGAAGCTTTGAGTAGGTGGAGGTGGCGCAGGCCACCACCACAAAGAAACCGGAAAAAGAAACAGAAAAGAGAGTAGGGGTCAGTACCGATTTTAGAGCCACCATGAATAGTTATTATGATGAATTGAACATACAGAGTATCAGGATTAAGTTAAATTACGATTAAAATGAAGTTATAAAAAGGCCATGTTAAAGTAATGTGTTTTCAGCAGTGTTTTAAAGTGCTCTACTGTATCAGCCTGGCGAATTCCTATTGGCAGGCTATTCCAGATTTTAGGTGCATAGCAGCAGAAGGCCGCCTCACCACTTCTTTTAAGTTTTGTTCTTGGAATTCTAAGGAGACACTCATTTGAGGATCTGAGGTTACGATTTGGAATATAAGGTGTCAGACATTCCGATATATAAGATGGGGCGAGATTATTTAAGGCTTTATAAACCATAAGCAGAATTTTAAAGTCAATTCTGAATGACACAGGTAACCAGTGTAGTGACGCTAAGACTGGTGTGATGTGTTCGGATTTTCTTTTCCTAGAAGCTGCATTCTGCACTAGTTGCAAACGATTTATATCTTTTTTGGGTAGTCCTGAATGGAGTGCATTACAGTAATCTAGTCGACTGAAAACAAACGTGTGAACTAATTTCTCAGCATCTTTCAGTGGTATAAGAGGTCTAACTTTACTTATGTTTCTTAAGTGAAAAATGCTGTCCTAATGATCTGATTAATATGTGATTTAAAATTCAGATTACAGTCAACAATCACCCCTAAGCTTTTTACCTCCGTCTTGACTTTTAATCCTAATGTATCCAGTTTATTTCTAATAGCCTCATTGTATCCATTATTGCTGATCACTAAAATTTCAGTTTTCTCTTTATTTAACTTGAGAAAATTACTATTCATCCATTCTGAGATACTAGTCAGACATTTTGTTAGTGAATCAATAGAATCAGGGTCATCAGGTGCTATTGATAAGTACAGCTGTGTGTCATCAGCATAGCTGTGGTAGCTCACGTTGTGCCCTGAGATAATCTGACCTAACGGAAGCATGTAGATTGAGAAGAGCAGCGGACCCAGGATAGAGCCTTGTGGAACACCATATTGGATATCATGTGTCTTCGAGTTGTAATTCCCACAACTAACAAAATATTTTCTCCCTGTCAGGTAGGATTCAAACCAATTTAAGACACTGCCAGAGAGGCCCACCCATTGACTAAGGCGATTTCTAAGAATGTTGTGATCAATGGTGTCAAATGCAGCACTCAGATCTAAGAGGATGAGAACAGATAAATGGCCTCTGTCTGCATTTACTCGCAAGTCATTTACTACTTTAACAAGTGCAGTTTCTGTGCTGTGATTTGTTCTAAAACCCGACTGAAATTTATCAAGAATAGCATGTTTATTTAGGTGGTCATTTAACTGCATAATGACTGCCTTCTCCAGAACTTTACTTAAGAAAGGCAGGTTAGAGATGGGTCTAAAATTTTCAAGAGCTGAGGGGTCGAGATTATGTTTCTTAAGTAGGGGTTTAACTACAGCAGTCTTAAGACAGTCTGGGAAGACCCCAGTATTTAGTGACGAATTTACTATGTCCAGAACATTATCAATTAGCACGCCTGATACTTCTGTGAAAAACCTTGTTGGTATCGGGTCAAGGACGCAGGTGGAGGGTTTTAATTGAGAGATTATTTTCTTTAAATCAGGTAAATCTATCCTAGTGAAAGAGTTTAATTTGTTTATAACAGGATGTTGGGGTTTAGGAGGATCCTTAGTGTTGGGGAGATATACTATGTTATTTCTAATATCATTAATTTTTAGCTAGCAACCGCTTGTACTTGTAATATAATTTATTGATGTTAAACTTTGAACTATAGAACTACATTCTTCCCATTTCTCATCAGTGGTTGATGGTGATGATGACTTTTCACTACGTTCTACATTTATTACATTTGCCCAACCGTTTTCTTTCCACTCACATACTGTATGTGTAGGTAAGGTTTGATCTACATACTGAGTGTGTAAATGGACTCAAATTTCAGTAGATTTTAGCCCTAACAGCTTTTGCCTACAAAAATTGTACAGTTCTTTTCTGTTTCTGTTTGGTGGAAACTGTTGGCTGCGCAGTCACATTCATGACTAATAGCAAGGTCAAGAGAAGAGTAAAGCTTACAGTGTTGCAAAGTTACTATGCTACTTCATAAAAGGCTTGCATAAATAGTGTGGATAATTTTTGAAGAACTATTGTATACACCTAAATGCATTTATAACAAGGGAGAGTCACATATAGAGCAAACCAAAACCATGCAAGAGAAAATCAATAAACACTTAGGAGTTATATACAGGACCAGTTATTTTTCAAGTATTCTTTCTTATTTAAGGAACAGCTAGCTTATTTTTTTGCCTGTCTGTTCTCCCCCTTGGCCTCTTTCACACTACCTTCAGTGCCTCTCATCTGTACTTTTCTTTAAGAGTTGTGTCCTCTTTTTTCCAGATTCAAGCTTAGAATAGTAAACTTTAAATGTTGTTAATTCCCTGGATTAGGGGCAGTCCTGTTCAGCAATGGGGTCCACTAGGTCACTGTGTCCTATTGGAAGCCCTTGGTGTTGCTGCACTCTCATTACACAGTGAGGCACTCAAAATGACTCCTGTGCTGTCTACCAAACTTACTGAACAGTGGGCCTACTGTAGTTATTTCTGGTTACTTCAAAATCATGACATGTAAGGTTTGGTTAATCTACCTGTCGGCTCCCCACAGCACTAGGAAGAAGGTAATGCCACTCTATGCCCTAAACCTTAGGGCACCATGGAAGAAAACATGTAGAGGTACATTAGTTCAGTCTGGGAAATTAGTGGTGATCTCCTTTCTCTGTCCTATTATGTCACTCTTTTATTGTTAGTTTTTCTTGTAATGGTTGTAAACACAGTCCTTGGTATCCCTTCACACTTCCCTCAGGAACGTCACCCCCTGTCTATATTGTTGATATATACTGTATATCAGAAGCATGGCATACTGTACCTTCTGCTAATATGCTCAAATCCTAACTTCTTTTACACAGGAAAAAAGAATTTATGTTATTCCCACATTGTTGTGTCAGCCTTAGATATCTGTCATGCAGACAATCTTTTATTTAATATGCTGAAATAGATTTTTAAACGCTAGACCTGTGTGCGCTTCCACATTCAGCTCACAGATGACACTGCATGGGAATATATTACCATAAACAGTAATATATTAGAAATGACATTTGAAAATTCATAGCAATTATATGGCCATGAACCTTGATGTTTATTACCTGAGCATTTAATGATCTTCTGCTTGCACTATAGTACCCCAAATCGAGGAGCTAGAACAATTCCCAGTTTGCTTTTATACTCTAAATGTCCTGACATGGTGGTCTTTTGATGTCTCCCCATTTCACGCCTGTTAATTCAGGCAAATAGGCCGCTGAAAATGTGTTTGATTAACCCCTCCGTTTAATTACTTTGAACCCTAACATGCTTCTAGATCACATTCCATCATTTACATGAAAGATTGCGAAAATGTTTTTATTGAAAATTCATTAACCTTTCCTTTTTTAAAAAAGAATAAGTTTGAGTTTGCTTCCTTAATTCAAAGCAGCTCTTTTACGTTAATTAGCGATTGGCTAATTCAGTCTATGTTGGGATGTATTTCTGATGTGACATATTTATTTCACATTTTAATTAGAATTTGAATCTTTATTTGGGGTATTTTAGCAGGATGTGTCAATTAGGGAGTTGGTAAAACCACAATTTTTTTCTGACTGCATATTTGCATTTATAACCCCTCAAGTTAATAATGAAGGTTTGAACAAGATCACGACTCTAGTTGTTTTTTTTCTTGTATACTATTGTTATCTAAGAAGGAATAATTAAAGGAGCCTGCTTTAATGAACAATTAAATATATATTAAAAGTTACCTACTAAAAAGAGCACATCAACAGTGAAATAAATCTCTGTAATAAAAGCTGTTAATGAATACTACAGTGAAAGATAAGACATTCTGCCTGTAAGAAATAGTTATCCTTGAAGAACCTCAGACTTAATTTACTGTATTTCTAGTTAGAAAAAACTCAATACTGTCTGTTATCTCTTAGCCAGTAGTTATAAGCAGAGCAGTTTAAAATTGGCATTTCTACACAAATTGGGGAGCCTCTTATTTTGCAGCATATTTAGTGTTTTGTTTACAGTTAGCTGTTTTTTAGGTAGAGACAGTCTATTTAATGAAATAGGAAACACAGAAATGTCTATTTCCATATCTTTTTTGAACATATTGTTTAAATATTTAATTGAAAGGATATCTTTCACAACGTTATTACCTTCAATTTGTGCATTGAAACTTTAGAAACTTTAAAACTGAGGCAAAACAGCATCTTAAGGGTCAGATCTGATTATAGAGGAGCAGTAGTTTGGAAAAGCATTCACAGGGCTTTCTGCAGTTCATTGTTGAGAAGTGGAAGTAAAATTAAACAATTGCTCTAATGCCTACAATAAATCCTTTCAACAAAAAGGGGCACTTAGTACAGGACAAATTGTGACAAAAAAATCCTTGGCAAGAAAATGTCAAAATTTCTCCTAGACTGAACTACAGCTTTTTACTGTAAAGGTGTTTTTTTACAGGCTTCTGCATTTGTCCTTATTTTTTGTTGTATAAAAAAAGAAAATGTAAAATCTTTTATGTTACTTGCCACTTGAGGTTAGATTGATCTCATTTTAGGACTTAGTATCGACTAAATGACTGTTAGTTGCGACCAGACACTTAAAACCATAGAAGCAGGATTAACTTTCTTTTTCACATGGTTATCCATAGCACAAATTACCAGATAAGGTAGCTGAAAAACTGCACATTGAAAACCTAGATGGTTCAGTATTTAAAAAAATGATTTAATTTCATAGGGAAAGAATCGACAATCACCTTTAGTATATCTTGAATCATACCCACCTAGAGAAGAGGATGGGCATTCCAAAAAGACAGGTATACAGGCAATGACCCAGCCAATTGTATTATCTACAGTGAGCAATTGACAAAGCCAGTATGAAATGTTTACCGCCAAACGAGGTTCACTGGAATATATCCTCGTGAAGCAGTATACAGAAACTTTGTGAACTGCCCCAACCGAAGTGATTCTGATTGTCTGTAAATAAAACTGGTCTTGGTGCTGCTAACTAAAAATATTCAAGTCCTTGTTACAAAGTACAGATTGGGTGAGATAGAAAAGAATTTGTATAGCAATGCCTACTTACTTACTTCACTAGGCCCAAGCAGGGTATCGGACCATTGGCAGGTTAAATGTTTTTCAGACTGACAGGGTTGTACAGTTAGGCCCATAAAAATTTGGACAGAAACAACTTTTTTCTAATTTTGGTTCTGTACATTACCACAATGAATTTTAAATCAAACAACTCAGATGTAGTTGAAGTGCAGACTTTCAGCTTTAATTCAGTGGGTTGAACAAAAAGTTTGCATAAAAACGTGAGGCAACTAAAGTATTTTTTTAACACAATCCCTTTATTTCAGGGGCTCAAAAGTAATTGGACAAATTAAATAACTAGAAATAAAATGTTCATTTCTAATACCTGGTTGAAACTCCTTTGCTGGCAATGACAGCCTGAAGTCTTGGACTCATGGACATCACCAGATGCTGGGTTTCCTCCTTTTTAATGCTCTGCCAGGCCTTTACTGCAGCGGCTTTCAGTTGCTGTTTGTTTGTTGGCCTTTCTGTCCGATGTTTATTCTTCAATAAGTGAAATGCATGCTCAATTGGGTTAAGATCAGGTGACTGACTTGGCCATTCAAGAATTTTCCACTTCTTTGCTTTAATAAACTCCTGGGTTGCCTTGGCTATATGTTTTGGGTCATTGTCCATCTGTATCATGAAACACCACCCAATCAATTTGACTGCATTTAGCTGGATTTGAGCAGACAGTATGTCTCTGAACACCTCAGAATTCATTCAGCTGCTTCTGTCCTGTGTCACATCATCAATAAACACTAGTGTCCCAGTGCCACTGGCAGCCATGCACGCCGAAGCCATCGCACTGCCTCCACTGTGTTTTACAGATGATGTGGTATGCTTTGGATAATGAGCTGTTCCACGCCTTCGCTATACTTTTTTTTGCCATCATTCTGGTAGAGGTTGATCTTGGTTTCAACTGTCCAAAGAATGTTTTTCCAGAACTGTGCTGGTTTTTTTAGATGTTCTTTAGCAAAGTCCAATCTAGCCTTTCTATTCTTGAGGCTTATGAGTGGCTTGCACCTTGCAGTACACCCTCTGTATTTACTTTCATGCAGTCTTCTCTTTATGGTAGACTTGGATATCGATTAGCCTACCCCCTGGAGAGTGTTGTTCCCTTGGTTGGCTGTTGTGAAGGGGTTTCTCTTCACCATGCAAATGATTCGGCGATCATCCACCACTGTTGTCTTCCGTGGACGTCCAGGTCTTTTTGCGTTGCTGAGTTCACCAGTGCTTGCTTTCTTTCTCAGGATGTACCAAACTGTAGATTTTGCCATTCGTAATATTGTAGCAATTTCTCGGATGGGTTTTTTCTGTTTTCGCAGCTTAAAGATGGCTTCTTTCACCTGCATGGAGAGCTCCTTTGACCGCATGTTGTCTGTTCACAGCAAAATCTTCCACATGCAAGCACCACACCTCAAAATTAACTCCAGGCCTTTTATCTGCTTAATTGATATGACATAACGATGGACTTGCCCACACCTGCCCATGAAATAGCCTTTGAGTCAATTGTCCAATTACTTTTGAGCCCCTGAAATGAAGGGATTGTGTTAAAAAAATGCTTAAGTTGCCTCACATTTTTATGCAATCTTTTTGTTCAACCGACTGAATTAAAGCTGAAAGTCTGCACTTCAAGTGCATCTGAGTTGTTTCATTTAAAATTCATTGTGGTAATGTACAGAACCAAAATTAGAAAAAAGTTGTCTCTGTCCAAATATTTATGGACCTACTGTAGACAGGATCCTTGAGATGGCAGTGAAGGAGAGGTCCAACAGAAGACTTCGGACAATGACTGTGACTATTGTTGTCCTTGTTGGTGAAAGATTTTTGTAAATAGAAAAAGTGTTTCACTAGAGCGACTTACATGATAAACCAGAAAGCTGCCAACAACAGCCAGTTAAGGCAGGAGTTTAGCTTTTCAAATGAGTTGTACAAGATAGCAAAAGAAGAAGGAGAAATGCCTCTCTTCCCCTTCCTTTGAAATTATGAGGAAGGTAACTAATATTCAAAGCTATTGAGAACCATAGGAATAAAATGGAAAGGTTCTTCCACTCTAAAAAGAGGAAAAGAAGGTTAAAAGCTCAGTGTTTTAGTAGTGTATTGTTCATCAGGTTAAAATAGATCCTATACAGTATAAGGGGGAAAGGGGGAAGCAAAGCTGAAATAACTGAAAGACATAAATAGATGTAAAAAGCATGCAGTTGTTGGTGAAGATGAAGGAAGAGATTTGAATGTTTTTAATGATGTCATCCTGGAGTGAAATCTGAGAATGAGTTTAGTTTATTTTGCTTTTCTTTCCTTTGAAACCCTATGAAAGGACCCAAACAAGGCGGGATTGTAATCAAGGGACATGATATGTTCTATAATAGCCTTTGTAAGGTCTTTCATCCTAGTGGCTCCTCATTCACTTTGAAATGGCCTGTAATTTTTCAACCCATTTTACTTATTGTAGATGGATGGACACCTTGTAGATGAAATGTAATAAATTTAACATTTCTATTGGTAGGAAGCCCATACTTTAATATTACATTTCACATGACCAAGGCTGGACTGAAAATTAGTCAGCCTTTTCTAACACAGATTTTGGCCAGATATTTGCTAGTGAACTTGCTGATAGTGTCAGAGCACAATGGGAATTGGGTAACGTGTACCATAGCATACTACCCACTGAGAACAGAAACATTTGTTCATAGCATTTATTACATCTGAATAAATGTAAGCATCATGGATGGAGTTAACATTTATGCTTGAGGAGACCAAATGAACCATTAAAAAAGAATTGAAGTTTTTAGAATTTCAACTGTATTGCTACGTATTTATGTCAAATCCCATGTCAATTGTTTGTAATATATATATTTTTACCACATAGATTAACACATTCAAAACTTTGAAATGATGAAAATGTACACTAATACTGTTAACAATATTTAAATGGCAGGAAACGTTGCTTTTGTAAGTTTGTTTAAGAATTTTAATTGTTGAAAAATAAGCACTTGTTTATTTTAACAAGTTAGAAAATGTATGCATAGCATAATGTTCAAATGTGTCATAGTTAACTGATTTGAAAGTTAGAGTGTTTTCTACTATTTATTTTTTTATCAAGGAGACAGATATCACATTATCCATCAATCCACTATCCAACCTGCTATCCTAACTACAGGGTCACAGGGAGCCAATCACAGCTAACACAGGGTGCAAGGCAGGAAACAAACCTTGGGCAGGGTGCCAGCCCACCGCAGGCTGCACACACACACACCAAGGATAATATACAATCGCCAAAGCACCTAACCTGCATGTCTTTGGACTGTGGGAGGAAACTGGAGCACCCGGAGGAAAGCCACACAGACATGGGGAGAACATGCAAACTCCATGCAAGGAGGACCCGGGAAGCAAACCTGGGTCTCCTAACTGCGAGGCAGCAGCGCTACCTACTGCGCCACTGTGCCGCTGATATCACATTATTGTTTTTAAAAAAATTTTGTCACAGGAGTGAGTATGACATGTGATGGAGATTTGCTTAGACTGCCATGCCTCTGTTTGTCATGGCAGCCATAAGGGCTGGGAATATGCACACTACCGTTCAATCACTCCTGCAAACTGGTAAGAATCTGTATATCTGTATATCAATTAGAGGAGCTATTGGGTATATAAAAAAGGAAAACAGTGCAGTCAAAACGTACAAGTTGAATTGAAATTGTGCAGGATATTTTTCTGTCTGTTTTAAGGATTGGTAATGTGCAGGTAAAAGTTTGTTTGGTCAGGACAGATTGTAGTATTCATTGATCCATATATCCTTTAAACCCACTCCCCCAGAATGCGAAATGGCAGCCCATTCTAGGTTGCAGTGGTGCCTTGGACTCCCGCAGGGCTTCATGGGATCTGGGGGTGCGGCCAGGGGGTGCTGCAGCAGCTGCTGAGTTGTCTTGGGTGGGTTTTCCTCCATACCCAGAAGTGCTGCCAGAAGTAGGTCAACGAGCACCTGGAGCACTTCTGGGGGCGTTATAAAAGGAGCCAGCAGTCACCACTCCGAGTGCTGGAGTCGGGTGGAAGAGGACGGAGATTGTATGTGGCATAGTGAGGGTGGCAGAAACAGAAGAAGGAAGAGAGAAAGGAGGGACTGAATATTTGGCTGCATTGAACATTGTGGGGTTTTTATATTATAGAGCAGGGGTGCCCAATACGTTGGTCACGATCAACCAGTAGTAAAGGTAGTGCAAATAGATTGCGTTGCATTCAAAAAGATTTTTTTTTAGACGTTAGTCTATCATATATGCTCCCTATGGCATTTGTAACTTGATTGACATACAGGATGGGCAGTCTGAGATCTCTTTTCTTCAAACACGGGTCATCCTGCATGCACAATCAAAAGCTTGAGCTACTGCAAAACTCCGGGTAAAAAAAATCGACTAAAGAAGAAATATGAAAAAAAAAATTGGTAGGTGGGGCTGGATGTGGAATTGGAAGAGGATTTTTTTTCTCTCACAATGTCACAATCGAAGTGTGTTTGTCTGATCTGTCAATCTATCATTGTTATTCCAAAGAAGGAAAAATGTCGAAAAGCACTTTGGAACTGTTCATAAAAACTACGAAACTGACTTCCTTCTGAAAAGCGATCTGAGAAAGAAAAGGGTGAGGGAACTAAAATTACAGTTAATTGGATAGCCGTCATTTTTCACTGAATTCAAAAGCAAAGGCAGACACTGAAGCATTGTTCCGGGTGAGTCACTTGATCATTAAGCATATGAAGTCCTTTCAAGATGGAGAAATGATAAAAGAGTCCTTCGTTGAGGCGGGTGGCTTGGGGGAAATTCCTGCTGAGATTTCGAGATCCCTGGTCGCAGATAAGGGAGTTTCTCCTTGTCATTAAACATGCAGAATCTATGAATACTATGAATAATAAGAGATTGCTACTTATTATCTACCAGTATCACAATATTTTTATATGTTTTGTAGTGTGAGCTGTGAAGCTTTTTTAACGTAGGTAGCTCATTTCGACTTGGTCATTTTAAAAGTAGCTCGCAGTTCGAAAAAGTGTGGGCACCCCTGTTATAGAGTAATAAACGTGTGTGCTTGTTGATATTGTGTGTCCTTGGTGTCTGTCTGGAACCGGGCTCATCTTCCACTATATATATATAGATATATATATTCAAAAGTTTCACAGCTCATATTACAAACATATAAAAATATTGTGATACTGGTAGATAATATGTAGCAGTCTCATTATACATAGTAATAGATTAAATATGATTAAGATGCAGCAAAATTATTACACCGCAAGATTGTAAATAAAGGCAAATCTTTGTGTCTTCTTTTATTAATTATCCACTTACATTAACTATGACAGATACTACTAAAATAAAGCAATGAAAAGGAATTAGGCAGTAATGTTTTATTTCTAATAGGTAAATAGTCTTCCACATTTTCAAGGGATTAAAGCAAAAGAATATTTTAACAATGAATGTGACTTTATTTTGTTTTAGTTATATACAAACAAAAGCTCCTCATTTAGATTTAGTATCTGTTTTGTAACTACATATAAATGAAGAAGGTCCTCTGGGGTGTGGTCATGTTTTTTTATAGTCTAGTATTGTTAAGGCCATATTTACATTTTTGAAATCCTAAATTAAATTGGCAGTATCATCTGTAAGCTTTTGAACAAAAAAAAAAAAAATGACTTAAAGATAAACTTTGCACTTGCCCACAGATACCATTTGCTAATATTGTCTTAAGTATATTTATTTGAAAGCCTAATCCTGTATTATTCCATGGCAACAGCAAATAGACGGGTTTAGTGATTTATCTGAAGGTCAAGTGCTGCTTCATCTTCAATAATTACAGGATTATTTATAACATCTGACAGATCTGTAATTTTCCAGAGAAATTTGCTTTGTATTATCAGTGTACTTTCACAAATATTGTTTAGATATTATTCACACATTAATTTAATATGTGAATCAAAAAGTTGGTATAAAATTATATTTTGTGACCTTCAGCTTCATGCATTAAACAGAACATTTTTGACTATATGTCTCTTTTTTTTGGAAATAACCCTCACTAAATTAAAGTTTGATTACCCACAATAAATGTCATGAGCACTTTCTGGCCATTAAAATAATTATTTCAATGAGCTTTTTGTATTTACTTAATAATAATAATATCATCCTTGATGTCATATTGCCGCCATTTTGTGGTTGCATGTCATGGCAGTGGCCAAATTGTTCATGGTTATAATTCTGTAGTTGTGTTAATAAAGAGAAGACAGAGACTGTAACAGGCAAAAGTTAATGTCTTAAAATGTGCAAAGGTAAAGAACCAACCAAGAGGTGAAAAATAACAAAGCCTGAAAATCAAAGTCAAAAGTACATGTGCAAAAGCCCAAACAATTCTTATAGAACTACTAACCACTGAGGTTTTTGTATTTGATTAAAAATCTTGGATGCTGAGTTCAGCACGATGCTATCTTTAATATTTTCCAAAAGAATATGTCTTATGATATAACTTCTGGGGGTCACATGGTGGCAGTGGACCACTACTGCAAACAACAAATCTCTCAAAAATGGAAGTGCCAACAGTAAGCAAAAGAGCAAAAACAGAAATCACAATAACAAAATATTCAGAAATTACATTTAAAATAATAAAGGCTGTCAAATTATTACAAGTGTGACATGAGACATCACATAGGCATGCTTGTGATCACACTATGACACCAGTATGAAAAATGGTGACACTTAAAACCTAGGTTGCTGAATGCTTATTCTAAGTAAATATACAGTGGTATTCTGCTTATTTGGTTAGAAAAGGATATCTAGTTAAAGACCCCAGTGTCCGTATTTTTGACTAATAAATTTTGCCATACAGTTTGGTTTTTATTTAACGGAGGAAAAAGACCGTTTTCGCTTAGACCTCACCTGGTTTGTAGACTGTTATTGCCTCTGGCTCTTTATCTCCATTCTGTTCAGTTCTGCACTGTCCATTTTCTATTCTTTAGTCATAATGTCTAATCCCATATAAACAGAAGAGTTTGAAATCTAAAAGAAATTGGAACTACCTTTAAATATTTTCTATTCCTTTTCTGTTGGGTTGTTAGGATTATAGTCAGTACATTGGTTTGTACATCAGTGCTTGCAGAGGTGTTATGGTCACTATTCTTACTCCCTTTGCTGACCAGTCCAAAATCCAAGCCCCTGAGAGTCTAGGTTGTGCTAGACTGTCATTTAATTGTGATGGATACCTGGTTAAACAGATGTAGAGACCCATATGCTGTGGCTGGCATTCTTACCAAGGGAAGTGCCCAATCCAGCTGTACCACATCTAGGTGTTTTAGTTGATTAAAGGAATTACATTTTGACTGAGACACAAGTTAGTATTTAATATACTTTCACATATTTCAGCTGACAGTTTAACTTTGATCTGTATTGCATTATAGCCTCAACCTGTTTCAGCATATATAACATTTTTGACCATTTACTGTACATTGATGGAAAGTTAGCCAATTTACTTAACTGTCCAAGTATAGGATATCTCTTATATATCTCTTATATCTCTTATCATGCCTTTTATGACCCTGTTCTTCTTTAGCTCTTAAGTTATCTTGCATTAGGTTGGCAACATTTTTACGAATTGGGAACAGTCTGGTGCCTTTGAAATGGATGAAGGATGACAAATGGCTGCCTGTTTGTCATTCAGATATAGTCCAATCCATTTGAACTCCAGATTTAATGAACTTCCTTTATACTAATTTCTGCACTTCCTAGGTGGATTTCAAATGCCCCTTTATTATGTGTTTTGCTTTCTTATAAATATCTGGAAAGCAAAGAGCCAGGACATTAGGACATTTTATATATAAAACTTTAACGATCCACCTCTACTAGAAGGATAAATGTTTGTGCAGATGTACAGGGTGAGCCAAAATGAAGTACCACATTTCTCAAGGTCATTGGGTGAGGCAGCCGAGTGTTTTGTGGTGGGGGGTTCTTTGATAGGCAATCCCTTGTAGTTTTCAGTTGGCAACATGTGTTGGTCAGGTGCACACAGTGCTTTTGCTGTCGAAGCGTTCTTCAAAAACAACAAATCCATCATCACTACACAACATACCTTCTGAACTCACTTCAGCATTCCTCCTAGTGGTGACGTCCCAAATCCGAAACCAATTCTTCAGAGGGTGGCTAAATTTAGACAGATGGGTACAACATTGTACAGAAAGCCGTTCTCGGACTGTACAAATGCCTGAAAACATCCAAGGTGTAAAGGCATCAATTTTGCAGTCTCCTAGATGTTCAGTGCGCAAATATGAATCTGCCTTAGGCATTTCCAACATGTCTTTGAGGAGGATTTTGCATGAGGACCTTAATTTCCATCCATACAAAATTATGGTAGTGCAGGAACAATCTGGGAGAGCCGTAGGGAGTTGTGCATGAAGAATTGAAATGCTAGAGAATTTTTTGCGGCCCCAACTGGAAAAATGGATGTGGTGGATACCTGGTTTCAACAAGATAGAGCAACAGCTCATACGGCAAAAAGATCCACGCAAGTTTTACGGGAGATGTTTCCAGGGAAGCTGATCTCCCTGCGCGGCAATGTTGGTAGTCTTCATATTCTCGCAATTTGTTCTTGCGGGGCTATCTCAAGTCAAAGATATACACACTCCGACCTCAAAACCTTGAAGCCCTCAAGGACATTATTCGCCACAAAATCACTGCTATTCCCCTTGAAATCGCCGAATGAGTCATGCAAATGGTCAGAAATTGTCTTGAAGATATCATATCATATCAAACACAGTGAAAAAAATCTATTTTGCATACCCTTTCTTGTGTCGTAATGAATTCTATTTTATCTTGTAACGTTTTTGTAGAATAAACATTTAAAATGTGGCGCTTCTTTTTGGGACACCCTGTATATCGATGTATCCATCCAGTTGCTATGTCTCTGTCATTCCGCTCTGGCATCACAAACATTTATATTAATAAAATTCTTCGCATTTTTCATTCCAATAGGTGGAGTATTACAAACATTTGTACTGCAGTAATACATTTTATTGCTACAAATATTTCAGATGCAAAATGATAAAAGCAATGCATTTTACTGCTGCATACAAAAATACATTTCGATAGGTGGTGCACAGCAAACATTTACGCTGAGGTATTAAATTGATTACTTAGATTTCAACCCATCTTAGATGGGTGGCACAGTATATAAAGATTTAAAAACTGAGTTAATTTCATAGAAGAGATGCAGGTATAAATCTTTACTTGTCGTACACAGGAACTGTATTAATTGTCAGTCAATTTCGTGAATGTTTGTTGTAAATTATCTGCTTTTTTAAAATCCATGTGGGTTAAAAATAAAGATCAGTATTGAACAAGTAGGCTAGATGACAAATGTATTTACATGTACAAAAAGACAAGACAGTTACACTGTGAATATTGATAAAGCTGAGTCACTCTGTCACAATACTTAATACAAATAATGGGCAAAATACAATCTATTTCATTAAAGAACACATTTCCAGGCAGAAGCTGTTATTAAAGGAGTGAATGCAATGAAAATTAGCGGCTATCATGGTCCTGCTGGGCTAAAAATGAGCAACCCTGACATGGGAATTTCAAGCAATCATGGATAACCATTTAATTAAACATGGCATCCAATAAATGACACAAAAATACAGTACTGTACCTCTGATTAAGACATTGACGTCCAAGGAAAACCTGCAGGCACTATGCTCTCTAAAATTCCTGATATAAATCTATCTATCTATCTATCAGTCAACTTATTCCATATGGTGTGCAGTGTTGGCTTAGAAATAGTTTTAATTTCATGTTTTCATGTAGAATGGAGATAACAAAGTTTCTGATAAAATTGAATGCTATAGTGAACCACACTGGACAACAGCTAACAATCAAAAACATCCAAGAAAATGTCTCCCATTACTCATGTGGCATAATCAACATATCAGGTCTTCCAGCCATATGCTCACAGTGCTCAAAACACATGCATTTTTTGCTTAAATATTGTTAAATAAATACCTCCGGAAAATAACAATAATGTATAAACAAGAAGTCTGTTCACACAAAGGATCATGCTTTTGAACTCATTCATTGGTCGACTCCTGAACTTGATAGTTCTGACAACTTACCTGAAATTAATAGAACCTTTTGTATGTAATATGAAAGTAATAGAACATTTATCATTATGTGAAGTCAGGCCAAGTCTTAATCCTTTCCACCTCACTTTTATCCTCACTCTGGATCTTCGTCTCCTCCATCTCCGGATGAGCTTGTAACTTTTATCCTTGCTCCAGATATTCACCTTCACCTTTTTCATTTTCATTGAGCAGCACTTCAGGTAGGGTGTAATTTTGCTCTTTAGGTGGTGGTAATCACAGTGCTATCAGATGAACAGAGGAATGTTTAATATATCCCATTTTACATTCCTCAGATTCTCTTATATTTTCAGATGTTAGAAATGTAGGCAGCCATCAAATCTTTTACACTCACTGGATGACATTTCGCAGGTTGAGAGGCAGTTGAGCAGATTGGTGCACGGATCTGCATTGACAGTAGCAGCATCTCTTCAGTTTAGTTAAAATTACATACAAAAATGTATGGTAACAAGCCAGTGACCAAATCTTAACCTTACTAATTAATAACATTAATTAATGACATTAAAATATTAATTCGAAAAAAAAAGAGAATGAGAGCTTCTGTAAAGCTTTTATATTGTACAGTGTCAGGTCTTATATGATCTGATGATGATGATCTTATATCATATGATGTATATTTTTAAATCAATCCCTAATGTTTTTCAGTTTGTTTTAGATTATTTGTTTCAGGATTTGTCACATTGATTTGAGGCTCACCTTTCGGAAAATAAACGTAACACTTTCACTTTGCAATCAAGCAGCAAAGAAACCTTCTGAAAGTGTGCATTCTTATCATTTTTGTAGAATAGATTTGGCACTGTGAAATGACTGGCATGTACAAACAATATTCACACATACTAACATAGTGCTGTACAGGGCTCTATATTAAAGTTCAACAATAATGTAGGATATTAAAAGTACAATCGAACCATTATCCATCTCAGCTACAGAAAGCAACAGAGTCCCTTAGAGTGCTGCCTAATTAAACAACATTAAAAGGCAAATTTGTTACAGGAAAGATTTATGCTAAAATCAGTTTCTATATAAGAAAAACCCAAGTAATAATTAATTGAGGGTGGCAGAGGTTCAGAGTACAGGGAACTCAGTGTCTGCTTTATGTCTCACTGTATGGGGTATGCAAATATTTTGTCTAAAATTACAACTTAGGATGGCAAAATTACAGTTAGAGGTGGCCAGATTGTCATCTGAAAGCTACAGTTGCATTGTGAGATAGAGCACTCTCTACTTGCAGTTCTTGACAGCCATTAAGGTTCATTAGGAGGGTTGCCATGGATATTGTAGATTGCTTCAAAGGAGAAGTGGAAGAAAATTGGTTTAGTTTGTTTTTTAGTGAATATATAACTACGTATCCTGAGGTCTTTCATTATGCTTTATTATAGTGAAGCAGGTTTACAAGTTGATCAAGATTATTACATTTCTATACTCACAGACTAACAGCAGCATACTGACCAGAGATGACAATTTGTACTATCTGTACTGAGCCCTAAAATTCACAGCCAGTTCAGTTCTCACTTTTAATTAACAGTTTGACGTGAATAAGTCATTTGGCCTCTCAGTGCTCCCATAGTTATAGAACAAAATGCAAATAATTCTCCAACAGCAGTGTAACAGTAAAACACCTGGAAATGATGATAACTTTAGATAGTTGATTCATTATATGGTATAAATAAAGCATATTAATTATGTGATGTTGAACATGTATAATATTCTCACCAGTCATTATCATTTTAGTCAGAAAACTATGCTCCCGAGGACTGTAGAAATGTGCATTCCTGTAACTGGATTCTAGCTGTGCCCTTCTTACTGCTTACCTAAAGAAAAATCGTGACAGAAGAACTTCAGGACTGTTTTTGACTCTCTGATTTTCTTCAGTTGTCTGTAATGATAAAGGCACTTTGAGTTGGAAAAAAATGATTGGTATTGAAAAATTAAGATTTTAAATGGCCTATTATCAGACACATTTTACTAAATTAATTTAAAAATTGCTTACTTCAACACAGCATTTGTAATTTACAAATGTATTTCTTGCCTTTTGGCTTCTATAGAACACAAGGTTCTTTTCTGTGCAAGGTGAACCAAAATAGTCAAGGAATGGTAAATGGAGTATATGGTGCTGCTTACCTTAAAGGTACAGTATATATGTATCTTGTCCTCACTGACAGTTAAGCACAAAGCTTAGGACATTAGCTTTACTGAATAATCTGTCTCAGTAACTACTAAAATGACCAAATATATTTTAGTATGCATTAATTGTAATTATAATGTCTGTGATATCCCCTTGGTAATTGAGTGCTTAGTCCAGAAGTCAAAAAGATAAGAGCTAATGAGAATTTTCAGATGGTAAGGCTTTGCTCACATTTTTAGGTCTAATATGATGATTTATGCCTACATTTGCTGAAACTGCATATCCTTTAAGGTAACTGCCTTGCTCAGCCTTTTCCAACCACAACCCTCATTAAAAGAAGTGGATGAAAAGTCAAAGGGTGAAGGTTAATTTCTAAGATGGTGGTATTCTTTTGTAGACATGCTCAGGCATTTGTGTTTGCATGCAACATTTCCAGAACCAGTTAACTATTTTTGATGTTTTTGATGAAACAAAAAAATAATATTTTTCATTTTTATTTTTAAAGTAAATGAATTGCTAATTTCTTCCAGAATTTTAAAGGAGTGCACTATATGCCACAGCCTCTGTGAAATAAAGAAGATAATCCAACCCCTGCATCTTTATATTAGTTACTCATCGCAGTCAATTACTGACTGCTGGCTCAGCAACATGTGCTTGGCTTATAGTGGCAGATCAATGTTATGAGTTGCACACTCACTTTTCTTCTCCACAACAGGGCATATGTTGATTCTTATGTTAACAGTAAGTTATAGTTCCATGACTTTGTTTATATTTAACCACAGAGGCTGAATTCTGTTTAATTGTATCCTTAGGTTTTTTCCTTTACGGTTATACTGTAACTTTCACAAATTAGTTAACTCCAATTTTGCCTATTACTTATATGATTACCTTGTTCCTATTTTTCAGTTCTTGTAAATGCTAAGGCACAGAATGTCATGTAATAAAAAATAGACTGAGGGTTCTTCCAAACAATTTCTTAACAGAACACTTTTTTTTTAAATAAAAATGCATAAACATGGCATATGAATAATGACAGATTCTGAATTGGGACCAATACCCTACACAGCCCAGCATCTCCTCCCAGTTCCATGTATCTGCTATTCTGTGGGATTTCCACTCCATATATTCAATGGAATAAAATCTGTCTTGTCTTCACCATATTTGGTATTTTCATTTATGTTTCCTTTGTTATCTGCTTGAAAAGAGAGGGCCATGCTGAAGCAGTGGTTACAGCAACAGCCTCCCAGCTTCGGGGAAAGAAGGTTCAAGTTGTCACTATGTGGAGTTTCCACATTCTCCCCATGTCAATATAGATTTATTCCAGGTACTCTGATTTTCCACAAAATCCAAACACTAAGTGTCAGGTCAGTGAGTATCTCTGTAATTGTAGGGTAAGGATGAATGTGCATAAATACTGAATGTTGCAGACTGATGCCCCTTCCAGGGTTGGTTCCTGCCCTGTGGTCAAAGAAACTAATTTAGAAACTGAATAGATGGCTGTGCCTTAAGAGATACATAGCTATTGCATCGTAATTCGATCTCATCAAACTGAGCTACTGTATACGAAGGATAATGAACACTTCCATCTGTCATGAACTGTAGAAATATGACTTGTTTTTTTTTATTCTTTTATTTTCAATGACTGATGCCATTATAGTCGGTTGAAATCACTGAGATGATTAGCTAAAATGTCTTTTTATGTCACACATCCTTTAGTCCTCTTAACAACTTTAAGATCAATCTGAAATTGCATTTCAGCAGTATAATGAATTTCTGTTTAGTATGAATGTGCTTCATGGACGTATAAAATTGTACTTTATGAAAGCTGTGACATTGATGTTGACTCTTCTATAGTGACCTTGGCAGACCTAAAAATGCTAACTATGAAGACACAAATGTCTTGTCTGAGCAAGAATGCAAGTTAATTTCCTTGCTTATTGCAAGTAACCCCCCTGATGATAATGTTCCTGTTGAAAGGTTGTGACATTTAATTTGAAGATATTTCATCTTTTTTTTTTCCTCTGCACATTGGTTGGATAATGTAGTGAGTCTGAGGCAGCAACTTTTTCACTCTGAAAGAAATATGTGAAAACATTCATCTATCCATCACTTTTTTCAGCAAGTTGTAGCCTATGCAGACATCGTTCATCTTTCACATTGGACACCAAGCCCTTTCACAGCCATACACAGCAGAGCAGTTTAGAATTACCCATTAACCTAGTGTGCAAATTTTTGAAATGCAAGAAAAAGCTGCAGTACCTTGAGAAAAGTCTTGAAAACATGGAGAGAAGGAGCAAACTATGCGTGGTAATTGGGTTTGGATTAAAACTGAAGTCTCTGAAACTGACAAGGAATAGTGCAACACTGCTTTATCCTACACAAACAAAAAAAAATCATTTAAGTTCCTACTTTACTATAAAAAGTGGGATCTGCAAAGGCGGGGGGGTATCTATCTATCTATCTATCTATCTATCTATCTATCTATCTATCATTAGTCACTCTTTATCTATCTATCTATCTATCTATCTATCTATCTAACTTTTTCATTTTTACTTTATCCATATGAAAATATAATTTTATGCCTTATTGCTTTAGAACATGACACATTTTTCAAAAGTTTAATTTATTCAGGACTAGCAAAATACCCGCGCTTCGCAGCGGAGAAGTAGTGTGTTAAAGAAGCAATGAAAAAGAAAAGGAAACATTTTGAAAATAACGTAACATGATTGTCAATGTAATTGTTTTGTCACTGTTGTAAGTGATGAGTGTTGTTGTCATATATATATATATATATATTTACACACACACACATAAACATATATATATACATATCTATACATATACACATATATATATACATATATATATATACATACATACACACATATATAAACATATATATACATATACATACATATCTACATATATACACACACAGCTATTTCGTATCAGTGCAATACGCTGCTTGTTAAAACGGATAACTCCCACTCTTACGTGCAAGTCTGCGTGGATATTATGAACAATCGTATTTGTTCAAGTTCTATTTAAATTTTAAATAGAAGGAATTTTTATTTAGTCGACAGAAATATGTTTGGTAGGAATGGTAAAAACAGACAGGAATATTATTCGTGAATAAATCAACTCAAACCTTAAACAACTTATAATATTTTTCTCTCCATAAAAATTTATCCTGTCTAAATTATACAAGTTAGAAATAAAGTAAACGTTAAAAGAACAAACATTCACATTTCTTTACTCTTATGTAATTTTATATAAAAAATGATACAAATTCAAATATGAACATGCTGCATAACAAAACCTAGAAATATAAATGAAATGTGTTCCTTTCAGCAATAACAAATCAAATCATTCAGTTGTCTTTGCTCATATGTCATTTTAGAGCTGGACGCCTGGCATCTTTTTTTGGCCACAGGTTCGTTTCTGTTTGGTGTGAGGTTCTGTGTTGTGGAGATTCTCAGGATGGATTGCAGGTGCTCATCAGTGAGGCGACTCCTGTGTGCTGTTTTGTTAGTCTTTATCACTGAGAAGAGCTTCTCACACAGATATGTGCTACCAAACATGCACAAGGTTCGAGCCGCATGTAGACGGACTTTTTTTGTTCTTCGAAGTCACCAAAGCGCCGTGCAAACTCAGTGTGCTCAGTTTATCAGCAAAGTGCGTATTTGGGAACACCGTAGTGACGACTTGGTTTAACATTACTTGGCAACAGGGAAAGTGAGGCAAGGTGCACTGGTGCATTTGTGTCTCCCATAAAAGCAGCTTCACTTGAAATCACTTTGTGATTGTGCACGGTTAAAACGTCCGCTGAAGTGTCAGATTCTTATTTAATTATGCTGCTTTCTGTATCTTCTGCATTGCATTCAGGTTAACCTGATGTTTTGTCTCATAGTGCCGTCTTAGATTAAATTCTGTAATTACAGCCACATTAGCTCCACAAATGAGACACACGGGTTTAGTAAACATATACTCAGCCTCCCATCGGTTTTTAAAGGCTCTATTTTCAGAATCAACTTTTCTCTTCAGCATCGTGTGAGCTAGCTTCGCAATAACTTGATTAACTCGGTAAGTGTTACGGCAAGGCAGCTGAAGCGCTGCATTATGGGATCTGTAGTTTATTGTGTTACCAGCGCTTCATATACCCGGCTTTAATAACAATAATACAGTATATAAAATGATCTCGGGGCGGATATAATTACGCCGGTCGGATGTGGCCCGCGCCCTTGAGTTTGACACATATGGACTAAATAGAACTTGAAAAGATATATTTTTCAAATGTGATCGCAATTCAGATAGAGTTGACGCACTACAGCCTGCATGCCTCAATAAGTCATCCTTCCCTCGCTCTTACTTTTACCGCTCATCTAATGAATACACTGAGTATGGCTTTACCAAAACAATCATTGATGGCGAATAAAGTATCCATTATTCGAGTATGTAGATCGGGTTATATATATACATATATATATATATACGCGTATCGCAGCGAGAAGTAGTGTGTTAAAAAGCTATGAAAAGAAAAGGGAACATTTAAAAATAACGTAACATGACTGTCAATATACAGTATTTGTTTTGTGAGTGTTACTGAGTGTTGCTGTCATCAAGGATTTGATTATCATTATTTCTTTCAATCAGGTTCGTATTTGTAGGATGTGTTGTGTTCAAGTTACATTCCGTGTTTGTCAATCGTTGTAAAGATGACAGGTTTCATTCATCGATTCGTTTCTTACTGCATCAATAAACAGCTCGTCTTCTTCTTTATCTGAGACCTGACACACTGCATGCACGGTTTTTTTACACTGTCTTCCTTTAGCGGGACATTGACTTTTTCCAACGTGTGCTTTGTTTTGGATTTATGAATATGCTTGTATGTATCAAACGCTTCATATTTTTGCTGCCTTTTCAATTGTGTAATTCGGTTTTGTTCAGCTCTTTGGAACTGTTGCTTTTATCTGTGCACTGCGCCAGTTCACGTGAGCCTTCGGTGTACATGCATCGAAGTTTCCCAGCTGTGCTGGTGCCATCTCGTGCTATGTCCATGGCTGTATTTAATGTTACCTTAGTCCTGGCACTTAAAACTTTCTCTCGCAGTTTCGCTGAGTTTGTACCAAACACCACCCTGACCATCTCATCTTCCTCTGCATAAGCACAGTCCTTAACCCGTGAATATTTAGTGGAGTTTGCTATTGGATTGCCGCTGACGGACGGCCTTATATGGGCAGGCACTAAATTACAAACGCCAGCGCAGCCTGTCTATGAACTTAATTTAAAGTGTAGGTTTACATCGTGCTTTGTTTCCGAAGTAGCAGAAGTCATGAATATGGTTGTATATGTCACTCGCTCGCTTCTTATTGTTTCGCTGCCTTCTCAATTATATAATGCATGTTTTCTTCAGCGCTTTTTTTAGGTCTTCCTGGTTTTCTATGTACTGCGTGATTACGTGGAGGCGTGATGATGTCACACGAAACTCCGCCCCACGGCGTTGAAGCTCATCTCCATTACAGTAAATGGAGAAAAACTGCTTCCAGTTATGACCATTACGCGTAGAATTTCGATATAAAACCTGCCCAACTTTTGTAAGGAAGCTGTAAGGAATGAACCTGCCAAATTTCAGCCTTCCACCCACACGGGAAGTTGGAGAATTAGTGATGAGTCAGTGAGTGAGTGAGTGAGTGAGTGAGTGAGGGCTTTGCCTTTTATTAGTATAGATTATACACTACAGACCCAAGGAGTGTATTGTGCCAAACAGTTGATGGTCTTCCACATTGCAAATTAAGTTTTATGATTCTCATTCCTAATACAGTTTATGCACATGTGCATATACATTAGAGAAGAAACATCGATTTTAAGTAATTAAATACCAATTAATGTTTCGATGTTTTAACAAGTCTTAAAATTCTTTTCTTTCTCTTACTGATTGATTTCGGTTATTGTTTTCTTTTTATACGTGTACAGTAGGCAAAGACCCATAGCATTCATGTAATAAATGTTTCAAGCTTTAAACACACAACTGTGTCACTGGGTAATTAGATGATTAGAATGGCACTCTTTTCAACTGGCTAATTACAAAAACTCATTCTGCTATTCCCAAGCTATTGTTGTTTGAATAATGATAACATGTTAACAAATGCCAAGCCTTTTGTGTTGCGCCAGCCTTGCTGAACTGAAGCAGTACTTTGATGATCTTAGTCCAGCAAAGCTTTCTTTTCATGCCTGAATACATAATACATTAATTAATATGTACATCTACTGTATAATGTATGTCTGTAAATATGCAGATATGCATTTTATAACAGTATGTGCTGAGGAGAAGCAAGAGTGAAGTGGAAAGGGGTAAAAAGCAAAGTCATGAGTAGTTCTTGAATGTGTCTAAAATCAGTCTGAAACTACAGCTTGCTTTACATGGACATTTTTCACTATTTGATATTAAAAACATTAAAACTATCCATTTTCCTTTATATTGTATTTCTTTTTTTACTTTCTTGTGCATTTAAAAAATTGAACTACAGTCAACTTTACTCAATTTTCTCAAAGGCTTATCAGCTAGTTTTAGTTGTACCATGTGAGTATCCTTTGGAGTCTAGTAGAACTGTATTAATGCAAAGTAAATCAAGAATACTGTATATCGGGGTTCCCAAGGTCAGTACCCCTGTGGCTTCAGGATTTCATTCCAACCAGTTCAATAAATATATAGGTCTCATCAATCTAATTGTTTAGCTGTCCTTTTTTTCTTTTTTTATTCTGCACTTTGAAAAGGGCTCTAGAATGATACTTGCATTCAGAAATGTGTTTTCTTTGTCATATTTTAACATTTTCATTTAAATTCCCTTTATTTTTGGAGGCCTTGAATCCTAAATTGTATCCGGATTCTGATAATTAGTGGCGAGCTATATAGACACAGGTGCAAATGACACTGAATGTTAAGGCATAGCTGATACTTCAGTGTTACATTATCCTCCTTAATAAATGGATAAGTGTCTGTATGTCTGTCCATGTGATAGTCCAATCGCTATGTCTCTGTCATTCCAAAAGATTGCACATCAAAAGAAATAAAATACATTGCATTTGCCATTCCAATAGAATGCACATCACAAACATTAATAATATAATAATAATAATACATTTTATTTATTTGTAGGCACCTTTCTAAACACTCAAGGACACTGAACAATAGATCTAACACAGATTATAAACAAAAGTAAAATACAGAAGTTAAAATCAGCTTCAGAGCAATTGTGATCAAAGAGAAAAAGCAGTCTTAAACAAATGAGTTTTAAGATTAGATTTGAAAAGTGAAAATGATTCAATATTTCTAAGCTCAGGTGGTAGTGAGTTCCAAAGCTGGGGAGCAGAGCAACTGAATGCTCTGCTCCCCATAGTGGTAAGACGGATGAAGGGGACAGTCAAGTGGATGGAGGAAGAGGATCTAAGGGTGCTGGAGGGAATGACAACATGGAGGAGGTCGGACAGATATGGAGGGGCAAGGTTGTGGATAGCCTTAAAAGTTAGTAGGAGAATTTTGAATTGAATTCGGAAGTGAACTGGAAGCCAATGAAGCTGCTGCAAAACGGGAGTGATTTGGTGAATAGAGGGGGTTCTAGTAATGATGCGGGCAGCTGAATTCTTGACCTATTGAAGCTTATAAAAATATTTGCAAGAAAGACCAAAGAAAAGAGAATTGCAATAATCCAGACGAGAAATGGCAAGGCTATGAACAAGGATAGCAGTGGTGTGGGGAGGGAGGGAGGGGCGAATACGATTCATGTTACACAGATGGAAATATGTAGACCGGGAGATGTTTTTGATTTGGGACTGAAAGGATAAAGTACTGTCAAGGATGACACCCAGACTGTTAACCTGTGGGGAAGGGGAAACGGAGGAATTATCAATAATGAATGAAATATGATCAGCTTTGGATAATGTTGATTTTGTTCCAATGAGGAGAACCTCAGTTTTGTGACTATTTAATTTAAGAAAATTTGAAGAAAGCCAGGATTTGATTTCTGCTATGCAATCAATAAGTGAGGAGGGTGGAAAGGAAACAGTAGGTTTGCTAGTGAGATAAAGCTGGGTGTCATCAGCATAACAGTGGAAGCTAATGTTATATTTACAAAAGATATTACCAGAGCCCTGGGGCAAACATCGGAACTAACAGTATTGGGTTGGGATGTGAAAGTTTTAAGCTGAACAAACTGAGTGTGGCCTGAGAGGTAGGATCTGAACTAAGTTAGTGGAATGTGGGTAATGCCAATCGAAGATAATCTATTGAGAAGAGTAGTGTGACAAATAGTGTCAAAAGCTGCACTAAGATCAAGGAGGATGAGAACAGTAATGAAACCAGAATGAGCTGCCATAAGGAGGTCATCAGTAATTTTTACTAATTGCCGTTTATGTACTGTGCAGAGGATGAAAACCAGGCTGGAATTGTTCATACAGATTGTTTTGAGATAAATGAGAATGAAGTTGAATAGCCACTATTTTTTCAAGAATTTTGGAAATGAAGAGTGTATTAGAAATAGGACGAAAATTACTGGAATTCGTCGGATCAGCACCAGATTTTTTCAATATTGGGGTTATTGCAACAGTTTTAAAAGATGAAGGAACAGTACCAGTAGTGAGATAAGACACTGCTTTTACGAATCCCATACCAAATGGTATGACATATGTATTCAATGGAGCATTGTAAATGTTAACACTGAGGTTTATGTTGATTACTTAGATTTCAACTCATTTTAGATGGGTAGAACAGCTATCCACCTTAATAAAATGATAAATGTCTCTGTGTCTGTCTGTATGTCTGTCTGTATGTGTCAGCTCAGTTGTTATGTCTCTGTCATTTCAAAAGATGGCACATCACAAACATTTGTAGTAATAAAGTGCATTGCATTTGTCATTCCAACAGATGGTGCATCACAAACATTAACAATGCTTTTACATACTCCATACCTAATGACATATAACAGAAACATATGGATTGTCTGGTTCACTGCAAATGTTAATGCTGAGTTCTCTGTTGATGACTTAGTTTTCAGCCTGCCTTAGATGGGTAGCACACACTAGTTAGTAATAAAAGGTTTAACTAATTGGTTCTCAAGTTGTTTGGACAATTCTTAATTGCAGGTGTCCATCCCAACCACCTTCCACTTTTAACTGGACTCCTGCCTTTATTAAACAAGCTGTTATTTCCCAGTTTTGTCAATCCAGCAATTACAAAATGGGTTTGCTAAATTTTAAGGGAATGTAGCAAGCATCTGTGCATGTGATATTAACTATTGTTCTTTTTCTTGCTTTTTATGATTTTTCTCTTTTTTATGTTCTGGTTATTTAAGCTGTTCCTTAATAGTTAGTTCACAAGTGAGTTTTATTCAGAAGTAGCCATTTCCCTTTAGTATTTAGTGCGATTTGTACCCGTCTGTAGTACTCATCACTAGGCATCAGTATTTCAGTACAAATAATGGAGTAAACTCCAGAAGAAAAGGTGAATGGTAAAGAAATTTTACATTTTAAATATATGGCAAAAATGAAAACTACTTAAATTAGATCATTTAGAAGTATTACTGAACTATTTGGTTGTGAAACTAGTTTTAATGGAATCCTGCAGCCACAGTGGTACCCTAGGACTGAGCTTGTGATCCCCTGCTGTATATCAATAGTAGATCATTAGTATTAAATAATAGCCACAATGTATGAACACTATGCAACAAAACAAGCAAACAAAGAAAAGCCTTCTGCCTCACTTGGTCTAACAGGGGTCTTTGTTGAGTGTTTGGTAGGGTTCCTTCTCCAGTTTCTCTCCTTTCAGAGCTATGTAACTATCATGTCTCACCTTCCAAATCTATCTCTAACTTCTGTGCTCTCTTCCTTCTGCCAGTGAGCTGTTTTGCCCATCTTACCTTTACCCATGCTGTATTTCATTTCAGGCCAATCCAGAACAACAGCTGGTGGCCTCTGTTGTTCTTGGACCTCTCAACCATGGCAGTTGTGTGTCGTCAATTGTCAGACGGAAGTTTGTCTGGTGCTACTTGTACAGGTTAATGCTTACACTTCAAAAGCCTTTGTCAGCTATTATAAACAAATATTCCCAATACAATTTTAGACATTTTCCAATGTTATCGTACAACATTTGCCTTGGGGTTATATCTCTATTATATAAAAAAATCTTGGGATGAGACAAGACTTTTTCAGAGAGATAATTTCACGTCCCGCGAGATGAGATTTTGTGCTAAGAGATGAATTGAAAACCTAATAGGTTCAAGCAGGGATGGAAATAAAAGACAAACAGCAGAAGAACAAAAGACAAAGAGTAGAAGACAAAGTAGAATGTCGTAAAGAGGTTCAAAAACGTTGGCGCGATACACATGCAGAGCAGGTTAGAGATTATTCAAGTACTAAAATTCGAAAGTCTCAAAAAACTGATAGTAAAGATTGCATTAGCGCTAACAAATGGAGACTATTACTCAGTGAAATAACGGAACAGCGAAAAGAGATGGAATATATGGACATAGGTGATATGACAGAAGTATGTAGATATTTTTTGGCTTTAAACTTTAAGTCAGAGACTTGTAGATCGTCTAATTCATGTTGCCATCAGGGAAAAGTAGTGTCTCTTCCCAATGAAGAGGCCTATCCGGAAGAGTTGTTGTTTGGTGAAAGTGAAATCCACATATGCGAGTGGCAGAGACGCAAACCATAGACTGGGGGGTTGGTGAGCGAAGCAAGCAGGGGGCGAAGCCCCCTAGTATACTATAGATAAAAAGTGAATAGCAACAAGGAACCATTGAGGCAGGCTAAACCTTTAGGGAAAGCCTAATAAAAATCAGGAATGAGTTTTTAAATATATGAAATCACAACAGTATTTTGTTCTTTTCAGTTTCATGTCTTTTGTTTTTGGGATTTTTTTCTATTCTAAACAGTTTAGCTAATTGTCTCTCCTTCTACCTAGGCCTTCAGTAGCTGGACTGAAGGCTTCTGTCTTTTAAGTACTATATGTTAAGGACAATGCTTTGGGTGACAGGTGAATTAGCAAATTATACTTTCATTTGTATTTATGTATTAGGAAATATTTTTAAAAGTAATTTCACCTCTTAGTGAAAGAAGGAAGTCACACCCTGCCCAAGCATTGAAAAATGTTTGTGTCACTCTTCTTGAAAATTTCAATTCCCTGTTTAGAATTTTTCTTCTATTGTTTCATTTCCATCTGTGTTTCAGCTGAAATGATTAAGGTATCCATTTATTTTTGAGAAAAAAAGGAATCCAATTTCTCTCAATATGGCATGTTTCATTTTCATACTGCTGCCAAATTCTGCAAATCCTAAAATTAATCTGCTGATTAAATCAGGGATATTGATCTAATATTTTTTTCATGTCTTTATTTTATTTTATCACAGCACAGTCTCTTCCTCGTGTTCTGTTGAGCACTTCAGTAGTATTTTAATCTTTTCGGGATATCCCCTGTACTGTACATTATTGACTGTTGTCAGCAATATCCCAAAGGGTGATACATCATTCATTCATCACTGTCATTAGACACGTGTGACAGAAAGATGCACTTCCTGAATGGGAGAAAAAGAAATGATGTACTGATTAAAAATATTAGCCAACCTACAAAACACATCGAAAAAACATGGAAGCACAAGTGAAATGGGCTGTGTTCAGCCATTTATATGACTGTTTGAAATGAGCTATAATTTGCCATTTCCTGTATATTGGTATACCACACTGTAACTTCCTTAGGTTAAGAGTGTTCACAATAAACTAAAGCAGTCTGTTTGCGATGAGTGCATCTGAAGTATTTTTGTGTGCTGTTCTGATTTAAATGTATTGGTTTATCAAAGCCATTTTGAAATGTTTGATGGTGTATGTGTAAGAGACAGATGTTGTTTGTCTTTTTAAAGCATGTTTGGTCAGAAAGTAATTTTAAAACCTCTGCTGGAAGCACATACAAAGAGTCTATTTCATCTCACCTGATGTATTAAAATTATAGAAGGATAGTTAAACATTTAAGTGCTCAGTCAATTGTGAACAGCCTATTCTGCTACGTATCAGTTTAAAAGTGATTTCTTAAGTTTAAGATATCTTAGGTATACATTTTTAAGTTCTAAGTTTTTTAGTTATGGGGGTCACTGAGGAAATCCATTTTCTGTCATGGACACTCAGAGCAGCAAGAGTATTTACCATTGTGCATTTGATTCACATCTAAAATTACTGAATTTGGTACTCATCTGAAAGTTTACTACAAAGAGATGGGTTTCCTTTCTGTAAACCCTTGGTTATAGATCTGAAGTATTGGATGTGTGTGCATACAGACCAAGAAAGGAAGTATCTTTGAGTAACGGGTAAAAAGGGCATATTATTAACCTGGAGAGAAGTTTTAGGTTACACTAGGAAGTATCACTTGAGGATAGTTCATGCCAGAATATAGACACGAATGTTATGTATGTGCCTGAATAGCATATTTGCATTTTCCTACTGTCATTCTTTGCTTTTGCAAATTTTGATTAGAGGAGCAGGTCATATTGCTATATACTACTGGTGAAATAATAAATTTATCTTAGAATATGAGATATTCCATAACAACAATGTTGGGATATAATATTGTATATTGCTTGCTGTATATAAAAAAACTACATTTTTTCAAATGTTTTGTATCCTGATCATTTTTGGTGATTAGGATAGACAGCTTCAAGTTGAACACAAATGTAATTTTTGATTGACTGTTAAGACATAGGAACTTGAAGGAACATGAAGTTAATTTGTGTTTAATTGCTTAACGATACGGACACATTGCATTTATTCAATCAAGCTAAAAATGTCCAGTTGCTGATTTTCATTTGTACTCAGCATCTGATGTTTCATATTTCAGTGTCCAACAACACTGACGGGTTCCACTTGCCCTGATGCTGCTTTTTCATCGTTGCATTATCCTGGTGAAACCTTTCACCATGTTCGGCACCGACTGCTCCAAGATTAGCAGGGAAGACGTCCAAGTGTGAATGAAGAAAATCAACATTTAGCCATACGTTGCACTTTATGGTTTTGTATCTTTGAAGCATGTTGTCAACCTGCTGGATGTAGTTTGCTGCTCTGTAGTTGCCAAGAAAACACTCAACAACATCCTTGAATGCCTTCCATGTGACTCTTCCAGCAACACTAACAGATCTTCCAACCTCTTTTCATTGGTGACCTGTCTGATTTGCTGGCTAACAAAAATCCCTTCCTTAATATTGGAAATATGGGAAAACATCTATGTAATAAGATGGAAATCCTTCATGTTAGCTTTCACAAAACCTTTCATTGTTCCAGGTTTTATATTAAGACGGAGCAAAATTTCTTTGTTTGGTTGGCAAGTGGTGTGTTTGCCACACTTTTCTGACCTGGAGCCAAATGGTTATGGAGTAGGCAGTTCTTTTCAGATGTAATAAGACACTTTAGCACATGTGTACCATTCATAAATGAAACAACAGCAATTTGCATATCCAAGCTGCACTGCTAATGGCGGTGCCACTACTTTTAGATCACTACAGATGTTCCAGTTTTAGATGTTGCACTTTATATGAATACTTAAAATAGGAAAGGAAAACACAAAAATTGGCAGTATGGTATGTAATAGAAAGTATAACATTGATTTTTGTTATCAACAGGCCAAAAGTGTTAATGTTTATTGTCCAGTGATATCCCAGAAAACTTTTTTTATTCATTCAAAATGAAAATGCATATGTTTATTTTCATATTATCCATCATTGTCAATTTTACCACAGTTACTATTTTTCAGAATTTTCCAAGCATCATTTCTTTCTTTAAAATAAATGAAACAAAAGTATTTGATTTGATAGCTGCATCACAAACATAATACAAAAAACAACTACTTACATGTTACACTGCTCAGCACTTTCAAATCGTTAAATTTTCTTAGACTTTAGTGTCATAAAAAAAGAGAAATATTTGCTTGGCAGCATTTCCAGTTAGCAGGGACCTCTGTGCATTTTCATTTACAACAAATAAATAAACATCTAATTAATCTCAGAAATGCAAAGGCAAATGCAAAATAGTTTCCTGCTTAATGTAGAATTCTGCAAAACTACAGTCATAGCTTAATGGTCAACATTTATATGCAAATTTAAAAGTCCTTCAATTATTTGTGACCATTCTTTAAATCTGAGATACTTTTGTTCTTAATGTAAATTATAAGTTAACATAACATTCTCACACACACTTAATCCAATTTAAGGTCAGTCGGGAATCAGTGCTGGACACCAGTCCATCACAGAGCCCACTCATACTCACCTATGGTCAATTTAAAATTGCCAGTTTGGGGACTCAGCAGGAAAAGTGGAGCACCCAGAGAAAAATCCAGACAGGCAACAAGAGATTTGAACCGCTTTTACTGTATTCAACTTGGCAGCAGTGGTAGCCACTATGCTACCCTAATGGAAATTATCCTCACAAAAATGCAAGATATGTAGTAACTATTAGACTTAACTAATGTGTGGTTCTTACAATTATGGAATCCTGAAATAATAACAACTCATGCTGAAATAACATTAGTTAGCTCCGTTGTTCTTTAATATGTCAAACTGCCATTTTTCACTTATTCACTAACTGGCCTAATGCCCACTTCTTTACATTCTATTTCATACTAGTCCCAATTATATGTGTTTGCTCCTTTAGATTGTAATTATTAGCTCATAAATGTCCACACTAAATAATGAAAAACAGGCTGTGAGAAACTCTGTCTCAGTGTTTTTATAATGTTACTAAATATAGTGTAATTCATGAGTACAAGGGCTTTCTACTGTATATGATCCTTAAAATAATATGTTTTCATTTGCGATTAAAAGTTCTACCCCGGGTGCATTTGCACTATTCTAATTGCATAATTAATTACCTAATTTACAGATCATCAAAGATTTTACTCCCATTGAAAGTAATTAAAAGTTACTGTCACCTACTCCGCATATGTGAACGAGACTTCTCTTCCTTTGTACTTCTTCTAGAGACAGTGCTTTGAAAGCTAAAAAGATGTATCATAATCTCTAACAGTAAACGTCATTTGTACCATTTCTGTAATTAATAACATGATACACAATTCACATTTTATCTGGTCATGCATATTTTTGTATGGCGGAGATAATAGTGGGACAGCTATTTATTTATGAAATTCAGCTGAAAATATTAACTTACTGTAAGACCCAACTGATAAAAGCTTTTACTGATTTTTAACATAGGGCCTTATGAAAACATTTCAGCAGTATTATTTTTCCAGCTTTCATGTACTGAAGATTTTTAATGTTAAATGATTTGTGACCAAGTGCAAATGAAATTTTAATGAATAATAAAAGTGAATGTGTTATCTCATAGCTAAGCTGCAGCATTTGCTTGGATCACTGCATGTGTCACCACTAACTGGATATTAGGGAAATACCAGTGCTTAAGGCAGTGTGGAAAGCTGTGGGACAAGAGTATTCATCAGCAAAAGAAAGAAGGTTTTTTGAACCTGAACTTATACACGAGAAGGCCAATATGATGGGAATCTGCATACAGTGCTGAATAGGAAAATGTTTGTCTTTTTTTATATATTTGGACAAAAACGTTTTTGATCATCCTTTCAGCAGTACAAATGGGTAAAGTTGATCTAATTTAAAAAATTACGTCCATCCATTATCCATCCCGCTATATCCTAACTACAGGGTCACGGGGGTCTGCCGGAGCCAATCCCAGCCAACACAGGGTGCAAGGCAGGAACAAATCCCTGGTCAGGGCGCCAGCCCACCGCAGGGCACACACACACCAAGCACACACTAGGGACAATATAGGATCGCCAATGCACCTAACCTGCATGTCTTTGGACTGTGGGAGGAAACCAGAGTACCCGGAGGAAACCCACGCAGACACGGGGAGAACATGCAAACTCCACGCAGGGAGGACCCGGGAAGCGAACCCGAGTCTCCTAACTGCGAGGCAGCAGCACTACCCACTGCACCACCATGCTGCCCAAAAAAAAAGTACATTTCTCACTCATTTGTATTATATAAATCAACACAAGTTCAATTTTTTTACATGGAAGTTTTATCGTTGTATCAAAGGCCTAACATTAGAATCTGTTGCACCCAAACAGGTGTAAAAGGTTAGAATATCAATGGAGAGTAACTTGGAATGCTGTGTAACACTATATGGATATCAGAAATCTGTGATGTGGTTTGGTCTTAGCAATTAAGATGTGTGGTTCCATCATACCAAGATTAAAGAGTTCCCTGAGCCTATCCGAAGAAATATTGTTAATGCCCATGAGTCCGAGAAGAATTTTCAAGCAATTTCCAAGAATGTTGTTGTCAATAACTCGACTATCCAAAAGATCAGCTGGAAAACAGAGGTAATTTTAAACCAACGGATATCTATCCAGGTTGAAGATACGTTTATACTTTGGCACCAGCAGCTGCACCCTGGTCTGTTTAGAGTATTCAGTGTGCTGCACTACTTGATACTACGTGGGTAGAATCTCACTGCTTTTCTCCCTATACAGTAGTTTTTTTCGTTGTCGTTAAATATCGATCTTGCAGATATTTCCATTTCTGCCTGCACAAATATTCATCTTTGACCAGGGTCTGGGTGAAGAATCTGTGGACAATTATCTCTAGTGGTGTGCTTTGTTAGATTGTGTAGGCACAGGTAGCGACACCTACCTCAACTGTTCTTCCAATGAGTGCATGTGCAGTTACACAGTTGTCATTGTGATGGTCTGCACGTTAGGACTGATGTTGAAATTTGCGTTATGTGACACAGGCACATCAAGTATAAATGGCCTAAAAAGATGCAGAAAGGAGTTTCAAATACAATAACATTTAGTGATTTACAGGAACGTTTTGACTTGCATCAACCATCTGAAATGCATGATTGATGCTTTCAATGTAATACCTAGGTGAAGAAAAAAATTATTAAAACAATTTAATCTGAGAGGATGAGATAAAGGTTGAGGTATTAATCCACAATGTCAGATTTAATGTTGGGCAAAAACTAAAACTGCCTTTGATTAAAAAAAAATATAAACTGGTGGAAGTATTACAGTTTGGAGCTGGTTTTCTGCATCAAGGGCTCTCCACATTACCATCTGTAATGTCCAATACCTGCAACTGTAGGCACCAATCTCATGTACCGAGATGGACCATGAAGAGTGAGGAGGCAGGCAAGACTTTTAGTTTGAAAATGTAACAGAAGTTTATTCACATCAAATAATTAAAGTGCTAAAATGCATCAGTGCTTCAATCAATAAGTCTTTTTAAAAGAAAACATGACCATAAAAATTAGCATCTTTGAGTAATCCTTTAAAACATACATTGTAATCGCCCGAGTAAATCAGAAACATCCATTGGAGTAGTTGAATAGAGCCGACCAGGCCACCCTGTTTAATCTTGCAACATAGAAAAACAACTACGCAATGGCACCCCAAAAAAAACCAATAAGGGGACCCCAGAAGCTGTCTTGTGGTGCCTCAGTGGGTTAATCTCTTTAAAAGTATCTTGAGTTTAGAATGGGTCAGGTCACTAGCTCTGTCCTGTAGCAGGCTCTGGCTCAAATGCGACACCTCCTTCCGGAGATGTCCAGTTTTTTAAGGCTCTGACTAGAATGGTCAGACCTTTTCTGGGCATGTCATATACTCTCATTAGGTGTCTTCTCTGAGCTGTGAAGGGAAGAGATGAGATAATGACAGTGCCTTTTCTTGGAGTAGAATTACATATGTTGATTGACCCACGAAGGCGATCCTCGGGCTCCCATGCATAACAACATAAATAAACAAACATAATAAATTCTAATGTCATTTTGTCAAGGTTTTCTAATTATTTTGGACAACCTCATGTACACCTCATCGTATTGCTTTCCACATCCTGGTCTGCCACCTCAGCCAGTCAGTAAAAACCTTAACTGCTACCTCAGGTACTCACTGCATTTCCTTAGCTGCCACCTCATTTGTTCACCACAGCTCACCCTGGTTACCCTCACAAGAATACTACTATGCTGCAGCTCCTTCTGTTCCAGCAGTCTCTCTCCTTTCTCCTATGCTACCCTGATCAGCAGACTCGAACATAGCTGTACTTTGGAAACTCATCACCAACCATCAGTCCAGCTCCCCTAAGTAAACCAAAAGCGCCAACACTGTCCTCTTACCCTTGAATACCTCTTAAGCCAAATAGTACTCCTGATGAGCCATCACTCTTAATTCTCGTTTTCATAAAGGCGCTGCTTCACCTCTGTAATATTGTGACCACTCCAGCTAACTCTAGTTAATTACTCCATCCCTTCCACACGTAATTAATTACATATGTGCTATTACACATACACACTAAGTCACCAGGGAAATGCACTACGACCTGTTAATAATGACTAATAAGTTTAACACAATAAAACACCCACTGGACAGGACTTACAACACTATCACAAAGATGGCTATGAATTCCACATTGTAGCAACATGTACCTGAGGTAAATGTTAGGCAATCTTTCAAAAAGCTGAGCCTGAACCATAAGTGGACTTTGCAACAGGCTGTGACACAAAACACTAAAAGTGAAAAAGGGGTGTTATGGAGTGATCCGTAGCAAAGCTAACATGGGCAGTAAATATAAGAAAGCACTCAAAAATCATACAGTTGAAGATGTTCGGTAAGGAGGAGTAGTGAAATATTTCTTCAGGTCAATGTAGGAGATAAGCAGAAAATTACAAATATTGCCTACAAAAAAAATTTTCTGCCAGAGTAGGGAACACCAGATAATAAATAAGTGAACTTATTTTATCCAAAGAAAACAATTGGTTTTCTTAATTTTTTGTTTAAAATATGATTGAAAAAAAATCATTTGCATTGTTATTTGTCAAAATATATCTCTTTTATCTATATTTTAAAATTAAGATCAAATACCCATACTGTAGTTTTCAAGTAGCTTATAATAAGTCCTTTTGTTTCTTTCAGTGTCATTAAGATGCTTGCATCAACATTGCAGTACTGCCTGTGTCTTCAAACACATAAAATAATTAAATATACTGTAGTTGTAATGTACAACGTAATTACAGTAAATGTAACTACAGTCATATGAAAAAGTTTGGGAACCCCTCTCTGACGGCATAATAATTCTCTACTCTACTTTCAATAAAAAAGATAACAGTGGTATGTCTTTCATTTCCTAGGAACATCTGTGTACTGGGGTGTTTTCTGAACAAAGATTTTTAGTGAAGCAGTATTTAGTTGTGTGAAATTAAATCAAATGTGAAAAACTGGCTGTGCAAAAATGTGGGTCCCCTTGTAATTTTGCTGATTTGAATGCTTGTAACTGCTCAGTACTGATTACTTGCAACACCAAATTGGTTGGATTAGCTCGTTAAGCCTTGAACTTCATTGACACGTGTGTCCAATCATGAGAAAAGGTAGTTATGGTGGTCAATTGCATGTTGTGCTTCCCTTTGACTCTCCTCTGAAGAGTGACAGCATGGGATCCTCAAAGCAACTCTCAAAAGATCTTGAAACAAAGATTGTTCAGTATCATGGTTTAGAGGAAGACTACAAAAAGCTGTCTCAGAGGTTTACATTGTCAGTTTCAACTGTAAGGAATGTAATCAGGAAATGGAAGGCCACAGGCACAGTTGCTGTTAAACCTCAGGTCTGGCAGGCCAAGAAAAATACGAGAGCAGCATATGCGCAGAATTGTGAGAGTGGTTACAAATAACCCACAGATCACCTCCAAAGACCTGCAAGAACATCTTGCTGCAGATGGTGTATCTGTACATCGTTCTACAATTCAGCGCAATTTGCACAAAGAACATCTGTATGGCACTCACTCCACAACCAGAGTCGCTTGTTGTATGCAAATGCTCATTTTGACAGGCCAGATTTGTTTTGGAACAAAGTGCTTTGGACTGATGAGACAAAAATTGAGTTATTTGGTCATAACAAAAAGCGCTTTGCATGGCGGAAGAAGAATACTGCATTCCAATAAAAACACCTGCTACCTACTGTCAAATTTAGGAGAGGTTTCATCATGCTGAAGGGCCGAGTGGCTAATTCAGGGACCCAGGGCCCTTGTTAAAGTTGAGGGTCGGATGAATTCAACCCAATATCAACAAATGCTTCAGGATAATGTTCAAGCATCAGTCACAAAGCTGAAGTTATGCAGGGGTTAGATATTCCAACAAGACAATGACCCAAATCTACAAAGGCATTCATGCAGAGAGAGAAGTACAATGTTCTAGAATGGCCATCACAGTCCCCAGACTTGAATATCATCGAAAATCTATGGGATGATTTGAAGCAGGCTGTCCATGCTCGGCAACCATCAAATTTAACTGAACTGAAGAGATTTTGTATGGAATAATTCATCCAGAATCCAAACACTCATCAAAGGCTATATGAGGCATAAAGAGGCTGTTATATTGGCAAAAGGGGGCTCAACTAAGTATTGATGTAATATCTCTGTTGGGGTGCCCAAATTTATGCACCTGTCTAATTTTGTTATGATGCATATTGCATATTTTCTGTTAATCCAATAAACTTAATGTCACTGCTGAAATACTATGGTTTCCATAAGGCATGTCATATATTAAAAGGAAGTTGCTACTTTGAAAGCTCAGCCAATAATAAACAAAAATCCAAAGAATTAAGAGGGGTTCCCAAACTTTTTCATATGACTGTATATGCTAATAAATATAAGCTAACAGTTAAATCCATAAAAGTAATTAGTTAAATTCACTATTCATCTTAAAAGGAAACATGTAGTAAATTATTTCCAGCCTATCACTTGCTTATTTTCAATGTATTTCCTGCTTTTTTCTTTTCTTTTTTTTTTCTCTCTAAGAATCATGAGGTCAACCTTTTCACTGACAATCACAGATTGGAATATCGCAGTGCCTCCTTTACCTTACCAGAGCACTATGTGGCAGACTAGCTTCACCTCTAGAATATTCATATGCTGCGTGCTTTGACCTACCAGTGTACTCTGAATGCAATTGAAATGTTAATGTAGTTTAGTTTAGATTATTTTTGAATTTAGTACAAGAACGTGAAAGTACCATGTATACTATTTCGAAAATGGAGAACTATGAAAAATATATGATGTCCTTCTGAACTGTGAACCTCAGACACCCAGTCAGAAATGATTTGCCTGAAACGTTTGTTGTATTTGATGTTTCAAAAGAATACTGCAGTTTTGAAATAATTTTATCCTTTGACTATTTTTATGTTTGACCATTTTGGGTATGAGAGATGGGGGAGTCATCTATATTTTAAAAGCAAGTGCAGCTATGATTTGAAAGTGCGATTTTGGGAAATTGTGGCTTGGGATCTTTAACTAATTTATTTATTTTCAGGAATAGGAGGAATAAGATAGAGTCAGAGAGTGTGGGGAACACGTCTTCAGTGGTAGTTTTACCCCCGCTTTTAATGGAAACAGCTTCAGCATCTATGCCTGTTGAAGAGGTTTACCTATTTTGCTATTGAGCTATCAGTTAATACTGATATTGTATTATCTGTCATCAGTGCATTTAATGGTTGTGTCCATTAAAAAGTGGCAGCTGCCAGTTTATCTTTTTTGTAACATGCTGATTAAGACTTGTGGTTTACCTGACTCGTTAGTGCCATACAACTTAAAATATCCTTTATATCATTCAGGCATTTACTTGATTTGGCTATTCTTCATTTGTATTTGATATGTTAGTCTGTTTTATATAACTTTAATCATAATTTTTAAAATTCAGCATTTTATAAGAATAAGGTAGCTATACAAACTATTATTGTAACACTTCAGAATCGAGGCTTTAGTGGCTTGCAATAGTGCATCAGTTAGTGCAGCATAACACAAACAAAGCCTTTGTTAAGATCTTTTACTTAGAAGTAACTGACTGATAGATATATTGAGAGAGATCACATATTCTTAAATGTCTTTGGTGCTTTGGGATTCTTATGAAGCACAAACAAAATATGCGTTAAGGTTTGATACATACACACTAAAGGCAGCCCCTATTCTAAAATTTCTATTTCTGCATTTTATGGTTCTTTAAAACTAAAGAAAGCCTTTGTTCAGGTCCTCTTACATAGTATATGCTCTAAAATTTTACTATAATTAGTTTATCTTGTAGCCTTTGGATAATAAAGTATAGGACTTAAAAGATATAAGTCTTTACTTTGCAAGAAATGTTTTTAAAATATGTACAATATATATTAAAAAAGTAAAATCTCAAGTTACAAAAAAAGTTAGCATGTATAGAATCACTCTTCCAGTGGCAGTTATTGTAAAAGACAAGCAATGGATAAACATGTAAAAGATGTATAAAGCTTATCTCACATAGCCAGAATGGAGACATATGACTTATTCTTAGAACTGCAGTTCAGTCTTCAGTGAAGTGTGAAGCTAGATTGTTCAGTGATGTGCACGTTGTTTTGCCAAATTTGAAAATAACACATGTGATAATTATAAACAAACACTTTATTCTCACAATAGTCAGCTTTATGTTTGTTTCATATTGTTCCAAACTCACTACCTTTCCTGTTGTAATTGTGTTTTTTCTTCAGCTGATGCATTTACAGTGGTACATAATGTGTTGTTAGTGATAAAAATAGTTAAAATGAAATAAGACTGAGGTGATTGCAGCTGCACAGCTATTTAAGCAGTCTCTAGCATTAAGAATCTATTAATGTTGTGTTGTTTCTGTAGCTTTTGTGCATTCAGATTATATATAGTGATGACTCTGACTTAAAATTGAGGGCAGCTGAATTAAGAGAATGTTGTGCTAACTTGAAACATACAGTGCTAATATCTGAATATGTTCGCTACCTGCTTGTTTAGATTTCTTCTGGAGACAGACAGTGTCTATCAAAGTGTAACAGAGCTCTTCTTTTGAAGTAGTACAGTGGTGCAGTGATTGGCACTGCTGCCTTGCAACTCCATATTCCTGTACCGTCACTGTCTATGTGCAGTTTGCATCTTCTCTCCCTGTGTATGAGTGGATTTTTTTTCTTGGAATTGTGAATGATAGATTAAGCAATTGCAAGTGCTCTACTAAATTTGTATAACTGGTATATCTTTGCATACATATCTTCAACCAGTTATGAATTTTAAAGAGGTGGGAAGACTGTAAACTCTACATAGACAGCACAGGATTCAGTAGGAACACAAGCTTTATTAGATTAAAGAAAAGTCAAACTGTGACCTGAAGTGATTAACAAATGAATCTCCAGATAATATTGTAACGCTATACATTCCTGTTATGGGAATGTAAATGTAAATCAGCTCAGTTTCATGTTGTTGTGATGGCACACTATACAAAGACTTGTGCAAAAAGGCAATACACATAAGTAAGGATGGTCAGCTGTGTAATTTCCAGTTCTTAGTTCACTTTTTTGGTTTCATATGATACATTCATTAGCTGATGCTAGTCTAAGTCATTTTCTTCTGTGTGTGGTGTTGGAATAAGCATCACTGGCAAAGCATGAACGCAGGTGTGGAAGAGCTTAAAAAGGTATCTACTGTACATGGAACACCTGTCTTCTTAATATAATTCCTGCAGCATCCACAAAGTCAATCATAAAAAATATCATAATAGGAGCAATTTACTAAAATTGCATTTGGCTTACATTTTTTGTTTTTAAGGCATTATTTTCCAAAAGTAGCAAAACGTGTTCATATTATTATGAATATAATTTAACTGAAAAAAATCTGCTGGAATGTTTGATTTGACCTACAGTAATTGAACATTTGGTATTTTAATAGTTGAAAGTGTGAATAAATCCAGATAGGACTCTTTCTTGGTATTGCAAATATGACAATCCATATCAATAAAATTGTAACCCATTTGTATATGTGTTTGTGTTTCTGCATCTTTGTCTGTTTGTTTGTTGTAGTTGATTTTCGCATAATTTTGCATGTGCTTTGTTGTTGGTCCAGCTTAAAGTATAAGTTGTATGGTATATTGGGGAGATGAGTTATAATGGGAGGGGGGTAACTCAAAAATCAGCTCTGATGTGGGGTCGACAGTTCCCATCAAGCAACAATAGGATGCTCGGCTGATAGGAGGATATCTTCATCAACATGCACAATATTTTCTTACGGCCAAAGTGGGATCTCATCTAAGACCACGGGTACAGAGTTTTCTTCTCAACTAATTTGGATAACAATTTCATAGCCTTGCTGGATTACAGGCTTTGTCCAAGAGCATCTCTTTTTGTCTCATTGTGGGTTGTGTTTAGCCATGCTGAATTTCCAAAAGACAGTTTTTTCCCTGTTTGTTTATATTAGTGCTGGGTATTTTGGATAAGCCAGAAGGAGTTGCATTATGTTTTTGTGGACCTGGAGTAAGCATATGGCAGGGTGCCTCTAGAGGAGTTGTGGTATTGCATGAGGAAGTCGGGAGTGGCACAGAAGTATGTAAGAGTTGTACAGGATATGTACAAGGGAAGTATGACAATGGTGAGGTCTGCGGTAGGAGTGACAGATGCATTCAACGTGGAGGTGGGATTACATCAGGGATCGGTTCTGAGCCCTTTCTTATTTGCAATGGTGATGGACAGGTTGACAGACGAGAATAGACAGGAGTCCCCATGGCCTATGATGTTTCCTGATGACATTGTAATGTGTAGCGAGAGTAGGGAGGAGGTTGAGGAGACCCTGTAGAGGTGGAGATATGCTCTAGAGAGGAGAGGAATGAAGGTCAGTAGGAACAAGACAGAATACATGTGTGTAAATGAGGGATGTCAGTGGAATGATGAGGATGCAGTGAGTAGAGCTGCTGAAGGTGAAGGAGTTTAAATACTTGGGATCAACAGTACAGAGTAACATTGTGGAAGAACGTTTAAGAAGAGAGTGCAGTCAGGGTGGAATGGGTGTAGAAGAGAGTCAGGAGTGATTTGCAACAGATGGGTATCAGCAAGAGTGAAAGGGAAGATCTACAGGATGGTAGTGGGACCAGCTATGTTATATAGGTTGGAGACGGTGTCAACGGTGTCACTGACCAGAAAGCAGGATACAGAGCTGGAAGTAGCAGAGTTAAAGGTGCTAAGATTTGCATTGGGTGTGTCAAAGATAGATAGGATTTGAACAAGTACATTAGAGTGTCAGCTCAGGTTGGATGGTTTGGAGACAAAGTCAGAGAGGTGAGATTACATTTGTTTGGACACGTGTGGAGGAGAGATGCTGGGTATACTGGGAAAAGGATGTTAAGGATAGAATTGCCAGTCAAGAGAAAAAGGGGAAAGCCTAAGAGAAGATTTATGGATGTGGTCAGAGAGGACACAAATGTAATTCAACTTCATTACCATCATTTGGCACAAAAGTGGTACTGCCACCACTCCATAGGTCTTATATGTCTCATTTGTGAAAAAGACCTTGAGATACTAAAACTCCCTCACATGTAGCCAGAACTCCAAAACTCTGTATAGACATCAATAATTCTTTTGCAGAAGAAAACATATAATCCCAGATTTGACTATCCTGATTATCAATCTGACCATAGTAGTAGGGGTTTCCACCATGATAGCCATAATGGATGCAATGAGAAGTCAAGCAAAATGACACCTTTTATTGGCTAACTGAACAGATTATATGCAAGCTATCAAGGCAGCTTATGCCCTTTCTTCAAGGGTCTAAACTACCTTGAAAACCTGCATGCTGTAATCTGTTCAATCCGACAATATCACACTTTGCTACAAAATGCTCTGGTGTATAACAAAGCTCACATTCAGTTCAGTCTAAAAGAACATCATTCACAAATAACATAGAATCAAGCAGCATCTTACGAAATTTTCTAATCTCCAAACTTCAATCGCACTTTAATAACCACTCTATGAAAATGAGGAGCAGAAGGGGAGACAAAATTCATCACTGCAATAATGTGGACATAGCTCCACACCTTCAAATGGATACTGACACTTGAAATTGTTTATTGCATTTGTAAAGACTGAAGGTTAAATAGCTTGATGCTTATGTAGTTATAGTATCAAAGACTCAAATCTAAGTAGCTTAAGCTTTTCCCTTGCTTTTGATTATTTTTTTCAGATGAAATAGAGATTTCTGAGAGCTGTTTCAGTGTTCCACATGTTCAGTTTACTTAAATAGACATATGGTGCTGTGGTGGGGGTTCTGAAAGCTTGCGTCAGATTGTTGGTAAGTGGCATGAGTCATAAAGGTTGCAGCCTTTGCAGCTTCAGCTGTTAAAGAAATACCACATTGGTGATAAAAACATTTTTTTGTAGCTATTATGACAGCGTAATATTTTAAATTTCAGATCTCTTCTACTGTTGATAACATTGTTTTAAACAAGTACTCCGTTCTAATACGTTTTTTTGGTTTATTGGCTGAAAAGACCTTTACAGTTTGTTTTTTACTCTAGACTGTTAAGTTGATGCAACTGACTGACTGTCTCACACACTGCAAAGTAGTTTCATCTAATTACCTTTTAGAACAGCATGAACTGGTGATTATCTTACATTTTTAACATATTTAGAAAGTATTAGTGCTACAAGTGGGCATAGTACCTGCTGCAAAGTGTATCATTTATGCAATTCACTGTTCATGGCACCGTATGTAACTGTAAAGTTGGCACCTTCAGTCCTTATTGATCATGCTACAGACATATACTGAGGTAAATGATCAAGCTGTGTCTTACAGTAGTATATATATACAAAGTATATATACTGTATATATAAACATCTGATTAGAAATACAAGCATGTAACAGTAAAGTTAATTTAAATTTGTATTGGCCTTTCAGGAACAAATTTATATTTAAAGAGCACCATTTCAAGCAGCTGTTTTATTTGTTATAGATGTGAAAGACTGGCTACATGGAGAGACATCAGAACTGCTGTGTTTTTTGTTTCTGGGAAACATGGCTAACTGCTGAGGCACCAAACACTGCAATACAGCCAGATGGTGTTATTGTCTTTTTTGGTGATTGGACTGAATACTGAATAGGTAAAAGCCATGGAGGAGACCTGTGTTTTATGGTGAACAAAGTAGGCTGCATAAATGATAAAATTGTTTCCTAAAATTGCTCACTAGGTCTGAAATATTCGCTGTATTGATCAAGCACTGTTCATTTTATATTCTGAGTGTAATTTTGAGTTTTATGCACATGTTTTTGTGAATTTATTTTTGTTTAAGTGATGCTGTGATATGCCACGTGACTTTGTATAAATTTTAACCAGTTTCAGTAAACTTTGCCCTTCAGTAGATAAGTCAACGTTCTGTTACCTTTAGTATAGTTATCTTTTATTGGCTAACTAAAAAGTATAAAATATGCAAGCTATCGAGGCAACTTAGGCCCCTTCTTCAGGCAAGATGTGGTCCCGGGAATTAAACTGCTCTAATTCCCGGAAAACTGGTAACGGCCAAGCTCGCATATATAGCGTGTAAAAATCAATCAAGAAATAACAGAGTTATAGTTGAAAATAATTAAGAGGCACAGTTTTTTGGCCCACGGTGTAGTGTTTTGCAGATTGATTCAGTCAACCAGCAGCAGTCGTCAGTCTCCTGGCTCCGACTAAGACTGAGTACAGTGGACTGGGAGGAGTCTGCACTCGGCAGCTCACGAATGCCGGGACAGGGCAGACTTAATTGACATCTGTCAGACAACAGCTTTGAACAGCAGCTTGAAATTGCAATTCTTCAGTCTGTTGCATCCGCATTTTCTGTGCCAAGAAACTTGCCATCACAGAATGATGACAAGAAACTGGCTGCATCAGTAAAAGCTGAAATGGCGGTGTTTCAGAGCAGTGCAAGCACGGGCATTGTTTAGAACAAGTGTATCAGTATCTGATCAGGTAGATCGCGTTGCATTCAAAAATTTTTTTTTTAAACGTTAGTCTATCATATATCCTCCCTATGGCATTTGCCACTTGATTGACTGACATCCAGGGCGGCCAGTCTGAGATCTCTTTCCTCCTAACGCACTGGTCATCCCACATGCACTCATACAATCAGATTGTGATTCAGACTACGAATGCCATGAATGTAATTACCCCGATCTACATGCTGTCAAATAAACGAACCACACGCTGTGGCTTTGCCTCTGATGCTGACCTGCAGTGAGTGTGCAGTGAGTGTGTACGCCTGATGAGCTCAGAATTAGGGTGAAACACGTGTCACGTACTCTTTGCATTATTTGACAGTACAACTTTGCAACATTCTATGATCTGCTTCTCGCAACTGAAGAGGGCAACATGGCGGATATTTGCCGACACAAGCGTTACCTGGTAGGTAACCACCCATACAATCAGATTGTGATTCAGACTGCGAATGTCATGAATGTAATTACCCCGATCTACATGCTGTCAAATAAATGAACCACACGCTGTGGCGCAATGTAAAGGGGCGAAACACATGTCGCGTACTCTTTGCATTATTTGACAGTAAAACTATGCAATATACATATATATAGCATTTTTAATGTAGGTAGATCATTTCGACCTGGTCATTTAAAAGTAGCTCGCAAACCGAAAAAAGTGTGGGCACCCCTGAACTAGATACATGTACTTATATGACAGCATGAACTGCTTGTAGATAAGTTAGTCTTTTATTGGTGTCAACATATTGCAGTAGTTTTATTAAAAATAAGTGTTGGTCATTCTAAAACCGTTCACATGTGAGATGCCCGTGCACTGTGTCATCCCCTGGCGCCTGGGATTCCCGGGAATGACATGTGGGATTCCCGAATTCCCAGGAATGGGTAAACCTGTCTGGGAATGGATTCCCCACACAGCAGACACAGCACACAGCAACAAACTAAAGACTTGCAGCAATGCATTTTAAAACAATGATATGGGAAACGTACCAGAAAAGTTAAAATGAAAGAATTCAAACTGGCTTAACAGAATTTAATAGCTGTAACAATTCATGCAGCATTTGGCAGGAACTTGGGATGCTTATGGACTACAAAGTAAAACATAATCCAATATTATCTTCATTTTCCTATCCAGGTTAACTTAATGACTTCTACACCCCCTTGTATCATATAACAAGTGGACTTCCATTAGATTGCCTGCATGGTTCATTCTTTTCTATTTCTGCATATAATGTAAGAAGAATTTTGAATTAGTTAATGTCCACATCCTATATGGTTCTGATGGAATTCTAGGGCATGTTTTAAAAACCTGTAGCTACTAATTAGCTGATGTATTCAGTGACATTTTCAATATTTCACTGAACTTGTCCTGACATCTTCATCCTTAGATGTCTGAGGGCAACTCGCATTTCTCATATCTCTTTCTCACAAATTTCTGCAGGTACACAGTGGAGTCTCTCCTTACTTGGGAGCATTACATTCTGGCATGGCACTTGCTTGGCTTAAGATTGTAAAGTGCTGTAGAGGGAGGTGAAAGTTGAACAGAATATTACTAGCCCCCTGCTTCCTTCTGTTCTTGACACATATAGTCGCTTTTCTCGCTTCTCCCTTCTGGCAAATTGCACTGGACCGTTGGCACTCACACCACTTGGTTCAGAGATAGTTTCAATCCACAAGTTGTAAGGTTGCTGAAAGTCAGTCATGCAAAGATTTATTGTAATACAGTGAGTAAATATTTTAATCACAAGAGGGCACCAGGGAGCCCCAAACTTCAGACAAAATAATGCCCAGACACACTTCCAACTCAAATAAAAGTTTTGTTTTCATTAATTAGCATAGCATTTTTTACATTTTTAATGTCACTGTTCAGTTCAAACCTGAAAAAAACATTTTGAGCATGCAAGAAATTGAGGATTTTGAGTAATTTATTTTAATATATATCTTGAAATAAATATTTAAAAGTTAGCATGAATGCTTTAAAATCATAGACCTGTGAAGGTGGAAATCTGCACCTTATCTGAATTCCTTGGAACCAATTTGTGTTTTGGAATTCGTAATTTTTTGGAATTCATATTGTAATGAACGTAGAGTTTAACATGATGGTGATCATGAGTATACCCTCTTGAACCTTGTGCACACCCCCTTAGGTATTGGTAAGAGGATGTGTGAAGCTGTGCAGGAGTAGACTTCGGGAGATACCCAGGGCCTGTGTGTGAGGTGAGGTGAGGTGACAAGGCGATCGCCTCAGGCAACACTTTTTTTAAGGCCGGCATTTTAATGTAACATTTTTTTCAACATTACAAACTAATAATACAAAAAAGTAAAATATGCTCCTTAATAATTACTTATACATCCAGTATTATTTATCTTATTTATAGTATAATGTATAATGTATTATAGTATCTTATTTATTTTAATTGTGAGAAATATTTTCATTATAGAAGTTTCAAATTTCTTATAGCGTAGTTTGCAATGCATCGGCTCACTATGAATGTACCAGTATCAAAGTGACACGTGCGCATTTCAAAGCCACATATAAGTCCTTGGTATTGGTATATTTTTAATGATTTTATAGAAGCTATATATAGAATATAGATATAGATAGATAGAAGCTTTCTTTGTTTGGATTTGGGTGCTGGGATCCTGGAACAATGCTAGAAAAAAGTGTTAATGTTAAAAATGACCTGTGTTTGACTCTACAGATTACTGAGGCTCCATTCAGACTGCAGTTAAAAGTTGTCTCAGTTCCACTTTAGCAAGTGTTTCAGACCCAATAATGCTGTGTACTATGTATCAGCACTTAATTAGCAAAATTAATAAAGACAAATCAAACAGATGTGACCTAATTAACAAACATGAATACCAGCTACACGATGATTTCAAATTCTTTATGGTGCAGGAAGTGGGCAAACTGGTCAGAGCACCATGGCAGGTGCTTAAAGATGCTTTGAGTAGAATCATGTCTGCTGAATCTTTCTCCAGGGCTCTCTCAGAAAATATGAGTTTGAGGCATGACAATGCACAAAAAATGTGTCAATTGGGTTGTATTTCAGGCCTTCTTTCTTTTTTTATTTCTTTTCACATTTGACATTTTTATAAAAATATCAGGACTTAGTGACAACAAATAAAAAAGGCTACCTTGTTATTTAATGCCTTTATAAATGCTAGCTTGTGAAATGTAGTTTCTAGCCTGCCAGGTAGCTTACATTAATGGTGTCATCACATTTAACTATGTATATTATAAACTATAACCATATACATTGCCCAGACCTCCTTAAATTAATTAGATTAGCCGACACCATTCATTCTTTTTAAAAACAACTTGTAATTCATCTGTTCAGGAAGGCGTTTACCTTAACCTAACTCTCTCTGCCCCTTCTTTCAGTTTATTTCTCTGTCCAGATGCTTAGGATAATTTGTGTGTGTGTCAAATTAGTTGATTTGTTACAGCATTTCTTTTAGTATTGAATTTACTATTATACTGTGGTTTATTTTTTTCCTTTATTCTGTTTAAGGATTTGTATATCCTGTATTTATCTGGTTTTTGTTCTATGCACAAAATATTTGTATCCAGTGTTACATATATCCCAGCTGTTTAATTAAATACCTTGAGCATAGGAAAGACAACTATACAAATAAAATGTATTGTTATTATTACATATAGTTATTTGAACTAATATGAATAGCCTAATATAATAATAAAATTCAATGAAGTTAAAGTATTATCTATTTCACTAAACATTTACCCATGAGTGCTGGCTTCCAAAGCCTTTATAGTGTATGCAAATAATGCAATATCACCATCCAATCAATGCTCAGTTTTTCAAGCTATGAAGCTTTTTTTTTTTTTTTTATACGAAGAGTAGAATCATCAAGTTATTGATGATGTGAGCAATAGAGAATGTGGATTTGCAGAATCTTAACAAAAGTGTTAATGTTAGCCCATTATAGTGATAATGTAAATTTTGTTCATTTCTGTAATCTGTTTAAGGTTGCAATGTCAGTTTGAAGTCTTGTTAAGTTCAAACTGTACATGTTTAGTTAAAAGGGCAGACATCTTTTAGCTTGCAGGAAAGACTGAAACTGCCATAGCGTTTAGGGAAAGGGGTAGAATGAGCAATACAGCCAAATTTTCTTTCGCATTCTGTTTCATATTATGCAGGCATATTGTTTTAATGCCTATTTTCTACTTTATTGTTTTTAAACTAATCTTAATGTTTATAATATATTTCTGTCCGATGTTCACAGAATGAACTGTACCACAAATCCTACATAAGAGCAGAAATGAGCCTTGCAAGTCAGTTCAGTGTATCGCCTCATGTGTATTATGGATATAATGCGTTGTGGGGCGTGTGGATCGTGGTCATGGTGTGGTGTTAATTGGCAGCAAAAATATCCCTTTCCTTAGGTGCTGTTTTATAACGTGCCACCACTGCCCATACCCCACAAGGATTTAGGAGATATACTGTGGGTATTCCTCAAGCATGAATCTGATGTGTGTGATTTGGCACAGGAATCTATAGTATTAATATAAGAAATGGTCATTTTCAAGTCACTTGTTTTTCAGTACCCTATATCCAAAGAATATTCAGATTTTCTTTCCTGAAACTTTGTAACTTTTTAAAGTGACTGCTGGTCTCCCATTTTCAAAGATAACATACTAAAATGGAAACATTTAACTATGCATGTCTGATCAGGTCCTAATATATATTTTTTGAATCCAGTGTGTGCTGTGTACAAAAACCAATCATTTTCTCAGATAACATCAGTAACATGTGCTGAACTAAAACATAAACAGCATATCTATCATTATATTAGTGTTGGACTTGTGGAAAAAGTATGTCCTATAAATGTTTTTCACATAAACATTTTTGTTGCCTTAAATTTGTTCAATTTAAATAGTCAGGAAAATATATCTAGAAGGTGGCAAAACAGATAACAAATTTCAGGATATCATAATTTTTGAGGTCACATTAATCTTTCAAATTTTTAAAAGAAGTAAGCTATACTAATCTAAAATTATTAAGATTTGTTCCTGAAAGGGTAATCAGGACTTAAAAATATGCACACAAAAGGCTGAGAACACCTGCTGCTGAGCATGATCCCACAAAATTTGACATTAGTGATATCAGGTTGCATTTGGCCCAAAAAGATGTTTTTGGAAGTTTCATAATGACAGGTTAGAAATTGTGAACCTCTAATGTACACCATAACATCATAAACACATTTTAAGTTGGGAAACCTTTATTTATTATGAATAACCATACTAAGTTATGAAAACAGACAGACATCTTTGGTTAGTGCCACTTTACAACCCCAGGAACTGTGTTTGGCATCTGACTTTATTTAATATCATAAGGCTAATGCTCAATACCTAATCGATCTTTTAGGGAATTTTGCTGTCTGTTATGATTTTGTGTGGTTTCAGTTTGCTTTCGCACATTCCCTTGTTTATTTCGGCATGTTTTTGGGCTAATTATTTGTTTTCATTTATTGAGAATCTGAGTCTATTGTTAATTTTCACTTTCAGTTTTGTTTTTGGGTAAGTTAATGTGTCTTTCCATTATACTGCAATGCCATTTTGTTTTTCAAAAGTGCCACCATTTTGTGGATATTGTGAGTATGCAGTTGCTACCATTTTGCTATTCTGGGATGACTAGAAGTATATGGCATCATCATCATGGTGGTATGCAGGTCGATATTGTGCACCTTCAGGTAGTTTAAGATTGTAAATTTCCTCACAAAACCTAGCATGTGCTTTTCACTAAAAACCTCTCTGGTTAAATATATTTAACTTGTACTTTTTGATTTCAAGCTTTGCCTAGCATTTTGGGTTTGGTGCTTATTATGCTAATGTCCAGGTTTTGATTTTCTGCTTGTATTCTATCTCCTGGTTCCTTCTTTCACTGTTTTTTATTTCCTAGCAGAACATTCTTGTTCTACTTCTTCTTTCGGCTGCCCCTGTTAGGGGTTGCCACAGCAGATCAACTGTCCACATATTGATTTGACCAAATTTTACACTGGATGCCCTTCCTGATGTAACCCTCCCCTATATTTGATAAAATGTAAAATCTTCTCTAGTTATGGTGTAGGCCATCTTCCTCTTTAAAAAATCCATATTGTTCCAGTTCATTTATTAGTATAAAAGGTTATTATCTAGCAGGTAAAATAATGCAGTGTACTATTGAGTACCCATCTTCGAACTGAACTTGGTATACAGCCCAATGAAGTTGAAGTCAAGTATTTTATTTTTTACGTTGCGCTAATGCTCCATTTTATTGTCTCTGATTACTGAAAACAGATATTTTCAAGGCATTCCTGTAGCAGCAAGGTCAAGACTCCATCATTGACAACACAGCCCAAGTTAACTCTAAGCATCAGATATTTAGCATCTGGGAGTTACTCTTACTTTGCCTGCTAGCTTTGCATTCCACACTACATAATCAGCAAAGCTATACTGTTCTGGATTTGAATTAATTATATCTGAATGTTAAGGGAATAGATTTTGTATTTTTAGAACCTATATCTAAGTCAGTGCTTCTGCTATTGTCTGTAAACTGAATACAGCAAGCAGTGCCTTAAGAGAATTAACCTGATTCAGAGGTTGACAGATCACCTAAAACAGCCAAGTTTATTTCATTTGTGTTTGCTCAGTGGTCATCAAACCTGTAATGTGCTCATATCTTTTCCACCTAATTTCAGTAAACCAAACACTTTTACTAGTAAATCTAGCTGTTTTCTCATAAATTTCAAAAGACAACTCTTTCCAAAGGGGCAGAATAATATTCTGTGTTGAATATATTTCATACAGACCTGCCATGCTGTAGATGCATTTGGAGTTAATGGTTGTTTTGTCTGTGATCTTCTCACTGCATTCCAGGCAAATGCTATTGTTGGGAGACTAAAGCTGCAAGATGGCCTTGCTGAAATAAAGCCGTAATATCATGGTTCTAGGGACTGTGTTACTAAGTGGCCATTGGCAGGGACCACATGAGGCACCAAGCCACTGTGGCTCTCAACTTAATTAATAAAGTTCTGAAGAAGAAAAGGTTCCATTTAATGCACTTCATTCATTGTTAACTATCATTATTAGAATCAAATTAAGTGAACAACTGCTAAAGAAAAGACGAATTAACAACAAAAGCAATTTAAGAAATTAATACCATTTCAAAAAATAAAAATTTCAAACTTTGGCATCTCACATGACTACTCTTTTGTAATTGCAGAATAAGATCTGAAAAAAGTAGCACAGCTAATTAAACAATACAGTCATTTAGGGGTAAAATGATTGACTGATTATGAAGTACAATGAAGGAAAAACAATGCAATCACAGGATTCCTCTGCCACTTAGACTGGAAACCACTACCATATAATGTCAAGAGAAATTCATCATTACATTTGATCTAAGTTCTTACAGAACTTTGCAATAGGCACAGATACTGTATATGAATTTTCTGCTATGCATTGTATTTTACTTCTGAGAAATTGTTTTTCCTGATTACAATAATTAATATGCACTTTTCTTTTTTTTTTTACATTGTTGCTGTTGCTGTTTTGGACCATTGTGACCTTCAATTAACAGGTAAGTGCTGGAATTTCAATTTATTCATGAGTTTAATTCTGATGGAAATTGTATTTGTTCTCTAACTTAAGCATGTAGCCTGGTGTTGGTTGCACCAGGATGTACCCTAGCTGCATGGCAGGGTTTGTTGAAGAAGTATGTACTGTGCTAGGCTTCTTTGATTTGTGGCTGTATTTGTATATGAGAAAAAACACAGTGATGTGTGAATACTTTCTTAGAAGTGTTGATTCCAGTTTGTTTGAGTTTCTAAAGTAAATAGGATTGAGTATTTAGAAGTCAGAATATCTTCCTGCTGCTTTTTATTTATGCTGACAAAATTGTTTGGGGTTGGTGTGAGGCAGGTGCTTCATGTCTTCTGAGATTTGAGAAAAGTTGTCTCTTTAGGGGATCATTGAAGAAGTGGATCTCTACTTTATGGCCCACTTTAGAAACTTTTGCTAGAGTATGTTATACGTTGTTTGGCCTCAATGAGTTTGGATTTCACAGTGACAAAATGTGATGCGAATGCTTCTTATTGCTTGAAGAGGCCTTTATATCCACATATCAAGGGTGATTATTAAATAAATGCTTTTGGATTACTTTCTTTAAGCATGTTGGGTAAGCCTAATAGTTTTTCTATTTCTGCACCTTGCCACATTCTGAAAAAATGTATTTTAACTTGAGACATAGCTGTAGTAGGCATGTTGATCTGTGTGATTTGCCGTTCTCACTTAACATTGCCCAAGCATGCTTTTCTTTCACCTTCCCAGTTTCCCACACTTTGTGTATTGTTTCTGTATCCCATCTGTCAGCTGCGGAGGATGGCACTTTTTCAGGGCTTATTGTTTTGTTTTCTTTCAGTGAGATTTATTCTTAAATTCTACAGTGAAAACCTCAATTGTGGTAGGAAAAGATATTGAAAACAAACTTTTAAAAAAATGTATATTCTGTATAATTCCTGTAATATTACATATAGTGGTACTATGGAAACAATTGGAGACAAATGTTTTTCAAAACAGTAATAATTTTTTTATTCATTGCAGATAGTCTAATGGTAATAAAACTTCTAAAATAACAATGCCAATTTCAAATTGCAATGAGCAGCGACCAGATGCTTCATTCTTCTGAAAGTTTTTGTGTTTGCTATAGTCAACTCTTGGCACTTCTTCATGCAGTAAGAGCTCAATTAGTATTTGACATGTCAAAATGTGTCATTTTCTTTTTTTCTTCAATTCTATTTTGGATTGCTAATAGCTATTGTACCCAGTAGACCATTAGTTAAAATCTTAACACCATATCTAGAACTGATTAATGTTGTAGAGTCAGAGGAAATTGTAAAGTAAGAAGTTCAAACACAACACTCCATTCTAGCCTTAGTGTATTCTCTGTAGATGAAAATCCAATGAGCCATTCCTGGGCCAAGAACTTCCAGGTCAGATGCTACGCACTTTGTCATAAATGTCCGGTTTACAGAACATTAACTGTCCTATCAGTGATCTAATGTTAAGCCACTGTTTTGTAGCAGACAACACTATGGTATGGAACTGTTCGCATTCTTTTTGTATGTCCTGCCAGTCTTCACAGAAAGCTAGGCTGACAGAATGAAACGATTTAAATGGCTTGGTAAGATAAAACCTAGTGTGTGTTTTACTGGGCATTCTTTGAATATTACTGTATAAATGGCAGCTACTGCTTTTGTTTTACTTTTAATCTCAACTATAAACTTCTGGTTTAGAAAATGAGTTTTTTTGCCTAAGGCATTGTGAAAGAATGATGCCTCATTCCTCTGCTGTGTAAAAAAGAGAAAGCTAAATACTTCCTCAAAAATTTATCTGAAGTACTAAATTTAAATAAAACTTTTAACTAACATGTTATTTCAAATTATATATAAGCACTTTTTTAAAATGTTGTCCATGTAGTGTCAGCATCCAAGATCACATGATTCTTTAAGGAAATTGGGAAAGTGAAGGAGTGAGTCAAAAACTGCCATACATTACGAATCATACACATATAATTAACTCTGTATTCGAAGGACACTTGTTTAAGTTACACTGTTCATTTCTGGATGAGATGCATCCATTAAACATCCCAAATTATTCGTCTTAGTTCAATGCAAAGCCTTTCAAAATAACTGGCATATTCTGTGAATATTCAATGATTTATATGTATTTAAATGTACACTTGCCAAAATGTAAAAAGTTTCCAAGTTTTTTTAACTTTGATCTTATTCATTAAAAGCTACAGAAAAGTAACTAAGCCTGAGGGGAAAAAATCATCTGCTTCACCATTAAATCTCGGTGCTGTTTGAAAAGCAGAAATGTATGTCCAGGGAGAATGAGGAGTTTTGTCTTCCTATCCAGTGCCAGCCAGACTCCTAGAGTACACCATGTTCAGGCTAATGCCACTGTTTTAATATATAAGTTTCTTAAGTATTTTCTTTTGTTATCTGTTGTCTTAATTTTTTTAAATTAACTAGAAGCTTGTCAGTTATTATCTCTTTTGGATATTCATTCCATTTTTATATGTACTATTTGACTCTAATGAAGCATTTCTTCTTACCTTTAATCTCATTTTAACTTGTTCTCAAATATTTTGCACAGAGTTGTCATTAGAGAGTAGTGTTTCTAAAGATAAAATGGGTTAGTTAAATATACTTTTTACCTGTAAAGTGTGCAGAATGGTGTCATTCAATTAATCAATCGATTATTTTTTAATTGATTTATTTGCATAGGATTACCTTTAAGTTTGATTTTCCTGTTTTATACCAAATTTAACTTGAGGTGATATATGAAGTTTTCAAGCACTTTTGCAATGCGTGTGACTTGTATGTAAAATTACTTTCTCTTGTAACACAGAACGAAGTCTGTTAAGAGTAAATTTCTCAAAATCATTAGAATATTTTTCCTGGCAAAGAAAACAACAGATGTCTGGAATATATTACCAAGAGTTGTGATAGACAGTAGCACTATGAAAACCTCCAAATATCGACTTTATTAGATGTTCAAGAATTTAAGTGAATATGAATTGATGAGCTATTAGGGACAGAATTGCTGTTCTTCAAGTGACTAACAAAAATAAGTTGTTTGTGGAAGCGTAATAATAAAAAGCGACTGTTAGACAAGCCAGTGTTGTCACAATCTGATTGTGTACTGTAATATTCTGTATTCAGCGTAGTGTAAATGGTATTAGTTCTGGGTCATATGAAAGAAAATGTAGTTACATAAATTATTGTGTGTACATTTACATAATCCAATTACTCTCAGACATAGCCATTTTCTGTCTTCTTTGTCAAATAAAATTTAATGGGAATGCTTAGGTTGTTCCATGACAATTAGCCATTGTTTCAGTCATAGCCACATTTTAATATTTATCACAGTACAGAGAGAATGATAAAGCAGAAGTGTGGGGCAAGTGGAAAGGAAAGGAAATAGCAGATTGTTAAAAGGGTGATAAATGATTAGTTTTTCCATTGAGGCATTCTTTTTTCAAAATGATCCCTTAAATCTTAAAGGAATGTTCTTTAGTAAGGGTAACTTTATAATTGCCCAAGTTCTGCTAAAATTAAAGAGAGTCCTCCATCATTTTGTCCCTGTTTTCCAACATTCCTCTCCTGTAGGTATTTGGAATACACAACCTCAGCCCAAGACTGTCTTCAGCTGTGACTAAATCTACTCAAATGCACTGTAAATACACATACAAATTTGTATTTTTCTTTATTTTCTTAACTGTTTTTGATTTAAATATTGATAGAAGATTGTTGAGGATTAGTCTAGAACAGGGGTCTCCAAACTTTTCAGCCCGAGGGCCGCATTAACTATCAAACAGCAGTTTGGGGGCCGACTACACACTCGAGGTCCAAATAAAAAAGAATCAAAACATAGATGTTGTTTTTAATTATTTATTTAATATTATTTTATTCAGTTATTATTTAATAACACATTGATACACTACACATGAACACCTTGTCACAAAAACGAGACATAAACAGATAAAGGTTTGGGGCAGCCATCCGTATAATATGGTATCCTGGCTGCAAAAGTCGTTTTTATCAGATAAACAGCACTGAAGTGCATACAACTGAGTCCAGAACTAGACTGAGGGGGAAGGGAAAAGGGGTAGGCTTTTAAAGGGGAAGACAGGAAGTGAGGTCATAAGGATCAGGCACGTGTTCTTCATTCATTGGATCAAGCCCGGACATGACGTCAGAGGGGCCGGAGCTGGTAAGGTCTAGTTCCATTGGCTCAGTTCCGGAAGTGATGTCAAGAGAGCTAGGTGGAATCTCCCGGGAATGGTCTACAGAAAAGGGAGAAAAAGAGTCAGTGCACCCTGCCACATCCCGGCATGCCTCAGAACTGCCTCAAGCCCTTTAGCTGCCTCCCATGCGCACGTGTGTGACAACCTGTATTAGTGGTGTAAAATACTCAAGAGGAGACAGCATAAAGTTTTGGGGTTCGCCAGCCCCGTATATTGTGCAGAAATTATATTTTTAGATAGGTCAAAATCACAAACAAAATCGTTCATAACGCAACGCCGAACCATGGCGTCCGCGGCCATTTTATTGGGGAGGAGCCGGAAGTGGAGGAATGCTGGGAAGGACCGTGAGGGAGGCTGGGATTGGTGACGTCAGGGCAAGATGGCGGAGGAAGGGCGGAAGTGCCGCACTGCGGTCAAAACCCGGCTTATGACGGAGGGAGGTCCTTTTTCCTATGAGAAAGCAGAGGGACAAAGTTAGTACCCCACCATTCCCTGCCGGCGAATATGTTCCCAGGTGCGTTCGAATCCGTCCGCGGCCTCCTACTCGCGCGTGCGTGACAGTGGGAATGGTGAAATTGTTTCCTGGATGCCAAAATAGCAGACATTTCTGGCTTTAGATTTGATATCCCTAACATCAACAGTGACCTGAGATTATCATCAGACAAGTTTGTTCTCAAATTGTTCTTCACGTATTTCATTCTTGAAAATGTTTGTTCACACAAGTATGTTGTTCCAAAGATTGAAAGGTACCTTCAAAACATGCAAAACTTTTGACATTAGGAAAGTCTTACTTGGGCAAAAACTGGTAAAAACCCACCAGTCCTTCTTTGAACTTGTCCCTAAGGAAGTCATTTGCTTACAACTCAAAGACCTCCAGCTGCAGTTCATCTGGGCAACTGGCCACATCTGCTTCAAATGGGTTTTAAAACAGTCTCACTTCTGCCTTTGAATCCAAGTCAGAAAACCGATCCTGAAACTGCAGCTGGAGGTCTTTGATGATCTCGCATGCAAATGATGTGGGGAACTCAGCTGTTGCTTCAGCCATGAAGACCTTGGACTGCTGAAAGTGCGTCAAGTTGTTGGCCTTGTTCCAAAAACAAGACAAGTTTAGATCTGAAGGCCTTTAGGTGGGTGTATAGATCAGAAACTAGATTTTTCTCTCCTTGTAGTTTTAGGTTCAGAAAATTTAAATGACTAGTTATGTCTGCAGCAAAGGCCAATTTCCATACCCACTCTTCATCAGATAATAATGGCTGTGGCTTGCCTTTACTTTCCAGGAAGTCACCTATTTCCTTTCTTAATTCAAATACTCTGCTCACACCTTTCTCACAACTTGGCCATCTTACTGCTGTGTAATATGGTAAATCTTGTGATTCTGTGTCAGTATCTTTCAACATGTCTCTGAACTGTCTATGATTGAGCCCATGTGACCTTATTAAATTCACCATCTTCACCACAGGATTCAGTACACTGCTAATGTCCAGATATTTAGCACACAAAGCTTGCTGGTGAATAATACAGTGCAGGAACATTGGTTGTGGAAATGTTTTTCTCATTACACATCTGCTTCACTTGTCAAACCAAGCCTTTCTTTATGCCACTCATGTTCTTTCCTCCATCAACAGTCAGGCAACTGAGGTTAGTCCAGTCCAAGTTATAATCAGCAAATGTTTTTTTCAATTCATTGAATATATCCTCTCTGGTAACAGTGCCATACAGTGCATCCGGAAAGTATTCACAGCGCATCACTTTTTCCACATTTTGTTATGTTACAGCCTTATGTCAAAATGGATTAAATTCATTTTTTTCCTTCAGAATTCTACACACAACACCCCATAATGACAATGTGAAAAAAATTTACTTGAGGTTTTTGCAAATTTATTAAAAATAAAAAAACTGAGAAATACATGTACATAAGTATTCACAGCCTTTGCCATGAAGCTATGTAGGGAAGTCAGCTCTTGTGTTATGTTCATGTCTTCATCCACACCACTAATGAACACAAGCAGTTGAGAGGTGGAACAGCTGTCCAGCGATTCATCCATTGCAATTGAAAAATGGCGAAACTTGCTTGCATTTTTCACTATTTGAGTCACAATGTTTTCACCCATGTCTGCAACACGGCGGGCAATGGTATTTGCACCCAGTGCTCCATTTTTAAATTGTTTCGACTTTTCTGGGCAAAGTTCCTCAGCCACCTCCAACAAACATCCCTTCACTACTTCACCATCTGGAAACGGTTTGCCACTTCTAGCCAGGATGTAGGCAACTTTATAACTGGCCTTAGTTAAGGATTCATTTTCATTTGAGGATTTACTGAACAATGCCCTCTGAGATGTGAGTTGATTTTGTAATTTAGAAAATTTTTCGGCACAAACCTTACCCTCCAACTGTGCATATTTCTCCTGATGTTTGCTTCGATGATGATGGTGCAGGTTGTATTCTTTCATCACAGCCACAGTTTCATTGCAATTCACACATAATGCTTTCTCGCCGGATTTGATGAAGAAGTATTTCAAACTCCATTCTTCTTGAAATTGCCGACACTCATCATCTGTTTTTCTTTTGCTCTTCTCGGCCATCGTTGGGCACTAAAATAAAGTGACTTCAACATGAATAAATAGTGAAACTGAAAATATCTTGCACACAATATCGCTCAAAAAACCTGACTATGCAAACTAATTTTGTTGCAATTATAGCTGCAAATGACCCGAAACAATTTTTAAAAATTCTTATGATTTCTTAAGTTAAACTTACCTGAATATAGTCTGCAAATATATCCACTTATAGTAGAGAGATTGTTGCTTTTAATGTTTCCTCTTCAGAATATTCGGACAATTCTTGTTAAACTAACGACATTCCCAATACTTTATACACACTGGTAAGTAATTACGCGAAGGACTTGGAGACCCTGGACCTCAGCACTTCCGCCACACCAGGAATTGCCGGGGAGCATCTGGAGCATATCCGGGTGAGGATAAAAGGGGCCGCCTCCCTTCATTCGAGACTGGAGTCGGGTGGAAGAAGGACAAGGTCAGGAACAAGAGAGAGTAGGAGGCGGCCCGAAGAAGAAGGCATTGTGTGGCTAGGACTTTGGGGGGTTTGTGGGGCACTTGAACTGTGTAAATATTGTAAATAAACATGTGATGGTGGAAAACATGTCTGCCTGTCTGTGCCCGGGTAACGTTCACACTATCTATATCAGTGACGGATGTATAGTTTTAGCCAGTATCCAAGTAACTTGGAAAACACTTGTTGTTAGTTCTTATTAAGTTCTTGTTATTTTCCATCTGTGATCGCAGCTTGGTTTTCCTACATTACATGTTAATAATTAGGAAACCTGTGGTAGTTTAAATAATTTTTAGATCATGAGATTTTTATGTTTTCTTTTACTTCTTTATTTGAAAAAAAAAAATGTTTTTTTTTGTTTTTTGTTTAAAATTTAAATGGATTACATTGCCATTTTAGAAGCTACTTCTTGAGGATAATGAGTTTCTAGGGGATCATACCTCGTTGCTAGAGATCTCCTCCCTGACCTTCATCATGAAGTTTTAGTAATATATTACAATGCATTGCTGGACTCCTTTTGTCCAAGATATTGATTGGATTGGCAGATAAATGCAGTTAGATAGTCTCAATTTCGATATCCTGCACTTGACTTGTAGCTCTTTGTCTTGACTCTGTTTTTGTTTTAGAATTTTGGCTCTTGTAAAATAATAGAATCTTGGGGAATGGCTCTTTGCAATTCTTTGTCAACTATCATTACAGTTAAAACCTGTGGCTTAAAAAACAATTCAGAACCCTTACAAAAGGCGTTACTCTGTTTTCAGTACTATTTCTAGTAACGTGTTAACTCGTGCAAGTCATTTTCAAAGCTATAGCCCATTATTTTCCCTTAATTGCATTTAGCACATGTGTTGTTCAATGGCCCTTGCAATCTAAACCAATGACTTTCAAACTGGGGGCCCTGACCCTGGCAAAGTTGATATTATTAAAAAATTAGATTCAGATATTGAAGACTGTTTTGAAATTGCTTAGTTTTTAATTAAATCACTACTTGATATGGCCCAGTATGCTCAATGTTACTATTCATGTTAGTACATACCAGCACTTCTCACAAATGACATTCTACTTTCGACAAGCTTGTGTGTTTTAGCACATGTCGATCACCAAAGTTGCCTCATCTCCCCCAAACCCAACGAACTCCAAAATAATTTCTTTATATCATGTGCTCAGATCCCCAAGGTAGACATGCACATCAAGACCAAGACTTTTACACCCCCTTCACCCCACAAGCATGTTAAACCCTTCCTCTCCCTCGTACTCTCTCTCTCTCTCTCTCTCTAGTCCAGTCCAGTGGCAGTGTTACCAGATTTTTAGTTTTTGTCAACTTGTTTTTTGTACCATCATTTAAAGAAGTTAAATTAAGTTAACTTGTAGAAATTGGCAGACCAAGGCAAAATAATATACAATGAAGACCAAAGACAAATTTTAAGAATTATTATTTATAAAATACACATATTTAACATTACGTTTTAGTCTTATTAATATTAATCATCAGTAGTAATATATTATTGTAGACAGTGTTGCCAGTGTTTAATATTCTTGATCTTTTCTTTAAAAAAGGAAAAGGCTCGTTAGGCTCAAGTTAGAAGCAGAAATGTGCTTAGAGTTATCAAAACTGAAACCTGATAATGACAATGACATCTTCACAACTGACTTTGACTTATTTTTTCATTTGTTTACCTGGAATTATAAACAGTAACTCCAGTTATTTTTCTGCTTCTTTTGATTCATTTGTAACTGTAGAATTTGTGTAAATCAAAAATATGGTGCTTTTAAAAAAAAAGGTCAATTATTCCAGCTTAGAGAAAATCACATGACATTTAGTCACATATGTGTTAATAATCTGCTGTAATTAAGCATTTATTGTAGTTAAGGTCTATTATTGTTAAAAATCATGCAATGTTACAACTGTTAGAAGTAGCTGAGATCCAAGATCAGCTTCACTTTGTAGCATTGACCTTATTTTTTTGGGCGCCCTGACCAGACAACATTTTGCAGGGCCTTGACTTAAAGTTTGCGAATCTCTGATCTAAGGTTGCAAGCATGCACTGATTTCACAGCATGTTGCTGTACCCACCACTCAGTGAACCACCCAGATTGTTAGCATCACCTCAGCACCACACTGGAACAGTGTGAGGTTTTTTACGGTGGCTGGAGTGCTGAACTAAGCTATTCCATTAATCGTGGCTGAGAAAAACAAACTGTATAATGGTTGCTTTTGATTTTAAACTCTCCCAGATGATTCAAAGGACAAAACTGTTGATACTTGCAAATTTACTGCGAGAAAATTTAAATATCATAGAAGTACAAACATCTTTGGATTATGTAACAGTAAGCAACAAAATTTGCAACAGACTACAATCCATGAATGTACAACTTGATTTATGTACATAAATAAAACAAAATCTAAAGAATTAACTACTGCTGTTTATTTCCAAATGGATTGCATCAGACTACAGACCACTAAATATAGTTAAAGATACACATTACCTTCATATGAGACAACTGTGTCAAATATCAGGGATTTATATGAAACGCAGAAGTCTTTGCAGTTTCAACAGCTAAAAAGTTGTACATTGGTCACATTAATAAGGGACGACTGGACATTGCTCAACTACCTTGGTTAAACGTGTGATTAATGAAGTGACATTTTAAGATCAATCTCGATTAAAAACTTGCATAGTTCGATAGCCCTTATTTTTAGTCTTTGAGAAAGAATTCTTTTTGTTTCTGATTTTACTCGTAAAACAAGCAGCATCTCCTGGCTAACTGATTTAAACATCAAAGCAGTTGCTTTTAAGTACTCATTGCCTGAAGATTACAAAGGGCAGTTGGTTTGGCGAAAAGACAGGAAGTGTGCTTCATAAATGACATAGCACAAGGCCTGGTGGACAAGATTTATTGAAAGTGTCATGTTTCTGAAGATACAATCACATTGTGCTCTTTTATGATAGCAACTGTTTCATTACAGATCAGACAGGTTGGCTAAACATTTCAAAGTGATGGCATTTTAAAGACATACTTTTTGGTCTAATCATCACTGACACCATGATTCTTTGTATTTGTAAGCATTTTGACAGAGATATGTTTGCTAGGTAACTAGTTTTAATAGCTAACTTACAACATGAGGTGAATATTACTCAGTAGCCAGTCAGTAAAAGTTATCTGTGGACTTTCATGAGAAGAATACGTTAATTTAAATGATTGAGCTTGGTCATTTGGAATAATAAAAGTGCAACAGATGCTTAATGATTCCTTATCTTGCATAGATCTAAGCTTGGCCGGTTTGCACCCTAAGTGTGTGTGCAATGTGAATGAATGAGTGTGCTGCTGTCAATAAAGAGTGTATCTATTAAAGTGTGTGAGAAGTATGTATATGTGAGTGTGTATATACTGTATATATATTGTAAAATAAGCACTCTATAGCGCCCCTTGAACTCTCCGATGACACATCAGACACCTGGTATAATCCAATATTTTGACTTTTATTATAATACTGTGCACAAGCACCACTATTCCACACTACTCCAATAAACACTACAATACAATAACTCAATTAACAATCAATCCTCCACTCCTCCCAGCAGCTCTGTCGCATTTCCTCCCAACTCCGGCTCGGGCTGCTGGGGTTTCCCATAGTCCCTTTATAGTTCTCGACCCGGAAGTGTTTCTGTCCCTCAGTCCATGTGACTCTTAACACTTCTGGGTCAAGTGAAAATTCCTTTTCTTCAACCCGGAAGTACAACATTGCTTCTGTCCCCTCGACTGGGAAGTACTTCCAGGTTATAAGGCAAATATAAGTCCCTGTGCCTCCCTGCAGCGTCCCCTGGTGGTCCCCATGGTATCCAGCAGGGCTGTGAAGGGAAACTCCAAGGTTCATAATGCTCTGCTGGAACCTGGGGGATCTCCATGTTGCAGGGAGGACTCCACCTGGCAGCTGTAATAGTATTGGCCGGAATAAGCTGTCGGCTATAGTCCACTATATATATATATATATATATATATATATATATATATATATATATATATATATATATATATATATATATATATGGAGATGGCAAGTATTTGGTCTCAAGAGAAATCAGTTAGATGAACCCTATAATATATCAAATGTACAAACTAATTTCAAACTGTGTAAATTAGTTATAAACTTTTGAGTGTGTTGTTCTACATGACATGAAATTAATGTAATCAAGTGACAGAAGAAGAAATATGTTTGCTGTTTTGGTCTTAGAATTGTGACAACAACATTTTATGCCTGTTATTTTCAGATATGGATTTCTGAAGTATAACATTTGAAAGGAGAACTGCAGTAATGTAGCAGTGAGGTAATAAACACACAAGTAAACATTTGTATAGTTTTATTTGAACCGACTTTCATCAATGATCAATTTAAAAAACTATATTCAGCTGTGTATACCTTACATTTGATGAGCATACTTTCTTACGGGTTTGCTTTGAGGATCTCATTTTAACAGCTGAAGTAACTGAAGCAATTAGAGTAATGAGGAAAGGCTTATATTCCTTGTGGGTTCTTAGTCAGTTTTTATTCTGAAAAAATGTAAGCAGTGCTTGTACTAAATTTAGTGTTTTCTGAATCTTTAAGAGTTTCTGACTTCCCCTTATATTATGTCAATCTACAATGTTACAGATATCATAGAATAAAATCCTTCACTTTGTGTTTTTTTTTTTTTTGATATCTCTATGTTATTAATCTTGAGAGCTCCCAAGTACATGAATCCCAGAAATTTACAAAAATGCCACTAGTGGGGGATACTACCATCAAAACCCAGCTACTAATATGGGCAGACACAGCATCTTTTAAAATAAAAAATATTTATTTCACAAAACCGCTCTGTTACACTGTAAAGAAGCCCTGAAGAACACAAAAAACATAGGGACAATACCTACAAAGGCAATTTCAAAAGCAAACAAATTCCTAATCTGAAATCTAAGAAGCCAAGTCACAAACAAAGCACAGGTTCAAAAATCCAGTTAATCACAAAACCGCAGAAAGACGGAAGAAAAACTCATCAATTCCCAAGCGAATTCAGTTGAACCCCAAGGGATTTTGGGTTTGTCTTGGTTTGGAGTCTTCCAGAAAGAAAAAAGGTGTGAGGCCTTGACCGGAACAGGCCTCTTTAGCCTACCTGGAGAAAGCCTCACCTCAAAGGGCTTAATTCCAGGTAGGCTTAACTCAGAAGACCTGTCTCCAGCATTGCAGGCCTAAAAGGGATGAAGACCCAAAATAACCTTAAAACGTCCACCCTGGGAGCATAACCATATAAAACCTTGGCTGGTGCAAAGATGAACTAACAAACAAACATTTATAGCAAAAGAAAATTTACTTGAAAAATACCAAAACATGCAGCAAAAGCTCCACAGAGCAAACAGAAGGATTTGCTTAAAATACAAACCACAGTGAACAAGTCCCAAAAACACAATCCAGTAATCAGAATCCTAAGGCAGAGCAAATAATAATAAAAACAAAAAAGCATAAAATTAAACCATAAAGAATATACTCACAATGCATAACAAATGACTCCCACTTGAACTGTCTGTCTCCACAGCCTTTATACAGCTGGGGGCAGTTCCTACACAGAGATGGACAGGTGGCCCCACCTTTTGGGGACACCACCCACAAAGAACATTCTCACATTTAAAGAGAGTATCTATACATAATCACATATGAAACCAATAAAAATAACATTAACACAAAAAAAGTAACTTAAAATAAAGAAAAGAATAATAAATTATAAAATACACATAACTTCATCTCGACACAGGACAGGACAAACCCCACCTTTTTAGGGCTGGGGGTAATCCCTTGTGGTGAATGGCAAGTGGCCCCCAGCTCTTGTAGAACAACCCACAACACACAGGGATGTAATCAAGGCATAGATATATAGACAAAATCAAATACAGAAAATAATGCAAGTAAACAGAAATAAAATGAATGCAAACAAAAGAATAAAAAAAAATAACCAAAGAGAACATAAAGTAAGGACTTGAAACCCAGCCAGGGGAGGAATCTTAACTGAAATATAGCATTTTGTTTCATTACTGTAATATTTTCATGTGCGTCACACTTCTTGCAAATTGTATTGTTATTTTTTCTTATTGTTTTGATCCCAAAATTTGTTGAAACTGAAATCAAATGATTGTGTTTTTCTGTAGTTTCTGGATTCTTTTTGCATATGACAAAGTACATTCTGTGAACTAGTCTGAATTCTATTACCTCCCTACCTCCATCGCTGCTGCCCCAGACTAGTGTAATGGCTACCATATTTAACCAGTTGAAAAAGTTTCCTGCTTAAGCCACACACTTATGGAGTGTTGAATTAAAATATTTAAATATACCAGTATTAAGTTTGTGAAGATTTCACATTCAGAGTGCTCCTGTTTTTATCATCCACTCTTCAGAAATGTTTGTTAACTAAAGCCCAAATTGTAAGAGTGAGTGTGGGGTTCTGCAAGAAATTTTCCTCTCCACAGTACTACTCCACAGTAGTATAGGCTTTGGCTCTTGTGACCTTGAATTCAATTTAGTGGGCTTGTCAATGTTTGCACAAATGTCATGAAAATGATTCTGTACCATATTGTAATTATGTACAAAGTAATTTAAAATATTGCATGCAGAACTATTACTGTCTAACTGCATATTTACTTTGTTTTAAGTACTTCAGCAAATGTGAAGGAGCAAATGTGTTTCATTTACTGCATAAAGATACTAGAGCCATTCTGAAGAGTGATGTTCCTGTTCTTGAACAAAAAGGCAGAATTTTGTTTTCATTGGGATTTAGATGGGGACACCCACAGGTTTTACACAAAATAACTGGAACATTTTGAAAGAAACAACAAAAAACTTTATTACTAAACTGTTCTTCAGGATTTGTAAATTTGATGCACCAGTGGCCCGTGCAGTGCATCTCCAACAAGAAACCCAGTGACAGATAATATCCCAATAATTTACGCGGTGTCTTTGAATAACCATGGATATGGACCCTGGTTGTGGATTATCTGTTAAGAGTGCTCCATTTCTTTCTTCTTTTTAATTTTCAAGATTTGCTGCATTTACATTTTTTTCCTAGTTAAAACATTTTTCTTTTTTAATACAGTTTTTTAACTGTGTCAAGATAAACACAGTGATAACACACTGTCCCTTGTCTATTAGGTGGGGGTCAGAAAAAGCCTAGACCTCCACCCTCAGTTGTTCCTTAATGTCTATAGTATCCAGGGTTGTAGCCTATGTTAGAAATGGTTTAGATGCTGATTCTACCTATTCCAGACATTATGGAAGGGCTGAGGTTGGGCATCCAGACATTCCTGACATAAGCAACCCAAAGCCAAAACAATGTCAGAAAAGCACAAAACCCCCAAACTTTGGAAATCAGAGCAGTCCTATATGGTGGCCATCACACGAGTAAACTAGCTTAATGCTTGAGAGATGCTTGAGATTCAAAGCCCCCCACCCCCTCATTTTAGGTCCCCTGCTCTCCTATCTTATGACAGCTATGTTATAACTATTTTGTAGCAGATTCTGTAGTAAGTTCATGACAGTGAACTTGGTATTGGGGATAAAGGTACAGCATGCATCTTAGAGTCCCACTGTGAGCAGGTGATGTAACACTCATTTGTACTGCAATTCCTCCAAGTGGTGTGGTGAATCTGTACCTAATTATTGTACTTCATAAACTTTAGAACTTAAGGGTGATAACACAATAACAGGAAGCTATTATTTTCCCTATATCTGAAGAATTCACGTCCTTATTAGTCTCTTTTACCATTGAGAAGTTATCTACTGTATTTCATCGCATGTGAAGAGCATAGGCTATTTCACTGCCTGTATGTTTTAATTCCCCTTTACTATTTCTGATTCACTTCACCTCTTTCTTAACTGTTCTTTTACTACTAAAATACTGAAAGAATATCTTTGGGTCATCTGCTATATTCCTCTCTAACTGCCTTTTAGCCTCCCTAATATCCTTCTTAATAGTTCATATGCCCTATGATTCATATTAGAATTATTCGTCTTACAGTGCATCCGGAAAGTATTCACAGTGCATCACTTTTTCCACATTTTGTTATGTTACAGCCTTATTCCAAAATGGATTAAATTAATTTTTTCCTCAGAATTCTACACACAACACCCCATAATGACAACGTGAAAAAAATTTACTTGAGTATTTTGCAAATTTATTAAAAATAAAAAAACTGAGAAATCACATGTACATAGGTGTTCACAGCCTTTGCTCAATACTTTTGTCGATGCACCTTTGGCAGCAATTACAGCCTCAAGTCTTTTTGAATATGATGCCACAAGCTTGACACACCTATCCTTGGCCAGTTTCGCCCATTCCTCTTTGCAGCACCTCTCAAGCTCCATTGGGTTGGATGGGAAGCGTCGGTGCACAGCCATTTTAAGATCTCTCCAGAGATGTTCAATCGGATTCAAGTCTGGGCTCTGGCTGGGCCACTCAAGGACATTCACAGAGTTGTCCTGAAGCCACTCCTTTCATATCTTGCATGTGTGCTTAGGGTCGTTGTCCTGCTGAAAGATAAAATGTCGCCCCAGTCTGAGGTCAAGAGCGCTCTGGAGCAGGTTTTTGTCCAGGATGTCTCTGTACATTGCTGCAGTCATCTTTCCCTTTATCCTGACTAGTCTCCCAGTTTCTGCAGCTAAAAAACATCCCCACAGCATGATGCTGCCACTACCACTGTAGGGATGGTATTGGCCTGGTGATGAGCGGTGCCTGCTTTCCTCCAAACGTGACGCCTGGCATTCACACCAAAGAGTTCAATCTTAGTCTCATTAGACCAGAGAATTTTGTTTTTCATGGTCTGAGAGTCCTTCAGGTGACTTTTGGCAAACTCCAGGTGGGCTGCCACGTGCCTTTTACTAAGGAATGGCTTCCGTCTGGCCACTCTACCATATAGGCCTGATTGGTGGATTGCTGCAGAGATGTTTGTCCTTCTGGAAGGTTCTTCTCTCCCTGCAGAGGACCTCTGGAGCTCTGACAGAGTGACTATCGGGTTCTTGGTCACCTCCCTGACTAAGGCTCTTCTCCCCCGATCGCTCAGTTTAGATGGCCGGCCATCTCTAGGAAGAGTCCTGGTGGTTTCGAACTTCTTCCACTTACGGATGATGGAGGCCACTGTGCTCATTGGGGCCTTCAAAGCAGCAGAAGTTTTTCTGTAACCTTCCCCAGATTTGTGCCTTGAGACAATCCTGTCTCGGAGGTCTACAGACAATTCCTTTGACTTCATGCTTGGTTTGTGCTCTGACATGAACGGTCAACTGTGGGACCTTATATAGACAGGTGTGTGCCTTTCCAAATCATGTCCAATCAACTGCATTTACCACAGGTGGACTCCAATTAAGCTGCAGAAACATCTCAAAGATGATCAGGGGAAACAGGATGCACCTGAGCTCAATTTTGAGCTTCATGGCAAAGGCTGTGAATACTTATGTACATGTGCTTTCTCAATTTTTTTATTTTTAATAAATTTGCAAAAACCTCAAGTAAACTTTTTTCACATTGTCATTATGGGGTGTTGTGTGTAAAATTCTGAGGAAATAAATGAATTTAATCCATTTTGGAATAAGGCTGTAATATAACAAAATGTGGAAAAAGCGATGCGCTGTGAATACTTTCCGCATGCACTGTAAATATTCTTATTTTTTGTGATTGTTAGGTAGCACTTTAGTTAGTAAATATACAGTATTTTTATTCCTGTCTGTACAGGTATAAGCAAAACATGGACATCTACAAGCTGTAGTGCATTTATAGGGTGAATTAATTTGTATGGCATTTCCTGAGCCTGAGTCTACTTTGAAGTGCACAATACAATACAAACAGACAGTGTCCGAGATAGTGATGAGCAATCTCCTCTTTGATATTGTACTTGCAAACTAAATTTCTACTTGTTTAAGTGTTGTGGAAGACAGCCCAGACACAGACAGGTGGAGAGCGATGGTTCAACCCACACACGTTTACAAAGGTGCACACAACCCCCAAAGTCCAGCCCTCACAATGCCTCTCACTCTTCAGGCCGCCTCTACTCCTCTCCACCAAGATCTTGTCCTCTGCACTCCTGACTACAGCCAATGAATGGAGGGAGGCGGCCCCTTTTATCCACACCCGGACGTGCTCTAAGTGCCTCCCGATAATCATCTGCCGGCACTCCCCAGTGTGGCGGAAGTACTGGCTGCACACGCAGAAGCACTCCGGGTGTCCCTGGTCTTCTTCACCCCAACACCCTGGGTGTGATGGAAGTGCTGAGGGCCAGGGCTCCACAGGCATTGGGGTGCCCCCTGGTGGTAACCAAAGGCCCCTATAGCGTTGAACTTTCAAGCTCAGTTCCTGATGTCTCCAAAGCCACCAAGGCGGTCGCCCCATAAGCCCTCCTCCTCCTGGGTGTCCCGGCTGGATACCACTCCCAGCCTCCTGTGACAGTGTGTAGATATTCATAGAATGATTAGATTAGATGTACTTCAGTAATCCCAAGGAGAAATGCTGATGTATCCATCCATCCATTTTCCAACCCACTGAATCCTGAAGCCAATCCCAGCCAACACAGGGCAGGAACCAATCCCGGGCAGGGTGCCAACCCACCTTAGGACACACACAAACATACCCACACACCAAGCACACAATTGGGGTCAATTTAGAATCACCAATCCACCTAACTTGCATGTCTTTGGACTGTGGGAGGAAACCGGAGCGTCCGGAGGAAACCCATGCAGACACGGGGAGAACATGCAAACTCCATGCAGGGAGGACCCGGGAAGCGCTACCACTGCGCCACCGTGCTGCCCATGCTGACGTAATTAAAATTAAATACTTTTCTAATATATTCCTTGAAATCCACTGTAGTTTGTTTTCCTACTTTCACCTATGTAAAATCTATCGTAGAAAAACAGGAAATGCAGGTACTTAATTACAACCGCAAAACAGAAAATGCTGTATTTGTATGGAAAAGTTACTCCGACTTTTCTTTCATTGCAGACAGTATGAAACCAAGATATTTCATGTTTTGTCTGGTCAGCTTCATTTTATTTGTTAATATACATCCATTCCTGCATTTCAGGCCTGCAACACATTCCAAAAACAGAGGACACATTAGGGTCAGTAATGAAATAAAATAATTAAATAATGATGTGATGTCTAACAGGTGATGTCAACAGGTAATTGTAATCATGATTTAGTACAAAATCACAATTTTCCATGCTGCCCCAATGTTTTCTGATTTGGGGCTATACAGTAATCCCTCCTCGATCGGGGGTTGCGTTCCAAACCCCTCCGCGATAGGTGAAAATCAGTAGAAACCATATGTGTGTATGGTTATTTTTATATATTTTAAGCCCTTATAAACTCTCCCACACTGTTAACATTATTAGAGCCGTCTAGACATGAAATAACACCCTTTAGTCAAAAGTTTAAACTGTGCTCCATGACAAGACTGAGATGGTAGTTCTTTCTCACAATTAAAAGAATGCAAACATATCTTCTCTTCAAATGAGCGCCGTCAGGAGCAGAGAATGTCAGAGAGAGCGCTCACTAAGAAAAGCAAACAATCAAAAAATCAATACGTGCTTTTAAGTATGCAGAAGCACCGCGAAAAAATCGGTATTTTGTAGAGGAGCATCCGTATCTTCTAGGCAAACAGCCACTGTGTAAACAGCCCCCCTCTGCTCATACCCCCTCCGTCAGGCAGAGAGAATGAGAGACAGAGAGAAGCAAACAATGAAGCACCGCGCGGGAAGCATATCTTATATCATTGAGGAGTTTTAGTTAATATGTAATACGTGCTCTGATTGGGTAGCTTCTAAGCCATCCGCCAATAGCATCCCTTGTATGAAATCAACTGGGCAAACAAACTGAGGAAGCATGTACCATAAATTAAAAGACCCATTGTCCGCAGAAAGCCGCGTACCAGCGAAAAATCTGTGATATATATTTAGATATGATTACATTTAAAATCCGCGATAGAGTGAAACCGCCAAAGTCGAAGCGCGATATAGCGAGGGATTACTGTATATTAAAACTTCCAGAGTGTGAGGATATAACTATATTGCTGCAGTAAATTCTTAGAAGACAATTTTGCTAACTTCTTGTTGACACTATGATATAATGTGTGATAAGTATCCAAAAGGGTTCAGTCCTAAGTACGTAAAATGCATAAAATGTTCCAGTCTTTTTTGTGTAAAATGATACTTCAGTACTTTTATCTTCTCATTTCAATATATAGAATGTTGAAATTGGCACATCAGAAATAAATACATGCAAATTTGATGTTTTAGTGATCACCTGATAAGCCTATTGTGAGCCTCCATAACTCATATTACAGTTTTTCTTCATTGAATTTTTCACGATTTTTGCAATGCCTGAATATGTGAGCTGATTATGTTTTAAATATTTTAAATCACAAGCTTTAAAGAATCATAAATCTGGGCTAGAATCTTTCTAGAAATTAAGAAAAGCTTTAATGTGAATATTGAATGAAACTTCATTGGATTCTTGGAAGTTGACTTGATCACACAAATAAAATGATTCACTCTGTTGCCATATTTATGTTAACTACAAAACGTCCCATCAGTCAGTTTTGAAGATAATCATAATGAGCATATGGCATTACAGTTATCTTTAGATTATCAGAATCTGCTAGTGCTTTAATCAAGAAGTCTAACTTAATATGTTGTAAAATGTTGCAAAAACTTCTTATGTCACCTCATTCAGCGATAGAGTGAAATGATAATCACAATGTAATGAATTCATATTTCTTTGTAGTTGTTTTGTTCACCCATACTTGCCAGTGCAAGTGACATTGACACAGATCTGTAAAAGTATTGTAGTATATTCTGTTCAATCTCTCTGTTCATGTATCCTTGAAAAGTGCTCTATTTGTTTATTTTCGCCGCTGTTATTGTAGTAATTTAATAAAACCATATATGAATCATTAGTTGCTGGAGGTGAGGGCTACAATAAAAAAATATAGATTTTGGTTTAACTGATATTGAAGAAGAGAAAAAACTATTGGGTTCTAATATTATTACATGGAATAGTAGTAGTAGTTCTTCCTCATTTATACAGAGGACAATAAAATTCCTAGTTGCATGTCCAACCAACATGCAAAACATTGCCCTATGCAGTGTCACGATAAATACGAATGCGTTAAAGTATAATTGGGTCTGCTCACATTCAAACAAAAACAAATACAAATACGTATGATGCTGCACTTCAAAAATGTTACACTTATTTAGAGATATTTTGCAGATATCTTTTTTAACAGTGACATATGGGATTAGGCTACAGTACAATTGTTTAGATATTTTTTTGACAGTTGGAGCAAAGGTAAGTTAAGTGGCCTGCTAAGGAACAGACAGTGAGCTGGAAAGTTTCAGATTTAAAAATCTTTTAGCCATTGCACTACAATACCTGCCTAAATTGCAATCACTCACATTGTAGGTTTTAAAGATTCAGGAAAAAAACATAATTTCTACATCACTTTCTACCGGTAAAATAAATATTAATGATTTAGCTCTTTTCTGTTCATTTCATCCATTTCTAAAGTACAATTTTGTGGAACATTAATAAAAATTCTGTTTCAGTTCAGCTATTTTTATGTTTTAACTGAACTGAAGCAATCACTTCACTGATATGAAAATGTTGTATTTAGACTGTGGCGGGTGCATGTGTGGAGAGACTGGAATTGCAGTTGCCTAAATGAATTTGCTTTATTTATAATTCCTGAGTTGAGGTGGGGCTTATCCTTAGTAGCCTAATTATACTGGATACAACTGACCTAGATAAATATACATAGCTACGAGTAATTTATTTCTAGGCATTCATCCAGAGGTCTATGTGCTTGCAAGTTAAAAATCTTAAGATTAAAATCAGAAGCACTCATAAGATTAAACTTGTTTGTACATAAGAAGCACCTTCACTGGAAAAGATTTATGAAATCCCCCTCATCTAACATAAAGCCTTTTAGTTTATTTGCCCAAAATGCATTAAAGATAACACCTAGGAACAAACAAGAAGTTTACAAGTGTATTTAGAAGGGCATTGTAGTTTGAAATTCCTGGAAGATTAGAACCTTGCAAGTGCAGAAGTTTGCTGTTTTTTTGCAATTCTCTAAATCACATTTTGACCGAAATAATTACAGCAACAAATAATCTGCATGCAATATGCAACATGGGATACTGTACAAACTCTGACAGCAATAAGATTACAGAATACAAAATATACAAATGGTTACGTTATCCCTCGCACCCTTAATGGTATTAATGGCACCATTCTTTACCACATCTGTTATTCTGAAGGTCTGCTCCATTTCTATATAAAGTTGCTGCTGTTTTGAATACTGAGAAATGAAAAATGTACGGCCAAAACATGTGAAACTCTAGTGATTCTAAAAACAACACTGATGAAAACGTTTTTGGTTTAGGTAATGCAAAGCAAAAATCGGGTGGCTTTAAGCAAATATGACAGTGGCTTATCAGTCTTCAGTGTTTAAAGCATTCCAATAAGTGGCTCAGATAAAATCTAAGATATTACAGTTAGAGGCCAAGGCTGCTGTACATAGAACATACCACTAACATCTGTGAAGAAATTGTCACATGAAGAGAGCCCCAAGCAAGTAGGGTACTGCCATAGATATCAAAAATGCAGTGAAGCCAAGCAACATATTGTCACAAAAATAATCCAGAACAGCATTATATTATTTCACTAAAATATCATATGGATATTTAGCTAGTTTTTAGTCTTATATTTCAATTCCCAGTTGTACATGTAACGATAATATCACACATACACCAATAAAACAAAATAAAACAGCCTGATCTTAAGAGTAATACAATATTAGAAGAAGTACTTTTAACAGGTATGTTTTACATAAGTTCAAATGGAGCCATCTTGGGCAGAGTAGACTAAGAATGATTCACTATGGCACAAATACGGTGCTGGTGGTCTGTGTTCTTATCGTGGCAAATCAATGATTCTCTTTCACTTTGTACACAAATGAAATGTCAAACTCTCCCATTTTAGCTTGACGTAGACCATTAATTTAGGCAGTTCTAGCTGATGTATCCGTAGGAATTAGCCAGGCAATGAAATGCTTTACAGGTCAATACATCTCACAGTCTTCCACTTGGTGTTTAATAAAATCAGAACAGACTAGTTAGTGTATACAGTAAAAACACAGTAAATATGAAGTTTTTGAGGGGTAATGCAGCAACATCTGCCAGCTTACAGTAGAAGCACATTATAGCTATGGGAAAACAAGTAAGCATGTTTTTTTCTCATGGTATATCAATGAATGAGTCCTTTTAAATTAACTATAAAATATGTATTCATTTACTCATTTTAAGACTATTTGATGCTATTGATTACTCTTATTAAACAGACAAAATATCATGTAGAACAATTTTGTAGTTTGCATGTTGATTCAACAACTGAAGTATGGGAACCAGTTGACCAGACATTTTTTTGACCAGCTTCTTCAGTTCTGGTATTTTGTTCTCTGATAATGCAAATGGTATACGTGTCATTACAAAAACCTGCAAGATAATGTAATTTGATAATTATTGCACAGTTTAGAAGAGCTTCTGGGAGTTTAGAGGCAAATGAATAATCACAGTACATTTCCAGTATACAGTACCTTATGTTTATTTTATGGTTCACAAATCCAACGTTCATTTAAGCTGAATGTTGCAGTTGGTCTTAATAAAATTGACAAATTGAATTAAGTCTTTGCTGAGCCAAGCGATGGTTAGAGATTTCTTGACATGCAGATGGTTTTAAATTTTAATCATTATGAGAATAAGTAGCAGTGATGTGTATTAAAATGGAAAAATGTTTTTGCATCAAACAGTGCAAATACAGCTAAAACAGCATATTATCATTTTCAGTATCTTTTTGTTATCTTTGCAGTACAGCAAATTAAGAGATAGAAGAAAATACTACATGTAATATAGGGAACGTTTGCTTTTAGGAGAAGCTATTTACCTTTTTACTATTACGTTTGGTATACTGTAAAAGAGACACAGTAGGGTTTCTTGACAGATAGATAGATAGATAATACTTTATTTGTCCCCAAGAGAAATGTAACACTTTACATAAACGCAATAAAAATAGCAATATTATAACAAACACCCAAATGTACTTAATAACTTCTGTCTTGGCTAATGATAGTAGAGTTATTTCAGTCTAACAACAGGCTCTGTAAGTTATAGCAAAATGTATCAGATTGTGGTCAGATCTGCCCAGTTTTGCCAGAAGCATTTTACATTTACTGTAAGTAAAGCAGATTCAGTTTGCTGTCTCTTGAATGAAACATTACACAAAGTGATGAAAGTATGTCTTTGTTCCTTTCAAAGTCCTGTGATTCTGTCACTGAATCCCCATTGATATCCACCCAGTATTAAAACAATGTGTAGAAGAAGAAATTTAAACCAGTTCTTTGCAATACCCAAAATGTCATGTTACCTAAGTGTGCCATGACTCGCCATGAGTAGTGATAGTTCCTTAATTTGAAAGCAATCATACATTCCTTTCACATGGAGGCAGGCCAATTCTGAATTATTTTCATGTTGCGTTTATCTTTGCTTTGGCTCTTCTCGATTTTTGTCTTTGAACAAGTTGCTCCTCCAATAAGATGTAACAGGCCTCTGGTGATCCAGTGCTACCAGCTGACTACAGGCACATTTTTAATATAGGCTACTTTATGTTCTTTATAGTCTCTTAAATTTTCACATGTTGCAGGTGTAAGGTACCCTTTAAATCTACTTCACTCACCCCGTGACTTCTGCCAAGTCTGCAGTTTACCAAAAGGCAGCTGAAACAAGCTAATACTTGGGTTTGCAATAATAGCAGCATATCATCAATTTAATATTCTTTTATGTAAGTAGTTTGGTTGAGCAAGTCTGTCTTGTGAGGATCTCCAAATGAGACACCTCCTTCCATAGACTTATGGGCTTTATAGGGCTCAGACCAGATTGAGCTGGGACCAGTTACTTTCACTGGCATAATCTTGTCACAGTAGAAGCAGAAGGAGACAATATTGTTAGCCACAGTGCCCCTGTTGTCCTGGGCCAGTATCTTACATACTTCTGATGAGCTCAGAAGGTGATCCTGTAACACACAGATACATTATGAGATATTCGACTCTGTCAATGACTCGGCTTAGTGTGGCTCTAAAGTCAATGCCTGAAGCGTCAGTCTGGAAGAGAAAGTTTAGAGAGAATTTAGGGGAGATCAACACAAGAGCTAGCTATTTTTAGGTCAAATGATGTGGCCTCAGTTTTTGGGATCCATTCCACCGTATTTGGTGCCCTTTTCCTCATAAGTTATTAAAACTCAGATATGAATCTACTAATAAGACTTTATCTTGCATTTTATTCTGTGACTGGAGACAGTCCCAAATGGCAACAAAGTTAGACCACTGTGGCTTGAACTGTCCTTCACCTACAGTGCAGCATAGATACTTAGTCACCCTGAAGTAACATTTTTTGGGTTAATCTTCAGGCCAGCATCAATGACATTATGGAGGACATCCAAGATGCCATGTAGGTCTTCCTCCTTAGTGCTAATAAATGACAATGTCATCCAAAAAGGTGGAACTATAAGCATTATAGGGGGCTGAAGTAGTCTGTCCACAAGTTAGTTGGTGGAAGGTCACTGGAGCCCTGTGCAGCCCAAAAGATAGTTTTAAATATGGTCTTTTCTTTGGCCATGTCAACGGCCCTGGTCATGGAGGCAATTATGGCAGTCCTCATAAGGTCTTTGAGAGTGTGTCAGAAGTTTTGAATTCATTGTAAGGCCAAGAACCATAACCCATTTTCCCGGGCAAAACATGCAAATGCTGGAGCCTCTATTATACAGCTTCCTATAGCCCCACCATGCTGATTCTTTTTGATTCTTTTGCAAAGAGGTATCTTTCATTTTGAGCCAACAGCTTCTTGGTTCACATGGTTCTCACATATGTCTTCATACCCGAATTTGATGAAGCACTCTTATCTGCCTTTATCATTATTTTATGCTTTGGAGTATCAGCATAATAAAATGAAAAAGATTTGACTTTGGCTCCTATCCAGCAGCTTTAAGATTTAGAAAATGGTTGGTTCATATATGTGCTTCATAGAGGAGTGTAGTACCTCAATGGTCTCTCGAGGGGGTACTTTAAAGGCTTGCAGAAGAAATATCTGAACAATGCCACTTAATACTTGATGCTCACACCACTTTTTTGTTGGTTATCACATCAACAGGAAAAATAAGTGAAATACAATGACTAGCAGTTGATCCATAATACACTACACACACATATTCAGGCACAAGATTGCACATAAAATAAACTCAAATGTTCTTTACACAATTATGTTTCAGTCTAATTGCATTGTTGCAAGTATATTTTCACTCTTTCATCCATTATGTTATGAAACTATATTTTATGTTATGTTAGGCTGAGCTGATAACATCACTTCAAGAGAAGCCCAACAAATCAACATACTAATTAAAAGGGCAGGCTCAGTTATGGGGATGCTCTGTAACCCAAGGAGGTAGTAGTGAATAATGAGCAATGTCACACATCCCTTTGACACACTAACATTGAAGACTTTCACCCAACAAATTTTTCAGCAGAAGTGTGTCAAGAAACACTACTATAGTTCCTTTATATCAACAGCAGTACACCTGCGTAATTCCTTACTGAGACTGGGACTTCCAAGTCAGATATTCTTTCTCTCTTTATAGTTATCTTTCTTTTTTAGTCATTCTAGTATATACTGTATGTATTTCTATATTGAGCTTCTGTAAAAAAGCAAAATTTATCCCGGGGACAAATATCTATCTATCTATCTATCTATCTATCTATCTATCTATCTATCTATCTATCTATCTATCTATCTATCATTCTTAAATTTGAGGTTGCCTCTTTTGTATTGTTTTATTGAATTACTCTATTTTAACACTATCATTAATTATTATTTATTTTAAAGATGTCAGATTGCCACCATTTTGTCCTGCTTCTTTTAATGGAGTACATCCATTTTGTGCTTGCCTCATTAGGATTTTTGTTATTGAATTGTTCTGTTTTAACATTATTATTAACTAGCAAAATACCCGCGCTTCGCAGCAAAGAAGTAGTGTGTTAAAGAAGTTATGAAAAAGAAAAGGAAACATTTTAAAAACAACGTAACATGATTGTCAATGTAATTGTTTTGTCACTGTTATGAGTGTTGCTGTCATCAAGGATTTGATTATCATTATTTCTTTCAATGAGGTTCGTATTTGGAGGATGTGTTGTGTTCAAGTTATATTCCGTGTTTGTCAACCGCTGTAAAGATAACAGGTTTCATTCATGAAATGTTCACTACCTAAATCGGTACTCGTGAATCTAAGATGTTTAACAGGCATTCCTGGTATTAAGTTGTGGATTTGCCTGCGAATATTTAGCGGCAGTGTGTCTATGAACTTAATTTAAACTTAAACTTTACACCTTGCTTTCCTATTGCTATGCCTACAAAGGCTTGTTCAGATTCAGAGGGTTGTTCCTTTCTTACTGCATCAATAAACAGCTCGTCTTCCTCTTTATCTGAGACATCACACACTGCTTGCATGGGTTCACCTTTCCCAGTCCTGCAAAGTCAGTTCATGTAAGCCGCTCGGAGTACATGCATCGAAGGTTCTCAGCTGTGCTTGTGCTATCTCGCTCGATCTTGCAATGTCCACGGCTTTATTTAATGTTAGCTCAGACCGGCACTTAAAAGTTTCTCTCGCATATTTGCTGAGTTTGTGCCAAACACTATTCTATCCCTGACCATCTCATCTTCGTTTGCATAAGCACAGTCCCACACCAGCAATTTTAACTCCGTTACAGCAATTTTAACTCCATCACAAAGTGATCAAAAGTCTCGTTTATATCCTGCGTCTTCTCATTAAACTTGTATCTCACGAATATTGTATTTGTTGTAGGCATGACAAATGGCAGAGGCAGCGTGTCTAAGAACTTAATTTAACCTTAAGGTTTACACCGGGCTTTGTTTCCACAGTAGCTGCACTTATGAAAATGCTTGTATGCGTCACTCGTTTCATATTCTTTTGCTGCCTTCTCAATTGTGTAATGCTTTTCTTGTTCAGCCATCCTTGGAGCTCTCACTTGTTGTCTGCGTACTGCGTTTACAGTCAGTTCACGTGAGCCGCTCAGAGTACATGCATTGAAGGTTCTCAGCTATGGTTGTGCTATGTCGTGCGATCTTGCGATGTCCATGGCTTTATTTAATGTTAGCTAAAACCCAGCACTTAAAAGTTTCTCTCGCACTTTCGCTGAGTTTGTGCCAAACACCAGTCTATCCCTGACTATCTCATCCTCGTTTGCAATATTTAGCGCCAGTGTGTCTATTGGAGTGCTGCTGATGGATGGCCTTATATGGGCAGGCACTTAATTACATGGGAGGCCTGACGATGAGGGACGCAACTCCGCTTCACACGACGACCAAGCTGCAGGCTATGGCCGTATATATATGTACGAAAGCAGGTTCCAGTTATGACCGTTACGCGTAGAGTTCGAAATGAAACTTTTGTAAGTAAGCTGTAAGGAATGAGCCTGCCAAATTTCAGCCTTCTACCTACATGGGAAGTTGGAGAATTAGTGATGAGTCAGTCAGAGAGTCAGTCAGGCAGTGAGGGCTTTGCCTTTTATTATTATAGACTAGCAAAATACCCACGATTTGCAGCGGCGAAGTACTGCATTAAAATTTTTATTAAGAAGAAAATGTAACCTTTTTAAACTGAGGGAAAATATGCCAATAATTATTTGTTAAGGATCTCTTTGTATACCATGTTGTCAGTTCGGCCCTCCGGTTGTAACATGACCAAGCTGTGCGCTGAGCTTACTCTTGAGCATGCAATTTACAGTTGGCCATGTGAACAGTAATCTTGTCTCAAATCTCACAGCTTGGATTGCTGCTGTCATAATCGGTTTGAGTTTCATGGTTTGTTTCAATTACGACAGTATTTGCAGGATTTGTTGTGTTGAAGTAACATTCGGCATCTGTCAAGAATTGTAAGCACACAACCAGTTTCATCGATAAAATCACATCCAGCTTTTGAGAGTTTAAACATTCATAAACATCAAAGTGTCCACTACTGAAATCGTCACCTGTGAATCTAAGATGTTTAAGAGGCATTGGCGGTTGTCGAAAGGTGTAAAATATTTGGCCATTTCGGTACACTTGAAAGCAACAACCGAACAATTCAGCGGCAGCCATCAACTCACATGCAGAACCATAGGTGAAGGGCTTAAGCATTTCACTCTTATAGTGCTCCTGTGTAGTATAATTATCTCCTGTACCATCATCAGTCCACACCTTGAACCTGTCCCAGTCATTCAATACATAAGACACAATGTTCCTCCCAATATCAAGAGTGAGCCTGATATGGCCGTGCAATATGTAACACAGAGAATGGAAAAGGCAGGTGCCATCTCCGGGCATGGAAACCACTCGGTAAGTGACAGTTCTTTAAACGATGGTGATCACCTCGATAGACATGGTAATGGGGGTTGGAATGATAAAGGAAATGGGTACCTGAGCAATGTAAGGTAAGTCTAAAATACCTATGCAATAACTATAATTGTAATAAAACAATTAAACAGTGGAGAAGCCGTGGATTAAACAAAAAGGCTGTAGTTATCAGTAGGGAGACGTGAATCCCATGGTGAAGCAAGGAAGGGAATGTAGAGACTGGAGCGACGGACGGTCTTATACAGGCAGGCAGCCAACAACGTGGGAGGCGTTGGGATGGGAGACCCAACGCCACCTCTCACGGTGACCGAACTGCAGGCTATGGACGTATATATGTACATAAGTAGGATTCAGTTAACGTTGGGAACCCGTGTACCATATTTCTTGAAGATGGACCCATAAGTAACAAAGACTGTTGAAAAGTTCAATATGGCAGCCGACAGTGGCATCATACCACCGAATTAAGTACGTACATTGGTTTTGGTTAGTGCAGGGAAGCCGCCTATCAAATTTCGAGAAGATCGGGCCATAAATAAGAAAGTTCAACATGGTGGACTTTGTTGACCGTTATGACCATTACGCGTAGAATTTCAAAATGAAACCTGCTTAACTTTTGTAAGTAAGCTGTAAAGAATGAGCCTGCCATATTTCAGCCTTCTACCTACACGGGAAGTTGGAGAATTAGTGACGTTGGAAAGTTCAATATGGCGGCCGACAGTGGTGTCATAACAACGAAATAAGTACGTACATCGGTTTCCGTTAAAAGTTTAATATTGCGGCCAACAGTGGCATTATACCACCGAAATAAGTACCAAATTTCAGCCTTCTACCTACACGGGAAGTTGGAGAATTAGTGACGTTGGAAAGTTCAATATGGCGGCTGACAGTGGCGTCATACCCCAAATAAGTATGTACATTGGTTTCGGTTAGCGCAGGAAAGCCGCCTACCAAATTTCGTGAAGATGGGGCCATTAATAAGAAAGTTCAATATGGCGGACGTTGTTGACCGTTATGACCGTTACGCGTAGAATTTCGAAATGAAACCTGCTTAACTTTTGTAAGTAAGCTGTAAGGAATGGGCCTGCCAAATTTCAGCCTTCTATCTACACGGGAAGTTAGAGAATTAGTGATGTTTGGAAAATTCAATATGGCGGCCGACAGTGGCATCATACCACTGAAATAAGTACGTACATCGGTTTTGGTTAGCGCAGGGAAGCCACCTACCAAATTTCGTGAAGATGGGGTCAGCCTTCTACCTACACGGGAAGTTGGAAAATTGGTGATGTTGGAAAGTTCAATATCGCGGCTGACAGTGGCGTCATACCATCGAAATAAGTAAGTACATCGGTTTCGGTTAGCACAGGGAAGCCGCCTACCAAATTTCGTGAAGATGGGGCCATAAATAAGAAAGTTCAACATGGCGGACATTGTCGACCGTTATGACCGTTAAGTGTAGAATTTCGAAATGAAACCTGCTTAACTTTTGTAAGTAAGCTGTAAGGAATAAGCCTGCCAAATTTCAGCTTTCTACCTACATGGGAAGTTGGAGAATTAGTGATGAGTCAGTCAGTGAGTGAGTGAGTGAGTGAGTCAGTCAGTCACTCAGTCAGTCAGTCAGTCAGTCAATGAGGGCTTTGCCTTTTATTAGTACAGATTATTATTTATTTTAATGATATCAGAATGCTACCATTTTGTTCCTGCTTTTCTTAATGAAGGACATGCATTGTGTGCATGCATACATCAGTCTTGTTATAATGTTTGTAGAAATTACTCCAATGCATTTGATACATGAACTATGATGTCATCACCACACCTCTGTAATAAAAATGATGGTGCAAACTACCTGTACAATTATCTAGTGTCCTAATTTTTTTTAAAAAGGTAATCAAAAACATACTATGTACAGTATTTAGGACTAGGAATTCTGGGAATTATTAGGAACTCTGTTTTCTTTTTACTTTGACTTTGCTTGTTGGGCTTTGGCCAATGTTATTTTGGACTTTCATTTTTTTGATTGTCTATCTTTCCTTAAACTTAACATGACTGTTCCTTCCTTTTGATTATATATTACCCAATATTCATTTTGTGTATTTTACAACTTGCATTTAGTGTTCTTTAAGCTTTACCCTGATAATACAGTGCTATATCCTCTAGCCAAAAGAAAGAAGGAAACAGTTGGTAAATTAAGAAAACCACTGCCACACTGCATTTATTGCTTCAAACAGACTGGATTATTATTTGAATCTGAATCTTCCACATGGTATCAGTAAACTCTAATTTAGCTGTATCCAAGTTTGAAATGTTCACATAGATTAGTTTTAGAGTACATACAAATATTCACTGAACACCCTCACAATATGTGATGATTATAAAGTGGCTTTACCTAGCAACTTTCCAATAATTATCTCACATGTATAAAACTTTAGATAGGAAGGAGTAAATGGCCTCATTTTGAAAACCTGTTAGAAGTAAGAAAGCAGGTGATGACTGTGCATACGATATTTATTGTGAATATCTTGTTGCCTGGGGAAATTAACTGTGGAGCTCATTTTCAGGATTGAATTAAGCACAGAAAAATGTCACAAAGTAAATATACAGCTTCACCTGGGCTGAGACTGCAAAACAGTGCCAGGAGTAAACAACGGCAGGTTTCTTCACTTGTTAAAAGTTTCTATTATTTTATAAGAAACTTGTGTCATTCTTCCCAGCTGCTTACCTTATATTTGTATATATTTTCCTTGTTCTGCGATAAATGAACTGCTTTGCAATGACTTTGACTTAGTTTAGCCTACTTGTTGTTAAGGCATTGTAGCCACCAAGAATTCCCTGTATTGTCAGTCATCACTTACTGTCTCACTTCTAGCTGGATTTCTAAATGTGCACACTTAATCCTTGCTGGATTTCTAAATGTGCACACTTACTCCTTCCTGTCATTCACATGAAACGTCTGAGCATACCCATCTAATATAAAATCCTGCAATTGAAAAACAGGGACATTTTTACTTTAAATTAAACTTGAAGCTCATTTTCAGAACGGAATTAGCCATGGAGAAGTGTCACAATGAAAAGATGCAACTTACCTTAGGCAGATATTGCTCAGCTCCTACTATGCATTATACAGTTTTAATACAATATTGTACCTACAGTTCAAGTCATATGAAGTTTATGGCCTCCATCCACCTATGAATTATGCATGAAAGATCTTCATAAGATGCATGTTACATTTTGTTTGCAGTGTTTCAGATATGTATCATCAGTACACAGCTTGGGAAAAATAACCAAAGTTCTTATTTCTTGTTTTTTTTTTAACCCATGTGTATTTTTGGAGAATTATTATAATAATATTTCTGTTTTTTGCCCATCTTTCATATAGCGGTGTTTGACAGTTAAAGGTCAGGGAGTGAAAAAGAGAGATATGGAGCATGAGAATGTCACTGAATAAGGGTTTGACCTCTATACCTCTCATTCATCTAACATACAGTAGCAATTACAGTCATACACTGTTTAGTGAATTATTAAGAGGAATGTTTAGCGAGGAAGGAAAAGACTGAATGTAAGCATCTGGCTAGACAACATTTCATAATATTTCTTTTTCTTGTGCATGCCTCCTTTGATTTAATGTATATTCAATACATTTGTATTATGTCCTTCTCAAGTCATTTGCTTTGGAAAATGCTTTATGTTTACATTTAATATGGAAGCTTTATAAACAAGATGGATTAATAAGGTGAAGTCATTCTTTGTGCATTTTAGATAATATGTTTTAACTTATTGCAGTGAGTGTGTTAATAGTTCATCCATATTAAACAAAATCTGAAATAAATGGTGCTTGCATAACATGTAAATCAGTGAGAATGTGTAAATTATGAGTTCCAAACATCTAGATTTTTCAAGGGTACTCAGAAATAGAAGTGCAGTGTAAATCACTGCTGATAAAAAGGTGAATGCTGATTTCAAACTTAAGGAACAAAAAATATGTCTTGCTTTTATTATGTCAGAAAAACAGCACACTACTATGAACTTAGCGTCACGATTTAGCTAACTCAAAACAGGATTAATAGAAGAACAGTTTACTAAAAAGAATATTAACGCTTTTGCCCATTTTACATATGCTGGCTATCTATTCAAAAACTAAAAAATGAATGTGGTTTATAAATAAAAAACTGTAGAACTGTGATACGTTTTTGACATATGAGAAACACATGAAATGAAAAACATTTAATCAAAAACTATGTAGTGAAGTAAAAGACAAAAATTCAATTACACTTTGTGATCACAGTCTGAAAATAAAAAAATAACTTGTATAAATTGCTTTATTACATCTGTCTGTACATTACAATCCCCATGGTCGTTCAGTATTTTAGGTAGAAGTAATTAGAAAAAAAGAATCATGTGAACAGGCCATTCAGCCCAATAAAGCTCAGAAAACCTAACTACCTGCAAAATATTTTTGCTAAATAACATCAAGTTGAGTTTTGAATGTCTGTAAAGTTCTACTCTCTACCACACGATTTAGCCATTTGGTCCATGTGTCCATGATAGTGTTTATTGGCGAAATATGCCAAATAATATTTTCGCAGATAATATGCTCGTTAGGAGACCTGGGTTCGCTTCCCGGGTCCTCCCTGCGTGGAGTATGCATGTTCTCCCCGTGTCTGCGTGGGTTTCCTCCGGGTGCTCCGGTACCTCCCACAGTCCAAAGACATGCAGGTTAGGTGCATTGGCAATTCTAAATTGTCCCTAGTGTGTGCTTAGTGAATGGGTATGTGTGGGTGCGCTCTGCAGTGGGCTTGTGCCCTGCCCGGGGTTTGTTTCCTGCCTTGTGCCCTGTGTTGGCTGGGATTGGCTCCAGCAGACCCTGTGACCCTGTAGTTAGGATATAGCTGGTTGGATGATGGATGAATGGATAATATGCTGTGCCTGCCGAATATTTTCCTGGAAATTTGCCATTCTGCTGGGCTAGATTAACTTTTTTTTATCTCAAAATTCTGATTCTTTTCAAGGCTGAAGTGGCATCACAGAGCTATAGCAACCAATGTTAGAAAGGACAACATCCTGAGTAGTAGTGAGCTAAAAATTAGCAGAAAACTTGCAAATACATTTAAACAACGAGCCAAAGGAACCTGGAGATGTTTCAGTATGTCTTAAAGGTGGTAACTTTTTGTGTAGCTGATGCAAACAGGAAGAACTGAAGAATTCAAGTGCTTTAGTGTTGTGCTTATTTGGTCCAGCATAGTTGGCAAATATTTCTCTAGCGATCAGGGGCACTTAAAACACCATTGCACCATTTTAACCACTCAAAACTAGTTCAGCTTTTCCATCTACTTTAACTTCAGTTTATTTTGCCCAGTTAGGTGAAGTTCCCAAACATTTCCATGATTTTGCTAAACTAGAGGCCAAGTGAATAAAGCATGGTTTGCTCATCAATAGTCTGTGATTCTTTTTGTGAATTAAAAGTATACCCTTAATTTACCACTTAGGTGCTGTTTTGACAGCATTTGTGAACAAATCTGAAGTCATGTATCCCCAGGAACTCAGACTTTAGTGAAATGAGCATTCCCTGACCATCTGAACTGGTACCAATCTAATACTATTTAGGGATCTTTGGAAGACACAGCTCTTCACAAAGCATCCTGCCTCTGCTCTCATTCTGGACATTTACAGTTTAATTGACTCAATCAGCCATCAGATAACTTTGACTTTAAGTTTTACTTTGTTATTCATCCTTTTGATTGAATGCAATACTACGCTTCTGGTCTACAGTACATTACCTTCAGTCCTGCATTAGTTTTTAACTTTGAATTTTCTGATCACTCATATTTATTATAATTATCATAATAATTAGCTTTTCTACGTCTTGTTGAATAAAAGTGTCTTCTAAATAGTAGTCATAACTAAACAACAGCAATTTCCCAGTTCAAGATGTAGTTTAATTCTTGAGAAATTACTTGTTTTACTTATATCTTAACAAAGCTTTTAAACTTAAGACAACTACTTAATCTTTGCATTAGCTTCATGCCAAATGTGCAAATATAGATGAGAAGCACCCAATCACGAGAAATTTGGGAAATTACACTGGTCAACAAGCATTTTGCTACTGGGAGTCTTTCGCCTGTACATTAACAAATTTCGCTTGCTGATTCCAAATCTGAAAACCGTTTTCGTCCAGCATGTCCCATTTTTTAGTTATGATGTTCCAGGACAACTTGGGTGACTGGACAGTAAAGGCGATGCGTTTCAGCATTTAAGAAATAAGTTTATTCTCGAGAAAAGTGAAGCCAAAATTAAGGAAGGTGTTTTTGTTGGCCCTGAAATCCGTGAACTGATGCTTGACGATGAGTTCAACAGGAAACTGAAGCCAACTGAATCAGCACCCTCATTCGTGCAGGTTGTCCAGAACTTTCTTGACAGTAACAGAGCAGAGAATTATACTGAGCTTGTGGAGAATATGCTGAAAGCGTATCATCTTACGGGAGCCAGAATGTCACTGAAGACGCAATTTTTACATTCTCATCTCGACTTTTTTCCACCAAATCTAAACGATGAGCGTGGTGAAAGATTTCAACAACATATAAAGGTGGAAAACCGATATCAGGGAAAATTACTACTGTTGGTTTATGCAAAGAGAGGCGGATGTGCAGTACAAGCGCAAAAGCAATTGCGCAATTGAGCACACTGACTTTGCTTTTATATTGAGGTAGATTGACATAAACATGTTTTAATGTGTTTCTGGTATCGTCTTCAGGTTTGTTTTCAGAATAAACACATTCAAACAATTTTGGTAGGACAGAGTTCAAACTCCAGATGTTATGTTGATATATTATATTGATATTCAGAAGTGTCAAAATGTCAATTGTGTGTATCTCATAAATCTGATGTGCTAGCTTAATTCCAATTTCATATATGAAACCAGTGTAAAAAAAACTTAAAAGAGAACTGGTCTGAAGTCCCCAGTAGCAAACAAAAAATATTTTTTGTAGACCAGTGTTACATACTAAAAATAATTATGTGGCTATCTTGCCAATTAATTTTCACCCAACAATTACAAGTACTGTGTATTAATTGTCTGGAAATTGAATGGACTCCAAAAGTATACTTACCACTGGATCCAGCTGTATGCTGTCTGTTTTAATGCCCCGTTCATGTCCCTAAATTGTAAATACTTTCCACCAATGTAAGGAGTAGTATGCTCAGGGTAAAACAAAACTGTGGTAAAAAGGTCTGCATGTGCCATTCATCCCATGCAGGCTGAGGTGTTGAAACTCTGGGAACAGTAATGTTCCCTTATACACCATCAGAAATGTGCTCCTTCCTATTTTAATCTGCTGACTTTTTTGTTTTGTCTTTGTCCTGAATGTGTTTTTTTCTCTTGTCTGGAAAATAGTAGCTATTAATATACTACATCATTGGCATTTCCCAGCCTGCTCTTTTTCAAAATGAAAATATACCAAAATGATTAACACAATAATTTTCTGGTTTCAATGAAACTTTAGTCAAAAAATAAAGTAGCAAGATTAAGGATCTAACACATGAAACCCTGGTGTTTCCTTTTAGAAACTAAATAACGAATGTGGTTTATAAGTAAAAAGCTATAGAACTGTGACGTGTTTTTCATATATGAGAAACACGTGAAGTTGAAAGTCATTTAAGCAAAAATTATGTAGTGAAGTCAAGACAATCAATCAATTACACTTTGTAATCACAATCTGAAAATAAAAAAAAATAATATGTATAAATTGCTTTATTGCATCTAACCTGTACATTACAATCCCCATGCCTGTTTAGTATTTCAAATGGAAGTTGTCGCCAAAAATGTAAGTGAAAGGATTTTTTCATAAACTTAACAGGAAGGTTTCAGAGCATTAATATACACATCAAAGGAATACATTATTGTACATAAGTATTAGTGAAAATGGAAAATACTAAATTTTAATCCATCTCTTCTTTTTTGTAGATTCAATTTACAAACTGACTTTAATGAGAATTAGGGATAGAGTATTATCTTGGAGGTTCTGAAAGTTTTACCTTATTTTTTTAAATTTTATTCAGGTTAAAGATCATTTTGCAATAAGTGTAAAAAGCAAATCCATCAATTAAAAATAATTGATATAAACATTCCCAGACATCAATTAATCTATATATATAAAATTCTTTTCACGTTTGAAACGGAAATTACGTATGACCACAGAACATATTATAATGCACTTGCGTTTGAAACGGAAATTACGTATGACCACAACAGTCAGGTTACAAGAGAAAGTGAGACAGAAGCAGATCGAGAGAGAAGGCTCACAGGCTCGCTGATCAACGTATACGACAATCACAATTGAAAGCCTCACAAACACCCGAACAACGTGCTGAACAAAATCGAATTCGACGGATGCAGTATTCACAGGCTACCACACATGCGTCAGGGTCTGTATATGGAGGGATTCATTATAAAATTGAAAAAGATTATTGCCTACATCCAAAAGTTACAATAGGAGAAATGGACATCATATGTGAGTACTGCCAAGCACAGAGGATTAAATTTGAATCACGCGGGATGTGTTGTTCAGACGGCATTAACGCTGTTGCCTCATGAGAGCCACAGATTTTTCCCTTCCACTCAGTGAGCGAAGCCACTGGGTAATCTGCTAGTAATAAGTAAAATGAATGCCCCAGCCTATAGTTCAAACAGCCAAATGAAAAGGCCCTTAATGAAACATTTCCTCAAGCATTCAAAAATCAAATGAAAAAAAACATGAAGAAAAGGCATGAGAGACAATCTTAGAAAGAACTAATGTATTGTTACCAAATTCTGAAAAGTTTCCTCTCATGTTGAAAATTAGAGTTTTTGTTTTTCAGGTATTATCAGACATTACTTTGTACTGAATTATACAGGATGGAGGAGGATTACTCCAGTTGAGTAACATAGTTTAGTGTAAGAGATCACAATAGATTATTGTGCCATAATCCTATTTAATATTCCAAATAATGACGTTAGGGAATTAGGAGTGATTGTGCAAAACTATATGTATCTGACAAATAAGCAAATGTTTTTCCACAAAATGGTGATGGGGCGATCCCAAAACATGTCATTTGTGAGGCTGGTGCTTGTTAACATCATTCATAATTAGGACTCTATCTAGTGATTGATTTTAGATAAATTTAATCTTGAAAGATATGTATGATGTACTATTTTAAGCTGCAATACTCTGCAGAAGTTGGTAAAGACTGTATACTATAAATAATTAAATTCCATTCCTAACCTCAAATAATAATTAGAAGATCCCATTCCCGTCTTGGCCTTAAATCATCTGGAGTTGCATACTGTGAGATTAATTGATAGAGTGCAGAAACACTACTGATATCTCTGTCTTTTTAAATTAAAATGTTTTCAGACATAGATAGTAAAGGAAGATTAGGAAAGTTGTGTACATTTGATAAGTTTTTAACATGTACATTAAAAAGTGTCTTACTCCAAGTTTGTCTCTTAAGTGCAATATTTTGTGGATTAAAGAAGGTTTATCATTATTGGAACAGTGACCCTGTTAGGATATAGTGGTTTAGAAAATGACTGACTGACTGGCTCTCAATAACAGTACACAGTGTCTATCTGTTTTTGTTATATGTTTATTTGTAACTTGTTAGCATAATTAGGATAATGATCATTCTTGATTGATGTATATTTTTGTATCACAGATTATGCATGTTTTATATAAGTTAATGTAAGTTATATTTAGTATGCTAATATACTGTTTATTTTTATTTTGTATTATTTTATTGTATTTTCCAAAACTGTCTGAAGTGACATTAAATTTAATTTTACTGTGTACACATGACTATAAACTTGACTTTTGACTGGTATGTGCTAGCCTCTTATATTTAACAATTTATAGAGAAATCAATCAGTGTTTAACTTCACAAGTAAATGTTGTGTAATGGACATCAACATACTATAAATAACTTGGGGAATTAAAATCAATTTCACATGGAATGGGAAGAAATTTTTGCAGTCTTCATGCAAAAGCTATAAGAACTTTGTCAGTGCCTTTCTTAAAAAACATGTTTAATAAATAAAACCGACTTATTCTGTGTAAGTAATTGTATTTTTTAGGAGTTGCTTTCATTTGGTTTTCAATAAGAGCAAGTAAAACCCAGAAGTGAAGCAGTGATCAATTTTTTCCTGAAATTTTTTGTTTGCTTCTCTCTTTCAGACCTTAATTTGCAGACTTAACATAATGGTTGCATCAGAGCACAGGAGAGTCTCCAACATTCTGTGCTGTGGTTAAAAATCATGCAGAGCCCACACTGTCTTGATCTGCTGAAACAGCAGTAATCTCTTTTAAACATCTCAGATATTTATACAATTTTAAAAGCTACAAAAGCATTTGTATTCACTACTTGAGGTGGTCAGTGGCTTGAAAACATTTGTAAAAAAAAAAAAAATTCAAATAAAAAATAAAATGTTCAGGAAACAGAAAAAGTAATAATCAGCATACTACAGTAAATGTTGACTTTCTCTGTAACAATACATTTTAGTTGTAATGCTAACTATTGTAATAGATTGCCGAGCTGGCAAATGGTTATTGAGATAGAAACAGAAACAGTGACTTGGTATAAATATAGAGGTGATAGTGATGGTTAGAATGCTAGGAGAGTTCTCTCCCCACAATTTTATGGCAGTTAATGGCTACTGTGTGTGTAATGGTGAGGCTTCACTTCATAAAATGGAATGCAGGCAGTGTCCACGTATCTTTGGACAGTGCCTAACCCTTTAATGAGTTGTTAATCAGTATTTAGAGATGCATAGGTATCAAAGGGGGTAGACAAAATATGGCATGACAGCCCAGGGCCATTCAGAGAGCATTCTAAACCCAACAAGTAATTGCATTGACCAGAGGGTCACTGAGTCTGGAGTCAGGAGGAGAGTTGTGACAAAGCTTAAATTCACAAGTGCGTAGTTAGAGTGGTTTGAGGGACAGAGAAATTAAGAGCTGAGCAGAAGAAACTAGGATGTTGCTTCATGTACTGTGGTTTTGAATGGTTGGCAAGTAGGCAAGTCACCCCACCTGTTATATGTAAAGTTGCACAGTGAGCCTGAGAGGAACAATTAGGGTTTTTTATGTCTTTGGTTTATATTTCTTCTTTTTTGTTCTTCCTTTAATTGTCCCTCCTGTGCAGGATTTTCTTACTCCTTTCTCCAAGTTAGGGTAGCACACATAGATTCCAACATCACAATATAATTATTTTAAAACAATCAAGAAATAAATTAGTGTTTTTACCGTTCCTTAAACATTGAAAGGTTATTAAACTAAGTACAACAAGTGTTTAATGTGTTTTAAAGTCATCTGTATGAAAGTGATACACACATTAAAGGTAAATTCGCTATGTTAATGAAAATGATTTTTAGTCTAAAAGTGTTAAAGGTAGTGTGGCAGACGGCTGGGGTTCTTACTGTGTATTGTGTCGTGCTGTGGACTGAGAAAAATAATAAACGTGTGTGTTTTTGGGACTTCTGAGTCTGTGTGTCTGTCTGTGTCAAGACTGATCTTCCACAGTAGGTTTGGATTAGGAGGCTCGTAATGGTGTTTCTTTTTGATGTGATGTTAACTTTACGCCATTTCAACATACAGTTTGTAAAAAAATTTCATTTTTAAACTATTAAACTAAAATGCTCTTTATGCTCTTAATATCTTAAATTCAAAGCTTACATTGATAGTGAGGAAAGGTATTTACAGCACTAGGCCCTAAGTCACTTTTTAGGAGACGTATTGTTACTACTATTAGCATTGACACACTTGACACACAATGTGCTAAACCTGAGACTTTGTGGGACATATTGACATTTTACTATGTTAGGACTGCCTTTCACCAGCCTTTCTGTGTCTGTTTCTTCCATTACTGGCATCCTCTACTGCAGTGCTTTTAATTAATCTGGTTAGTGATAGATAGATAAGTTGTATGGTCTCTGGGGAGAGAGGCTTAATGCATTTGCCATCATGATTCAATCTTCAGAATGTGTATTGCTGACTTCCTCTTTTTGAAGCTGTTTGCATTGTAAACTGCAAAGCGTTGCCAGGAATTTCTTTATCCTTATTGCTTTTATACAGAACCTTATTTTTGTTTTCTCTTTATTAGTCAAAGAATAACTTTTCATTGATAGAAAATACATTTAAATTACTTGAAGTTTCTTTATAACAATTTTGTAAAGTATTAAAAAGAATATTAATTTTATCTGGAAGTGTTTGCTGCTTTCTTATATAGAATTGTGTAATGTGTTGGGCGGTAGAAGGGATGTTCATTATTTTTTACTGAACCACTGAGCACCCAAATACCTCATCATAAACAGCCAATTAAAGCAATCTACCTACTTTCTTTAACTGTTACTTAGCATTGTGTCCGTTATGATGCTGTGTTAAAAGAAAATGAAAGAGACTAGGCAGCAGATTGTATTTGCTCTTTTTGGGGACTGGACTTGGGAAGATGAAATGCAACATATTTTCAATATACTTTCAAAAAGAAAAGGAGTGTATGTAACTCAGAATACATATCAGTTGATTTTCTGACATGTTGAAAATGAAAGCACAGAAATGGATAATCTTTCATCTGCGAGTGTTAAGAGCAGTGAGCCATTAAATACTTGCTTTTCCAAAATATTTTCAAGCAGACACAACACCAATTATATCAGTGTTTTAGAAATGTCTCTCTATTATATAAAAAAATCTTGGGATAAGACAAGACTTTTTCAGAGAGACAAGACGTGACTTTCTCAGAGAGACACTTTTACGTCCCGCGAGGCAAAGAGTAGATGACAAATTAGAACGTTGTATAGAATTTAAAAACATTGGCGCGATACATATGCAGAGCAGGATAGAGATAATGGAAGTATGAAAATTCTACAAAAAATTATAGTTAAAATCGCATTAGTGCAAACAAACGGAAATTATTACCGTAAATACCGGAAAAGTGAAAAGACAGATCAAATATATTGTTCAGGTTTAAACTTTAAGTCGGAGACTTGTAGATCGTCTAATCCATGTTGCTATCAGGGAAAATTAGTGTTTCTTCCCAATGAAGAATAAAAGATTTGTTGTTTGGTGAAAGTGAAATCCACATACACTGTCATGCTTGGGTCACAGAGTTGCACAGATACACAGGAGATTTTAGAGACAGAAACATTATTCAGACACTTCAAACAAATATTTGTTTAATACTTTCAGGAGTGACTCGAGCTCCATGTGTAGTCGGAGGGGACATTTCCGTCTCTCAATTAAAAGAATAGAAAATCTTCCTCTTTCTAGGGAGTGGGACCCCTAGCAGAAGCAGAGGAGGTCTGGGGGAGAAGAGAGACAAGGCAGTGAGACAAAAGGACAGCTGCTGTACAGGCTTTTAAATCTTTGAAGCCCCATGTGAGATACAGATCAGGTGGCACAGCAGCAGCAGCAGCAAGCCAGCAACTGATCGAGCAAAGTGGAGGTAATAAAAAAACTATATTTGTTTCTCATTGCATCACCGTTTAAGAGGGGCTTTCAAAGGAGCGACCACGTCTCCTTGGGGTGCGTTCAGCCCCCCTCTTCACAACACGAGCGGTAGAGTTGCTGGCATGTAGCGCAGGCTGTGTGGGGGGAGCAGGGGGCCCTTGGAGGATTGGTGAGCAAAACCCCCTAGGTCCCCCATTAAGTATCTCAAGGTGCGTATGTACAGTGGAACATGCCTTGACAGAACGCTTCAATTAGTCCTTTCAGTGTTCCTTCACCCTGAGGTTGGGATCCTTCAATGAGTTCACCATACAGGACCATCTAGGGAATCTGAGACTCATCCATTCAGATAACGTGCATGGTCCAGTGGAAGACACGGTTGAGTAGCATGGCCTGAATGGTGGTTAATAAGAATCCAGAAATTTCAGAATTTAGTATTAGTATGCGGAACCCTGTCCTGTCTACCCAGTTGAAGCCCAGGATCTTCTGAACACAGGGGATGTAAAATGCTTCTAGTATGTGGATTTGCTTTTTGTGGGGAGTCCAGGACTCGCATCCATATGGGAGCATGGATATACACACCACAAGACAGACCACAACCTTGGTTGCTATGTGGAGATTTTAGTTACAGAAGACACTCTTGCGTAGGTTCCCGAATGCAAAATAGGCCAGTCAGAGACGGTTCACAATCTCCTCAGTCACAGAGGCATCACTAGAGATTATGCTTTTGAGATAAGGGAAGGATTGCGTGTTCCCCAGTGACTTGTTGCCAATATTGATGTCGATTGGCGCAGCTGTGTTGTGAAAGGCAGTCTGAAGGGTCTGCATGGTGGTGCTGATATTCTGGTTGCTGAGTATGAGAACTTCACTGAGAACCTTCTTATTCTTCAGGACTTCCTGTACAGTTGGACACTTACCTAGTTCAGGGACCTGGCAGAGTGTGGGGATCTGTTCGAGGAAAGAAGGATCCACTGCTTTAATTTGCTTGAAGAGTTCCCAAAAGTGTTCTGCACAACAATCCAAGAATTGCTACTTGTCTTTGAGAAGAGTCGCGCCATCTGCGGCGTGGACTGGAGCCATGTTTTGTCAAGAAGGGCTATAAATTTCTTTGATGGCACTGTAAAACTCTCAGGTCTTGTTCTTAGAAATGGAGGGTTTTGAGCAGTGATGTCACCATCTGTAGTTGGTATCGGAATCTGTTCAAGCTGAGTACCAAGATAACTTGTCAATGTGTACCTGGTGACGATGATTGTAAGGTTAGGTTGCAACATTGAGGTGTGTCTTGGTGGTGTTGTCTTCTAGTAGGCAGTCTGAGTACCACATGGAGGATGGACCAGACAAGACAGTGTGTTCCTCACATCACTCATGCGATCAGTACATCGTTGAGATCATAATGATAGACAATGATATAGTCCTGTAGGTGTCATTTCTTTGATTGAGGATGCATCCATTCATCTTGTGTTTGTTGGGTAGCTGAAACTTTGTGTTGGTAGTAGACAATTGGTGGTCCGTGCAGAAGGAGAAGAGACAGAGCCTGTTAATATTCATGTTTTCCAGTAACATCATTTTAGACGTCAGAGCTCCTTCCACCACGTGCGTTGAAATCTTCAAGTAAGGCGATCTTGTCTGAAGCAGGAACATTCTGGATTGCTTTGTCAAGGGAAACATATAAGCTGGCCTTTTGGTCCACTATTGAGTCTACTGTAGGGGCATATGCACTGATGATTGTCATATGGAAACCTTTCGCTAGTGGAATATGCGTGGTCATTAAGCATGAGCTGGTGCCGACAGGAGACTCTTGCATTTTCAGAAGGAGTTAATTCTTGACTGCAAGGTCACTTCCATGGATCGGCATCTCTGACTTTGGTTGGCTTTTCCAAAAGAATGTATATTTCAGTTAGTCTTAGTTAGGACCTCACCTCTGACCTTGCCACCATGGATGGTCCTACCAGGAGTACACAACTCCCAGTGACATCATACATGTGATCGTTGATCCCACATGTGTTGTACGGTTTGATTCATCTTGATGTCTTCTTTTGTAAGACATTAAGCTTTTTGGTGTTCCCCTTATTTCTGGATATCTAGGCCCAAAACCCCCTCATATTTGGCCATTTTTGGACCATACTGTATATTGTGCAGGAAATGTCACCCTTTTGATAAAAAGTAAACTAATAGGACAGAAATGATTAGGAGGACTTGAAGTTGTGCCTTCCACCTTAACCAACCCCAGGGATTCACTCCCTAATGGATAACGAGATGTCAAACTTACTAAACGGAGATCAATTATACAGGCATGGAAGTGTCGTTTTATGTTATTTTTGATACTGATTCTTTACCAGTGGTCCAAGCCATATAAGGACCATTTCCAGAAGATTAAAAATGGCAAAAACTCAAACATCCTGCTTTAGACTTTCAAAGTCATTGATTGTTGATATGATGTAATTTTTGATTATTGATCTTTCACTAGGTATGTAGACCTCTATGGACTGCTTTCAATGGTTGAAATGAAAAATTGAGAATATTTCGACTTTATACATTTAAACCGAAGCACACATTTTAATATTTCAAAATCTGACACAACAGTATTTGTTAATTATGTATTTCACTTAAATCGTTACATGTATATATATATATGTAAACATATATGTAAATATATGTAAATCATTACATATTACTTATGAACACCCCAAATCAGGGCAGCCTCCATTAATTCAGACTTTTTCCAGTTTTATAATCTACATCCCAAAAGCATATATGTTGTAGATTGGTGATTCAGTGTGAGTCTGTGTGTGGGTGTAGGTGCAGTGGTCTGGCACACAGCGCATATTTGACTCCTGCCTTACCAACATCCAACATACCTAACATGAATTAGACAGATTTAAGATTGCTGTATCATGTAGCCTTTATATATTTCTATAGGGAGCTCTTTTCTTACCATGGAATGATGCTAATTCTAAAGATCACATACATTTTTTATTAATCTATTTTTGGTCTTTCAAAAAAGTGCTCATTAATCACCGTTACAGAATTTTTGATACATAGATTGATAACTTATATTAAGAATAATGTAATCTGCCAGAAAGACAGGATGAACTAATGCACTACATATATATTAAAAACAAAAAATGAAAAATGCATACACTTCTGTTTTGCATATTGGAAGATGTAATAACTGGTACTTGAATCTACTTGTCTCTCTTCGCTTGTTCCCTTTGTTGATATTGTGTTTTATGTGATTTTGGTTCCACGGTTGACAAACTTTATTACAACATTGGCTAATTTCACTTAGTTTACTAATTCATTTTCAGTTTCCTTCTTAATTCCTCCTGAACTTAATGAATTATTTCATGGCAAAATTAGCATTTCCTGATTAAATGTTTCCATGCTATTAATTCTCTTTCAAATGATGCCTTTCTACACATTCTTTTTATAATTTTGCAATATTGGACCATTAGATGATATGGTGTGTTTTATTATGCATATGTTTGAAAGGAGATTTAAATGGTTATCAAATGGCTTTGTATTGTAGGCACTTGTTTTATCAAGTGACAACAGATTGAATTTCATTTTAATACATGCTAACAAAAGTGTATTTATTCATACAAGGTTGTAAAGCATTAGGATCTGCATTTCTATTGTGAAATCTTTGTTCATTGTTATGGCAGAAAAGCTCCTCTGTTTGGTAACTAGATCCAGTCAAAACAGTGAAAATGTAAGGTTCTCTTTAGAGGATTGTTCATAGTGTGTATCCAGTATTATTTTGATCTAATTTAAGCAATATAAAACCAGGCTTTTAGACATGTTAATGCCAGTAATTTCATTTAAATATTTATATGCTTGTATATATAGTAATATTATTAGACAAAAGCCACATCCAGTAATTCAGGAGTGCAAAGGTTTGACTCAGTAAAGCTAAACACCTTATTTTAAAATTTCAAAGGAGTAGTCTTTCCCACACTCACACTGCAAGATGCTATTCATTGATATGTATAACAATTTTATTTAAAGTTTGAGATTTTGTTTACCGAAGATAATAAATGCCCTTATAAAGAAAAAAGTGGCATTTTTTACACACTTTATACAGATGTTGGTTTGTCATTTTCATATCCTTCTCTGATGTAATACAGCACGTGTCTGGGCAAATAACTTTCACTTTTGTATAAGTAGTCAATAAACATGAAGCATGTATTTCACATATTTGTTATTTTGTTGTGCTAAGGTCCTGAGGTTTCTCCCTTTTATACTCTTTATTATGTAGACCCGAGCAAAATGCCCCAAATCATTGCTATAGCCCTCATATGGTACATTATCTTTTATATCAGTGACATCAAGCAACAAGATACAGCACCAGAACAGGCAGGAGAAAAAGTTACAAATTCACTCTTCATATATTATAGATAATATGAGCATAATATAAGTAGAGTACTAAAGGTTCAAGGTTTTTATTTAGTCATGTAATAACAAACAGAAGTTAAATAATACAATCAAATCCAGACAGGACAGGTTAAAACGTAGGCAGAAATTTTAGCATATTTATATCATTTGTCAGCTAACTACTTCTAGTAGTTTGATGGTTCACGAGACATACAAAACCTGTACACTTCATGAAATTTTCTTAATTATCTCTAATATTTATTTTATTAAAAAGACATATAGCACTGGAAAAAATGGGAATTTATTGAGTGATTTGTGTGTGTCTTTAGGGCGACTATTCTCCCTGATTTGTTAATGTTAAGTTGTGTGTGTAATGGGTGTCTGTCATCATTTTAGATGATTTCCAGGTTTATTAACATTGCCCTCTGAGACACGCTTACAAAATCATCTACATCAGCCCCAAAAGCTTCAACTGCATGTTTGGTAATCTTTTGGAACTTTTATAAATTTAGTAGTTTGTCAGACTACTAAACTAGACAAAGAAGCTCAGCGATGACAGACTGAATTACACTGCAATAAATGTACAACATGAGGTCCTTGTCCTTTTTAAATAGTCTGAGTGTATGAAGGAGAACTAAGCACTGATTACAGATTGATAATGGAACAGTGGTCATTGTTTTGTCTCAGATCACTTGTGTATATTGTAAATATTAGTGGAGACAACACACATTCTTGATGAGCCCCTGTATTTGAGTTAATGAATTTTGAAATAGTGTCTTTAACTGCCTATGAATGATTTAAATAAAAGTCCTGAATCTGTAAAGTATTAATGGGTTCAAATTGATAGTGTTCAATTTCTCAATCTGTATGTGAGGCTGGATGGTATTGAATGCTAAAGTTAAATCCAGAAATAGTGCTCTGATGTATGAACCAGGCTTATCAAGAAAACTATAGATGTTATGTAGGATAAAATGTATTATTATTATTATTATTAACAAGCAGATAATTTTCTACATTTCTGTTTGCATGGTAAGCAAATCAGTAGTTTCTTTTGAAATGTATTTGTCTCTGTCATTAAAATGTTTTCAACTAAGTGTTCAAAACATTTCATTGCAATGGAACTGAGCACCACTGGTATGTAGTCGTAGTCATTCAGACTGCTTGGCCTGGAAAACATGGGAACTGAAGTAATGACTGACTATTTCCACAGTTATATAACAGCCCAGAGACCACTTAAAAAGCAAATAAAACTTGAGAGAGCAGTTTAAAGCAGGACTTCAGGAGTCAACCTGATATACCATTTGGCCCGACCACCATGTTGGTTTTTACCTGCAGCAAAGATTTCTTTCTCTAAGCTCCATCCCAGCAATATTTCTATTACTTTTACAAAGTAACTCCTGTACTTGTATATTTTGGGTACTAAAATTATTGTTTTCATGTCTTGTAAAAAAAAAAACCAATTCAATTAATCCACTAAAAGCTTGTGGTCCTTGTCTATTGGAAAATTCACACTTTTTTTAGAATCCAATTCTGTGATTGTTTTCAGATCTCTCCTTACCTGCTGTGGATTGTTATCATTAAACCACCTCTTGATTTTCCCCCATTTTTTTAGTATGGTGTTAATCCTTTTCTTTAAAACTGACTTTTTCAACCTTATTTTTATGATGAGCATGTTGTTTATACAAAAGTAGTGTTTTTTATGTTTAGTGATACATGGCTTACTACTTAGGAACACTTTCACATTTTTTTCCTTAATGATTATAGAGTTACAGAACTTCATATATTCACTTACAGTATAAGTGGCCTGTGATGATGTGGGTTCTTCTCTATGCTCCTGTTTTGCTTCTGGGAGCTCTGAACCCAACACCGTTGGTAATGTAACCAATGAGCTAGACAGTGTGTCACAACAAAGCAAGGGGATGGTGCAAAAAGTGCAAAGTCAAAACAGTGTTTAAATAAATAGTGCAGTGCTTTAAAAAAATCTTATAAATCTTATAAATAAATAAAATAAATAAATAAATAATCCAACAAAAAGCGGTGAAAAGGTGGAGGTTAAAATACGATAGAAAAAAATCCTTTAAAAACAATGAGTTTAAAATGGCTGGAAGCCGTCCTTTTGTAAACAGATCCTGGTGCCTTTCTACTAGTGACTCCCTTGCTCCTCCCGTTCAGGCTATGCACCAGGGGAGCCACCCTTACCTGAAGCTGACCTTCTTTCTGCCTTCTACTGCTAGTCTGTTCGCCTTACCAATCCCTGGCTCTGGTGGGCTTCACCAGACGTGTCTTGGGCTCCCCAGCGACCAGGGCGCTCCTTCTGGGGCTTTCACTTCCCAAGTCCCGACTCCCGCTGCCTTCTCGGCCTTATGCTTCAAGCCATCCTCCTTCCGGTCACTCCCACTCCTCAATAATGCTCAGCGGGAGCGACCACTACCGACTGCTCCCGGGGTGCCGGCCAAATACCCAGGCTCACTGCTCAGCTGCACCTTCACTCATTCACGCACCGGCTTTCTCCTCCCAGCTTCCTGCCTTCTTCTCCTTCTAACCTCCGTCTGTCTTTTTCTTCTTTTTTTTTCTTTCTAACTGCCTTATCATGGGGACATGGATCAGGTATGGCAATTAGCAGCTCCCAGCATCAATTATGGATGCGACGACTCCTCACCTGTGCACTTAACCAAGGACCGATCGCATCACGAATTCACCCAGGAACCTGCTCTGGCCACACTGCCACGTCCCCTCTCTAAACCGTAAAGGCAGCGATTATTTATTTAAAAAGTGGCCTTTTTGACTTGAGCTGTGGACCCGCTACACCAGATGGCCATCTAGTGTTTGTGATGATGTCATTTGCCGTCCTTCTATACTTGCACTGCACCATGTTTGTGTTTTTCCTATAGATGTTTTTTTCCCGTTTATGTTTGTACTTTGGTAAATAAGTAACAAGGGGGTCAAACACACCCAGGGCTTCGCAGTGAGGGGTATGTAGGAGCCAGCGATGTTCCATAATACTTGTTCAGTGTATTGTCTCCTCTAGTATTAATGTTCACTCACTGATGGTAGTGTGGCAATACTGATTCCAGATTTCATTAACTGAAATAACCCATCATGACTTTAAAAGAGCAAGGTGATTTGGTTTCCAGTTTCTGAACAGTTTTAATAATAGTACCTGCTACAGCTCCCACATCAGCACAAAGATTTGATTAAACTCACGTGGTATATGTGTTGTGATGTAAGATTTTGCATATAACTTGATACATGTTTTGTATGTCTTTATTTATAATTTAGGCAAAGCAATGTAATTTAGTGGTACTTTGGTGAGAGGCATTCGTGTTTGCCCTCCCCTTCCCCCATTTACGACTGAGTCTCTTTGTAATTTTACAACAGGATTTGGGGGATGTGTCTTAAACCAGTTTGGCGAGTGTTTCTTTGCTAAAGCTTACTGGCTGTTGTGATGTGAGATCTTGCCTATAACTTGATAAATGTTTTGTATGTCTTTATTTGTAATTTAGGCAAAGCAATGTAATTTAGTGTTACTTTGGTGAGAGGCATTCATATTTGCCCCCCATTTAAGACTAATTTTAAGACAGGATTTGGGGGGGTGTTTTAAACATGTTTGATGAGTATTTCTCTGCTAAAGTCTTTCAACACCCGTAAGGAAGCCAGGTTAGCTTAACATATGGTCTTGGGTGGGGTGGTAGGTGTTAAGATGTACTATTTCCCCCATTGGTCTGAGATATGGCTGTTTGGAATTGGCTTGACTCAGTGGCCTTTAAATACCATGATGTCCTATTGGCTGTAGGTGTTGGACAGAAAACCTATAAATTTGCTTGCTCAACCACATTCTCTCTCTCTCTTGCTAACCTGTGATGATGAAGAAGTATCTTTCTCTTGTTAACAACTGATGAAGACCATCACACCATGAACTGACAAGAGCAGCACAATGAAGAGCACGGCTCAGCAGACATATTGAACAGGCTTGAGGCCTGTTCTGAAGAAAGCTGAGCACCAATGATACCTAAACTAGAGACATTTTAAGTAACTACAAGTCTGTGTGCCACCTGAGTTACACATCACCATTTTAATCAGGTTGTATGGTTGCCAATATTCAAATGTACTTTGCATTTTATTATTATTTATGAATATTATCAGTAATACATTATTTTATGTGTAACTTAACTCCTGCTAGTCTTTTTACTACATCTAATTGCCTGAGGTTATAGTTATAGAAGGGAAGGTGGGGATAAGTTATATAAAATAATACATTATAAACAGTGGTAAGTCTGTGAGATTAAGCATTCTAAGGCTATATGTTAATAATACAATAGAGGAAAGTAGAGCAAAATATATTACCAAGATAAAACCAAGATAAAACAATATGGATGAAGTCTGACAGCGAGTAGTTCAATATTCGGCATGCAGATGTACTCTCTGACAGTGATATTATTAGAAAACCTTTTGTTAACACATAGCCAGTCCCTATATGCTCACATACAAATCCATCTCTTTCAATGTCTGTCCGAGTCGATATTCTTACACCAGGTATCAGTAAAGCACATTTGACAGCTTTCATGGTGCTCGTGGAGGTATCGCATAAATGCCCTCAGCTTCTCCAATATTTTCCGCAAGGACTGTGTTTTGCTCATAATAATCATTGCCAATGGTTTTTTAAAACTTCTCTGTCTCAGACATACTCAAAGTCCACCTAACTTTCCTTGCTTTCTGGATTTCTAAGATTTTAGTTCATCTTTTATATTAACAGTATGGTGGACATTACTGGTAGCTGGTTTCATTAATAGCTGCATGTCCCAA